>NC_141878.1:421161220-421794613 GCF_056163025.1 Triticum urartu | reverse complement strand
CGGTTTGTGCCACGAACCGGTACTAAAGGGGTCTAACCTATAGTACTGGTTTGTGACACAAACCAACACTATAGGGCAATTTTCAAACTCTACCCCCCCCCCCCGTGTGTCGGCATTTCAGTTCTGAAAAAGTCAAAAGAAAATGATAAAAACTTCAAAAAATAAAATCCTTCGAGAGGTAGTTATATTACTACATCTACTAGTTAGGAAAATTTGAAAACTTAAATTTGGACATGTTTTGCAAAAAGTGTAGGGAAAATGTAAAATGGCTATAACTTTTGCATACGATGTCGGAAAAAAACGTATAATATATCAAAAAATTCAGCACGAAAATCCGCATCCGATGGAGATGGCCTATGGCCTGTTTGCAATTTTTAGAATCCTCAAATTACAAAAGGAAAAAAAGATATGGTCAAATTTCAGTTTTTTAAAAAAAAATTGGTTAAATCTGGTCAAACTACTTATTCAAGAAGTATTAATGTTACTACATAATTATTCAAGAATATTAGTGTTACTAAATAATTATTTCAATTTTTTAAATTTTGGTCAAATCTGGTCAAACTATGGTCAAACTGTGGTCAAACTATGGTCAAACTTATTCAAGAAGGGTTTAGTCTTACTAAATAATTACTGTTTTTTAGAATAATAGTTTCAAACTCAAATAGTGAAAATGTGTGACTTCATGCTCAAGCTAAACTCCTAAGGGTTAATAGGATTGACATCTTACTATTGTCAGGAAAACAACAAGTGCATACTTGGAAACGAAGAAGAATAGAACCCAAAAGTTAAGCGTGCTCGGGCTGGAGTAGTGAGAGGGATGGGTGACCAGTCGGGAAGTTAGATGATTTGGAATGAGTGATCCACACTTGAGTAGTTAAGAGAGGTGATTAGAGACTAAATCACCAAATAATTCAGAAAAATTAAGAATTTTCAAAAAAAATCAAAAAAAACCTTTAGTACCGGTTGGTAACACCAACTGGTACTAAAGGCCCTGACGAACCGGCGCTAAAGCTCCATTTTCTAATAGTGATCTAAGTCATGTTTAGGCATAGCAGTAGCAGTAGCACGGAGATAAGAGAGGACACAACTCTATTAATTAGCTACCTATACCAACCTAAATTAACCCCCAAAACCCCTAAACCACCCTCCTTTAAAAAAAACCAGCCCCTGAAATGCTAACGCGTGGAAGCTTATTGGTCCCGGTTGGTGCTACCAACCGGGACCAAAGGCCCTCGTGTCTGGGCTCGCCGGAGCGGCCATGTGGAGGCCCATCTTTCTCGGTTAGTATAAGAATCGGGACTAAATGCCTAGGGCATTAGTAACGACCCTTTACTCCCTGTTCCCCAACCGGGATAGATGGGCCTTATGAACCAAGAGAAATGGCCCTTTTTCTACTAGTGCATCATCGAGCTTACTTCCCTACCCACTCTAGGTGAGTTATATGAACCTGGTTGTCCGAGTCATAGAGATGAGATGTAGAGCATTTTTCAAAGGCCTGAGCCAAACATGAGCCAGATGCTTAGCATGATGAAGCCATTGCCTCAAGATGCTGAATACCCAAAGGAGTTCTTTGTGAAGGATCTCGAGTACTTGCCACACACAGTATACCATATTCTGAGGCGTACTCTATGGCTGATCAAGGGACATTCTTCTGAAGCTAAGCTTGAAGGAGCCATGAAGACTTTGGTATTCTATATCTTCAATGGCATCAAATTCAACACCCAGGATTTCTTCATCAGACAACTTGCTGCCTCTGGAATTGATCTGTTTGGTCCGAAGTTATACGCACCATGGGTGATGCGCTTGAATAAGCTTCATTCCACCATTGACTATCAGCCCTCAGTGCGCAACCATCTTGTATTTTTTTCCTAAGGTTGATCTGTCGATTGAAGCCATCTACCCCGAGCCTGGCAAGAAGCCCCTACATCTTCAGAATGCTGAACATCAAGTTTCACGCAACCAATCTAAGGAATTCTTGTTCCCAATGCTGCAACACCTGCTTATCCTCTAGATGGAAACATGAGAGTGCCACACTATGCTAACACTGAAGCCACTGTAGTACAATTGCCCAAAGGCCTCGGAAGCATTCTCGTGTACTCAATGACTGAGAGCTTCTTGTGGCATTGCATCAGAAGCAGGATAAACATCATGACTGCCTGAAACATCAGATGTAGAGTCTCTTGGTGGATGTCAATCGCATCCGTAACTTGGCCACCAAGAACTCATTTTTTGCTCATGAAGCCTGTCGGCGGTCCTTTAAGAGCCTCACAATGCTCTGTCCTGAAGACGATCTTCGCGAAGATGGCTTCACAAAGAACTTCAAGTTTGATTCTAGGCCTCCACCAAATGCAAGCTGGCATCGCACGCCATCTATTGAAGATTCTGAACATTCATCTTCGGCTGCAACTGTTGTTGCGAGAGTAATCAATGAAGAAGACGACGCCACTTCACCGACCATCGTTGTACTACATCTGGATTATGCGTCAGGCCCGTCTGCACCACCAAACTCCAACATCGACCGTGCTCCATCATCTACTCCAACTGGGAATGAGTAGATACTCTATGTCTTCAAACCTTTTTGGTCATTACTAACAAAAGGGGGAGAAGCATATGAGTTGATAGTCTTCAAGCGGGTTCTTATGGGTGGTTGCATTATTTTGCTAAGTCTTCACAACTCTTGTCCTTTGAAACAATTTGGTTCTTTGAGTTGTAACACTTAAACTGGATGGTCGTCTGCTACTTTTTCTGCTACTTTGTGATGCGATGATAAATCCCGCATGAAGCCATTCCGCAGACGTCCATTTTCATTATGCATGTCATTATCTTCGTTATCTCTTTATTTGCATGATGAATTGTCTTCATAAGTTAAAGAGGATCTCCACAAAGTAAAACTTGCCATGTCCATTTGCATTCAAAAGAAAATTACTTATATGCACATCTTCAGGGAGAGCCTTTTGCTACATATGAAGACAATGCATTAATCCTTAACTTTCACATACTTTTATCCCCGTTGAAAACTTCAACCAGTTTGTCACCAATCACCAAAAAGGGGGAGATTGTTAGTGCATCTAGTGCCACCCCTAGTTGGTTTTGTAGTATTGACAACAAACTTGGTTGAGGGACTAATGTGTTTGTGAGAATTGCAGCATAACACAGGTAGTAGTCCCATATTGATTCGGTTTACCTACCAGAGATGACCCCTAAAAATGTGTGAAGACATTGAAGACAATGGTGGTTTGTGAAGATATTCACAGTGAAGATTATGACAGGAGAAGACATTCACGTGAAGACTATGGAGTACGAAGACAGAGTTCCTTCGTAGTTTCCTTTTCTTCTTTGTTGAGTCATGGGAACCACCGTACTGTTAAGTGGGGTCCAGGTGAACAAAGTCTGAGTGACTGAAGTGATGATAAACCAAATCCTATGTCTTCGAGTGAAGACAATGAGAGCAAATCTTATCCAGAGCTGGATGAGTCACCTTTACTTGTAGCCCAAGTCAAGCTACCGCGTGTGTTTGAAATCTGACCGTTGGACACGTGTCGGTTCCTTAGTGACCCAGGGTCATTTCAGACAAATCAGGTCGGCTTGCCTCCTGGCTATAAATAGCCCAACCCTACACCATAAATTGGTGGCTACTTAGAGTTAGTGCGCGGCTTTTGTCATTTGAGAGCAACCCACCTCCGAAGCATTTGAGAGAGAGATCCTTGCAAGGATAAAGCCCTAAATACCCAGAGCCAAAGAGGGTTAGGCATCACAGAAGTCTTTCTGTCTGCGTGACCTGAAGACTTGTTACACTTGAGGACTTTGAATCCTCCACCCTGTTAGGCATCGCGTTCTGAGCATCCAAGAGTCATTGTGGATCGCCGATGAACTGTAACATCCCAATTTTCAATTTCGATGTTATACATAGGACATCATATGCATATCATATTTTTATTTGCATTTCATTGTGATCCTAGAAATCTTAAGCAACTCAAGGACCCAAGGAGAGAGTTGGAGGTTTCACAAATTCTCATATTTGAAATTTTCAAATTTGAAATGAGGATCAATTTGGTTTTAATATTTTTCTCTCCAATTATTTTCAATAAAAAAATAAATGAGAGAAGATAAAATGACTTCTTCAACAAGATAGAAGTATTGGAGGAGAAAATTTAAAATCAAATTATTGTTTTATTCGTATTTTATTTGCTATTTTATTTGAATTAGAGAAAAATATGCATTTTTGAAAATTGCATTTTAGGCTAGAAAAATGTTCATCTTGTCCTAAATATTAGCTTTAGATGGTGAAAATTGTTTCTAGTATTTTTAGAATTTTTATATACATTTTTGGATGTTTCTTTCGTAGTGAAATTTATTTTAAAAAAACTTTCCGGACCGACTGGGCCGAAGCCCAGCCGGCCCGTTCACCACCGCCTTGTCCCCGAGCCATGCCGGAGACTGCCAGCTGCCCGACGCTGCCGCGCCTGAGTCCGAGCCAGACTCCTTCTCCCCGCCGCCTGCCCCCTCCCCCAAGCACCCCTCCCCGGCCCCTTTAAATAGGGCCGAAGCCCGACCTCTCCTCCCCATCGAGCCAACCGACGCCGCCTTTCCCCGCTGACGCCGCCGATCCCACCGCCCCGCCGTTGACCTCGCCATCGCGGTTGACCGGTAAAAACCGCTCGGTTTTCTTCGGTTTTCGTTCAGTTTTTTTCGGTTTATATTAGATCGGTTTTTATTATTTTAGTAGGTTAATTAGCGAACGTTCACCGGTTTGATCGTTTTAACGAATGGTTTTCGTTCGTTAGTATCTGTTGGCGGACGTTCATCCGATAGTTTTTTCTTTTTATTTTAATTTTCGGCCAGGGACCTATCTGTGAATACTTTTATCACAAATTAGTCGTTGAACTTCAAACCCTCGTTACCTTTTGCTCGTTTATCCAAATCCAGTGAAACCAACGCCAAAATCTTCGTATTATTCCCCTCTTTCTAAATAATCGACTTGAACATGGTTTTGACAATTTAAAATTTGGTTTCAAGCAGATTTGAATTCGAACTTCTTTTGATCGTAGTTTGAGTTTCGTAGCTCTGATTCAATTGTTTCTTTTTGCAAATCGAAGCTCTTCTTTTGAACTTTCTATTCAGATCTTCTATCTTGAGTTTTTCCTTTGCATCTTATGCTTGAGTGCTTATGTATGCTATTGTTTGTTCATGATAGAGTTTCCAGAGTGCGAGGCTTGCTACTATGAGTCACTAGGGTTTTCAGATTGTCAGCATGGCAAGTAACACTTTGATCATATCCCTTTATTACCCAGTTTTTATGCATTAGTTTCAACCCTCAAACACTACATGAGTAGGATTTGTTTAACATGTGGGTACTGGGAAGTAGTTGATGAGGTAGAACCTATTGTCTTGCATTTAAACCCTGGGAGTTACTACGTTATAATATACTGCTATGCTATGCTCGTAGACGTGGTTTGGGTTTTGAGAGAATTCATGTAAGTTGTGAGAGTTATTGTTTACTAAGGTTTAACTTAAGGTGAGTACTTTCATACACATCTGGGTGGATAGGTTTGTGGGCACCTGGGGTAATCCAGTGTTGTCCAAAGGAGATCCTGGGGTATCTGTGTGATTTTCCTATGGTTTGCCACCCAGGCTCAAAGGGATCATTATGCTATTCATGCTGGAAACTTCCGTGTGAACCACAAGCCATTATGGGCTCTGGCGTAGTTGAGTATGTTGTGTGACCTCTTTCGGTGGTAGACTAGCAGATGTAGGGGATGTAGGTGGTACAGTCTACCCGTCGTAAAGAGTTAATGCTTCTGAAAGACTGTGTCTCGGTCATACGTTTCTCAAACAACATGTAGTGTGAGAAATTCAACGGAGGAGATCAAGTCTTGTGGGGAAAAGTGTGCAAACCTCTGCAGAGTGTACAAACTAATCATGATTAGCCATCACTGATGCGCGTCGGTCCTAAACAAACGGTTTTTAACCCCTTTCTGCGACGACAATTGGAACCGTCGCCAAGTGAGTGTGTGCGATAGGGTG
The DNA here is from genome assembly GCF_056163025.1 of Triticum urartu. Classification (NCBI taxonomy): domain Eukaryota; kingdom Viridiplantae; phylum Streptophyta; class Magnoliopsida; order Poales; family Poaceae; genus Triticum; species Triticum urartu. Next base: position 421,788,589 of record NC_141878.1, on the reverse strand, counting down.
TGCTTCCCACACGACCCTGAAATCGTCGAGGATAGGCCCTCCTAGGACCCAGGCTGGGGCCATGTGCGATCTGGCGAGGCATCGAAACCCAATCATTTCCGTAGGTATGTACATCCCACACGGTGAATCCCAGAAATCATTTCCATAGGTATGTACATCCCACACGGTAAATCCCAGAAATCATTTCCGTAGGTATGTATATCCCACATGGTGAATCCCAGAAAATCATTTCCGTTCGTATGTATATCACACACAGTCAATCCAAGGAATACATTTCCGTTCTTATGTACATCCCACACAGTCTATCCAAGGCAAACGTTTCCGTTCAGACGTAAATCCCACACAGTTTTATGTGTAGGATCGTGTGTGAAAGGTGCAACTATCACACACGGTCTTCCTTGGTTAACCGTTTGCTTTTATCAACTATATCACACACGATTTGATGAAGAAAACTGGGTGGCATTGGGCTATCCATGGCAAGCACTCTTACTGCTAGAACCGTTTGCAAAGGTCCATGACACATTTAGCAGGTTTATTAGTTTACAATTAATAATTCCAGTATTACGCAAATTCACATTTCATATCAAACAGCTGTTTGCCAATTTCATATCAGGCACATAAATATATTATAACATCATAGTACGGTAGCTACATGAAAACAACATAGTACAACATATAGCTAGTTCAACTTCATAAGAACAATATATTCATTTCCCTAATCGAGATCATCCAGGCTCGTCTTATCCACCTCTGCTTTCAGTTCAGTAAGAACCCGTTTTGCACAGGCCAACTCGGAAAGTGCCTCCTCCTTTGCCAACACCATCTTAGAAAAGCCTAATTTAAAAAATCTGAGCTCATTCTCCACCTTCAACTTTTTATCCCGCATCTTGAAATATGCTTCAGCGTTCACAAGACTTTCTGTAAGCCTACGTGTGTTCACTTCCTCATACATGCTCCAGAGCTTCATTAGGCATATCTTCAAAGACTCTGGCCACTCTTGATCAACCCACTCCAAGTAAGAACACTTCCATTCAACCTATAATATTTAAAACTAGATCAGTAACAATTGTAGGGGAAATGGGTTTATAGCAACATAGAAAATCACCAATGCTTATTTTGAAAAACTAAAGAAACATGTTAATTATGACATATCTTCTCAAAAAGATCAATGTGCAAATGAAATAATTGGTACTGAGACAACAACCAAATTCTGGAACATTAGAAGCTATAATTAACTACAACGATGTTACAAGTTCTTACTCATGTACAATAAATAACGAATTGAACATTTTATGAGGAAGGTAAATATAACTGCAACAGCATAGCGACATTTTTTGGATGACAGCAAATTGATACTAACAGGTCTGTACATGCACAAATTTAGTAACATAGAACTAATAGCACTAAGGCCGTCCACTATGTATGCCAAAACTGGTGTAAAGACAACTGTTGCTACATCTCGCTCCGGTGCTTGAACTGGCGAGCCAATGCAGTGGAAAAAAATCAGGGACCCGGACTCCGGAGCACGTAGTTGCTTCGATGCCCAATTCCTTCGTGCCATAAAGATTTAGTATTTCACTGCTTGGCTGCTCAGATGTGTGGACCAAAGTTGGTTGCACAAACTACTGAAGCGGTGCCAAATAATTTTCTAATGGCACCGCTGATGAGATGGCAACAATTTAAGATACTAGGTACAAACTGTGACACTATCTTAGGATGCGTTTGGTTGAAGGCGTGGTATGAATGGGTTGGGACCGTGACAGTATCTGAATCACATCTAACAAATGATTTGTAACGACGGAAGAGGGTCTAACCTTCTCTGCACATGCCAGAAACTTCCTCCCAGTGTCCACAGAATCAGACGGAAGTAGCTCCACACATGGAGATTGATGGTGACAATGAGAAGATAGATCTTCAGCCACCCCGCTCCATTCGTTACCACTGATGGTCTTAGGGAGCTACAAGAGGAAGAAATGACTCAAATCGACCTTCGAGTAAAAATCCTTCATTCCAAGTCATAGCCCGAGAGAGAGAGGAGAGAGGCATACCCGGGTGGTGAAGGAGTAGTCGGAGGAGGAGGAACCGCTGGAGATGTCTTTGAAGAAGACCATGGCGACCCCGGCGGTAGGATGCGAGACGGCGAGAGCGAGGAAGCGGCTATAACTTAGCAAGGAAGGAAGGAAGGAGGAAACAGGGGAAATGTGACTTGTGGTCAGGAGAAAAGGGGGTGGGGAAGGGGGGAAAGGGGGACCGGGGTAGATATTTTGGCGGTAGGCAAAATTTTGGAAATGTGGAGGGAAACTTTACGTGTGGTGTCACCGGACCATTCACTTTGAACGATTGTGTGCATCACAAATGATTCTTCTGCTTTATGCGCATGGGATGAGTTTGATAATTCAAATTTTGGTGGAAATTTCCCCGGGTATTTCATTGCATAATTTAACATCGCTTGCTAATTTGGGCACACAAAAGAGCGTACAGCAGACAGACCACACTTACTGAATCGAGCAATTTTAGTAATTACACAGACCAGTTGACATAAACATTGCTCTAACAAAAGACCAGCATTAAAAACAAAAGCCTAAGTACGCATAATTAAAAATCCACCGCCGCGCCGGCCTATGCACTGCCGGTGTGAGATGAGACATCGATGACTTGTCCTCGTGACATGCCGCCGTTGGTGGACTCCGCGCCCCCCTACTGAAGTCGACCGCGTCCTCGTCCTTGGCGACGCCCTCAAGGTTGTAGTACTCGTAGTAGTGGCTGCGCCAGAGCTTGGGTTGGTACTCCACCGTTGATTTCTCGACGGACAGACAATTCTCTACCTCGACCTCGGTCACGCGCAACTCCTCCTCCCGACGCTCCTTGATCTCTGCCCCCTCCTGCATCTTCAGCTCCCGCTCGGCGACCTCATGAGGAAGTCGGTGCTCCATGGCCACTGCCGCCTTTTCAGACGTGGGTTGCATGCCGGAGTCCGAGGTGGCCTGGAATATCTTGGCGCGTGCATCCACGATCTTGGCGTGGATGGCCTCAACCCGGGCCAGGGCGACATCAGCGGAATGGATGACAGCTCGAGCACTCTCGGCGTTTGCAGCCACCGTCGCAGCAGCAACTGCTCTGTCGGCTGCCGCAGACGCCCTCTCGGCGGAAGCGGCCGCGGTCAATGCGGATGCGGCGACACTCTCGGCGTAGGCGGCCGCGCTCTCGGCACAGGCGACCGCGCTCGGGGGGGGGGGGGACGGGACGGGGACGCGGCCATCGTACGGGCCTTCACGAAGCATTTGCACGGTGTCATCTTTGCAAGAAGGGGGTGCGGGAATGGGGATCAGGAATTTTGGATTTGGGGGTTTCCGGCACTAGAGCAGACGAGCCGGCAAAGCTTAAGGAGGGAGACTTAAATAGATCCAGATATTTTCATCGCAAACGGTTCCTACAAAACAACTGTGTGTGATGTTGTAGATATTTTTTATTAGCTGTGAAAGGCGAATTTGGAATAAAGTGCCAACACATGGTGTTTTAAATGAACGAGAATTTTTTTAGTACTAATACAACTGTCATGTCAAATTTTGAAAAATTTCAAGGGTCATTTGACCTTCTAAGACATTTAAGTGATTTTCTAGGCATTTAATGACCATAATTGAAATTTGAAGTACATGTCCATGCAACAGCTAACCATAACGGTTTGAAAACACATATTTCGTGTACTTGTGTGTGATTTAATTCCATGTGCAGTAAATTGGAAAGAATTTTCAAACATATTGGTTTAACGGCTATGACACAATTAAGCATGGAGTGACATGGCATTTCAATTCCAAACAAAAACAAAAACACATGAAACCTTGGTTGATGTAATGTCATGCCACCAAGATGATGTGGTAAAAAAATTGGCATGTTTGACCAAAGTTTGGACACACACCCCTCACAAAATGGAGAAACTCACTAGAAGGCTCGTGGTTCCGAGAGGGAACAATGCATGTTTGATGACGAACGGGAGATAGCTCCTCTTACGGCCTTCAATTTTTTTCTACATCTAACATGCACTACTACAACTGTAATGTGAAATTTTTGAAAATTGTAGGGGTCATTGGACCTTTTAAAGACATTTCAGTGATTTTCTAGCCATTTAATGACCGTAATTCAAATTTGAACTACATCTACATGCAATGCGTAACCAAAATAGATTGAAAAATCGTATTTGTGTACTTGTGTGCGAGTTAATTCCATGTGCAGTAAACTAGAAGGAATTTTCAAACATATTTGTATCACGACATGGAAACATATGCACGAATACGTATGCATGGTGTGGCATGCCATTTTAATTCCAAAAAAATCAGAAACACATGAAACCTTGGTTGATGTAATGTCATGCCACCAAGATGATGTGGTAAAGAAATTGGCATGTTTGACGAACGTTTGGACACACACCCCAAACAAACCGGAGCAACTCGCTAGAAGATTCGTGGTTCTGAGAGGGAACAATGCATGTTTGAGGACGGACGGGAGATAGCTTCCTCTTATTGCCTTCAAATTTTTTCCTACATTTAGCGTGCACTAATACAAAGGTCATGTGAAAATTTGGTAAATTTCAGGGGTCATTTGACCTTTTAAATACATTTAAGTGATTTTCTAACCATTTCATGACCGTAATTCAAATTTGAACTACATCTACATGCAAATCCTAACCATAACGGTTTGAAAAATAATATTTTTGTGTACTTGTGTGCGAGTTAATTCCATGTGTAGTAAATCAGAAGAAATTTTCAAACATATTGGTGTCAAGGCATGGGCACATGCATGGAGTGCATGTGATGGCATTTTCATTCCAAAAAATTAAAAAAAATTAGAAAAACATGAAACCTTGCTTGATTTAATGTCATGCCACCAAGATGATGTGGTAAAGAAATTGGCATGTTTGACGAAAGTTTGGACACACGCCCCTCACAAACCGGAGCAACTCGCTAGAAGGTTCGTGATTCCGAGAGGGAACAATGCATGTTTGATGACGAACGGGAGATAGCTTCCTCTTACGGGCTTGAAAGTTTTTCTACGTCTAACGTGCACTACTACAACTGTAATGTGAAATTTTGGAAAATTCTAGGGGTCATTTGACCTTTCAAAGACATTTAAGTGATTTTCTAACCATTTAATGACCATAATTCAAATTTGAATTACATCTACATGCAACGCCTAACCAAAACAGTTTGAAAAATCATATCTGTGTACTTGTGTGCGAGTTAATTCCATGTGCAGTAAATTAGAAGGAATTTTCAAACATATTGGTCTCACGACATGGACACATGCATACGTATGCATGGAGTGACATGGCATTTTAATTCAAAAAATAGAAAAATGATCAGAAACACATGAAACCGTGGTTGATGTAATGTCATGCCACCAAGATGATGTGGTAAAGAAACTGGCATGTTTGACGAACGTTTGGACACACACCCCTCACAACCCGGAGCAACTCGCTAGAAGATTCGTGGTTCCGAGAGGGAACAATGCATGTTTGATGATGAACGGGAGATAGCTTCCTCTTACGGACTTGAAATTTTTTTCCTAAGTTTAACGTGCAACTATCATTTGAAAATTTGGTAAATTTCAAGGGTCATTTGACCTTCTAAAGACATTTAAGTGATTTTCTAGCCATTTAATGACCGTAATTCAAATTTGAACTACATCTACATGCAACGCCTAACCAAAACGGTTTGAAAAATCATATTTTTGTGTACTTGTGTGCGAGTTAATTCCATGTGCAGTAAATTTGAAGGAATTTTCAAACATATTGGTGTCAAGGCATGGGCACATGCATGGAGTACATGCCATCGCATTTTAATTCCAAAAAAATAAAAAATGATTAGAAAAACATGAAACCTTTCTTGATTTAATGTCATGCCACAAAGATGATGTGGTAAAAATTTGGCATGTTTGACGAAAGTTTGGACACACACCCCTCACAAACCGGAGCAACTCACTAGAAGGTTCGTGGTTCCGAGAGGGAACAATGCATGTTTGCTGATGGACGGGAGATAGCTTCCTCTTACGGCCTTCAAATTTTTTCCTACGTTTAACATGCACTCATACACCTGTCATGTGAAATTTTGGAAATTTTCAGGGGTCATTTGACCTTTTTAAAGACATTTAAGTGATTTTCTAACAATTTAATGACCGTAATTCAAATTTGAACTACATCTACATGCAACACCTAACCAAAACGGTTTGAAAAATCATATTTTTGTGTACTTCTGTGTGAGTTAAAAAATCATCAGATGATGTAAATATCTGGTGTGTAAAAAAGAAAATGTAAAGATCTGGCAAGACAATCGGCCCCCACACGATTGGCACTCTATCTCGCGGCTTGAGGTTTGGTAGGTGAATGGCGGGGATCATTAATCAGACACGGTTCTACATTGGAAACCGTCGGCTATTATGTTCACACACGAATTTTGCTGCGGGAATCATGTGTAATTCAAACTAGAATACTCATAAATTCCGGCGACCGGCGTGTGTACTGTCCCCGTCGATCTATATTCCAGCCGCCAATAAATACTAGCTTGCTCACTTCGTCCTGCCTGCATTCTCATCTAAATCCTCCCCTCGCTCACCCTCTCTCTCTCTCTCAAATCTCTGCCATGGCGCCGCCGGCCTGCCCACGATCGACGAGGAGTCGTTGATGAAGTTATGCACCTAGGGTAGGGTCTTGGACCTGTCCAAACTGCCCTACCCAAGGACATCTCTAGAAGAAATCACCTGTCAATCGACTTGGAGGTGTTCCACTCGATAGACTCGAAGACACTCGACCAAGACCAAACCACTCGACGACCAGGAGACCTAAAGGCACTCCGCATGCTAACGGTTGGTTATTAAGTAGCCTTTATGGTCATCATAGCACTTTATTAGGGGCGTTACCAGTAACGCCCGACCTTAAATGTATTTAGAACCCTGCATAACTGAGGGCCGAAGGGGTCCGGCGAACTCTATGTAAGCCACCCCCTCCTTAGTGTAAAGGGTTCGCACCCCTGTAATTCAGACACACATAATCCATTCGACCGCCTCCGGGCTCCGAGACGTAGGGCTATTACTTCCTCCGAGAAGGGCCTTAACTCGTAAACCTTGCGTGCTTACGACTTCTCCATAGCTAAGATCTTGCCTCTCCATACTTAACCCCCTACATTACTGTCAGACTTAGAACCACGACAGTTGGCGCCCACCGTGGGGTGGTGTTTTAGCAATTTGTTGGTGGAGTTGCGATATTCTCCGATCCAAATCATCATGGTTCTGGCGGAGTTTTGGTGGAGGGCCGCGAGATCTGTCTCGGCGCGCTCATGTTCATCGCCGATGACTCCGGTTGGCTTCAGGAGGCTCCTCTCGACGTGGACGCACTCCCCGTCCGCAGACCAACGCACTTTCGTGCGTGCGTCCGCGATGTTCTCTTGCGGCAACCGTCGACCCCCTACCGGTCGGCTCCTGTGTTGTCCTCCCTCCCTGTTTCCCGCCGGCGCAAGCGCTCCGGTCGGTTGAGACTTCAGCGGTGGGTAAGACACGCGGTGGCACGCCAGTCGGCCACCCCTCAAGCCGCGGCGATCGAGCCCGACGAATCCCTCTATGGCCTGTTCGACCTGTCGACTGGCTCCGCAGAGACCGCATCCGAGTGCGACAGCAGCGATCTGGCGGCGAAGGTTCTGTTGGTCGATGGACCTCCTAGTCCTCCCGGTTTTCCCTGCACCGACGAAGTCACAGGTGGAGGCGACCCGTCTCGTCCTCATGAGGAATATCTCCCCGAGCCTCTCACATCGCTGCAGAGAGAAGAACTTCGTCGCCGGAACATGGATGCACTGCATACTCGTATCATTGGAGAAACCCCCGAGGCTCGCGCCTTGGAGGACGCGCGCCTGGCAAACTTGGCCGAGCGCACTCGACTAGAGAACCTCCAGCAAGCACTCGATGAGCGTGCGGGACAACGTGTTCCAGAATCCAGTCGACGTCAGCTCTTTCCGCCCCCACAGGTATATCGAACTCCAATTCAGAATTTAGCAGCTGCAGCCCATATAGCGGAGTCTATTCAGCCTTCCTAGTCGGAGGCTGGCAGAGGCTTGCTGCAGATCAGAGCGTTACTCCGGGCAGCAGGAGACCAGAATTCCGCTATCTCTCAGTCGCGGAACAGGATTCATAGAAGATCTGTTGCTGCAGACACAGTCCAGTCGGCTCATAGCCCAAGATCGCCCCCGAGGCGTGAGGGACGTGGGGACCGGAGGAATCAGTACGGGAACCGTGAGCAGTATGATCACCGATTCGATCGTGACGATCGACGTCGAGTGCCCACCCCTCCCCCGAGGAGCGGGTCGTATGTGCCTCGACAACAGGATGACATGCGCCCTCATAGTGTTGGGCGAAGGATTCCAGTCGACCCTAGGGAGCCAGGCTTTGATGCGAGATCCATTGTCGTTCAAGGTTTGGTCGACAGGAACAGAGCTCACCGAGAAGGTCACGACAGAGATGCACCTACTAGCAGTAGAGTACATGTTTCAGGGCCAGAGTGCTTTAGTAGAGCCATCAGGGCCGCTGTGATTCCTCCCAACTTCAGGTTGGAGACTGTAGTCAGTAAGTTCACTGGTGAGTCCAAGCCCGATACTTGGCTTGAAGATTACCGAGTGGCCGTCCAGATTGGCGGCGGCAATGATGAAGTGGCCATGAAGCACCTGCCTCTCATGTTGGAGGGCTCGGCCAGAGCGTGGCTGAACCAGTTAGCGCCCAGCAGCATTTACACTTGGGAAGATCTCTCCCGAGTGTTTGTCACCACATTTGAAGGAACATGCAAGCGACCGGCAGGGCTGACGGAACTGCGGTCTTGCGTGCAGAAGCCGAATGAAACTTTGAGAGATTACATCCAGAGATGGATCACGTTACATCACACTGTAGAGAATGTGCCCGACCACCAAGCAGTTTGTGCCTTCAAAGAAGGTGTCAAGTACAAAGAACTGAATCTGAAATTCGGTCGAACCGGAGATATGTCTCTGAATCGGATGATGGAGATTGCCACCAAGTACGCTAATGGTGAAGATGAGGATCGACTCAAGAGTGGCAAGCTCAAGTCAGTTGCCCAAGAAACCGGAGGAAATTCCAATCGGAAATAGAAGCGGAAAGCCAAGCCAGCTGCTCCTGGGGAAGCCTTGGATGTAACTCAAGGAAAGTTTAAGGGGAAAGCCAAAGGACCTTGGAACCCCAAGAAAGTTAAAGACCAAGATGGAAATGATGTGTTGGATTTTCCATGTCACATCCACACCAAGAAGGATGAAGAGGGTAACTTCATTTACCCGAAACACACCACTCGACAGTGTCGACTCTTGATCCAGCAGTTCCAGGGCAAGCATCCCAAAGATAAGGAAATGGAGTCGGACAAAGTTGAGGACAAGGAAGATAGTGATGATGGATACCCCCAGGTCAATTCCACCCTAATGATTTTTGTTGACGTTGAAAGCAAAAGTCGATTGAAAGTTATCAACCGAGAGGTGAATATGGTTGCTCTGGCAACACCCAATTATCTGAAGTGGTCTCAGACTGCCATCACATTCGACCGGTCCGATCACCCAACGCACATTGCCACCCCCGGGAGGCAAACTTTGGTGGTCGACCCAGTTGTTGAAGGCACTCGACTGACCAAAGTTTTGATGGATGGTGGCAGTGGTTTGAACATATTATATGCTGAGATGTTGAAAGGGATGGGCATTCCGATGTCCAGGCTCAGTGCCAGCAACATGAGTTTCCATGGAGTCATTCCTGGGAAGAAGGCTGAATCACTCGGCCAGATTGCTCTTGATGTGGTTTTCGGTGATTCCAAGAATTACCGCAAAGAAAAGTTGACGTTTGAGGTTGTAGACTTCCAGAGTGCCTATCATCCTATTTTGGGCAGGCCGGCTTATGCATGCTTCATGGCCCGACCATGTTATGTGTATCTCAAATTGAAGATGCCTGGTCCCAAAGGTGTGATCACTATTACGGGCAATCGAAAGAAAGCAGAAGAATGTTTTCAGAAAGGTTCAAAGATCGCTGATGCTCAGATGGCAGTGGTGGAACTGCAGGAATACCAGAAGACTGTAGACCCGAGTGATTTGTTGCGAGCCAAGAAGCCCGCTACGGAGTCAGCTTTTCAGCCGTCTGGCGAAACAAAGACAGCTCACATCCACCCGACCGATCCCAGCGCTGCTCCAACTCATATATCAACGACACTCGACTCCAAATAGGAAGAAGCGCTCATCCAGTTCCTCCGTGAGAACTGGGACATTTTCGCATGGAAGCCCTCTAACATGCCGGGTGTTCCTAGGGAGTTGGCTGAGCACCGCCTAAGAGTCGACTCAAAAGTAAAACCTGTCAAGGAACATCTCCGATGGTCTGTCGTCCAGAAGAGAAAGGCTATTGGCGAGGAGGTGGCTCGGCTCTTAGCAGCGGAGTTCATCCGAGAAATCTACCACTCCGAGTGGATCGCCAACGTTGTCATGGTCCCCAAGAAGGACAAGTCACTTCGCATGTGCATTGACTTTAAACATATCAATCGGGCCTGCCCAAAAGATCATTTTCCTCTCCTCCGCATCGACCAGATAGTCGACTCGACTGTGGGATGTGAGCGACTGTCTTTTTTAGACGCCTATTCCGGGTACCATCAGATCCGTCTGTATGGACCCAACAAAATCAAAACAGCTTTCATCACTCCATTCGGGTGCTTCTGTTATGTTACCATGCCGTTCGGCCTCAAGAATGCCGGAGCCACATTCATGAGGATGATTCAGAAGTGTTTGCTCACTCAAATCAGTCGGAATGTGGAAGCGTACACGGATGACATTGTGGTCAAGTCATGGAAGGGTTCCAACCTGCTGACTGACCTTCCCGAAACCTTTGCCAACCTCAGGAGGTATGATATCAAGCTTAATCCATCAAAGTGCACATTCGGAGTTCCTGGTGGAAAATTACTCGGCTTTCTCATTTCCGAACGGGGAATCAACGCCAATCCAGAGAAAGTCGGTACTATACTCCGAATGAAAAGTCCTGTGCGAGTGCATGACGTCCAGAAGCTTACTGGTTGCTTGGCCGCTTTAAGTCGATTCATATCTCATCTCGATGAAAAGGCATTGCCCCTTTACCGATTGATGAAGAAGTCCGACAAGTTCGAGTGGACTCCCGAAGCTGACGCAGCGTTTGCAGAGCTCAAAGCTCTGCTTTCCACCCAGCCGGTGCTTGCTGCCCCAATCAGCAAGGAGCCTTTGCTGCTTTACATCGCAGCCACAGGACAAGTCGTCAGTACGGTACTTACGGTCGAGCGGTCAGAAGAAGGAAAAGCCTTCAAAGTTCGGCGCCCAGTATATTATATTTCTGAAGTGTTGACCCTGTCGAAGCAAAGATATCCTCATTATCAGAAGCTTGTATACGGGATTTATATGACCACAAAGAAAGTTGCTCACTACTTCTCTGATCATTCCATTACAGTCGTCAGCGACTCTCCATTATCAGAGATCCTGCATAACAGAGATGCAAACGGTCGAGTGGCAAAATGGGCGATTGAACTCCTTCCTCTAGATATCAAGTTTGACGCAAAGAAAGCTATCAAGTCCCAATCAATCGTAGATTTCATCGCCGAGTGGATTGAACAGCAACTGCCGACTCAGGTTCACTCAGAGCATTGGACCATGTTCTTCGACGGTTCCAAGATGCTGAATGGTTCCGGTGCCAGAGTGGTGTTGGTCTCCCCCAGAGGAGATAAACTCAGATATGTTCTTCCAATCCACTTTGATTCCTCCAACAACGAGGAAGAATACGAAGCACTTTTATATGGGTTGCGCATGGCCATTTCACTCGGCGTCCGTCACCTCATGGTCTATGGCGACTCAGATTTGGTGGTTAATCAGGTGATGAAGGAATGGGACGTCAGAAGTCCAGCCATGACTGGTTATTGCAATGCGGTGAGAAAGCTGGAAAAGAAGTTCTAGGGGATAGAGCTTCATCACATACCCCGACTGAAAAATCAAGCAGCTGATGATTTGGCAAAAATAGGTTCCAAAAGAGAAGCCATTCCCAGCAATGTGTTTTTGGAACACATCCACACACCATCAGTTCAGGAGGATCCCTTCACTGAAGAGGCCCTACAGCCAAAAAGTCCCACGGATCCGACTGAAGTTGAAGTTCCAGCTGTGGTCGACCTGATCATGGAAGTCCTGGTCATCACTCCCGACTGGACAGTACCGTACATCGCATACATCCTAAGGAAAGAACTCCCAGAGGACGAATAAGAGGCTCGACAGATCGTCCGTCGATCCAAGGCCTTTACAGTCATAAATGGACAGTCGTGTAGGGAAAGCGCGACTAGAGTCAGTCAGAAGTGTATAACACCAGAAGAAGGTCAGATGATCCTTGATGATATCCACTCGGGGACCTGTGGTCATCATGCGTCCTCTCAGACCATTGTGGCCAAAGCATACCGAGCGGGATTCTACTAGCCAAGGGCCAATGAAATGGCAAAAGAGATAGTCGACAAATGTGAAGGATGTCAGTATTACTCCAATATGTCGCACAAGCCCGCGTCAGCCCTGAAAACCATTCCACTCGTCTAGCCCTTCGCTGTTTGGGGACTGGACATGGTTGGACCACTGAGAACAGGCAGGAGCGGCTTCACTCATGTGCTAGTAGCAGTCGACAAGTTCACCAAATGGATTGACGCTAAGCCTATCAAGAATCTCGATGCTTGCACTGCTATCAGTTTCATCAGAGAGTTGATATTCAGATATGGAGTTCCGCACAGCATCATCACTGACAATGGGTCAAACTTCGATTCCGACAAATTCAGGGCCTTTTGTGCCTCTCAGGGCACACGAGTCGACTATGCTTCGGTCGCTCACCCTCAGTCGAATGGACAAGCAGAAAGAGCAAACGGCCTAATTGTCAAAGGACTGAAACCTCGATTGATGCGCGACCTCAAGCACGCAGTAGGTGCATGGGTCAACGAGCTTCCATAAGTTCTTTGGGGATTGAGGATGACCTCGAACCGATCGACCGGAAGAACCCCATTCTTTCTGGTCTACGGAGACGAAGCAGTCTTGCCGAGTGACCTGCTTCACAACCCCCCCCCCCCCGAGTCGAGCTCTACTCTGAAGATGAAGCAGAACAAGCCCGGCAGGACACAGTCGACCTCCTGGAAGAAGAAAGAGAAATGTCCATGGTCCGATCGACCATCTATCAGCAAGACTTGTGTCGATTCCATGCCAGAAATGTGAAGAGTCGAGCCTTGCAAGAAAGAGACTTAGTCCTCCGAGTGGATCAGCAAAAACCACACAAACTCGCTCCTACTTGGGAAGGCCCCTTCATAGTCACCAGAGTCCTCCACAATGGAGCGTACCACCTCTACAATGTCGATCGCCAGATTGATGAGCCATGAGCCTGGAATGCGGAGCTACTCCGCCCCTTTTATACTTGAATTCTCACTCGGATGAGATGTAATAAGAAAAACTCCTATAGTTATTTATCAAAGATAAGAGCGTTATAATTTTCCCAGTGACTGTTATTGTTTTTGTTTGCGTGAGAAATCCCCCAGTGGGTGGCTTAGCCGCGAATCCACTTCGCCTAAGTTTGACAAAAATCCTACCGAGTGGAGAGCAATCCTCCCACTCGGAGGCTTAGCTGCAGTCCAGTACTCGCCTAAGTTTTCTCACTCGGAGACTTAGCTGCAGTCCGGCACTCACCTAAGTTTGAAAAAATCCTACCGAGTGGAGAGCAATCCTCCCACTCGGGGGCTTAGCTGCAGTCCAGTACTCGCCTAAGTTCTCTCACTTGGAAACTTAGCTGCAGTCCGGCACTCGCCTAAGTTTGAAAAAATCCTACCGAGTGGAGAGCAATCCTCCCACTCGGGGGCTTAGCTGCAGTCCAGTACTCGCCTAAGTTCTCTCACTTAGAGACTTAGCTGCAGTCCGGCACTCGCCTAAGTTTGAAAAAATCCTACCGAGTGGAGAGCAATCCTCCCACTCGGGGGCTTAGCTGCAGTCCAGTACTCGCCTAAGTTCTCTCACTTAGAGACTTAGCTGCAGTCCGGCACTCGCCTAAGTTTGAAAAAATCCTACCGAGTGGAGAGCAATCCTCCCACTCGGGGGCTTAGCTGCAGTCCAGTACTCGCCTAAGTTCTCTCACTTAGAGACTTAGCTGCAGTCCGGCACTCGCCTAAGTTTGAAAAAATCCTACCGAGTGGAGAGCAATCCTCCCACTCGGGGGCTTAGCTGCAGTCCAGTACTCGCCTAAGTTCTCTCACTTAGAGACTTAGCTGCAGTCCGGCACTCGCCTAAGTTTGAAAAAATCCTACCAAGTGGAGAGCAATCCTCCCACTCGGGGGCTTAGCTGTAGTCTAGTACTCGCCTAAGTTCTCTCACTTAGAGACTTAGCTGCAGTCCGGCACTCGCCTAAGTTTGAAAAAATCCTACCGTGTGGAGAGCAATCCTCCCACTCGGGGGCTTAGCTGCAGTCCAGTACTCGCCTAAGTTCTCTCACTTAGAGACTTAGCTGTAGTCCGGCACTCGCCTAAGTATCTGAAAATCCTACCGAGTGGTGAGCGACCCTCCCACTCGGGGGCTTAGCTGCAGTCGAGTACTCGCCTAAGTACAAGACACATCCCACTCTGAAGTGACAAGGTGCAGGCCGACTGCCACCTTCTCCTAGAGAGCTTCTCCACAAATACAACGTGCACTCCATCCCGCTCTGAAGTAGCAAGGTGCAGGTCGACTGCCACCTCCTCCTTGGGAGCTTCGCCACAAATACAACGCGCGCTCCATCCCGCTCTGCAGTAACGAGGTGCAGGTCGACTGTCACCTTCTCCTTGGGAGCTTGGCCACAAATACAACGTGCGCTCCATCCCACTCTAAAGTAGCAAGGTGCAGGTCGACTGCCACCTCCTCCTTGGGAGCTTCGCCACAAATACAACGTGCGCTCCATCCCGCTCTGCAGTAGCAAGGTGCAGGTCGACTGCCACCTCCTCCTTGGGAGCATCGCCACAAATACAACGAGCGCTCCATCACCGACCCGCAAAGACGACGAGGTGCAGGTCGACTGCTACCTTCTCCTTTGGAGCTGTGCCACAAATACAAAAGTTGTCTCAAATGAAGAACAATTTCCACTCGGTAGGAGATTCATGAAGATATTCAACGATAAACCAAGTTCAGATAAATCCTAAAGGTTCCGGACCACGGATCGAAGTGCTCGGGCATTCAGCCCAAAAGAGTTTTAACGGTTACAAAAACCACTCGGCATCCCGAGGCAAATTTAAGGTGAGGCATAAAAGTTTGTTCACTCCGCGGGAGGAGGACTAGCAGGCTCGACGAACTCGTCTAGGTCGACGCCGTCGGCGATCCGAGTGGCTGCAGCGATGAAAGTCTCCATAAAAGATCAGAAGTCATGCTTCTGGGTGTTGGCGACCTTGATTGCTGCCAGCTTATCTTGACGCACCTCCTTGCAATGGACGCGAACCAAAGACAGAGCCACATCAGCGCCACACCAGGCATAAGACTTCTTCCACTCCTGTACTCGGTCAGGGATTTCGTTAAGTCGAGTCATCAGGGACTCAAGATCATTTTGGAGCGTGGCCTCTGGCCAAAGTGCCGGGTCGATCCACGACATGGCGACCTTCAGTCGAGCCAAGTAGTCCACGACACCGTCGATGCGGGATTCCAGTCGAAGCAGATTCATGGCAGTTTCATCTTTCACAGGAGAATTGATTGGATCCAAACCTGGTTCGATCCGCCCAGTCTCCTCCTCGAAGTTCTGACAAAACTCTGCATTCACGATCCAAGGATAAGTCAATTTTCGTACGCTGAGTCGACACAAGAAAAAAAAATCAGTCGGAACAAAATGTGCACCTTCAAGCTTGATGAACAACTTCTTGGCAAGGCTCCTCAGATAGCTCTCCAGATCGTCCCTCCTGCGAGCGATGCCTTCCATCTTCTCGTACAGATTGAGATTGTCCTTCTTCAAGCGCGTGCACTCCTTGTTGGCTTCGGTCAGAGCAGATTTCATCTTGGTATTCTCTTCTTCCAACTGGCCGACCGAAGCCAGTTTCTGTTCAGCTAGAACGGTCCTGTCATCAGCTTCCTTTCGAGCAGCAGCCTAATCCTGATCCTTCTTCGCCAGAGCTTCTCTCAGTTTTTCTGCAAAGAAATGATGCTTGATCAGAAAGATCAGAAGGGTACTCAAGCCTAAGATAAACCAGTCGACAAACTCGTCTTACCATTGGCGCCGTCCTTAGCCTTTTGCAGCTCTGTCTGGGCCAGCTCCAAGTCAAGGTTCAGTTGGATCTGCTGTTTCTCCAAGTCGGCAAAGCGAGCTCCAAGATCACAAGATTTCTGCAATCAAAGAGGAGAAGTTTTTTTTCAGTGAAAAACGATAAAGGCAATAAGTACTAAGACTACGGTCGACTGCCCGCAGTCCACCATAGTCTCGGGGACTACACCCAGTGGGTGCACTTTGCGTGCCCCCACCGGTTCTGATCACACTCGACCAACCCGACAGAGTCGAGTGTAGCAAAAAAAAGGGGCTCAGACCATAGTCGACTGCCAGCAGTCGACCGCGGTCTCGGGGACTACACCCAGTGGGTGCACTTGGCATGCCCCCACCGGATCTAATCCCACTTGACCAGACCAAGTGGAAGAGACGAACTACCAGTTCGGTTTACACTCGACAAAATACAACGACTATAGTCGACTGCCAGCAGTCCACCGTAGTCTCGGGGACTACACCCAGTGGGTGCACTCAGCGTGCCCCCACTAGTTCAAAAATTCAATCGACGCACCTAGTGGTCGTACAGATGCAAAGATTTTCGGAAAGAGTCTTCAGATAGCATATCCTAACAGAACAAGCAGTGACCAACTAACCTGAACGTTGCTTTGGAGAGCCGAGCTGGCGTCGTAGGCGGCCTGACTGGCGTCCCGCACCGTCTTCATCTTCTCCATCATGATGCCCGCCTGACGTATGGCTTCCTTGGCAGCATTCGCTTCGTCCTCTAGGACATGATGGGTCGCAAAAACTGAAGGTGGGTCGACAGGGGCCTGAGCAGTCGACGAAGAAGGCAAGGCACTCGACAGTGGCACAACAAAGGTAACAGAACCCCGGTGGGCGTCGCCAGTGTACTAAACGACTGGTTCCGCCCTCGGCGTCGACTGTGGCACCTGGCTTGCAGGAGCTTGCCTATTCTTCCTCGTCAAAGGCCTCTCAGGATCTTCATCATCATCAGGGAGGTCGATAACGTTGGGAGCTATGCAAAGTTCAATCGAAAAAATCACATCACCTAATGGTGCACAATGCAGCTGAGTCGACCAAATAAAGACAGAATGGCAGAAACCATACCCAGAGCGGAAGTGACCACATCCTCCATCACCTCATCCTTGTCCCTATAAGCTGAGGTCCCAGAAGTAGCAGCACTGCCAGTTCCAAAGTTCGTATGGTTAAAACAAGAAAAACAAACAGCGCGGAGCGTCGAGTGAATACAAAGGGGGACACTCACGCGGAAGCGACGGGGATGTCAATCTTAATCTTCGGCAACGCCTTCCGAGTCTTCGGCTCTGCAACTTTGGGGTGCTTTGGCGCTTTCTCGGTCGGGGTCGGTGAAGAGATCCAAGGACGCTTCAAAGACTGAGCAGCCTGAGCAATTGCCTTTTTGCGGGCGCTCGGTCGTTCTTGGTCAAGCTTGGATCGCCTCTCCCTGCGAGGAAGCGACTTTACTTCTTCTCCGTCGCTTGAGTCGTCGCTTTCTCCATCCCCTTCACCATCGGAAGTCCATTCGCCACTATCGCCGCCGCTCGCCTCGCCTTCTAGATCTTGCTCTTGCTCTCCATTGGGCATTGAATACATTTCAATAATGGCCTGAAAGAAAGCAGGGAGGACAAAGTTAGTCGACGCAGTATAGGCAGCTGCGCGAGTGAATTCAGATTACAAGCAAAAGCTCAAAATCAGACTTTCTCTGGTACATGAGACTGGTCGAATGGGGGAACTCTCCTGGCTCCCCTGGGGTTGTCCTTGTTTCCGGTCATGCCCGACAGCCACTTCTCTAGTGTGTCATCATCGACCTCCTCCGGGTGAATTCGAGTGGAGTCTTCAAGACCCGAATACATCCACATCGGATAGTCTCGGGCTTGAAGAGGCTAGATGCGCCGCTGAAGGAAGACCTCCAAGAGATCCATACCGGTGACCCCGTCACGGATAAGCTGGACCACTCGCTCGACCAGCACCTTCACCTGCGCCTTCTCCTCCGGGAGCACCTTCAAAGGGGAGGGTTTCCTCACTCGGTCCATGGTAAAGGGAGGGAGGCCAGTCGACTGCCCTAGCGTCGACAGGTCTTTACAGTAAAACCAGGTCGACTGCCATTCGCGAACTGAGTCGGGAAGAATCATGGCCGGAAAGGAACTTTTCCCTCTCATCTAAACACCAAGACCCCCACACATCTGAATCACTTGAGTCCTCTCGTCACTCCGATTAGCCTTTTTCACCGTCTGGGAGCGACAAGTGAAAATGTGCTTGAAAAGGCCCCAATGAGGCCGACAACCCAGGAAATTCTCGCAGAAAGAAACGAAAGCGGCGAGATAAACGATTGTGTTGGGAGTGAAGTGGTGGAGTTGTGCCCCAAAGAAATTCAGAAATCCCCGAAAGAAAGGGTGAGGAGGCAAGGAAAATCCACGGTTGACGTGGGTGGCAAGGAGGACGCGCTCACCCTCCCGAGGTTGCGGCTCGGATTCCTTCCCCGGAAGCCGCGCCGATTCATAGGGGATCAACCCTCCTTCAGCTAGGTCGTCGAGGTCTTCTTGGGTTATCTTTGAGTGGATCCAGTCGCCCTGGATCCAGCCCTTCGGCAGGCCAGTTCGCGAGGAGGATCCGCCCCGACTGGTCGCCTTCCCCTTCGACCTCGCCGTCGCCTTCTTTGCCCACTCCAGATCCGCCGTCTTCTCCTTCCCCATCGTCGCTGGTCAGACGCGTACGGAGCGGTGGTGCTGGTGCGAGAGCGAGCGCAGCGAAGGAGCGTGAAGAGGAGAAGAGATAATGGGGACGCACTATTCGGGAGACCCTGGTCCAACGCCTTATATGAGGCCGCTTCCGAGTGGCTGACTGGTAGGCCCGGGCGGCCCTGTCAAATCCCGTAACGATCGCGCGCATGATACGTGGCGAAAAAGGTGGCGCGGGGATCGAGGCGGCTCTGCTCTATCCCATCCGATTACTGCGGCCTCCCCCATCCCGCGCGCTTCCCAAAATTCGGATCTCGCGAAATCTGCGGGCAGCAGAACAACTTGCAGACCAAAGATCTCCTCCGCACCGTCACTCAGAGCCTTTCAAGTAAAGAAACTCACTCGACAAAAAACTAAGAATGGATCAAGGCAACTGAAAAGGAAGTTGCTATCATCACTCAGGTTCATTCATCCGAAACAAGATATGCTCATGACGTGAAAAATGAGTCGGAGAAGTGCTCAAACCCTTTCCCACTCAAACCTCGATCCATTCGGGGGCTAATGATGAAGTTATGCACCTAGGGTAGGGTCATGGACCTGTCCAAACTGCCCTACCCAAGGGCATCTCTAGAAGAAATCACCTGTCAATCGCCTTGGAGGTGTTCCACTCGACAGACTCGAAGACACTCGACCAAGACCAAACCACTCGACGACCAGGAGACCTAAAGGCACTCCGCATGCTAATGGTCGGTTATTAAGTAGCCTTTATGGTCATCATAGCACTTTATTAGGGGCGTTACCAGTAACGCCCGACCTTAAATGTATTTAGAACCCTACATAACTGAGGGCCGGAGGGGTCCGGCGAACTCTATATAAGCCACCCCTCCTCAGTGTAAAGGGTTCGCACCCCTGTAATTCAGACACGCATAATCCAGTCGACCGCCTCCGGGCTCCGAGACGTAGGGCTATTACTTCCTCCGAGATGGGCCTGAACTCATAAACCTTGCGTGCTTACAACTTCTCCATAGCTAAGATCTTGCCTCTCCATACTTACCCCCCTACATTACTGCCAGACTTAGAACCACGATAGTCGTCGCCCCCGAGGACACTCACTCTATTAGCAGCGACGAGGACCCCTATGTGTCGCCTGACGAGGTTGCGCCGAACCCCCCAACTTTGGATTGGTTTTGGGGACAGTACAATCTTTGTCTGTGGAAGTCGCTGCTGCCGGCTGAGTAAGTCAGGCAAGTAGCGTTCAAGAAGGAGATGGCAGAGGAGGAAGCCAGGTACCTGGCGGCCTGTGAAGCCCATGATGCCTCCTGGAAAAAGGAGGCGGTGGAGCTTTGGGGGGCGGGCACATTGTCGTGCCGAGGAGGTTTACGAAGACGGGTACTTCGCGAGGAAGGTCATAGGCGTTGGGAGCCTCGTCGCTGCGTGGAGGTGGGCCGATAAGCTCCAGCGTGCCACCGACGAGGAGCTCCGGTGGGCGCCCAACTAAATGGCAAGATCGGCCGCGCGCGTCCGCCAGCAAGAGGCAGATCGGTACATCAAGCGCTGCTAGGCGATGGAGTCGGAGTACTGCCTCTGCACTGGGAAGATGCCGCGCACCAGGGAGCTGCTGGGGAGGGGCTGCCGGAATACTGGCCCCAGGAGGGATTATTAGTTTCAGTATTGATTGTTTTCAATTTTATGCATTGTACCTAGTAGTTAAGTATCATCATGGATGTGTGATGATATTCTATGATGATCTAATGAACAATATATATATATAATGAATTCCATTTTCTATCTGTTTTTATATAATAATTTGAATCTAGCTGTTATCATCCACATATACAGAATGGAAAGGTATATTCACACATTGAAACAGAACATATAAGAATGGAAAACAGAGTACACACATTGAAACAGAGCAATAAACAGAGCAATACTATGATTGCTGTGAATACATAGCAATCCACGTCGAATCAACTTTCCAAAATAAAACGCGTCCATGAGACCATGACCAGCAGCCCTTGCCTAGGGTAGCTCTTGGCTCTACCTAAACTCGTGCAGGCGTTCGTCGAAGCGGTCGACACGCCCGCACTACATCTAGAGCGCGATCTCGAGCTCCAAGTTGGCTATGTCATCGGAGATCGCCAGCTCGAGGATGCGACGACCATGTTCCTCTACTGCGCCCAGGTGGACACCTGGGCCAAGGAGGCAGTTGAGCCTACGGACCAGCGCGTTGGCATCCAGTGGGCCATGGATAAGGCAAACGGCGGCACCCACGCGAACGGCGCAGCAGGCGTCCGTTGCAAGTACGGCGCGGCCGGCCCCTAGTGCAAGTACGACGCTGAGGGCCTCTGCCCACTCCTGGCGAGGAATGGGAGTACTGACAGGACGTGTACCTAGCTGCGACGCCGTGTCGACAGCAGGCAATCGCCGATGGATCCGCTGTTGCTGTGCGGCGTGCCGCGCCTCTCGCTCTGTGGCGCTCCAATGGTCTCGCCGTGCTGCGAGCCACAACCTATCGGTGCGGACGCGCCTAGCTTGCTCTGCGGCACGCCATCGATCATGTTGTGTGGCGAGCTGCAGCCTGTCGGCGCTGACATGCCTATCTTGATCCGCGGCGCTCAAGTACCATGCGCCAAAGGTCTGCTCAACCCTGGCGATGACGCGCATCACAGCGTCGTCCATTGCATTGCCGGGGAGCGCCTCGGCCTCGATGGGCCGTGGTGCCTGCTCGTTTTCCTTGTCGATGAGGTTGATGGCAGAGGCGGCGCTTTGGTGGGTTGGCATGCTTGGAAAAGGTGGATGTGCTACAGGCTGCGCTTGTCGCCTCCGTGCGTCGCGCGCCCCATGTGCGCAATATAGTAGGATGGCGGGAAATAGGTGAGGAAATGGCGGGAAACAGTGGCATGTTCATAAAACGCCATCAATTAATGGAAACTTAGCATCGAGCTGGCACAAGTCATAGATGATGATCAGATGAACACGGACCACACCAGGGAACCCGTCGGTGATGAATTCATCAATCCCAAATGGTTGAATACTAGCAAGCATTTTCCCACAACACACACGGCCTATTCCATCACAAATAGGTCGGATGGATGAACTATATGCCACATATCGCACATTGTTAAAAAGTAATGCGGTAGACCTTCTTTAATTAACATGTGTTAAAAAATAAAAAACAAGGACCTCCAGCCAGAGCAAACTTAACTTGATAGTTTTCTTGCATGAGCTACTGGTGGAACAGCTAGTCCTTGCTGATAGGAATGCCTCTTCACATCCTTATGGCGTATCCGGATGACCGCCCGTCCCACAATGGCCAATAGATGTTGTGTAGATAGAGCATATCACATACGTCTTATTAGAAGCAATCATCCGCGTTATTATCGGTCTTCGCACACATTTCTGATTATAGACCTGTTTGACGCGTATTACACACATCTTGTTATATTGAACCATTTCTGTTCTCTTGCCTAATCACAAATAGTTCATCCGAGTGAACCGTATGCTGTATATCGCACACACCTTCATCTGGCCGCACGTTTCTTTTGTGTTTCCTAATCACACACAGTTCATCCGAGTGAACCATATGTTGTGTATCGCACATGCCTTCATCTGCCTGCCCGTTTATTTTGTCCTCCTCACCGCAAATAGTTAATTGAACTGAACCGTATGCCCTTCATCGCACATGCAACTAAAATCTGAACCGTGTTTGATGCGTCCTCCATCACAAATGTTTTACACATTTCTGACGGTTTTCATACAGCACCGTTTGCGATTATGGCATCGCACACAGTTTTTCGAAGGGTCTCTGATTGTAGTGTCGCGTTAGCAGCATCCTGCAGTAGTGCGTGTCCCCAGTTATGGACATCTTGAGTATCTGGTGCTTGAATTATTATGTTGATCTCATCACTTTACTTAATTAATTTGATTGGGTTGTTAATTTTTAATTGGGATTTGAGATGGGGTTACACTACTAGGGAAAACCTTATACACAGAATCTTAGTAGCAACGTGGCACAAAAAGAAGCGCTACTGCTAATTAGTAGTAGCGCGGTTAAGAAAATCACGCTACTGATGCCAATTTAGCAGTAGCGTGTGAGGGCTATACCGCGCTGCTACAAAAACCGACCGACAGTAACCCACAACCTAAGTTTTGCAGCACCGCGGTGTCATGATGCGCGCTACTGCTAATGCAATAGTAGTAGCACGCTTTTTAATCGTGTCGCTGCTACTAATTTTGAAATTGTTCACACGATTGGCCCGTTTAGCAATAGCGCCTGGGAGAAAAGCGCGCTGCTGCTACGCTCTTAGCGGTAGCACGTTTTTCCTCCCGCGCTACTGCTAAGACGGAGCACCCCCATCACCTTTTTCCACCCGTCCTCCCCTCCCCCATCTCCTCTCCTTCCTTTCCCCTACCTCCCACATCCTCCCTCTCTCACTCTTCTTCTTCCTCAATACCTCTCCCCCATTACTCTCCCTCTTCTACCTACCTTTCTCTCTCTTCATTACTCCTAGCTAACTACACCACCTCCATTAATGCATCTCCTTTCTCTTTTTCCTTCCCCCTCCACTAGTTGAAGTTGTCTCCTTCCAAATTAGCTAGCTAGGTAGATGTAGCATTTAGTTAAGTGACCTATTTTTCCCCTAACTAGATCTATCTTTGTCAAGAAGAGCTTTGTGCACTTTTGATCTCCCTACATCATCATCTCCACCGTGTGCTCGATCTCGAGATAGAGGTGATTAAAATTTCATGCTTTTGCAAAATGGAAATATGTGTATGTGTGTGTGATATGATAATTGGGGAATATGATGGAAATTGTGTGTGTGGCATGAGTTGACGCCAAATTGTGCTTTTGAGTTGCCTATGTTTTGCCGAGATGTCGATTTATTTTTGTTTCGGTGAATTCCGGGCAAACTCTAGATCTATATGTCCTATTTTTAGCGAAGGTCAAGCTGAATTTTTGTATGACTTTGATGCATGCACGCATTTTTATAATCAATTTGTTTATTATTACCATGCAGACGTTCATGATGGTCAGTGGAACGATGGTGGACAAGTGGTTGCGGTCGGCGGTGCAGGACATGAAAGAAAATAACCGGACATAGGTTTTATGTTCGTGTCGAAAATGCAAAGGAATAGTTTGGCTCGACCCCTATGACGATGGTCGTGTCGAAGCGCACCTGCTCATGACTGGTTTCATGGATGGCTATACTCGATGGATAATTGAAGATGAGGATGACGATGTTGAGGACACCGACGGGGCAAGCAATGACGACACGTGGCAAGACGAAGAGATGATCGATAATGGTGGCGGGGAAGAGGCCGGACATGGCGACGGAGAAGGGGCCGGACATGGCGGAGGAGAAGGGGCCGGACATGGCGGCAGAGAGAACATGGACTCCACGCAGCAGAGTTTGTCGGTACTAAATTCAATCGTGCGGGACCCTCATGTTCAAGCACTGCTTCGCAAGGAGACGAGTACTGCGAGAGCTGCTTCTAGAGAGGAAGCTAAGCTGGAGCAACTAGTGGTAGACTCGAACACTCCATTATATGATGGTTGCAATCCTGAGGTGACCCGCTTGAGTTTCACGCTCCAACTCCTAAAGACGAAGGCTAAAAAGAAATGGACCGACACTAGCCGCGATGAGCATCTCAAGTACCTAAAGGATATTCTTCCCGCGGGGAATCTATGTCCTACTAGTGTTGATGAGGCCAAGAAGATCGTGTGCCCTCTTGATCTGTCGCACGTTAGATACCATGCATGCATCAACGATTGCATAATTTATCGGAAGGAGCATGCGAAAAAAACAAGCTATCCGGTGTGCAATGCTTCTCGATACAAGAAGGCCGGGAAGAAGTGTCCCCAGAAAGTTGTATGGTACTTACCGATCACTCCCTGTCTCCAACGGTATTTCATAGATCCCAAGGAAGCAAAGCTAATGCGCTGGCACGAGGAGAGGAAGAAGCCCGACGATGGGGATGATCTGAAGCTGAGACATGTTAAGGATGGAGAGCGTTGAACAACTTCTATCGGTATTTCGAATGTGATGCAAGGAACATCGTGCTCGGCGTGTGTACCGATGGCATGAACCCGTTTGGCAACCAGACCACCAACCATAGCACATGGCACGTGTTTGTATGGATGTAAAACCTCCCCCTGGTTGTGCATGAAGTCAAAGTACATTCACATGAGCATGCTTATTCAACGGCCGAAACAACCAGGAAATAATATTAATTTGTATCTGAGGCTACTTCAAGAGGAGTTAGACACGTCATGGAAAACACCGGCAAAGACATGTGATGCCAGCAAAGGCGAGTATTTCTACATGAGAGCCGCGCTGATCACAACAGTGCACGACTATCTCGGTTACGGATATGTCGCAGGCCAGGTGTGCCATGGATATTGCGGATGCATGCGGTGCATGGATGATACGACATCTCAGCAGCTGATTCGACACAAGGGGAGCCAAAGAATATTCTCAAGTATTAGCAGCTGAGTTGTCAATTCAACCACACCTGGAAACTTAATATTTGCAGCAAAGTATTCAGTAGCAAAGTAATATGATAGTAGTGGTAACGGTGGCAAAAGGTAACGGTAGCAAAAGTAACATTTTTGGGTTTTTAGTGATTGTAACAGTAGCTGCGGAAAACTAAATAAGCGAAGAACAATATATGGAAAGCTCGTAGGCATTGGATCAGTGATGGAGAATTATGCCGGATGCAGTCGATCATGTAATAGTCATAACATAGGGTGACACAGAACTAGCTCCAGTTCATCAATGTAATGTAGGCATGTATTCCGCATATAGTCATACGTGCTTATGGAAAAGAACTTGCATTACATCTTTTGTCCTACCCTCCCGTGGCAGCGTGGTCCTAATGGAAACTAAGGGATATTAAGGCCACCTTTTCATAGAGTACCGGACCAAAGCATTAACACATAGTGAATACATGAACTCCTCAAACTACGGTCATCACCGGTAAGTATCCCGATTATTGTCACTTCGGGGTTAACAGATTATAACACATAATAGGTGACTATAGACTTGCAAGATAGGATCAAGAACTCTCATATATTGATGAAAACATAATAGGTTCAGATATGAAATGATGGCACTCGGGCCCTAGTGACAAGCATTAAGCATAGCAAAGTCACAATAACATCAATCTCAGAACATAGTGGATACTAGGGATCAAACCCTAACAAAACTAACTCGATTACATGATAAATCTCATCCAACCCATCACCGTCCAGCAAGCCTACGATGGAATTACTCACGCACGGCGGTGAGCCTGATGGAGGAAGGTTGATGATGACGATGGCGACAGATTCCCCTCTCCGGAGCCCCGGACGGACTCGAGATCAGCCCTCCCGAGAGAGTTTAGGGCTTGGCTGCGGTCTGTATCGTAAAACACGATGAATCCTTCTCTCCGATTTTTTCTCCCCGAACACGAATGTATGGAGTTGGAGTTGAGGTCGGTGGAGCGTCAGGGGCCCACGACGCTGGTGGGTGCGCCCCCCCACCCTCGTGGACAGGGTGTGGGCCCCCTGACGTGGATCTTTCTTCCAGTATTTTTTATATATTCCAAAAATAATCTCCATTGACTTTCAGGTCATTCCGAGAACTTTTATTTGTGCACAAAAATAACACCATGGCAATTCTGCTGAAAACAGCGTTAGCCCAGGTTAGTTCTATTCAAACCATGCAAGTTAGAGTCCAAAACAAGGGCAAAAGTGTTTGGAAAAGTAGATACGACGGAGACGTATCAACTCCCCCAAGCTTAAACCTTTACTTGTTCTCAAGCAATTCAGTTGATAAACTAAAAGTGATAAAGAAAAACTTTTACAAACTTTGTTTGCTCTTGTTGTTGTAAAATGTAAAGCCAACATTCAGGTTTTCAGCAAAGATTATGAACTAACCATATTCACAATAACATTTAGGTCTCATGTTTACTCATATCGATGGCATAATCAACTAGCGAGCAATAATAATAAATCTCGGATGACAACACTTTCTCAAAATAATCATGATATGATATGACAAGAAGGTATCTCGCTAGCCCTTTCTGAGACCGCAAAACATAAATGCAGAGCACCTTTAAAGATCAAGGACTGGCTAGACATTGTAATTCATGGCAAAAGAGATCCAGTCAAGTCATACTCAATGTAAACTAATAGTAATGGGTGCAAATGACAGTGGTGCTCTCCAACTGGTGCTTTTTAATAAGAGGATGATGACTCAACATAAAAGTAAATAGATAGGCCCTTCACAGAGGGAAGCAGGGATTTGTAGAGGTGCCAGAGCTCGGTTTTGAAATAGATATGAATAATATTTTGAGCGGTATACTTTCATTTTCAACATAACAACCGAGAGATCTCGATATCTTCCATGCTACACACATGATAGGCGGTTCCCAAACAGGATGGTAAAGTTTATACTGCCCCTCCACCAACAAGCATCAATCCATGGCTTGCTCGAAACAACGAGTGCCTCCAACTAACAAGAGTCCCGGGGGAGTTTTGTTTGCAGTTATTTTGATTTGATTTGCATAAAGCATGGGACCGGGCATCCCCGTGACCAGCCATTTTCTCGTGAGTGAGGAGCTGAGTCCACTCCTCTTGAGAATAACCTGCCTAGTATGCAAGATACAAACATCCCTAGTTGATACATGAGCTATTCGAGCATACAAAACATAATGTTTATTTGAAGGTTTAGAGTTTGGCACATAAAAATTTACTTGGAATGGCAGGTAGATACCGTATATAGGTAGGTATGGTGGACTCATATGGAATAACTTTGGGGTTTATTGAATTGGATGCACAAGCAGTATTCCTGTTTAGTATAAGTGAAGGCTAGAAAAAGACTGGGAAGCGACCAGCTAGAGAGCGACAACACTCGTGAACATGCATTAAAAGTAATCAACACCGAATGCAAGCATGAGTAGGATATAGTGCACCATGAACATAAATATCATAGAGGCTATGTTGATTTTGTTTCAACTACATGCGTGAACATATGCCAAGTCAAGCCACTCGAATCATTCAAAAGAGGATACCACCCTATCATACCACATCACAACCATTTTAATATCAATTGTTCTTTAATAAACATCATCCTGAGACTATTACCTTGCCTACTCCTTCTTTGTTTGATTTGACTGTAGGCACGTACCTTGTTCCGTTGAAGGCTATTCATGCCTACCGGAACCCTGCAGCTCAGCAGGCGATAACTGCTGCATCACAGTACGACCCCAGCTACTATTATGGATATCAGCTAGGCCAGCCGTGGCCGTCGACCAACTTAGGCCAAAAGCCTAAGCTTGGGGGAGTACGTATTTCTCACCGATATTACATTTATGATTCACACACTCATTGCTAGATGTCGGTGCTCATACTTTTTCATTGTATCATCCATGCTAGTTTAGTTTCCTTTTTATGCTTTCCTCATGTGTGTTTAATAAACCTTCAGAAAAACCAAAAAAATGGTTGTAGCTTTTAATCAGTTTAATTTCCATGCTTGTAGTAGTAATTAAAAAGAAAACCCAAAAATATTTCCTGTTCTTCTTTTGCTTGTTGGGAGCTTTCCCGTGTAAATAGTTTTATTTCTTTTCTTTTCTTTGGAGGGTCGATAGGAGAAGACCATGATTAAATTGTTGAAATGGCTCTTATCTGCGTTATTGTTGATCTGACAAAAGAGCCCATATTTCCTTGTCTTCTCCTGTTTATTGAATGCTTGCAGATTCTAGCTTAGTCTAATGCACGTGCACTATTATTATTATTCACACTATTCGGTCGTGCAAGTGAGAGGCAATTATGATGATATATGATGGACTGGCTGAGATGAGAAAAGCTGGTATGAACTCAACCTCTTTTGTTTTTGTAAATATGATTACTTCATCGTTCCTGATTCAGCCTATTATGAATAAACATGTTTGCAATGACAACTAGAGATCATAGTTTCTTGTGCCATGCTTGATTAGCTATGTGTTATAATGGTTTACCTTGCGTGCCAACATGCTATTAAAATGGTTATGATGTGGTATTATAGGGTGGTATCCTCCTCTGAATGATTTAAGTGACTTGACTTGGCACATGTTCACGCATGTAGTTGAAACAAAATCAACATAGCCTTCATGATATTTATGTTCATGGTGGATTATATCCTACTCATGCTTGCATTCGGTGTTGATTAATTTTAATGCATGTTCATGACTGTTGTCACTCTCTAGCTGGTCACTTCCCAGTCTTTTGCTAGCCTTCACCTATATTAAGCGGGAATACTGCTTGTGCATCCAATCCCTTAAACCCCAAAGTTATTCCACATGCGTCCACTATACCTACCTATATACGGTATCTACCTGCCGTTCCATGTAAATTTGTATGTGCCAAACTCTAAACCTTCAAATAAATATCATGTTTTGTATGCTCTAATAGCTCATGTATCAACTAGGGTTGTCTGTATCTTCCATGTTAGGCGGGTTATTCTTAAGAGGAGTGGACTCCGCTCCTCACTCACGAGATAAATGGCTGGTCACCGGGATGCCCAGTCCCATGCGTTATGCAAACTAAATCAAAATAATTGCAAACAAAACTCCCCATGGGACTCTTGTTAGTTGGAGGCACTCGTTGTTTCGAGCAAGCCATTGATTGATGCTTGTGGTGGAAGGGGGAGGATAAACTTTACCATTCTGTTTGGGAACCGCCTATAATGTGTGTAGTATGGAAGATATAGCCCTCTCTTGGTTGTTATGTTGACAATGAAAGTATACCGCTCAAAATATTATTCACCTCTGTTTCAAAACCGAGCTCTGGCACCTCTGCAAATCCCTGCTTCCCTCTGCGAAGGGCCTATCTATTTACTTTTATGCTGAGTCGTCATCCTCTTATTAAAAAGCACCAGTTGGAGAGCACCGCTGTCATTTGCATTTATTACTGTTAGTTTACATTGAGTGTGACTTGACTGGATCTCTTTTACCATGAATTACAATGTCTAGTCAGTCCTTGGTCTTTAAAGGTGCTCTGCATTTATGTTTTGCGGTCTCAGAAAGGGCTAGCGAGATACCATCCTGTTATATCATATTATGATTTTTTTGAGAAAGTGTTGTCATCCGAGTTTTATTATTATGGCTCGCTAGTTGATTATGCTATTGATATGAGTAAACTTGGGACCTATGCATTATTGCAAATGTGGTTAGTTATAATCTTTGCCGAAATCTTGAATGCTGGCTTTACATATTTACAACAACAAGAGCAAACAGAGTTTGTAAAAGTTTTTCTTTATCACTTTCAGTTTGTCAACTGAATTGCTCGAGGACAAGCAAAGGTTTAAGCTTAAGGGAGTTGATACGTCTCCAACGTATCTACTTTTCCAAACACTTTTGCCCTTGTTTTGGACTCTAACTTGCATGATTTGAATGGAACTAACCCGGACTAACGTTGTTTTCAACAGAATTACCATGGTGTTATTTATGTGCAGGAGAAAACGTTCTCGGAATGACATGAAACTTCACGGAGACACTTTTCAGAAAATAAGAAAAATACCTGCCAAAGGTGAAGGCCAGGGGGGCCACCACCTTGCCACGAGGGTGGGGGGCGTGCCCCCCTACCTCGTGGCCCCCCTGTTGCCTCTCCAACTCCAACTCCACCTCCATATATTGAGTTTCGGGTAGAAAAAAACTAGAGAGAAGAAATCATCGTGTTTTACGATACGGAGCCGCCGCCAAGCCCTAAAACCTCTCGGGAGGGCTGATCTGGAGTCCATTCGGGGCTCTGGAGAGGGGAATCCATCGCCACCGTCATCATCAACTATCCTCCATCACCAATTTCATGATGCTCACCGCCGTGCGTGAGTAATTCCATCGTAGGCTTGCTGGACGGTGATGGGTTGGATGGGTTCTATCCTGTAATCGAGTTAGTTTTGTTAGGGTTTGATCCCTAGTGTCCACTATGTTCTGAGATTGATGTTGCTATGACTTTGCTATGCTTAATGCTTGTCACTAGGGCCAGAGTGCCATGATTTCAGATCTGAACCTATTATGATTTCATCAATATATGAGTGTTATTGATCCTATCTTGCAAGTCTATAGTCACCTATTATGTGTTATGATCCTTTAACCCTGAAGTGACAATAATCGGGATACTTACCGGTGATGACCGTAATTTGAGGAGTTCATGTATTCACTATATGTTAATTCTTTGTTTTGGTTCTCTATTAAAAGGAGGCCTTAATATCCCTTAGATTCCGTAAGGACCTCGCTGCCACGGGAGGGTAGGACAAAAGATGTCATGCAAGTTCTTTTCCATAACCACGTATGAATCTATTCGGAATACATGCCTACATTATATTGACGAACTGGAGCTAGTTCTGTGTCACCCTAGGTTATGACTGTTACATGATGAACCACATCCGACATAATTCTCCATCACCGATCCATTGCCTACAAGCTTTCCATATATTGTTCTTCGCTTATTTACTTTTCCGTTGCTATTGCTATCATCACTACAAAATACCAAAAACATTACTTTTACTACGGTTACCTTTTGCTACCGTTATCACCACTATCATATTACTTTGCTACTAAATACTTTGTTGCAGATATTAAGTTTCCAGGTGCGGTTGAATTGACAACTCAGCTGCTAATACTTGAGAATACTCTTTGGCTCCCCTTGTGTCGAATCAATAAATTTGGGTTGAATACTCTACCCTCGAAAACTGTTGCGATCCCCTATACTTGTGGGTTATCAGCGGGGAAGGTACCGGCGCCGATGCCGCTATCGAAAAGAAGAAGCAGAAGAAGCAGAGGATACGAAAACCTAACAAACTACACTACAAAAAAAGACACATCCGGGACATTTTGGGCCGAACGAAATGTTTTTCTGTCATACATATGACACTTTTATGACGTTAATTGTGACAAAACCCGGTATCATCATAGATGTGGTGGGCTCCTACTTCTATGACAAAAAATCATGACAGAAAATGGGCTTTTCGTCCTGGGCAGGCCGGAGACGCAGCTGCATGACATTCTTTGGGCCGTCCATGACGGAAAAACCGTGGTAGAAGCGAGGGGGAGGAAAATTTCGGGGAGTTCCTGATTACGGTGGGAGGTCGGGGGCCGAGCGATGCGCGTTTCTCTCATACATGTACACGCGTGTGTGCGAGGCTTTGGTTCTAACTAAACCCGAGCGAGGCTTTGGGTTCTAACTGAACCCGAGCGATTGCACTGCAGGCTACGCATTACTGAACCCGGGCGATCGACCGATGGATGTTAACTGAACCCGATTGAGCGATTCCTTCGCTACTGCTACTAACTGAAGCCGATCGATGCTGCCTTTGGGATGAACAGTGAGCGTTGCGGGGGGTTTGGATGAACAGTGAGCGGTGGCGTTGCCTCTGGATGAACAGTGAGCGGTGGAGGGCTGGATGAACATTAGACGGTGGAGGGGTGGTCGTGGAGGGGTGGTTGAACAATAGTCGATGGAGTAGCGCGCGGTGGAGGTTGGATGAACAGGAGCCCGTGGAGGCTGGAGGAGGTGGACGGTAGCCCGTGGAGGCTGGAGGAGGTCGACGGTGGAGATGAACAGTATCCTGTGGAGTCCCGTTTTGCGGTACGCCACACCCCTCCCGATGAACAGGACCCCCGTTTCGACCGTGGGAGGTCCGTTTCGTCCGTTTTGCGGTACGGCACACCCCTCCTGATCAACAGGAGCCTCGTTTCAACAGTAGGAGGTCTGTTTTGTCCGTTTTGCGGTACGGCACACCCCTCCCGATCAACAGGACCCCTGTTTTGACCATAGGAGGTCCGTTTCGTCCGTTTTGTGGTACGCCACACCCCTCCCGATCAACAGGACCCCCGTTTCGACCGTAGGAGGTCCGTTTCCTCCGTTTTGCGGTACGCCAGACCCCTCCCGATCAACAGGACCCTGTTCAGGCCTCGTTTCCATTGCCTGTTTCGTCCAAGCCCTCCCGATGAACACGACCACGCATTCCGTTCCGACCCAGCCGGTTGGCTCCCACACGTTCCGTTGCCTCCCCATGAACACAACGTATTCCGTTGCCTCCCCATGAACACGATGACGACGCTATTTCTCCGTTCCGACCCAGCCATGTACACGAGCCCTGGCCGTACGTATGCGCGAGAATGCGTTCGAGACCCCGCCCGTATGTACACATACGTGGCCATATTTTCTTTCTTGCACCCTGGCTGCTATACGTACGTGTACATGCTACGTGCGCGCCTCTACTACGACACGTGTGCACCTCTACATCCACTAATATATATGTACGTACACGTTCGCAACCAGAATGACAACGCTACGTACGCTTCGACCAGGTGGGTCTCGACTGTCAGGCACTTCCTTGCCTGCGAAGATGTAGCTGGTGGGTCCCAGCAGTCAGTGGGGCGAATCATATTTTTGCCCAGACGCACTTCCTTGCGTGCGAAGATGTAGCTGGTGGGTCCCAGCAGTCATGGGCAAACATTTTTTTCACGAAATACGGTGGCCCGTCCGGTGGGTCCCTGCTATCAGGTGGAGGAATAATTATTTTGCACGTAATAAGGAGGCACTTCCTTGCTGCGGCCGTGGACCCAACTGTCAGCCGCTCCATGTACAGTCCACGTCCGATGGAAGCCGTTCCTTGACCACGTTGACCACGCCGCTCCGAGAGCAACATGGTGGTGGACGACAGCGAGGCCTAGGAAGGGGACGACATGGAGCCAGGGAAGACGCGACAGTGGATGCCCATGCGTAGAGGAGTACGAGGGTTCGCTGGTTCGCTGCGGTGTGAGGCTGCCGTCGCCCCAGAATAATAGGGGGTGTGGGTGAGTAGAGGGATGGCCTGGCCAGCGGTGGGAGTAGTAGGGGGCGGTGAGGCCTCCGTCGCATCGCAGCCGGCCACGGGAGGCAGGAGCACGAGGCACGACTGGCGCTGGTTTGGGCGGCTGGAGCAAGAAGACCAGAGGTTGAAGAAGCACTACGGCCGTTGGATGGACATCGTACGGTCACTAGAGCTAGAATCCTGCATATTGACTAAGTTGAAAAAGCCCTCTATCCCCGTCAACTTAGTAGGCCCACAAGTCAGCCTGCCACTATACTGGGTCCCAGCTAATAGGGGGAGTATTCATTTTTTGTGTGTAATAAGGAGGAACTTCCTCGCGTGCGAAGATATAGCTGGTGTGTCCGAGCAGTCAGGTGGTGGAATCATTATTTTGCGCGTAATAAGGAGGCATTTCCTTGCGTGCGGTCGTGGACCCAGTTGTCGGCCTCTCCATGTACAGTCCACTTCAGATGCATGTCGGTCGTCGACCATGTTGACCAGGCCGCGCCGAGAGCACCAGGGCGGTGGACGACGGCGAGGCCTAGGAAGGGAACGACATGGAGGCAGGGAAGACTCGGCAGTTGTTTCCCATGCGGACGGGAGTACGACTG
This sequence comes from Triticum urartu, assembly GCF_056163025.1. NCBI lineage: Eukaryota > Viridiplantae > Streptophyta > Magnoliopsida > Poales > Poaceae > Triticum > Triticum urartu. Next base: position 421,754,209 of record NC_141878.1, on the reverse strand, counting down.
TACGAGGGTTTACTGGTTCGTCTGCCGTCGCTGGAGAATAACAGCAGGTGTGGGTGAGTAGAGGGATGGCTAGGCCAGCGATGGGAGTACGATGGGGCGGTGAGGCCTGCGCGGCAGCAGAGCCGGCCTTGGGGAGGAGGGAGCAGGCAGTCCCGCCGACGCTTGTTTGAGCGGCTGGAACAGGAAGAGCAGAGATTGAAGAAGCATGGCGGCCGTTGGATGGCCATCCAACAGCCACTGCTTGTGCGTCAAGCTTTTTTTAGGAAAGCCTGAAATCTGTGGAAAACAGCATACAACCCATCTGCCATTATTTCTAATAATTTACAACCCATTTGCTAATTATTAATGTTTTTTTGGAGCCCATATTCTTTTTGTTAGCAGTACAGCCCATATTGTGGCCACGGTTAAAAAATTATACGAAATTTTGCATATTTCGGTGTGGTCCGAACTGTTTTTAATCCTGAAATTTTGACTCGCATTCAAACTGATTTTAAAAATAAATGTATATCAATATAAAATCCAACAAATTCTCCACGCATAAAAATTAATGTAATTTAAAATCTCGAAATGAAAAAAAGATATTTGAAACTAATTGCCGGTTTGATGTGTTTTAAAAATGTACAGACCAGTTCTCATTACTAATGGGCCATTTTCTCGGCCAACCGAATGAAAGCTCTCCTCGTCTTGAAAGATTTGTAGCCCAACAGGCCTGACAAAGCGACTTACTTGGCAAATCACAAAAAAACTGGGCTGCGGCCGTGGACCCAGCTGTCAGCCTCTCCATGTACAGTACTCTTCCGATGGAATGTTATTGACAAAGTTGACCACGCCGCGCCGAGAGCACCAAGGCGGTGGACAACGGTGAGGCCTAGGAAGGGGACAACGCGGAGCCGGGGAAGACGCGGCAGTGGATGCCCACGCGGAGAGGAGTACGAGGGTTCACTGGTTCGGCTGCTGTGTAAGGCTGCTGTCACCGCAGGGCCTGGCTAGTGGTGGGAGTAGTAGGGGGCGATGAGGCCTCAATGGCAGCACAACTAGACATTGGAGGCAGGAGCAGGCGGTCTCCCCAGCGCTGGTTTGGGTGGCTGGTGCAAGAAGAGCAACGATTGAAGAAGCAGCAGGACCGTTTGATTCAAATCCAACGGTTACTGCTGCTAGAATCGTTTGTTGACTAAGTTGACAAGCCCTGCGTACGCGTCAACTTAGTAGGCCCACAGGTCAGCCTCCCAACCGGTGTGCCCCAGATGTCAGTGGGAGGAATATTTTTTTTTGCGTAATAAGGAGGAAGTTGATTGCGTGCGGCCAGGCCAGCGGAGGGAGTAGGGCGGGCCGAGGAAGCCTGCGCGGCATCATAGCGGGCCACAAGAGGAGGGAGCAGGCAGTCCCGCCGGCGCTAGTTTAGGCAGCTGGAGCAGGAAGATCAGAGATTGAAAAAGCACGTCGGCCGTTGGATGGACATCCAACAGTCATTGCTGCTAGAATCATGTGTTCACTGACAAAGCGTTGCGTAAACAAGTCAGCCTCGAAATCTGTGGCGTGTACAACCCATTTGCTATTATTTTTATAATTTTTAATCATTTTCTAATTCATATGGAATTTATTGCAGCCCATTTTCCATTTTTAGAATTGCTGGCCATTTTCTGGTCAGTACCAGGGTCAAAAAATTAACTAAATATGTGGGAAATTTTGAAAATTCGCAAATTTTTGCTCGGAACGAAATATTATTAATCCAAAAATTAATAGCCATATTAAAACAAATTTAAAAAGAAATTAGTACTATGTCATGTTAAATCCAATGAAATACGTATAAGATATCAGTGAAGAACAAAAACAAAAAAGGAACTTATATCCCATTTGCTATAATTTTTTTGGAATTTTCAACCCCTTTTGATATTACTTTTAACAGACATTGACCATACTCTTAAGCCAGGCCGGAATGCATCCCTCCTCGTCTTGAAAGATTTGCAGCCCAGTAATTCGGAGAAAACAAATAGGCCTAGCTTGGGTATTCTTCAAAAAGAAATACTGGGCTACCTATTTTCCCAAAGAACTGGTGCATGAGCATTTAGCTTTATTTATTTATTTATGTTTAGGGGACCATGAGCATGTACCTGAGCCGGATTCATATGAGAGCCTCCCTTCTAGTTAATTATGGGCTTCTCTATTGGGCTACGTATGGTACGGGGCACTAAAGGATCGAACCGTGCAACGACTTCCAAAACATTGTGTTTGTCATTCTAACAACACATTTATTCAACCAACAAATGAAATATACTACTGATTGTACATTGAAAACAGCAGCAGCAGCAACTAGGGCTAGGGGTGCAACAGAAGCAGTAAGCAGGCCAGAAGAGTGAAGACACAACTCTCTCTTCCAAACCAAAGATCAGCCATCGTTACAAAAGGGCTACCAAAAAAGAACAAGTGTATGCATCAAACTAAATAAAGATCCTACTACACCAAGTGTACACATCTAACTAACTGGCTTAGTTAGACGTTACTATTTATTAAGCTGTGGAGATTGGCTGACGGCTTGAACCAGATGGGTGCCTGACGGGGGAAACTCTAGCCAGCAGGTGGAAGTCTGATACTTGCGACCCTCTCTCCTACTTTGGGCTGCAGAGCGTGGCGGCACATATCAGGGTATGGTGCATGCAGAGACGCATGGTACGCTGTGTACACATAGTTTTGCCTGATGAACGAAACCGCGCTGCCATCATGATCCTTGCATGGTACTGAGATTGTCCACACGCGAAACAATGAGCTTGATTACCTCTGTGGGGAGCGAATTCCAGCCACTCTTTCGGTGGATGCTGCTCGGTTCTACCATTGTTAGTGCTTGGGTTTCGGACAAGGGGGGAGGCGCCTTAGCAGGGATGGAAGATTGGACGAGATTATGTGCGGACAAAGATGAAGAAGCGAATATGTGGTGCGGGAAGTGGACAGGTGATGATGACTACAGCACGCCGCTTGACTTACGAGACACATACCAGCAGCATAGGGTCATGTCGATGCCAGACAACTTGCTTGAGTGATCATAGTACTGGTACTCCCTACAGTGATGTGCCCTAACTTGCTTGAGTAGAGTAGTAGAGTAGGACTCTGCTCTACTACTAGCACCGGAGGAGTAGTATATTCTAATCGAAAATAGTTACAAACTTCAATGCCCGAGCGTGGAACGACTACGAACCGTGCTCAAAGACCATGGCCCTATTTGCATATGGGTTAGAGTTAGTTTGGGTTGGTTTGGACTCAACTAGCCCAAAAATATCCAAATAGGAGGGTTAGTTCGGGTTAGATCCATCTAACCCACCCCAAAAAACTAACCCACCCAAGAGGTGCTTATTTGAGTTAGTTCATCTCGGGACCACTAAAAACAAATTTTTCTCTCGCTCTTCCCGTGGCAGATCCCACCCCACTTCCTCGAAGCTTCTCGTCCTCTTCCTCCCTCCCTCTTGCACCGCCCATGAAGACGCCTCGCCGTATCTGCGCTCCATCTAACCCTGCCATCCAAACATCTTTTTGGTTAGAGTTAGTTCAGAGCTAGTTCAAGGTTATAATCTAACTCTAACCTCTAACTGAGTTAGAGTATCCAAACAGGGCCCGTGTCTATGTGGTGTTTGGACATGAGCGACAACCTCAATGCCAACGGTGCTGCTCCCATTGCACCGTATGTGTTTCTGTCCTTCCTGTTCGAAATCATGGTAGAATTCATGTTTCTACTCTGTATCCTAGTACTATGCTAGTCCACATGATTAGTTTCATCTCTGTTATAGCCGTCATGATTTATTTTGTGCTTATTCACATTAAATCTCGTAGTAAGTTTCTCATATATTCAACTGGCGCAACGTCCCCTACAGCCACTCCCGTTTCATGGATGGCCTAGTCGATGCCTCCAAGGAGCCCTTCGTCCACTGCTATGAGTGCCCGATGCCATTTTGTGGCTCGCCGGCGAACATGGTGCATCACCTCACAGATGCGTGCAGCGGTCACTGCTGGCCCTTGGCGGAGAACATCAAGTACGAGACGTGCTACCCGTTCACCATGCCAGAGTCGCTGGAGGATCACCGCCGCCTGCTAGTCTCGGAGGAGGACGGCAGCGTCTTCCTCTTGATCGTGGGCACCGGCGAGGCCCGCGCAGGCCGCCGCCCCGTCTCTGTAATGTGCATCAGGGGCGACGCCGCTGACGCTGACACTGGCACGAGGCCGATGTATGGGTGTGTGGTCAGTGTTACTACCCCTCCGGGTCGCGTGGGCGGCAACACCGGCCTCATCGAACGGACTTGGACTCTGGGGAGTTGGGACTATCCCGGCAATGTGGACTTGGAAAACCCATGGCATCCTTTACCCGCCGACGCGGTGCACGGGGACTCCAAGGAGGTTCACCTGGACATACGCATTATCAAGTTAAATGTTGATCATTAGTCGTCGCTCAATGTAATCCGCTGTCTAAGCATGTGGAGACTTCCATGCAGGATCTTGCTCTATTGGAGTATCACGCATGAATAAAAGTGTATCCGTTTATGGTTTAGTCTAGAATCTTCCATGTATGAATTTTTACTACAGTACTGGTGAAAGACTTACGATGAAGCATTTCTTACATGTCCTCTACCCGCTTACAAGTCATCCTGATTTAATCCCTCCGTCTAGGTGTATAAGGGCATGGTTAATATTACTTAATAATATAGCCAACTGTTGACTATAAGAAAGTGCCATGTCATGTGTAGCCAACATGTATAACAATTGATACTCAAAAACTAATTCTTACTAGTGTGTATGCACGTGCAATGCACGTCTTAACAGTATGGTGTGATTCCACCAAAAAATACTTTGAAAAATGAATTCCGAGCAAAAAAATATTGTTGATGCACATGAAATAGAGTTTAGAAATTTACTAATTGGTAGTACAAAATGCAACTACTGCCTGCGGTCATCCAGAAATTTTTGAAGAATATAAAAAAAGTATGTGGTGGAACCCACAAATTGTTTACTTCAACTTTAGTTTCTCCTCCAGACCATCTCACATCGGCTCACAACCAACTCTTTTTTTACTCATCACAACCTGACAATTGCAGCATAGTAGAGGAGGCATAGGTCTTCTTTTCAGGAAGGTATGACACGGTGCAGCGATGTTTCCAGAACCAAGTAGATTCAGCTGCAGGCACTGTTCACTGCAAACCCCTCCAATATCAGCCGCTAGATTTAGGAGATGAGTGGCTAGGATTGATGCTCTAGGTGCAATACATGACTCGTATACTATATATTAGTATAGATAGTATAGAGAACATCATTTCTTGCAAAGCATAATAAGTGTTATTTCTTCACAAGTTTTGGATGCAGGTTGAACAATTGAACGCTTTTGTTTGCAAAAGTTACCTTTTTATCTATTTCACCCGGATGTTTGTGAGCTCTAGAGATGAAATAATATCAGAAGAAAGCTATCGATACCCGTTACACATGAGATGACCCCCACATCCTTTGTCAAAATAAACAACTCCCCGATCAATGCATTTCACTCTTCGGTGCAACACACGGGCACCTTACTACTATAGATTAGTACGACCAAAAATTGAACTAACATTATATATAGTATGATAAATGCTGATGCATGTCACCTAAAATTATATCATTCAAAACTATGTTCAAATACGAATCCAACGATATAGTTTTTGTTGACATGCACTAACATTTTGTCAGTTAAATCTTCAGTCAAATTCAATGGGGGACTAATAAACCACGACCGATGTAGTACAAGTGTAGAGGGCGGCGCTGCATGGGAGTCTCACCTCTCACCCCGCTCGTGGCGCGGCAGTAAAGCCGTCATATCACAAAACCCAACCACTCCTAGTAATAAGTGGCCTGGTAAAATAAGCGGACAAGCAACCATCACATCCCTCCGTCTTTTTTGCATTTCATCTCTCTGCATTTACTTTCTCTGGTTCATCTCGCACACTCGATCCCTAGATACTACTCCTAGGGCCAGTTCTTTTGGCGGCCTCCCCAGCTTTTCCCACAAGACTAGTCACTGTGGAGATTAACAATAAGGCGTCTCACTCATTTATTTGGGCTTCTAAACTACTACTCCGTCCTGGTTTATTCCTCACCATTGTAATTTGTGCTAAATTTTGACCAAAGATTTAACTGGTTTATTCCTCACCATTGTAATCCCTCCGTCTAGGTGTGTAAGTCATCTTACGAAAAACAAATAATCCCAAAACACTTAGGCGCGGTCCATTAACTTCTACCTCGTTTCTTGTTTCTTGACATATCAACCAATAAGAGATAAAGAGTGTGCATGCTTTTAATGACTTGAGATATCAAACACGACATGCAGTGGTTAGTTCATTGCATGCAATACTATTAATTAGCAAATAAACATTAACGTTTCTCGTTTTCTCCTCCTCCTTGGTCACGGTGCACAGCCTAAGAGCAAGTACAATAGAGACTAGTCAGCAGGCTATAGCATCTCCACATCAGCAAAATCATAGCTGGAGGAGAGAGAAGTGAGAAGAAAGGACCAAGCGGGTGCTTCGCGAGTCGCCGGGCGATAGCACAAGCAACGAGGAAAAGGAGCCTGCATGCAGCCCATGCGAGCGCTACGGCCGGCGTTCAGCTCCCCCGCCAATCCTGACACTTTCCTTTGCCTAGCACAGCATGCATGCATTAAATGTATAGCCAACACTACAGCCATTCTACTATATGAACTTTTTCAAATACAGGCTACAGGTGACATGGCTATACTATAGAGCCGGCAGCAGGCTTTACTATTAATCTTGCTCTAAGATGACTTACTCACCTAGAAGGATGGAGTAGTGCGTGTGACATGCACTAACATTTCTTTAGTTAAATTTATGATCAAAATTTGACACAGATTACAATGGGGACCAATAAACCAGGACGGAGGTAGTAGTTATGGGATTACTAATCTAGAAGCCTAAAAGAACTGGCCCCTGGTACTCCTACTTGTAGTAGTATTCAAGTTGGAATTCCAATTGCACGACATAACTTGTTAGGCAAAAAATTCGATACAGGGTGTAGGAAGCGGTTTGGGAATTTGCATGCCTTTACAACCAGTGAGATACAAAGTACGACAGAGAAATAACCATAGAGAAGGAAGCTAAAAGTAAACAATCAAACGAGCATTTTTGCATTTGTTTTGCATTGAATCGTTTCACAAGCTTGACTAGTGTTGTTTTTCTACTTTTACAAAAACCGCATCGTAATGTTAAAACGTGCATTTGCACGTACATAAGTAATAGTAGTTCTCCCTCCGTCTAGGTGTATAAGTCTTCCCTCCTTCTTGGTCACGGTGCACAACCAAAGATGACTTATTGACCTGGACGGAGGGAGTAGCACAGTCTGCAAGCATATATCGAGAGAGACGTGTAGTGCGATAGTATATAGTAAAGTTTGTGCTATATGCACGTACTTGCAAAATGCGTACGAATACACAAGGTTTCCAAACTTTCCCTTTTACATACTTAATTAAGGACACTAAAAATTCTTGAACGTTCGGGATTTATCATTTGCGTCCCAAAACTAATGAGATCGCCTTACGAAACAAAAATTATACTCCTCCTAAAAGCAATGACACTCGCAGGAGCGCTTGCGGCGCGCCACGAGTGCCCTGGTGCGCGGTTGTTTCCCAGCACGCCGACACAACGCCTCTTCCTCAGCCTCACAACTCGTGAGGTGCCGATTGGCGGCTTGCCGGCGGGCAAGCGCGATCTCACCGTGTGGTGATCCGGCGCCAACAGGTACTCCTCCTCGCTGGAAGCATGCACCCGGTCCACGTACCACCAAGCGTAGATGAGGCGCTTGGGCCCGACTGCACTCAGGGCGTCGGCACGGGCGTCCTCCGCCACCCTCACGGACCTCGCACGAGCCTTCTGCCAAAGAGCCAATCGCCTGACTCTCTCGGATGCGACATTGGCCTCCCAGGCAGCTTGTTCCGCGGTGCGCTTCTCTTCCTCGGCCTTCTTCTCCGCCTCTATTTTGGCGCGCTCTACTGGATGCAATGCCTCCCACAAGGCGACATCCATTTCTTTCCAAAGCTCCTCAAGGGTGGGGGGCTCGGCGGGCGGCGCGACGTTCTCCTCGTAGCAGGGAGCCGACGCGTCCTCCGGCGCGCGTGGCGAGGAGCGGAACGCCGACGCGTCCTCCTCGACTAGTGGCGGCGAGGAACGGAACGGCGACGCGTCGCTTCGCCGCGAGGAGCGGAACGCCGACACGTCGTCCTCGACTAGTGGCGGCGAGGAACGAAATGGCGACGCGTCGCGTAGCTGCGAGGAGAGGAACACTGACACGTCCTCCTCGACTAGTGGCGGCGAGGAACGGAATGGTGATGCATGACCGTCCGCGCGGTGCAGCGAAGGGCTCCTAAGGCTTGGGAGGGGCGATGCCATGGTAGTCGACGTGAGAGGGAGGGGAAGGAGATAGCAATGAACATGAACGTGAGGGGGAGGAGATAGCGATATCGTGGGAGGCGCAGTATTTATAGCGAGCAATGGCACACCTACGTAAGATATGTACTGAGCTGCACTGACTTAACTGCAGGTCCAGTTGCATCACTAACATGTGGGCCAGACCCCTGTTGGGCCCATATGTCAGTGAACCAATGCACCTGCAGTTAAGTAACAGCTACGTTGGCATATTTGTTGGAGTAAATTACAGGGGAGCAAAGGGATGGAAATATTGCTGGTCAAAACGGATTGGACGAGCGTTGGGGGAGGAGAGTCATGCATGCAGATTTTTTCACACGGGGTGGAGTGGTGGGACCGCCGGAGGGAGAAGGAGAGTTTGGCAGGCATATTGTTTCCACACATGGAGAGGAAAAGATTTGGAGACGAACGAGCTTCCTGCAGGTATGGGGAATGGTGCATAATAAGTCATCTTGCATGCCGGGCTAGGTATAGTCTCAAGTCATCAAAAACATACACGCCCCACACATGTTCATATTTCAAGGTGCACTAAATTATTGCATGCGATGATTAAGGCTGGCCTTAATGGTGGTATCTTAGCTGGTATCATGCACACGGGAATAGCAAACATGCTGATGTGGCAAAGAATTAAAGAAGAGAAGGGGGTTAGAGTAACTAGTGTTCATGCATGCATCTTGTTTTCCAATCACATTTTACAAGTAAAATTCGTGGACAAACTTTGACCCAAAGTACGATGGGGACTAGTAAACCAGAATGGAGGTAGTAGTTTTTTTAATCAAAGAAGGGTTTCCACTTCCGATTTTCATTACTGAAAACCAGCATCTAAATCTAAACCATAGTATTTTCCCTAGAACTACCAGGTTCAACATCTCGCAACATAAACTCATACAACCTCCACCACAAAAAAACCATACAACCATGCGCTAAGGAGGTATGTAGTACTACGAATTCCATTTTCGCTCCATACCAATCGTTCTAAAAACTACTTACTACTTATAACGCGCCATTGAAAATCGGAACTCTTAACCCCGCTAAAAACGATATTTTAAACGTGGCTACTTGATCTGTGGCAACTGGCGAGCCACCGCGCTCCAAGTCGTTCACCAGTGGTCCCGACCATCAACTCCTGCAGATCAAATTATCACGCGAGCTGACTATTCCTACAAAGGTGCTCCACCGCGTACCCGGTACCCGCGAATGCAGCAATCGTGCACCTAGGGTTTTAGGGTTTATTTGTTAACGTCGCCTTTACATAACACTCATGTGTGCGAGACAGCGAGAGGTCGACTGTGTGCATGCGCCTCTTCTCTTCGTATATGTACTCCACCGTTTGTCTGGTGTCCAAAAAATTATAATAACTACTAGCAATGTGCCAATGCGTTGCCACACGATCAAAGTAGATTAATACATATTCACCGATTTGATAGAAAAAAAGTCTAGTTTTAAAATACGTATATCACTAAAAATATGTTATGTTTCACTCAAAATATATTCCTTGGCGGTTTTGATGAGATAAGGGAGGAATGTTGTTGGTTTCAAGATTCGAAGTGGTATATGTCTAATTTCTACTCTTACTAGCAAGATGGCCGTGTGTTGCACGGAACATCGAGATCTTGTGGGAGAAAAGGATGAACGAGGGAAGGCCTTATCTGTAAATGTGGTGAAGAGTGCGGGTAAATTGCCATATTTTCCTTCCTATCCGTCAGATATAAATCGGATGACCTACATTGCAGGATGGCAGGCCCACCATCATCACCAACTCTATTTTTTATCCCTACTATTATAAAAAGCATTGTCGGTGATGATCGTGTGCCTGCCATCCTGCAATATAGGCCGTCCGATCTATATCTGACGGATAGGAAGGAAACTATGGCAATTTTGCAAAAAGATACCCACACCCCTCTCCACATTTGCAAATAAGGCCTTCCCTCGTTCATCCTTTTCCCCCACAAGATAAACTACTCATACAAATGCATCTTGATGTTCCGTGCAACGCATGCGCATCTTGCTAGTTGTTGCAAAAAGCCCATGTCTGTGAGAGAGATAGGGGGAGAGTGGAGGAGGACGGAGTGCATGTGTGACAAAGACACAAGGAGTGTATGTGCGATAGGTATCAGCTTAAAATGAGGCGATAGTGTGTGTGCACGATCGAGAGGGCGTGTCTCAAGAAGGGAAGAAAAATCTACATAGATAAAAGGAGCGGGAGAGAGACATGTATGCGATGGTGGAAGCACGAGTGTGCGGGTGTATAAACCTATCTAGAGGCTAGCTAGTCGATAAATGTTTGTGAGAGAAATACGAGTCGGGGTGCAAAAGAGAGAGTTTTGTGTGTGAGAGAGAGATAGTAGTCGGGAAGGGGAGTGGAAGCAGGAGTTGTGTGTGTGTGTCTGTGAGAGAGAGAGAGAGGAGACGGTAGTCGGGGTTGTCTGATCGATAAACAAATGAATAATGTCAGACTGGGATGGAGACAAAAAGGAGACCACAACAAATGTTGTGTCTACAGGAGAGAGAGAGCGTAACTTTAGTGGTATGAGTCATATGTAGAGACATATAGGGTGTGTGAGAGAATCCCATAGAGAGAAAGACAAAGTGAAAGACGAGTGGAGACTGTGTGTGTGGCGGTGAAAAAGAAAGCTTAGGTACCGAGTGATACCAGAGAATCGTAGAGACGTGAGAGATAATGAAAACCGTGTAATGTATAATGATAGGGAGAGTGTGACACTTCTCAAGGGAGACATCGAGAGACCGTGTTTGCGAGGATAGGAGAAACATGAAGTGAGCATGCGGGTGAGCTGGAGAAAAGAGAGTGATAGCTACCTAAAGGAGCATGCATGCGAGAGAGATGGGCGTGAAAGGAGTGAACAAAAAAGGGATTCAAATATTTGAATTCGAGATGATGATACATGTAATCCATACTCGAACCAAAATTGATCTATCAAACATGCATACCCATATGAATTCACGCACATCTATGTTATTTAATATGTAGATATTACTGATCCATACATTTTAGTAGAACATAATTTGGTTAAAAAATTTCGAATTCAACCTTAAGATTTCGAGATTGTTGTATTTGTAAATCATATTATACATATAAAGGAGCAGAATTCTTTGTTGTGCTTTTGAAAGTATATATAAAAAATGATGTATATTGAATGTAATTCCAATTGAAAATGGATCTCGCCCGAAAAAATGGAATACAAATAGGATTTGAATTGAGTTGGCACGGTAAACGTGCACTCTACAAAATTTGAATGAAGCGGGGAAAGTCGCAGTAACCTCCCGAAAACAAAATCTGTGAGATGGAAATCACTACTGCCTATCCCTGCCACGCAAAGCCTATCTGCTGGATTTATATAGGTTTTGATAGGGGTAGGTTTGTAATTTCACCCAAACGTGACGTAACCGCCTCTCAGCCAGATTCATACACGGTGGGTGCCAAAACACAGTGTGTCCTCGGCCGAAATCGACTCCCTCCCAGATTCATATTCATACACGGTGGGCACCAAAAACAAACTCTCGTTGGCAAATATTCGGTGTATGCGAGATTACCGTCCTATCCCCAATTGACTAATGTTGCTGTGATGTAGTAGAAATTTGAAACGGGGGCTAAGTTTGTAAATTTCCTCACATTTGAGACAAGCGTGCCCTGAATACATGGTTCCCCCCTTCCTCTCTACCTCCCTTTTCCCCATTCGTACTCCGTGGGCGCCAAAACACCCTCTCCACTCCTCCGTCCGTCGCCGTCCGCCACCCCATCCACCGCCGTCCTCCTCCACCATGCCGGAGCTGATACCCCGACGCTGCCGTCCATTACAAGAGATCGACCTCTCTCATCCACGACTTCGGACCGGGATCCTTGCATCCCATCCTCTCGCTTCATCCCCGCTGTCGTCCACCTTGCCGGCGCCGCTCCTACGACCGTCTCGTCCACCGCGCCCCGCCGCCACCATCTACCCTCCTAGATCTGCTTCCACGCCACCAACAGCCATCGCTACCGCAGCACCGTCAAATTCTCAGCAGATGCGTACATGGTGCCGCACCAGAGGCGGTACTCTTTCGTATCTTCTCAACTTATTTATCGCAGCAAGAAAATAGATCGCCACTGCTTTACTCTGATTTCTTGTCTTGGTTGCGAAGTTGCCTTTGTCTGGTTTGCACCTTCAGATCCGCCATGGCACGCTCAACACTATAGTCCCAATGGTTATGGTTTTCCCCTTTTAGATTCCACACTAGTTAAATCACAGTAGACTAAATTTCAAAATTGGGTCAGTCGATTTTTCAAAGCTCACTGAAATTCGCCGGTGCGATCGAAGGGGCTCAGGTGGTTGTGGGGCCTTGCCGAATGAATAAAACTCGACGCGGTGGGGGTTGGGGCGGGGTGGGGGTGGGGGTGCCGGTGGAACACAGGCGGTGGTGGCCGGTGGTCCGGCCGGCGGTCCATGCGGTGTTCTGTATGGGAAGAATCAGAGACGAGGAAGAAGAAGGGTTAGGAGACGTAGGATCTTCATCCAACCGCCTGAAATGGTCGAGAGACAGCTGGTAGTTGCATTCTTAATGCGCTCTGGTTCATGATGTGTGGGCACTACGCAACTAACATTTTATTATCCAAAATCTTCTTGCTCTTCTTTACCATGTTCCTCTTCCGTTATTCTTTAATATGTACTCTCTCCATTCCTAAATACAAGTCTTTGTATAGATTCCACCATGTACTACATATGGAGCAAAATGGGTGAATCTACACTCTAAAATGTATCTGGATACATCTATATGTGATCCATAGTGGAAATCTCTACCAAGACTTATATTTTGGAACGGAGGGAGTATGATAGTAGTACAGTATGTTCCTTGTACTAAAGATGAGCAGGGAAATTTGCAGTGTAGAGGTCTATACGGTCGGTTGTGATGGACACTTTGAGCCTCTTTGATTCGTAGGATCTTGTAAACATAGGAATAGGATTTGTAGTGGCCTGCCCACTTGAATCCTATAAGAATAGCAAGGAAATGCGGGGAGCTGTGTCGCCTTTGAGAGTTACACTGATATTAACAGTACCGCACCTTCACTTGAAGAGAGCTGGTATCCGAAGCCTTTCTAGCCGTACCGGCAATACTAGCACATATATTCCAGCAAGTTCCACTTTACTGATTTTACTCTAATGCTTAAGGTTTTCCCGTTATATCTACACTATGATCTGTGTAGCTGCTTTGTGTCGCACTAGCAGTAGTCCACTCTTGAAGCTAAACACTGCAATGACTTACAAAATTGGCACCAAGGCATTGAGTGCCATTCTGGATGCAATTAAACTTATACGCTCCCTGAGGGAGTCCTGGATTAGGGGGTCTTCGGACAGCCGGACTATATCCTTTGGCCGGACTGTTGGACTATGAAGATACAAGATTGAAGACTTCGTCTCGTGTCCGGATAGGACTCTACTTGGCGTGGAAGGCAAGCTAGGCAATACAGATATGTATATCTCCTCCTTTGTAACCGACCTTGTGTAACCCTAGCCCCCTCCAGTGTCTATATAAACCGGAGGGTTTTAGTCCATAGGACAACATACAATCATACCATAGGCTAGCTTCTAGGGTTTAGCCTCTCCGATCTCATGGTAGATCAACTCTTGTAATACTCATATCATCAAGAATAAATCAAGCAGGACGTAGGGTTTTACCTCCATCAAGAGGGCCCGAACCTGGGTAAACAATCGTATCCCCTGCCTCCTGTTACCATCCGCCTTAGACGCACAGTTCGGGACCCCCTACCCGAGATCCACCGGTTTTGACACCGACATTGGTGCTTTCATTGAGAGTTCCTCTGTGTCGTCGCCGTTAGGCCTGACGGCTCCTACGATCATCGATAGCGATGCAGTCGAGGGGGAGACTTTTCTCCCTGGACAGATATTTGTATTCGGCGGCTTCGCACTGCAGGCCAACTCGCTTGGCCATCTGGAGCAGATCGAAAATTATGCCCCTGGCCACCAGGTCAGGTCTGGAAGCTTAAACTACACGGCCGATATCCGCGGAGACTTGATCTTCGACGGATTCGAGCCCCTTCCTTGTGCGCCACGCGGTCACGATTAGTATGATTTAGCTCTACCATTGTACATTGTTCAAGAAGTCACACTGGAAGCCGCTCCGACCCTCAATTCAGAGCCAGTTGCGCCATCCATGGACAAGTGGATAGACCCTGCCACGGAGGCCGTATCCTCTGCGGAGATCGAGCCAAACATCGACCTTACCCTTCACGAGAGCCGTGTTGCCAAACTGCCGGATCCTTCTCCGGCCACAGACTCCGAACCGCCTGCGCCCGTTCCTGTCGAATCCGATTGGGCGCCGATCATGGAGTTTACCTCCGTGGATATTTGTCAGCACTCACCCTTTGGCGACATACTGAACTCATTAAGGTCTCTCTCCTTGTTAGGAGAGTCCTGGCCGAACTACGTCTGGCAGGATTGGGATGCGGATGACGAAGAAATTCACCGCCCACCCACCACCCACTTAGTAGCCACTGTCGATGACTTAACCGACGTGCTCAACTTCGACTCCGAAGACATCGACGGTATGGACGGCGATGCAGGAGACGAACAGGAACCACTGCACACAGGGCACTGGACGCCCACTTCATCACATGACGTATACATGGTGGACACACCCAAAGAAAACAATGACGAGGAATGGAAGGACGTAGCGAAGGGTTGTTCCCTCGAGAAGCAGTCAAAGCGGCGGCGTAAATGCCGCTCGAAATCCTACCTCGGCAGAAATAACGATCATATAGACCCAGCGATAGAGCAGGGTGAACCATCGCTCGACCAGTCCGTCGAAGATAACAGTCCGGTCCACACCACACCGGATAGGCGCCAGGAGCAACATAAAGCCCACCAAAGGCTTGTTGCTATGGCGAGGAGCCTGAAAAAATAGAAGCAAAGGCTCAAGGCTGCACAAGCCACACTCAAAATCAAATGGAGTGAAGTACTCAACACTGCAGTGAAGTATGGAAGTAATCGCCACACCAAGAGTTATCCGAAGCGAAAGTTGCTACCTGAATTTGATGAGGAGGCCTTAGATCCTCCACAATTAAACAATAAAATGGCCATCCAGTCGGATAGACGACCTCATAGCCAACATAAAGCGGCAAATGACACCGCACATAAACCAGTACGCGATCCGCGTAAGGGCTCGCATCAAAAGGACGGCGCAACCAGATCCATCTATGGACCACGCAAGCGCGCTCCAACATACAATACAACACAACAAACATCCAAACACGACGGTACACCCAAATATAGGGGTGCCGCACACCCTCTATGTTTCACCGATGAGGTGCTGGATCATGAATTTCCAGAGGGATTCAAACCCGTAAACATAGAGGCGTATGACGGAACAACAGACCCTGGGGTCTGGATTGAGGACTACATCCTCCATATCCATATGGCTCGAGGAGATGATCTCCATGCCATCAAGTACTTACCCCTCAAGCTCAAAGGGCTAGCTCGGCACTGGCTTAAAAGCCTCCCTAAAAACTCCATTGGAAGCTGGGAAGAGCTCGAAGACGCCTTTCGCGCAAATTTTCAAGGGACATATGTCCGACCACCGGATGCAGACGATTTTAGTCATATAACTCAACAGTCCGGTGAGTCAGCCCGAAAACATTGGAACATGTTCCTCACTAAAAAGAACCAAATAGTCGACTGTCCGGACGCCGAAGCCTTAGCAGCTTTCAAGCATAGCGTCCGAGACGAATGGCTTGCCAGACACCTCGGTCAAGAAAAGCCGAGAACAATGGCAGCATTAACAAGCCTCATGACCCGTTTTTGCGCAGGCGAGGACAGCTGGTTAGCCAGATGCAGCACCAGCGACCCAAGTACATCCAAAGTCAGGGATGGAAACAGGATATCACGACGCAGCAAGAATAAGCGCCGGAATAAGGAAGACAGCCCGAAGAGCACGTCGGTAAATGCCAGATTTAGAAGCTCTCGGCCAGGCCAGCAGAAGCCGCCCTCCAAAGGCAACAGAGACGAACTGTCCAGCCTAAACAAAATTCTGGACCAAATATGTCAGATCCATAGCACCCTGATAAACCTGCAAATCATACCCACAGAGAATGTTGGGTCTTCAAACAGTCCGGCAAGCTCAACGCTGAATACAAGGGCAGGATACACCAAGTGAAGATGAGAACGAGCCTCGTAAGAAAAGCACATGGGAACAGAAGAAATTCCCACCAGAAGTCAAAACAGTCAACGTGTTACACGTGATAAAAGGGAGAAACAAAGCGGCACCCTTAGAGAAACATGCCCCAGGGCCTATCACCGCCGAGCTCCGCCACTGGTCGTCCCAACCGATCACCTTCGACCATCGGGATTACTCGGCAAGTATCCGGAAGGCAGGATGGGCTACCTTGGTATTAGATCCAATAATTGATGGATACCACTTCACACGAGTCCTGATGGACACGCGGCGGCAGCAGTTTAAACCTGATATATCAGGACACAGTCTGCAAAATGGGGATAGACCCAACAAATATTTGCCACAGCAATGCTACCTTTAAAGGAGTAATGCCTGGCCCGGAGGCTCATTGTAGGGGCTCCCTGCTACTAGAAGTCATATTCGGCTTCCCCGATAACTTCCGCAGCGAAAATTTAACTTTCCACGTCGCTCCGTTCCAAAGTGGCTATCAAGCACTACTCGGACGCGAAGCTTTCGCTCGCTTTAACGCAATACCGCATTATGCTTCCCTCAAGCTCAATATGCCCGGTCCACGCGTCATCATTACAGTAAATGGAAATATTGAGCACTCCTTGCGCGCCGAAGACGGTGCGGCCGCCTTGGCCGCCGCACACTAAATGGCCTCACCAACTCAAGCATTTGACAGGTCGTTAAGACCACGGACACGGCTAGACGAGTCCAGCTCAGCTATATGTAATTAATACAGGTTTGATGGCTATACCCCTATTACAATACAAGGGGCTCAACGCGCGCGCAAAAGTGGAAATAAGGCTCACCTTTACTCATTTTCAACTATATATCGTTTATTTAGTATAACTTAACTTCTGCACGGCAACTTTTCAACAAATTCCTCTCTTTTTCAGATGACCATTGTGCTACACCCGTCCAGGATACGGCACAACGGAGACACAGGCACAGACGTGCAGCAGGGGCCCGTTCCAAGGATTCTTTGTAGATTAAGACCCTGTGTAAACCTTTTTTACTGTCTCTTGTTGATTTACATCCCTCAGATTCTCAGTACAACTGAGAAGGATGCTGACGTCTTGGCATGTGGCCATGCCAAAATAATGCACGTACCTGGACACCAGGGGCTTATTACAAAGGGTACTGTTTAGACCCGGTTTACACCATAAAGACCGACCCTTAGGGAGTGTTCGGCGTCGCGAGTTTGGCCTTATATGCATCAGCTCCGAATCATGTCTTTGGTCAAATTTTGGGTTTGCCCGGCTCCTGTGTTTTGCTGCCTTACGTTCCGCTCTATCGGCTAAGGCGGCACCAGGAGAACTACTGCGATTGTGCCCTGGTTCATCCGGACGAGCACCTCAGTAGAGAAAGCCGAAAACTGACTATCATGATATAGCGTGAGACTGATCAACCACTCGATGACTTATTGGAATCTTCGGGATTCCTCTGAATTAACGAAGGGCCGTTTCCCGGCCAGGCATGTACGCACCCCGAATCCGGATGAGTGCGGAGCCACCAGGGGCTATATAGTAGCCCCACTGTCAAACTCCTATGGCTAAGTGAAAGTGTTAAAGCATTATAGTCCGGTTGCCTAGTTTGCTGCGCTATCACCTCATTATTAGGACCAAGACATTGGATTAAGTGTGAATACACGTCTTCTGCGAACACCCCCGCATTATATGCGTGGGGGCTGAAGCCGACGACTGCAATCTTTCAGGTTATATACATGTATACATAAACGGCCGCACAGGAGGCATCACAATACTTTTGGGCAAAAGTATAAATACAACCTTGATAAATTCAATAAAATGTTGTTTTTACAATGGGAATACATGTCACTCAAACATAACATTCTTCGAGCATCGGGCCTCTATCGAACGAGCACCCTCAAGAACTTCTTCAAAATAGTGCTCGGCAGCCACTCGGCCTATGGCCGAACCCTGCACCGCGATAGTGGTGGTATCCATATCCGCCCAGTATGTTTTGACACGGCAAGGGACATCCGCGAGCCTTTTATGCACGCCGACCTATTCATCGCATTAATGCATGGAACCGCACCAAGGAACTACTGCACCAAGCTAAAATAGTTGTTCGGCTTTGGCCTTTCCGGCCACAGATTATCCACGACAGACCTCATGGCGAGTCCGGATAATCTATTGAGTTCGGCCCATTCGGCAAGCTAATCAGTCAATGGAAGCGAACGCTCTGGAACGTTAAATTGTGACCAAAACAGCTTGTCCACTTCACGATCTGTTTAATCTCGGAAGTATTCGGCCGCATCGACAGCGCTCACCGCCAAGTCCAGATATGCGTTGGCCGAAATCCACAGCCTATCCAGAGGCCGCGGATCGCCGAACTTCCTCCACAGCATAAAGGGCTTCCCAGACACAATATCCCCGGCTTCACGCAGTTCCTCCTTATTTTCTCTCATTGCAGAGTGGGTGCCTTTGGTCGCCATTGTGGCCTTTTCGAGGTCCGTAGCCTTTGCCCGGCTTTCTTCTTCAAGAAACTGGCAGCGGTCGGCAGTGTCTTTTAACTTCACAACCATTTTGGCCATTTTCTCTTTGCTCTCGCTATGCGCGGCCTTCTCGTCTCTCAACTCTTCGGCCGCCTTCAAAGCGGCCGCATTACTACTCCTTGCTTGCTCCTTGGCTCGGGCAAGCTCCGCCCGTAGGGCCTCCACGGTGGCAGCTCCATCTGCAGTCACAACACATTAAAGATACTGGCATCACGCTACTCTTACTATGTGACATTCACTATAAACATCACTGTCGGTGTCAAAACCGGCGGATCTCGGGTAGGGGGTCCTGAACTGTGCGTGTAAGGCGGATGGTAACAGGAGGCAGGGGACACGATGTTTTACCCAGGTTCGGGCCCTCTTGATGGAGGTAAAACCCTACGTCCTGCTTGATTAATATTGATGATATGCGTAGTACAAGAGTAGGTCTACCACAAGATCAGAGAGGCTAAACCCTAGAAGCTAGCCTATGGTATGATTGTATGTTATTGTGTCCTACGGACTAAAACCCTTCGGTTTATATAGACACCGGAGGGGGCTAGGGTTACACAAGGTCGGTTACAAAGGAGGAGATATACATATCCGTATAGCCTAAGCTTGCCTTCCGTGCCAAGTAGAGTCCCATCCGGACACGAGACGAAGTCTTCAATCTTGTATCTTCATAGTCCAACAGTCCGGCCAAAGGATATAATCCGGCTGTCCGAAGACCCCCTAATCCAGGACTCCCTCAGTAGCCCCTGAACCAGGCTTTCAATGACGATGAGTCCGACGCGCAGTATTGTCTTCGGCATTGCAAGGCGGGTTCCTCCTCCGAATACACCGCGGAAGAATTTGAATACAAGGATAGTGTCTGACCCTGCAAAATAAGTTCCACCTACCACCGTAGAGAGAATAATATTTCCACAAATCTAATTTGCTGACTTGTTTTGGCAACACGACATTATGTCATGGACCGGTGATTATTCGAACCGTTTCCTTTAACTAGCCCCACACATAACGCGAGGCAGTTTTTTGACACGTCTTATCAAAGTAGAGATCGTGTCCCCTTATCACGGGATTCTCATCAATACGGGCATGGGTAACCCAACTGCGCCATCGATTACGGCGCTTGGGGATAAGCGAGTTTTACCAGGCTAGTGGGGATGCACAGTTTCGTCCGCCCATATAAAGGGATAAGGATTCACCTTTTCATCCACACCTTCTTCCTCCTTTGCTCATCCATTTTCACACACTCGTGCTCCAGCGCCCAAGTCCGCACTTCCCACCTCAACCTTCTCCAACCATGTCCGGAGCGGGAGGCAGGTGGATGGTCTCCTCCATCACGGAGGGACACATCAAGAAGCTGAGGAGAGCCGGATACCTGCCCGACGACATCGCGCACCGGCTCCCAGATGAGGGGCAGCTCATCCCCACCCCCAGGCCCCATGAGAGGGTAGTGTTCCTTACCCATTTCCTCCGCGGACTAGGATTCCCTCTCCACCCATTCGTCCGGGGGCTCATGTTCTACTACGGCCTGGATTTCCACGATCTGGCCCCGAACTTCATCGTCAACATCACGGCGTTTATCGTCGTGTGTGAGGCCTTCCTCCACATCAAGCCCCACTTTGGCTTATGGCTGAAGACCTTCAATGTCAAGCCGAAGGTAGTGAGCGGCCGCCAGGTGGAGTGCGGAGGCGCCATGGTGGGCAAGATTCCCAACGTCACATGGCTCGAGGGCTCCTTCGTGGAGACCATAAAGGGGTGGCAATCGGGGTGGTTCTACATCACTGAGCCGCGTGACCCTAAATGGGCAGCGGCCCTCGAGTTCCGATCTGGCATCCCCACGCGGCTCACCTCCTGGCAAGAGAAGGGCCTGTCCTGGGGTACTTCGGGAGAGCTGACCGGACTCCAAACATGTGTTCAAAACATGCTGAACAAGAAGCTCAAACTCGTCAACATAGTCCAGGTCATGCTCATCCGCCGGATTCTCCCGTGCCAACAACGGGCTTTCAACTTGTGGGAGTTCGACCCAGCCCAGCACCGAACTCTGAACAGGCTCTTCAACACAACTCACGAGGATGCCTGGAAGGTGCTATTCAAGAGTGCCGAGGTTCCCCCTCCCACTACCGAGGATCACAGATTCTGCGCGAAGTGCTAAGCCAGCGCGGTAAGCTGTTTTACCTCTCACAGGACAATTGTTTTTCATAGTTTGACTCCATGCGGGATCTAAGCTCCCATACCTTTGACAGGACTGGCAGGAGACGGCCGGACAGATCGACTGTCCGGCTCCTTTGCCCGAAGGCCCAGCAGACGCTCTCCTGACGAAGATGCTGACTCCGGCTCCTTACAAGGTGCCGGAGAAGACCAAGAAGGCCAAGGGAACCCGAAAGAGTTCCCGAGCCAGGCGTTATCGGACTCATCGTCCGATAACTCTGCGACGCACTCCTCCCCCAAAGTGGAGGAGGAAGAAGAAGATGCTCCCCCTTCAGTTGGGGGAGACAAGAAAAGGAAGGCCGCCCCAACTGGGGAGGCCGAAGGGTCCAAGAAGGGAAGGACTCTCCTTCCGGACAGTTCCACCACCGCCGCCGAAGGCGAAGACGAGTGGCTGCTCAGGGCCAAGCCCCTAGGGAAGTCGTAAGTATTCGGATACCAGAGTAACTCATAGCATTCCTTTGTCGCACTGCTTCCCCTAACGCCGAATATGATTATGCAGGCCGCCATGAGCCCGTATCGATGTATCGTCGGACGGCTCCCTGGGCTCGTCGGATATGGATAGCAATCCACTTCCGACCGCCACCTCCCCTTGCCCTGCGGACGACGCCGAGGTATTGTCTCAAGAGGCACCAGGTCAAGGGGAGACAGTCCCGGAGGCGCCTCAAGGCGACCTTCCGGACTCCGGGAGCAGAGGGAACAAGGCCCCTGAGGGCTCCGAGTTCGGCCCTCAGCCGAACACCGTGCCGGAACCTCCAGTGGTTCCAGACTCGGGCAGGCGGCCTCCTTCCAAGAGGGGCAAAACGCCTGTGCCGGTGACCTCTGTCCATCCAGAGGCGCCGGATAATCTGCTAGGAGCGCTTCACAGCGCTTCCATCGACGAGGAGCACTGTACTATTATGAGTGCGGTGGTCCAGAAGGTTCAGTCCGCCAAGAGCGGATTGACTGAAGCCTGTGCCAGCCTTCTAACAGGCTTTGAGGTAAGTGTTTAAAATATAGGAAAAATATTACCGCATAGACAGTAGCCCCTGATGCTCTGTTCGGTGTTCACAAAGAAAGGCCGGACAAAGGATCAAACAATATCGCAGGAGTCTAATATAAGTATGTCAATATGCGTATGCAGGCTTCGCTGCTGGCATCTGCCGCACTGTCTGTGGAGGTCGCCACACTGAAGCAGGACCTTAAAGGGTCCAAGGACGAGCTCGGCCTTGCCAAGAGGCAGCTCGAGGAGAACAAAGGTAAGTAGTACCTAGTCTATGGATATGTATAAAAAGAATGCGGTTGCAAAATGACATGATCATCATGAATTTGCCAGGGGCCACGACCAAAGCGGCGACCCAAAAGCAAGCGCTGTCCAAGGCCGAAGATAAAGCGGCCAAGGAGTGCACCGAGTGGGAAAGGCAAGAGGCTCGGGTGGGCGAGGTGCAGCAAGAGCTCCAGGCTCTCATGACGAAGCATGAGGCGTTGGAGCTTGACTCGAAGACGCGAGAGTCTGAGCTTGCCGCGGCCCTCGAGAGCACAAAGAGTGCCAAGGCCGAAGCCCAAAAGGCCCTCCAGGAGATTGACGTGATGAAGAATATAGCGGCGGGTAAGGCATTCTATATGCAAAGCAAGCATGTGAAAGTAAAATACCTATTACTTACCCGAATCCGGAGCTCTCCAGGAGCATTCGCTGATTTGCCCCGCAGCGTGTCGGATGCTGCACAGTTTTACCAGGCCGAGGAGGGAAGCTCAACGGAGAAGCTGTTCTGGTCTCAGTATACTGGGACCGAACACCCGGTGCCAATGAGCGACCAGCTGAAGCAGCTGGTCGAGCTACACAAGGCGGCTGAACAGGCCATGAAGGGATTTATAGTCCGGCTGTGGCCTGGCGACGCCCTTCCGAACAGCTACTTCAGCCTGGTGAGGCGGCTTGTGGATGCCTGCCCACGGCTGGAAGTCGTCAAGCGGTCCGTCTGCATCGAAGGTGCACGCCGGGCTTTCGCCCGTGTGAAGGTACAATGGGCCAAGCTAGATGATGTGAAGCTGATCAAGGAAGGACCGCCGCAGGGCAAGGAGCATCGCACCCCCGAAATTTATTATGAGGGTGTCTTGAAGGGTGCCCGTCTTGTAGCGGACGAATGTCCAAAGGATGTAATATTTGAGTAAACTTGCTCGTGTGATCCTGTATGATGAAAACTTGTTTCATATGCGCTAAGCAATGCTTGTTTGAATTTAAAATATTACCTTCTGTTTGGCTGCTTATCCAATCTGAGAGATGGCTAGTCCTCGGCTTCTGCCCCCATGCCGCGAGTGCTGGGGTGTTCGGGATAAACCTGAGCACTCGTGTTCCCATTTTTGGGTCCTTCGAGGGAGGTGCTCAGCACAGCGAACAAGGCAACCGGACTAATAATGCTTTATCACTCTCACTTAGCCATCGAATTCTATAATTTTAAATTTCGGCGAAGCCCCTGGTATTTGGAAGGCCGAATTCGGGGCACGATACACGCCTTTAAGCCGGACAGGACTGGCTCCTCGCTCTAAGAGGCATAAGTCTTTAGGGACTCGAAACCTCGCCAAACAGCGACCAGTCTCTCGCCTTATCATGACAGTCAGTTTTAGCTTTCTCTACTGAGGTGCTTAGCCCAGCAGAACCGGGGCACAATCGCAGTAGTTCTTCTAGTGCTACCTTAGCTGATAGAGCAGAATATAAGGTACCAAAACATAGGAGCCGGGCAAACCCAACATTTGACCAAAGACATGATTCGGAGCTGATGCATATAATGCTATAAGTTCGGGGTGCCGCACTTGTGAAAGTGTTCGGACTTCTCACACCATAAT
This sequence comes from Triticum urartu, assembly GCF_056163025.1. NCBI lineage: Eukaryota > Viridiplantae > Streptophyta > Magnoliopsida > Poales > Poaceae > Triticum > Triticum urartu. The sequence goes on along the minus strand of NC_141878.1, from coordinate 421,730,053 downwards.
GTGGGGTACTTAAGCCCCGGTGTATTGGCCGTACCAAAGTGTACGGTTGCAAGGCGTCATTAATGAACATATATATATAAAAATAAGAATGCAATAGTCTTAATGCTATGCATTGTTTATTCAAAAAGGTGCGTTAAAGCAGAATGATACATATAGTGCGGTAAGCAAAAAGTAGGACTATGTCCATTCCAAGGGTAAGCTGAGGAATAGTATTAAAGCAAATATTTCACTCGTTATCGTAATCCACCTGGGAGTTCTGTGGTGTGACGTAGCTTTCTGCCTCCTTGGTTGCTGCATCATGTGTTCGGCAATCATGCTACCGGACAGGGTTTCCAGAGATTAATGTCCTGAAAGAGAAAAATAACAAAGCGGGAAGCCCCTAGTGCGGTTTAAGCCGCGTATTGGGGCGTGCCATAGTTGTGCCCCCTCCCCGCCTATGCCCATGGTATTTTTAATGCGTAATTATGTACGCGTGGCACGAATTTCGCCGTTTGGCTTGGGCCAGGGTGGGGGCCACATTGCTACGCGAGCTCAGGTCGTGCCAGGCGGTCTAGTTGCCGATTACTCCGAGCGCTTGAAGGTGTCCGGGTCTTGAAACGCCGAACTGGTGGATTGCCTTGAGAGGCTGCTTTGCGCTTCTGCTGCAAGGGCCGCAGTGTGCTCCTCCGTGCAGAGAGAGCGCTCTATGTTTCCATTAACTGTGATGACCCCCCGAGATCCTGGCATCTTGAGCTTGAGGTATGCATAATGCGGTACCGCATTGAATCTCGCGAATGCGGTTCGCCCGAGCAGTGCATGATAGCCACTGCGGAACAGGACTATATTGAAGATTAATTCTTCACTTCGGAAGTTATCCGGGGATCCGAAGACCACTTCCAGTGTAATTGAGCTTGTGCAATGGGCCTCTATACTTGGAATGACGCCTTTAAAGGTCGTTTTTGTGGGTTTGATCCTTGAGGGGTCTATACCCACTTTGCGCACTCTGTCCTGGTAAAGCAGGTTCAGGCTGCTACCGCCATCCATAAGGACTCGAGTGAGGTGAATTCCGTCGATGATTGGGTCTAGGACCAGTGCGGCGAATCCGCCATGACGGATACTAGTGGGTGTGGTCCCTGCGATCGAAGGTGATCGGACAGGAGGACCATGGGTTGAACTTTGGGGCGACTGGCTCCAACGCATATACGTCCCTGAGCGCACTCTTCCGCTCCCTCTTGGGGATGTGGGTTGCATATATCATGTTCACCGTCCACACTTGTGGGGGGAACCTCTTCAGTTCTCCGGTGTTCGGCTGCCAGGGCTCTTCCTCGTCATCGCTATGTTGCCCTTTATCTTTGTTTTCGGCAATTAACTTGCCGGCCTGCTTGAATACCCAACAATCCCTATTGGTGTGGTTGGCTGGCTTGTCTGGGGTGCCGTGTATTTGACACGAGCGATCGAGTATGCGGTCCAAACTGGACGGGCCCGGAGTGCTTCTTTTAAATGGCTTTTTCCGCTGACCGGGTTTAGAGCCTTTGAATCTGGCATTGACTGATGTATCCTCGGTATTGTCGATGTTAATGCGGCGCTTATGTTTATTTCGACGTGACCTGCCATTGCCGTCCTTGGTATCCGAAGTACCATGGTTCTTTGATATGTTATTACTGCGAGCCAGCCAGTTGTCTTCTCCGGCACAAAAGCGGGTCATGAGTGTCGTGAGGGCTGCCATAGATTTCGGCTTTTCCTAACCAAGGTGCCGGGCTAGCCACTCGTCGCGGATGTTGTGTTTGAAAGCTGTTAGGGCCTCTACATCCGGACAGTCAACGATTTGATTTTTCTTTGTTAGGAACCGAGTCCAGAATTGCCTGGCCGATTCTTCTGGCTGCTGAATTATGTGGCTCAAGTCATCGGCATCTGGTGGTCGCACATAAGTGCCCTAAAAGTTGTCGAGGAATGCGGCCTCCAGATCTTCCCAGCAGCTAATGGACTCTGCTGGCAAGCTGTTAAGCCAATGCCGCGCTGGTCCTTTGAGCTTTAGTGGGAGGTATTTAATGGCGTGTAAGTCATCACCGCGGGCCATGTGGATGTGGAGGAGGAAATACTCGATCCATACCGCAGGATCAGTTGTGTCGTTGTATGATTCAATATTTACGGGTTTGAAACCCTCTGGGATTTGATGATCCATTACTTCGTCTGTGAATCATAGGGGGTGTGCAGCACCTCTGTATTGGGCTATATCACGACGCAGCTCAAATGGGTCTTGCCCGTTGTGTTCGGCCCAGCCGGATTTACTTTTACTGTATCCGGTGTGACGTTTATCGTCTCACATAGTGGCGCGCCCTCGTGATCCATAGATCAATCTTGTATGCTTTGCTTTGTCCTCCAATACGTCTCGCAGGTCTGGTGTATTTCCCAAGCCTTTTAATTTGAATGATGTCGGGGTGTGGGCTGAGTTTTTGGCTGGAATGCCTCTCTATCGCGGCCACGAGGTGGCCGATGAGCCGTGTCATACGCTTCTTCCTCCAGTCGGGGTAGCAACCTGCATTTTGGGTAACTCTTGGAGGGGCGTTCGAGTTTATATTCCTCGGCCGTGAGGACTTCAGTCCATCTGTCAGCTAGCAGATCTTGATCAGCTTGAAGCTGCTGCTGCTTTTTCTTAAGGCTATTTGTCGTGGCCATAAGCCGGCGCTTGAAGCACTCTTGTTCGACGGGATCCTCTGGCACGGCGAATTCGTCATCGCCGAGGCTTGCCTCGTCTTCGGAGGGGGCATGTAATTATCATCCTCTGCCTCTCCATCTGTCTCTCTCTCAGGAGGGCTGGCTCCTCCATCCTCCTGCTCTAAATCTTGCTGGAGGGGATTGTTGTTGTGTTTGGCGCTATCCGGAGTGTTATTATCTCCGGTGCCGGTATCACCACTCTTGCTTTGGCGGAACTTAGAGCGGCGCCGCTGACGTCGGCGCTTGGGTTGCTTCTTGGAGGGGTCATCCTCCGATGTCTCATCGCCATTACCTTCTTTGGGTGTGTCCACCATGTATATATCGTATGATGAGGTGGCTGTCCAATGCCCTGTGGGCAGTGGTTCTTCTTCGTCTCCCGCATCGTCGTCCATACCGTCGATGTCTTCGGAGTCGAAGTCGAGCATGTCGGTTAACTCATCAATAGTGGCTACTAAGTGTGTGGTGGGTGGGCCGCGAATTTCTTCGTCGTCTGCATCCCAATCCTGTCGGACATAGTTCGGCCAGGATCCTCCTGACAAGGAGAGAGACCTTAATGAGTTCAGTATGTCTCCAAAGGGCGAGTGCTGAAAAATATCCGCGGAGATAAACTCCATGATCAGCGCCCAATCGGATTCGCTAGGAACGGGCGCAGGTGGTTCGGAGTCCGTGGCCAGAGAAGGATCCGGCAGTTTGACAACACGGCTCTCATGCAGGGTAAGGTCGATGTTCGGCTCGATCACCGATGAGGATAAGGTTTCCGTGGCGGGGTCCATCCACCCGTCCATGGACGGCGCAACTAGCTCCGAATTGAGGGTCGGAGCGGCTGCCGGTGCGATCTCCTGAACACTATCTGATGGTAGAGATAAATCGTACTCATCATGACCGTGTGATGCACAAGGCAGAGGCTCGAATCCGTCGAAGATCAAGTCTTCGCGGATATCGGCCGTGTAGTTTAAGCTTCCAAGCCTGACCTGGTGGCCAGGGGCGTAACTTTCGATCTGCTCCAGATGGCCAAGCGAGTTGGCCCGTAGTGCGAAGCCGCCGAACACAAATATCTGTCCGGGGAGAAAAGTATCACCCTGGACTGCATCGCTATCGATGATAGTAGGAGCCATCAAGCCTAACGGCGATGAAACGGAGGAACTCTCAATGAAAGCACCAATGTCGGTGTCAAAACCGGCGGATCTCGGGTAGGGGGTCCCGAACTGTGCGTCTAAGGTGGATGGTAACAGGAGGCAGGGGACACGATGTTTTACCCAGGTTCGGGCCCTCTTGATGGAGGTAAAACACTATGTCCTGCTTGATTAATATTGATGACATGGGTAGTACAAGAGTAGATCTACCACGAGATCAGAGATGCTAAACCCTAGAAGCTAGCCTATGGTATGATTGTATGTTATTGTGTCCTACAGACTAAAACCCTTCGGTTTATATAGACACCGGAGGGGGCTAGGGTTACACAAGGTTGGTTACAAAGGACGAGATATACATATCCGTATTGCCTAAGCTTGCCTTCCACGCCAAGTAGAGTCCCATCCGGACACGAGATGAAGTCTTCAATCTTGTATCTTCATAGTCCAACAGTCCGGCCAAAGGATATAATCCGGCTGTCATCCAACCCTGTGCCTCGTCAAGACGCTTGTTAACAAGCTCGATATTGGCATCCGCCACATCCAGTCGACGCTTTAGTTCGGCAACACCATCAGTCCGGCTAGCCACCGGAGCTTCAGACACCTACACATAAAGGTGGTCTGGTTACTACCTGGGACTATGATCCTCCGTTCGCTGCCGTTCTCGATGACAACCAGAGTCTCAGGGGCTACTATCTACACAAGGCACACCTAAAATGCGCGGTACCATCACAAATGTATATCATTTCACGTACCTCGAAGCCCGTCAGTAGACTCATAAAGGCTTCATGCAACCCGTTTTTGGCGGACGAAATCCTTTAAATCACCGTACACATTAATGTATAGTGCTCTTTTGAGATAGTCGCTCGCTCTAGCAGACCCTTCAGTACGTCCGACCGCATACCAGATGGTGCTGGACTCTTTTGATTGCTTTCTTCAAGAGCCGAATACTGAGGGGTTCGGGTGACCATGGGATTACCTTCTGGCCTTGACGGATCTAGAGAAACTCTTCGTGATGAAACTTCAAGGTCGCCCACTTCTTGAGCCAGGGAGTCTGGGGGAGGCGTTTCGCTCTCCATCATCTCCGGAAGAAGATCCGCCGAAGACGAGCTCTGCTGAGAAGGGCTCAGATCCGAACTGCAAGATAGATGCTTCGGTTATCTTCCTCAGAAGTAAGGTAGTATATATTCACTCTTAAGTACTTTTTGATTACTTACATCTCGTTAGAGGGCTGATCCCCGCACGGACTTTGTGCGGCAAGAGCACCCTCCGAGGCGGGACCCTCTGGTGGAGTTTTCTTCTCCCGTTTGGAAACCTTGGTTTCTGGATAATTAGAGGTAGTCCTCTTCCTCCTCCGGGGCGAGGGAATGTCATATTCCTTCCCTTGGTTATCCTCCCTCACGGAGACGCTCGTTCCCTCAGTTTGAATAGGTAGCGGTGGGGGCCCGCTTTCGCCCTCTTTATTCCCCCCTTCATCTTCCTTTGAGGGCACCGGGCAAGGTGCTGGCTCGAGCATCTTTTCCAGCACTGGATTGTCCAAGCCTTTGGGAAGGGGGTCCGAACACCGGATCATCTTCGCCTTTGTTATCTAGTCCTGGTCAAAAAGCGATTCTTCAGAATGACGTCATCATAAATGAAAGATAGTGTGTTCAGCTAGAGGATTACTTACTTGGGCCATGATGCGGTTGCTACTCAGGCCCACGTCCTCGGAGGTGTTCGGACACTCTATTTGGGGTCCGAAGAACGACTTGTACATCTCCTCGTGCGTCAGGCCGAGGAAATTCTGAATAGCATGCGGTCCTTCTGGGTTGAATTACCACAAGCGGATGGGCCGACGTTTGCAAGGCTGGACTCGACGAACCAGCATGACTTGCACTACCATAACCAAACTAAAATCTCCCTCAAAGAGATCTCGGATGCGGCTCTGCAGTATGGGCGCATCCTTGGCTGGACCCCAGCTCAGCCCCCTGCTGATCCATGACATCAGTTGTGGTGGAGGGCCAAAGCGAAAGGCGGGGGAAGCTACCCACTTGGCACTTCTGGGAGCGGTGACGTAGAACTACTCCCATTGCCATAATCCGGACATCTCTGGAAAGGAACACTTTGGCCACAGAGCTCCAGCGATCTTGCTTATTAAGGCCCCTCCGCATGCTGCATGCTGCCCCTCAACCGTCTTCAGCTTCACATCAAATGTCTTGAGCCACAGGCCGAAGTGAGGGGTAATACGGAGGAAGGCCTCACATACGACAATAAATGCCGAGATGTGGAGAAAGGAATCCGGGGCTAGATCATGGAAATCAAGCCCGTAATAGAACATCAAACCCCTTACGAAGGGATCCAGAGTGAGGCCTAGTCCTCGGAGGAAGTGGGAGATAAACACGACGTCTTCATTGGGTTCAGGAGTAGGGACGACCTGCCCTCAGGCAGGCAGCCGATGCGAGACTTCAGCGGTCAAGTATCTTGCCTCCCTAAACTTCTTGATATCCTCTTCCGTGACGGAGGAGGGTATCCACCAGCCCTGGAGGCTGGATCCGGACATGACTGAAGGTCCGAAGCGCCTGACCTGGGCTTTGGGTGTTAGAACTCGAGGCAGGGGAAGGATTCGATTGAGCACGGGAGGAAAAAAGTAAAAGCCTTGACCCTTTATAAAGAGGGTGAATATCAAGCGTCCTCCTCGTGGCCGTTTGGGACTTGCCTAAAATCTAGGAGTCCTAGGCGCGGTTGGGTTACCATGACCGTATTGATGAGAATCCCGTAATAAGGGGGACACGATCTCTGCTTTGACAAGACGTGTCAAGAAACTGCCTCGTGTTATGTGCGGGGCTAGTTAAAGAAAAATGGTTCGAATAATCACCGAGCCATGGCTTGATGTCATGTTGCCAAAACGTGTCAGCAGATTAGATTTGTGGAAATATTATTCTCTCTACGGTGGTATGTGGAACTTATTTTGCAGGGTCGGACACTATCCTTTTATTCGAACTCTTCTGTGGTGTACCCGGAGGAGGAACCCGCCTTGAAATGCCGAAGACAACACTCCGCGCCGGACTCATCGTCATTGAAGCCTGGTTCAGGGGCTACTGAGGCAGTCCTGGATTAGGGGGCCTCCGGACTGCCGGACTATATCCTTTGGCCGGACTGTTGGACTATGAAGATACAAGATTGAAGACTTTGTCCCGTGTCCGGATAGGACTCTACTTGGCGTGGAAGGCAAGCTAGGTAATACGGATATGTATATCTCCTCCTTTGTAACCGGCCTTGTGTAACCCTAGCCCCCTCCGGTGTCTACATAAACCAGAGGGTTTTAGTCCGTAGGACAACATACAATCATACCATAGGCTAGCTTCTAGGGTTTAGCCTCTCCGATCTCGTGGTAGATCAACTCTTGTAATACTCATATCATCAAGAATAAATCAAGCATGACGTAGGGTTTTACCTCCATCAAGAGGGCCCGAACCTGGGTAAAACATCGTGTCCCCTGCCTCCTGTTACCATCCGCCTTAGACGCACAGTTCGGGACCCCCTACCCGAGATCCCCCGGTTTTGACACCGACACTCCCCACCTGTTGATTCTTGTTCAAAATATGATCCTAATGACTATTCTAACCTCGAGGAGTCAAAGGTAGATGGCCTGTCATGTTCACCCATCAAGGTGCCTGTTCTAATTTGGCAATGTTTTATTGATTGCGGGTATCTTGCATTTCTTCTACTTTGTTGCACCGCCATCTGCTTAGTTTACTCATCATATATGTTGAGATGCCACGCCCATCCATTATCTATACATATCCCATCTGTCATCATACCATGTTTTTCCACTCAAATGTAGTTCTTGTGCATTAGACATCAAAAAGGAAGAGGGTGATTGCCGAACCTGAAGGAGCACCAGCAAAGTCCTTGAAAAATGTGGTGGTGCCGGAGAAATCAGACAGCACCCCACTTATATTGGGTGTACAACCAGTGACACAAAACGTAGGACCGACTCCAGCAGACTGTATCCATACTTCACTGGCCACACCACTAGCCCCACCACACAGGACCTACACTCCAGCAAAAGGTATACCGATTTCATTTGCCATAGCACCAGCTGTACCACAGAAAAATCCCACTCCAGCAAAAAGTACAGCAAGTCCACCGACCGAAGACCTATCCCAACTGCAGAGACGGCCAATTCCTACAGATTGGAACCCCATTCCATTTATTCCCAGTTTAAAAGACAATGCTTTCAATGTTGTTAGGGACTACATGCATATATTCCCATCATGGGAAGATTATTGTGAAGAGAAACACCATTTTCACATCTTCCTGTCCAACTTACGTGTAAGTGCTATTATTCATGGTTATTATTTTCCCGTTTTCTGCTGATTGAACACATCAATGATTTACATTACATTATCGTAACTAGGCGAGGGTCAATCTGGATAGTCATGACGAGCAAAGCTTGCTTGTGCTTTTCAAGGAAGCATTGCAGCAGTATCAGTGTTACCTGAGGAAATCACACTTTGATGGCAAGTCTATAAACGAATTTCCGGTGAAGTCTCCTATGCTAAATTTAGAAGACATTGAATGGAAAAACCTTGTTATGCACTGGTCTCGTTCCCAGGATGGGGTATTGTCTATGAAATCACATGACAATTTGAAATTCTACTTTTTCGCATGTGCCTTACGGATCTTTTTTGCAGGAAATCTGCTCAAAGAAGAATTCCAGTTTGACAAGAATGACATGATATCACAAATATGCTGCCCGCTAGTTTGCTCTTGTTAGTACCTGTTGTCCTGTATCACTGTACTTGCATACATACCTTGTTCATTATGTGACAGCAGTATGCATGATAGCTTGCTTATCAATTGTTCGCTCCAAATTATCTGATCTGTATGAATGGTTACATTAGTGTAGAATATATCCAATGCCAATGTTTTTTAGCTCTGCATTGTTCTTGTAAGTACATGTTGTCCTTTATCGGTGTACTTATAATGATAGGTAGTTGTTCATGTACCATCACTCTGCAGCTTATTTTCCTTTACCCTCCATTTTCTACACATCAGATCTATATTTACTCTTACCATAAGGTTGGTACTGAAGAAGTTTAGCTGTGCATTGCTCTTGGATGTACCTTTTTCCTGTATCAATGCACTTACATTTATAGCTACTTGGTTATGTAGCATCACTCTTCATCTTATCTTAAATATTCTCCATTTTTTCGTATATTATCATATCTATATTTACTCTTAACAAAATGTAGAATAAAGGCAATGCTTTTGAAGAAGATTCTGTGGTAAACTTCTTGAATTGCCCCCCATCACCATGGACAAGGCCTTTATAGAGCATGTCTTCACCAATAATGTAAGTTTATCCATCTCAAGCCTTCAAAATTTGTTGTATATATTTGGTTAGGCATGACTGCAACAACTGTTTATTTTTGGTGTTTGCATCAAATTGCTTGTTTAAAGTTTATTATGTAGTTCATAAACAAAAGTTTGTCCTTTCTCAATTTAAGTTTTCAGTTGTACAACCAAGTTCCTTCTTCATACCATGTAAATTAAACTATACAGAGCAAGTGATCTTCTTTTGCACTGCATGTATGCTTCTGTTCTTCATCCGTAATCCAGTGGTGTGGTGAACCTACCCACTACAACACAATGTCATATTCTACAATGTCTTAACTATGAACAGTGTCATATCATTCTACTATTATTTAAACCGTCTCTTTATTTGCCAATCTGAAATGGTATAAATTGACAGCACACTAACCATTGATACTTATGAGTTCTTGATCTGTAATCCAGTGGTGTCGTGAAGCTGCCAACTCCTTCACCATGTCATTTCCTGCCATGTCTTGACCTGAACAATACCATGTTGTTTTAATGCAATTTTAAACTGTGTCACTTTATTCGTCAGTAAGAAATGTGATGAATTGTCAGCACTGATACTTTTATGTGCAAAACCTGTCATCTGTCTGCTTGTTTATCTTTTGGAGTGAGGAAGATATGTGTTGAACAAGCGCAGTCTATCATCTTGCTGAGCTGCTTGTGCTACAGCTCCCCAGCAGGGCTAACCTTTCTTGAACTCTATTGAAGTGCTATCGGTTTTTTATATTATTTTGTCGGCGTGTTTATTTGCACTGGTGGCGATCTTTCATGCCCAGTGTATGTAATCTGCTGTCTGCTTGTGCTTTATTATCATAGTGGCGAACTTTGATGCCCAGTGGATGTAATATGCTATAATTTCTTTATTCTATAGTATACCTTTTTTCTTATTCACGATGCTAAAGTTATTTTATTGTATATATATATATATATATCCTGTCTTCATAGTAAACCGGCCAAACCGTAAAATTATGGTACATAATCGGGCCGTCATGCAATCACGATGTAGGTTGGGCCTGAAATGTGTCGAACAGCTCACGGGCCGGCAGCAGCCCGAAATGAACCCTGGCCCATGATTGTGCGAATCAAATCACGGGCTTTTAACATGCCAAAATTGTCTTGGTCCTTGTTTGGCCCAATCAGATATCGGCTGCGAGCAGGCCGGATGCAAACCGGGCCGTAGTTAGGCCCAACTATATGATGGGCTTTAACAGGCTGAAATTAATATAGGGCCGAAATGTTAAACGGGCCCTTAACAGGACAAAACTAATATCAGGCCGAATTACTAAGTGGGCCTTTAGCAAGTGGGCCCAAAAGCATAGTGTCCAGTTGACGGGCCGAATCTGATATGGGCCATAATTGAGCCCAAAGCCTCTTGAAGGGCTGGACCTAATCTGGGCCGTAATTTGGCCCAGAACGTGGTAGGCTTTTAACGGGCCGGATCTCATATGGGCCACTATTAGGCCAGGAGCGTGGCAGGCCATTAATGGACCGGATCAAATATGGGCCGACATTTGGCCCAAAACATGGCAGCCAGTTAATGGGCCGGCCCACTAGGGTCCTCAAAATCTTGTGGGCCTACAGCTGGGCCGACCCATTAATGTCGGCGAAATCTCATGGGCCTTTAGCTAGGCCGGCCCATTATGATCCGCAAGAATCTTGTGGGCCTTTACCTGGGCTGGCCCATTATGGCACACAAAAATCTTGTGGGCATTTACCTGGGCCGGCCCATTATGGCCCGCAAAATCTTGTGGGCCTTTAGCTGGGCCAGCCCATTATGGTCCACAAAATCTCGTGGGCCTTTAGCTGGGCTGGCCCATTACGGTCCACAAAATCTTGTGGGCCTTCAGTTGGGCCGGCCCATTTAAACTTGATGGGTCGGTCCACGTGTCAACATATCATAGGCGCATCTCGCCCATTGGATGAGTGACACCTGTGCCAACGCGGACCTGACACGTGTCTCCTCCAGCCAATGATGATTTTACATGTGGAAAATCCCCATTGGTCGGGGCTGTTAACGGGTTATCGGATCCAAAACCTGACCCGATAGATTAACGGCGTTCCGTTACGGTGGATGCCACGTGTCGGTCACCCTTGATGAAAGCACTTCTGTGACGCGCGATTTATCGTCATGGAAGTGGACACTTCCGTGATGATAATTTTGGTAATGTCATGGAACACTTCTACGACAGCATAGGTATGACTATCTTGATTCTGTCATAAATTTGTCATGGATGTACATGCATGACAAAAACGCGACCTACTATGACAAACATGTATCATCACACAAGTGTATTTTTTTGTAGTGCTAGGGATTGGACGACTAGTGATCACAAAGATGGCACCTAGCAAGTTTGAGCCATTAGAGCCGGAAGAACCTCGCAAGTGCTATGGGGACCAAGTAGGATGCATCCTACGGGAATGCACGAGCATCAACGACGATGACTTAAGGAGTAAAGAAAATTTGATGCAGTTGCTCCTGACGAAGTTGCATAAGAGATTCAAGTTCCCCTACCGGGATGATAACATAGAACAACCGTGGGATGATCTGAAGATGAAAAAGATTAACAATCACGCCATGGGCATGTTCAGCAATGATTTGGCCTCCTGGAAAGGGAGGGTGAAACGAGCTATTGAGGCTGAGGAACCCCTGTCCAAGATTCTGGAGGAAAATCCGACACTTACGGAAGAGGAGTTCGAAAAGTTCAAGGACACTAGCGCTACCGAGGCAGCCAAGGCTAAGGCTGCGAAATTCAAGAGCCTTTAGCAAAGGAACACGAGGAAGCATTGCCTCGAAAGTCGTGGTAAAAGGCCCATATGGGATAAGGAGGACGCGGAACATGAAGCCGCGGGTATCCCAGACCCCTTCGCGAAGTTCACCAACCCCTTGGAGCATGACTTCATCAGGGCCCGCTACAAGTGGGACAAGGAAAAAAAGGTTTTTTACATAGACCAGATCACGAGGAAATTGATTAGACTATTGGTAATTATTCTTTTACCACCTTACATTTAGCTCCAGATCTAGTCGACTACACATTCCTAAACGGTTCATGCTCCTTCTGCAGGAGAAGCAACACCATCTTGCAGCCGAAAGCCCTACTTCTCTGATGAGGCCCAAGTGGGACACCCCTCTCAACCGGGCCTTGAACAAACTTAAGGGACTCCCTTTGGGCCAGCGGCCACAATATGGTCGTGTGCACGGCACTGGAGACGGCGCCACGTGGAAGGTGTTTTACAACGAGGGCCCGGAGGCCAAGAAGCAGAAAAAGAAGTTTAGTCAGGCGGACATCGACGAGAAGGTGAAGCTTGCGGTCGAGAAAAAAGCAGCCGAGGATGCAAAAAAAACAGCCGAGGAGAAAAATGAGTTGCTACAGCAGGCAGTCAATGCAGCTGTAACTGCCTGCAGAAATGATTTCGCTACTAACTTGGTTCTAGCTGTCATCAACTGGACGAAGGAAAATCCAGACAAGACGGTACATGATTTCCCGTTGCCCAGTTTCGTTGGGAGCAACTCCGTGAACAATAACACCACCACCATCACTTGCTCACGCAATCGGGCGTCCTCTCGTAGTCGCTCCCACTCATAGCAGCCCGTCCTCAGTCTCTGGCGCGCTAGGTGGGCCTTCGTCTTTGGCTGAGCTCGACGCTCTCACAGTAATTACATGTCACACCAACATATATATATATATATATAGAGAGAGAGAGAGAGAATATTCCATTTTCATTGCCTTTCGGATGTTTTACGCCACAAACATGTGTTTGTAGGCCGAAGAAACCCCGTGCACCATACTCTGCTTGATCAAAGGCCAGAATATGGACGTGGGGAAGGGGATGATAATGAACCTATCATGGAATTGTCACGAAAGATGTCCTCGTTGAAAGGACTTAGTCGTGAGGCCAACACATCTATGTGGTAGCTTGAGAGGGGTTGAACGGGATGAGAGACGCGAGATTTTACCCAGGTTCAGCCCCTCACGGTGGAGGTAAAAGCCTACATCCTGCTTCATTGATATTGATGATGATGATCACGATTACAAAGGTGCTCTACCTCGAGAGCTATTGACTTGTCTTGTCTAAACCTAACTTGTGAAACTTATCAAAACTTGTCCCTCTCGGGGTGCCCTGCCCCTCCTTATATATGTTGAAGGGGCGGTTTACATGACTAGTCCTATTAGGATTAGGATTACTCTATTACAAGTGAAGTCCTAGTATTGCTTCCTTTGTAAGGGAATATTCCTTATGCTTTATTTATTCTTAAGCCGGCCCACCATAATACGAGCCGGCCTTCCATGAACCGTCTGCTTGGGCCACCGGGCCTTGTTGCTCCTCTGCTCCGCCGGCCGGGTCATCAGTGAGTGGAGAGATTCGGGTGGGTCACTTAGTGAGTCACCAAGTCAGGGTGGGTCACCAGTGAATCGCCAAGTCCGGCCGGGTCATACCGCGGGGTATATCCCCGACAGAACCCCTTGCAACCCACGTTCCACAACCAGCCGATCCCCGCTGGGCACTTCAGGGTTAACTTGTCCAGTGTGAAATCAGGGACGAGGATTTGCCTCCTCTAGTACAGCATGTGGAAGAGGAAGATGAAACCCCACAGCGGATTGGAAGCTGCAAGGGTTGGGTGCTGCTATGGCCGAAGAATCTTATTCGTCTGGAGCCGACGAAGAGCACATCAATAACCACACATTAACAAGCATGTGCGGAGACGACCACCCCGCCTACGCAATTACCAGCTCCTGTAGTGCCGGGTGAGAGCGGCGGACGACGTGATGAAGGGGGTGCAATAGTACTGGTTGATGTAATCGGTCCCGTAGAACAGAGAATGGATGATGAGACGGAGGTCGACCCAATGGGTTTCCTCAATACAAATGCATATGAGTGTGACTTAGATATGATGAGTCAAGCATATGACAAATCGGGCTATCAGCCTGCTAATGAGGATATGGATGATCTACCCGGGCAGGAAGGTCGTAGCAGGGATTGTAAAAAGTCTCTCTTCATGAAATCCGCACAGGACACGCCTGAAGATGCCCCCTCAACACATGCTCAACTAGCCGGGGGTCGTAAAGTGCTTAGGCTGGGAACACTGGGGCAGGGGTTAAGCAAGGGTCTGGAAGGTGTACCCAAGAAAAAGGAGAGGAATAGAGAACGGGGAAGATAGCTGCCTCCAAACAAGCCAGAGCACATAGCAGCCAGACGATGGATTCTGAAGAGCGTGTACCCGTGAAAGGTGCGGCCATGTTCCATCTCACAGGTGAGCCGATGCTACCGCTGAAACCACTGGAGGAACTATCAGGGGATCTCAGGAGACTGCACGACCATGTGCTGTCAAATGAGAAAAGCCTACTAGCCTCGAAGGATCCAGGATATCCAACATACTCGGCTCATGTGCCTGAGGGGAAGTGCTACATCAACACACGGCCTATGGAGGTGTTCTTCCTGCGGTTTGACCATATCTTTGAGATGTTTCTGACAAGGCGGCTCGATTTTACAATCGTCTGCCTTTTTACGCTACATATGAGCTCCGTCATGAAGAGAGAAGAAGTCTTGCTAATCTATGTGGCGGATCCGTACTACATGCACGAGTCTTTCTTGAGTCTCGGCGACTTTGAGCAGGAAACTGCTAGGGACTAGCTCCAAAACTTCATGGTATAGAATAAGGACCGGGAAATTATCCTCCTGCCTTATCATCCAAAGTAAGTCAGTTCCGGACAACCCTTTCGTACATTTCAATCATTCCTTCTCGCTCATATGGAGAATAATTTGAGGTGTCTTTTCCCTGCAGCAACGGGCGCGCCGCCCTTATCGTTCTTTACCTGCGAGCCTCCCACGCCGTGTATTTTGATCCTTCCAGAGACTACGAGAAGAAGGACTACACCCACATAATGAATATTCTAGATGATGCTCTCCAAGGTTTCAACATTAGAGGTGGCCACATGCAGATCAGGAAACAAAGGAACAAGAAGATGGGTTTCGCGCATAAAAATAACTTCTGCTGCATCCATGTCCCAAAACCAACCAATAAAGATGGATCCTACATCCTCCATCTCATGATTGAGTTCAGCATGGATCACCAAAAGCTTCGCATGACAAGCAGAAATGATGATCATATCCACAAGTGGGTAGAATCTCATGGAGAAGCGGATTATAAACTTAGAGATGACTTCTTTCGCATCCAAAGGGACATTGCGACGATCATCATGAAAGAAGTCATTGATGAGAAGGGGATGTTCCACCACGTCCCTATATCGCGAGCTGACGTCCGAACTCGCATAGGCATGAAATGTCATGACCTCACGCCATTCAAGAAGCTAGGGTCCATTCTAGATGATATGGAAGGATGGAACTTCTAGTGATTTATGATGCTGTTGATGATGATATGTGTCGGTTGAACTTGTTACTTTCTGTAGCCATGAAACTTTGTGATGTCCATGGTCCCTGCCGAACTTGCGTAACGCAACTTTGTTAGTTTGGGTACGATGACCTGCATACCTTTAGTAAATTAGTTTGCATACTGTATGTTGCATCTAGTTGCTAACCCTTTCTTTTTGGTGTTGCTCTAGTATATTTTGTTGCATATGATTGTACATCCTCTTGATGAAGATGCATCTCTAACAGGTACCTAGTGTCTTGATGGCGAGATGGCAGTGCTATGTCGTATACAAAGGGAAGGTTCCGGGGGTGTACAACGAGTGGCATGAGTGTCAGGTGCAAGTGAATGGGGTCTCGGGCGCCAGCCATAAAGGCTTCAAAAGCAGACAAGAAGGAGAAGCTAGTTACTTGAGGTTCACGCTAGCGCGAGAGAGGACTCGTAACCGCCGCTTGTCTGTGTACAAAAATAGGGGCGCATCTTTGTACCCCTTTTCCTGTGCACGGGCAGTCAGAGCCGCGCCCACCGCCACACCAAGCAGAATGAGGGAGGTGAGCCAAGCTAAGATCGAAGCCCAAGGCAATCAAAGCGAAGCCAAGGCCAAGACCACAAAGAGCAGAGGGACGAAGCAAGTTCCCCCAGCAAGACCCTTGCCGGGTGGCCTCAGCGGCCCCGGTAAGACTCTTGCCGGGACAACTCGCCCCGCACCAATAGAGCGAGCCACCCTTGAGCCCATGGACCCCAGTGCCATCATTAGCATGGGGCCAGGGCTCAGGAAGGCACCCCTGTGGTGACATATAGATCTTTGTGAAGACATATTCAAGATCAGATCAGAAGACGACGATTCTCGGCAAGATCCTTGCCAAGGAAGGCCACCAGACCCCCGGCAAGATCCTTGCCGGGGACGACAACACGCCACAGCGAGACCCTTGCCGAGCCACCCGGCAAGGCCCTCGCCAAAGATGCCGGCAAGGCCACCGCCAAGCCCACATCAATCAAGCTTCCACCGCTGTTCACATGCAGCTGCCAGCCCAACCAGCTGGGCGGGCACCTGCGTGGCAACATGCAGCTCCCAGGCCAACTCATCAAGCGCCTATGTGGCGGCATGCAGATCTTCATGAAGGCTCCACCACCGCGCCAACTCAGATGCCTGCCTGCCTACATGGCACCGCATGCATCCCCGCCCGAGGCGCGTGTCGAAGCAAGGAGGAGCGGCGACGGATGGGACAGGCCTCGCCCCCATCCCCGATAAAGCAACAGGACACCTAAGCGATGCATTAAATGCACCTTGTCCTGTAATACGAGGGATAACCTCGTGCCATTGTAGACCTTTCCACCTCCTGTGGCCACTGTGGCAACCCCTTTTTCCTATAAAAGGAGGCCCGAGGCGACGAGGAGAGGGATTCGGCTCTTTGGAACCACACGCTGACCACAGCTAGTTCGAGAGCCCATGGACCCCAGTGCCATCATCAGCATGGGGCCAGGGCTCAGGAAGGCACCCCTGTGGTGACATATAGATCTTTGTGAAGACATATTCAAGATCAGATCAGAAGACGACGATTCTCGGCAATATCCTTGCCAAGGAAGGCCACCAGACCCCCGGCAAGATCCTTGCCGGGGACGACAACACGCCACAGCGAGACCCTTGCCGAGCCACCCGGCAAGGCCCTCGCCAAAGATGCCGGCAAGGCCACCGCCAAGCCCACGTCAATCAAGCTTCCACCGCTGTTCACATGCAGCTGCCAGCCCAACCAGCTGGGCGGGCACCTGCGTGGCAACATGCAGCTCCCAGGCCAACTCATCAAGCGCCTGCGTGGCGGCATGCAGATCTTCGTGAAGGCTCCACCACCGCGCCAACTCAGCTACTTGCCTGCCTACATGGCATCACACGCATCCCCGACCAAGGCGCGTGTTGAAGCGAGGAGGAGCAGCGACGGACGGGACGGGCCTCGCCCCCGTCCCCGATAAAGCAAGAGGACACCTAAGCGGTGCATTAAATGCACCTTGTCCTGTAATACGAGGGACAACCTCGCGCCACTGTAGACCTTTCCACCTCCTGTGGCCACTGTGGCAACCCCTTTCCTATAAAAGGAGGCCTGAGGCGACGAGGAGAGGGATTTGGCTCTTTGGAACCACACGCTGACCACAGCTAGTTCGAGAGCCCATGAACTCTCAGAAATACACCCACCAAAGCAGGACTAGGGTTTTACGCATCCTTGCGGCCTGAACCTGTGTAAACGATCTTTGTGTCATCTACTAGCCCTACTCTCCTCGCAACCCTGCGCCCCGACAACCGTAGTAGGGATTCTTGTGATCCCATAGGTGTCGTTCCACACCGACATCCTTGGCGCGCCAGGTAGGGGGCGCAATTGTGAGAATCTGGTCTAGTAGTTAGCCTAGCAGTTCTTCGTCGCCATGGCCCCCAAGAAGAAGACAGCCACGGCAGTCGATTCTTTGGGAGCCGAACGACCCGTGCCGGTGCGGATGAGCAGCGGACCGATCGCAGACAGGACCCAGGCCGCGGCCTGCGAGCACCAGCATTGCCCAGGCAGTCGGAGCCTGGCGAGCGGCGTCGTTCGCGTGCTAGACGACCGGCTACACGTCGCCGGATCCAAAGACGGAGCTGGGGCCCCTGCAGGTGGCGCGGGGCCCTCCAAGGGCGTCGTTGTGCCGGCTCCGGGCAGCGCGGCGACCTCCAGGACACCTACACCGGCGACCACCGCGCGTTCTTCCCATGGTGTGCGCGCCGAGCAGCATCACCACGATGGTGACCCTGGGCACCGCCGTGGGAAGAGCCCTGTCCGTCATCGGCAATATGAGGGGGTTCAGTACGCTCACCGAAGCGCTGGGTCATGACGGAGCTCCTTCTAATGTAGTTAGAAGTCGAAGCGTGCCGCGATCCACGCAGCTGTCGCCGCCGCCCACGCCAGCAGAAGCTTTGGCACGCGCACAACTGCTCCTCGACTTCCCTCCTGCTGCGGAGAAGCTCGATGAGTGGAGGGCCACAATCCGGAGCCTCGTCGCCGTTGCAAACAAAGACGATCCGCGACCAGCGGGGCCCTCGGGCCGACGCTCCACCGAGCCACTACATGCTGGCGCTGGGAGGACCAGGGGAGTTGCGATCACGGTGCACTCTCCCCCTCCTTGCCGGCTGCCGTGGGCGTCGGCCCGTCGCGATGATGCTTGTGACAACATCTCCTAGCGTCGTCCGACCCACGGACCCTCTGCGACCAGTGCCAGGTCCTTCGGGAGCGAGCTCACGAAGACACTCGAACCACCGTCGAGCGCCGGCGCGAAACGCGCCGCCAGTCGGACAAGCGGGCGGGACCCTCTATGGACCACCCGACACCGTGGGCCCCAGCGGCCTACCTTATGAGGTGGGCTGCCCGGCTTTTACCCGTGAGCTGAGGCAGTTCCAGTGGCCGTCCCACCGCATGTTCAAGCCCGACGTCGGCGAGAAGTAAACCGGCACGACCCATCGGTCCAAGTTCCTCAGCATCTACACCATGGCGATGCAGGCCGCTAGGGCTCGCGACGACTAGGTGCTTGCCAACTATTTCCCGCTGGCGCTCAAGCCCAATGTGATGTCTTGGTTGATGCACTTGCCAGCGGATTCCATTTCTTCCTGGTCGGATATGTGCCATGAGTTCGTTGGCGCCTTCACAGGAGGCCACCAAGCTCATGGCCAGGCCAGTGATCTGCATATCATTCCCCAGAAGGAAGGGGAGACCCTGTGCAAGTACATCTAGAGATTCAGCCGGGTGCAGTATAACATCCCCGACGTTCATCCCGCCGCTGTGATTAGCGTGTTCCACCAAAACGTACGCAATCGCAAGATGAGTGAGAAGCTGGCGATGACCAAGGTTAAAGATGTGGCCGAGCTCTACGTTCTGGCTGATAGGTGCGCCTGGGCTGAAGAGAGAAGGAAGTACCCCGGCGAAGACGCCAGCGCGTAAACCGACTCTACTGATGAAGACGCCGCCACCCCGACAATGACGAGCTGGCGTCGCAACAGGAAACGCAAAGGCAAGGCTGTGCTTGCCGTTGAGGGATCTGACGATACCGGTGCCGGCAAGAAGGTCAAGGCAGACGCCCCGGCAAGGAGATTGTCGGGTGCGCCGCCTGCCGGTCCCTGGTGGTTACCGACAAGCCAGGAAGCTTCTGCAAGCAATACTGCAAGATCCACCGCACCAAGGGCCACGACCTCCAGAACTGCCGACAAGTCAAGCTGCTTGTTGGGAAGCAAAAGGTTGAGTATGAAAGGTGGGACAAGGAGAAGGACCAGGACGGTGCTGAGGGATCCGACAAGAAGTGTGGCGGCCAAGGAGGCCGCCCCGGCAAGGACAACCATCAAGAGAGGCCCGCCCGGGGCCCCGACAAGAAACAAGAAGATGACGGTCATGGCGAGGATGACGAGTCTAGTGAGCAAGGGTTCTAGAAGGCTACGGAGGCCATGTGCGTCGATGGCGGCGCCTCGCTGCATACCTCTTACCGCCGGCTCAAGCAGTGGGCGCGTGAGATTACAGCAGCAGAGCCATCGTTCGACGCTCAAAAGCTGCTAAAGTGGTCCAGCACGCCCCTCATCTTTGACTCCGAGGACCACCCTAACCGCACTACTGCGGTCGGGTGTTTGCCATTGTTGGTCTCGCCAACAATACGCAACCTTAGGGTGAACAAGATGTTGGTTGATGGTGGGGCCGGCCTGAACCTGATCTCGCCTGCCATGATCAAAAGGTTGCAAATCCCTGATGGAGACCTCGAGGAAACGGGCACATTTCAAGGGGTCAATCCCAGGAGGAGCCAGCCGAAGGGAAAGGTCACACTGCCCGTGACATTTGGAGGAGAGTTGAACTATAGGACAGAGAGGATCGTCTTCAACGTGGCCGAGATCCCCTTGCCCTACAACGGGATCCTCGGCCACCCGGCATTGGCCAAGTTTATGGCGGCATCACACTACGCCTACAACATGCTGAAGGTGTATGGGCCGTTGACCATCATCTCCGTCCCCTCCGACAAGAAGGACGCGCTGATCTACGCCGACCAACTCTACCGAGAAGCAGTTGCAGCAGCTGCCATCAAGGCACCTGCTCCTGCCACTGACGGCCCGGGAGGGAAAAAGGAGCCCGGCAAGACCTCTCGCACCCACTCCGGCAAGCGCACCTCCTCGGAGTGTTGTTCTACCGTTGAGGACGTGCCAAAGAGCTCTACCGACAAGATCAAGAGATCCAGAGTCGAGCCGCCGCAGACCAAGAAGGTGCCCATCGAGGAGGATGGCACGGGAGGGGCCTTCATCATAGGCTCCACCCTCGACAGCAAATAGGAAGGCGCGCTCGTCACCTTCCTGGGGGCAAATGTCGACGTGTTTGCATGGCAAGCGTCCGACATCCCCGGTGTTCCCAGGGAGGTGATTGAGCACCACCTAGATGTCTGCCCCCACGCGCGGCCCATCAAGCAGAAGGTCAGAAAGCAGGCTATGGAAAGGCAGGAGTTCATCACAGAGGAGATCAGGAAGTTGGAAGCGGCAGGTTTGGTGAGATGGGTGCTCCACCCGACGTGGTTGGCCAATCCAGTAGTGGTGCGCAAGGCGAATGGGAAGTGGAGGCTGTGTATTGATTACACAGATATTAACAAGGCTTGCCCTAAGGACACCTTCCCGTTGCTGCGCATCGACCAGATTGTTGACTCCACGGCCGGGTGTGATATGTTATCATTCCTCGACGCCTAGTCAGGTTACCACCAAATCTTCATGACAAGAGAGGATGAAGAGAAGACGGCATTCATCACCCCATGTGGTGCGTATTGCTTTTTACGGATGCCTTTCGGGTTGAAGAGTGTCGGCTCAAAGTTTGCAAGAGCAGTCCAAATTGGTTTTGAACCTCAGCTCCATAGAAATATGGAGGCCAACATGGATGACATAGTGATCAAAACCAAGGACGGGCCAACTCTTGTGCAAGATCTGGAAGAGACATTTGCTAACCTGCGCAAGATCAACCTCAAGCTGAACCCTGAGAAGTGCATCTTCGGCGTTCCGTCCGGCAAGCTTCTCGGATTCTTTTTGTCGCAGCGTGGGTGAGGGAGTCTTGGATTAGGGGGTGTCCGGATGGCCGGACTACACCTTCGGCCAGACTCCTGGACTATGAAGATACAAGATTGAAGACTTCGTCCCGTGTCCGGAAGGGACTTTCCTTGGCATGGAAGGCAAGCTTGGCGATACGGATATGTAGATCTCCTACCATTGTAACTGACTCTGTGTAACCCTAGCCCTCTCCGATGTCTATATAAACCGGAGAGTTTTAGTCCGTAGGACGAACAACAATCATACCATAGGCTAGCTTCTAGGGTTTAGCCTCTCTGATCTCGTGGTAGATCTACACCTGTACTACCCATATCATCAATATTAATCAAGCAGGACGTAGGGTTTTACCTCCATCAAGAGGGCCCGAACCTGGGTAAAACTTCGTGTCCCCTGCCTCCTGTTACCATCCGACCTAGACGCATAGTTCGGGACCCCCTACCCGAGATCCGCCGGTTTTGACACCGACATTGGTGCTTTCATTGAGAGTTCCTCTATGTCGTTGCCATCAGGAAGGATGCCTCATCCCATCTTTAAAGATGGCACCGTTGCTAAGGGAGCTTTGGCTGTCGGCCAAACTCTCCGGCTAGGAGGTTTCCTTATGACCGCCTGTTCGGCTGCTACGCCGATGATGACCTCTCGGGTCATCGAAAGCAATCTTCATGTCGGCTCGGAATTCGCCAAGCAGCTAGATCCAATGGAGCTCTCTTCCCTAAATGAGCTCTTGGATCGCATCGCCGCCCTGGGAGTCGCTACAGATTACGACTAGATTGGGCCTAAACCCGATCTGAGAGAGATTAACTCTCCCTAGGTCACCCATCACGTTGCCGTGGTAGAGGGACAGTGCGGCGACCCTTCATCTATCCTAAGGACTAGCTATGTCTGGATTCCCGATCCCTCCAAGCCGGATACCCGCGGTGGGGAGGATATCACTCAAGACCTGAACTTAAAGTCAGGCGACGGACTAGATTCATTGGGCCGCATCCAAGAATCCCAACGCCCGAGTTAGGAAACTCCCTGGTCCCTGGGTCTCAGATTGGTTGAGGTTTCGGATTTGATTCCACCCACCGACCCGTACATAAGCGATCTATCCCAAATTAGGCAAGAGCTCGAAGAAACAGTACATCATTACTGGGCCAGATTCCTCCTGGTTATGAACAGGATAAAGGACTGCCGCAAGGAAGACGCAATTTCATTCTTCTGCAATAATTGCACGGAGAAGGGAATCCTCAATGCCATAAGTCGCCGTGATATTACACGCTTTGCTGACTTGGCGTCCATAGTATGAAAGTACTGTGCGATGGAAAGCGCCTAGAAAACCGAAACAAAATTTTGGTACAATCCGGCCTTGAATACAAACCCGGTCCGAAATAAAAGGGTGCATCATCGTCAGACACCCGGGTTCAATACCAAAAATAAAAAGCCCTCTACAGGGCACGGAACCGTACTGGAAGGATGGCTTGATGGACCTTGTAAAATTCACAGTGCAGAGGGCACCACACCAACTCACAGCCTTAGAGCATGTTGGATACTCCGGCAGGTGGCAAAAATTGGCGAAGATCTTCTAATTCCAGAAGCCACAGAAAGTCACCCCAGAGAAACCAGTATGATATTAACAGTCTTCGAGACTTTCGCATCAAATAATATGCGAAAAAGAACACTCCGCGGCCTTGCTGAAGTCTACCAAGTAGCAACAATAAACCCATAGCGTGACACGGCTATTACTTTTAACACCAGTGACGAACCTAAATTCCAAATAGCCTGAGCACCAGCCGCATTGGTCCTCAGTCCAATAGTGGACAGCTTTCGTCTTACCAAGGTACTCATGGATGGCGGCAGCGGATTGAACCTCATTTATGAGGAAACCCTTCAAAAAATGGAAATAGACTGGAACCGCATTGAGCGAAGCAGCACAACCTTTAGAGGAATAATCCCCAGTCGGGAAGCGCGCTGTACAGGAAAAATCACACCAGATGTGGTGCTTGGCACGCCGGATAATTACAGGTCCAAAGAGGTCACGTTCCAGGTGGCCCCGTTCAGTAGCGGATATCACGCTCTGCTAGGGCGGGAAGCGTTTACAGTCTTCCAAGCAATACCCCATTACGGGTACATGAAGCTCAAGATGCCCGGGCTTAACGGAATCATCACTATCATTAGTGATCCGGATATAGCACTCCACGCTGAAAACAAGACAGCCGCACTGGCCCTCGAGGCGCTATCTGAAGCCCTAGCGGCTGAGGAACTGACTGCGCTGCGCTCCACGGTGAATAGGGACGATGTGATACTCGATAAAAGATCCAAGTCCACCTCCTTTAAACCGGCGGACGAAATAGTCAAATTCCAGGTCCATCCAATGGACCCCAATAAAACAGCTTCCATCGGGGCACAGTTAAACCCTGATGTAGACGCCGCACTGCGAGAGTTCCTACGAGAGAACTGGGACATTTTCGCCTGGCACCCTTCAGACATGCCAGGAATCCCACGCAGGCTGGCCGAACACAGCTTAAATATCCTAAAAGGATTCAAGTCAGTCAAACAGGCTCTTCGGCGTTTTTCGGAACCTAAGAGACAGGCCATGGGAGAGGAACTAGCCAAGCTATTGGAGGCCGGATTCATCAAAGATATCAAACATCCGGACTGGCTAGCAAACCTGGTGATGGTACCAAAGAAGGACAAATCCTGGCGCCTGTGCGTTGATTTCAAAGACCTTAACAAGGCTTGCCCAAAGGATCCCTTCCCTCTCCCCCGCATCGATCAAATTATCGATGCTACCGCAGGACACGATTCGTTGTGTTTCCTCGACGCATACTCCGGCTACCATCAAATAAAGATGGCAGAGTCAGACCAAGCCGCAACGGCATTCATCACACCATACGGCCCATTCTGCTTCAACACAATGCCCTTCGGACTCAAAAACACCGGCGCAACATATTAGGCATGATTCAGACATGTCTGGCAAACCAGATCGGCAAAACAGTGGAGGCATACGTAGATGATGTGGTAGTTAAAACAAGACATGTCGAATCTCTAGTAGACGACCTGAGGCTAACATTCGATAACCTCCGAACATACGACATCAAGCTCAACCTAGAAAAATGTGTTTTCGGCGTTCCAGCCGGAAAGCTCTTGGGCTTCATTGTATCCGATAGAGGAATTGAAGCAAATCCAGCCAAGATCCGAGCTCTGTCACAATTGGATATCCCGAAGGACCTCAAACAAATACAAAAATTAACCGAATGCGTGGCGGCTCTAAGCCGCTTTATCTCCCGCTTAGGAGAAAAGGCCCTACCCCTTTACCGCCTCCTTCGGCGCACCGAACACTTCGAGTGGACGGATGCAGCCACGGCCGGACTCGACGAAATAAAAGCCATCTTGGCAACAAACCCAGTCCTGGCCGCGCCAAACATTAGCGAACCAATGCTATTATACATTGCAGCAACCCATCAGGTCGTAAGCGCAGTGCTCGTCATCGAACGAGAAACAGACGGACACAAATTCCCCCTTCAAAAGTCGGTCTATTATGTGTCCACTGTCCTTACTCCGTGCAAGTCACGGTACCCGCACTATCAAAAGATTGCATACGCGGTGTTTATGGCATCCCGGAAGCTGCGACACTACTTTCAAGAGTGTTCAATAACAGTAGCCTCGGAAGTGCCACTTAATGATATTATAAATAACCGCGACGCAACGGGCTGGATTGCAAAATGGGCCATTGAGCTCCTCCCGTTTGACATAACTTACAAGCCACGACGAGCTATCAAGTCGCAAGTTTTGGCCGACTTCGTCGCAAAATGGACGGAGGCCGCACTCCCTAAAGAATACGGCACATATTCAAACTGGGTCATGCACTTCGACGGCTCCAAAATGTTGGCCGGTCTAGGGGCTGGTGTCGTTTTGACGTCCCCCACAGGAGACGCAGTTCAATATGTACTCCAGATAATGTACACAGACTCCAACAACGCAGCCGAATATGAGGCCCTTTTCCATGGTCTCCGGATGGCAGTATCCATGGGCATTCAACGCCTAGAGGTGCGCGGGGACTCAAACCTCGCAATATCCCAAATAAATGGAGACTTTCATGCCAAGGATCCAAAAATGGCAGCTTATCGCAACGACGTACTAAAAATGTCAGCTCGGTTCGAAGGGCTCGAATTTCACCATATAGCCCGGGAAAATAATCAGGCAGCAGATGTCCTGGCACACATCGGCGCAAAACATGATGTAGTCCCCCCCAACATCTTCTTGGAAAGGCTGTTCAAGCCGTTCGTAGTATGGAAAGGGGAACCTGGCAATAGTAGCCCGGACCCAACCGCATTGCCCGACACCGAACACTCTGACACAATTGGAGGCTCTGCCAATGAAATAACACCCTCAGCCCACGTAATAATGGCCGTCATCGCCCCGTGGATAGAACCATTCCTCGCCTACCTTACCAGGCAGGAACTCCCTGAGGACCAAAATGAGGCACGCTGCATAGTGCAGCGATCTAAAGCCTATAAAGTCCATGAGGGAGAGCTTTATAAGAAAAGCACTACCGGAGTCCTTCAAAGGTGCATCTCTGAAGAGGAAGGGCGGAACCTCCTGGCTGAAATTCATGCCGGACTCGGCGGACATCACGCTGCAGCTTGGTCCCTTGTAAGCAAGGCCTTCTGTACAGGCTTTTATTGGCCGACGGCCCGGGCAGACGCCCAGGACTTAGTCCAATGATGCGTCGGTTGCCAGCTTTTTGCAAACCAAAGCCATATGCCACCCACTGCCCTCCAAACTATCCCCATCACTTGGCCCTTCGCGGTCTGGGGGCTTGACATGGTTGGACCCCTTAAAGGTGGAACCCACAAGAAAAAATACTTACTAGTCATGGTGGTATGTTCACCAAATGGATAGAAGCCAAGCCTGTTAAGACGGCCGAATCCGGACCGGTGATAGACTTTATATCCGGGGTTGTACACCGTTACGACGTCCCCCAGAGCATCATCACTAATAACGGCACGAACTTTACGGCCGATGAGGTAAAACTCTGGTGCAAAAACATGGGCATCAAGTTCGATTATGCTTCTGTCTATCACCCACAAACCAACGGCCAGGTCGAACGTGCAAATGGTCTTATCATGAGTGGCATCAAACCTAGATTAGTACGGTCCCTTAAGGAATCTAATACGCACTGGGTAGAGGAGCTCGACTCCGTACTCTGGGGGCTGCGGACCATGCCGAATCGCACCACCGGATACACACCATTCTTCATGGTGTACGGCGCAGAGGCAGTTTTGCCCTGCGACATAATTCATGACTCACCTCGAGTGCGCATGTACGAAGAAAGAGAAGCCGAGCTCGATCGGCAGGACAGTTTGGACGCCTTGGAGGAAGAGCGTGACATGGCAAAAGCCTGTTCTGCATTCTATCAATAGCAGGCTCGAAGATACCAAAGCAAAGAAGTACGGGCCAAAAATTACAACGTTGGCGAATTAGTTCTACGCCTACCGGAGAAGAAAAAGGACAAACTCAAGCCCAAGTGGGAAGGTCCCTTCATAATCGACCAAGTCCTAACGGTGGAGCGTATCGCCTGCGAGATGCATCGAATAACCGACTCGAGCCGAACCCATGGAACGCAGCCCGTCTACGAAGATTCTATGCCTAGCGCCGGACTCTGTGTTCGTCTCCTTCCTCTGTCCATTTTTTATATACTTTATGTCTTACATTTCTCTCCTTCTCCTCTCTCTCTTATAGCCTTTAAAGGCTCATAAAGTGACGCGCTATCTGCGCTCATTAAACCTGGGGGCTTCTTTAAACAGAAGCTTATTTATACGGGCTTCATGCCCAACACATGTGTCACACTTCCGCATGTACCTTTTATTCGCCATTATATGCATCGATATGACTTAAGTTTTGGCCAAGCTGGGTTGCCTGGCTCCTGTGCTTACCCCTACGTTCCCGATTGTTCGGCTAGGTGGTAAAGGGAGCACCTCTGCGATTGTTACTGTCGGGTCAGCCGGATGTGTACCTCAGACTGGGTGAAGCCTAAAGCTATCATTCTTAAGGGAATATTCGGTCGGTGAACTAAAGATGATCTTTTCTTTCACTTATTTATCTATACGCCCCCAGATGTTTTTCCTGCGTCTCTTTTCACAGAATGGACATGCACTTTAGGGCATGCCTCCTAGGGAAAGGAACCCCTAACGGAACTATTCTCCCTGGAAGATGTTTCTTACTAACCATGTAATATAACATAACTAGTTGGGCACTTGTCTGTTCAAGCACTAATGACCCCTACGCCTGGTCTCCATGCATACCCCGGTTCTTACATAACCGCGAGGGTATTCGGACACACTCCGGACCGTCGGGTCCCGAGGTTGAAGCGAAAAGGTTGGCCATGACAAACAATCTACAATCCGGCAAGAAGGCATTACACATGTCAATTAAAATTACATAGTCAATCTGACTGATTGTATTCCTCTTGAATCCCATCTAACAGGCTGTCTAGTTTACAGTCCTGTTGGGAATACTTTGCGGCCAACTCTACTTGGCCGTATACTAAGCTCACGGGGATCTCCTTCCCATCGGGCCCTACGGGTCCGACCTCGGCCATGTGGTTTGGGTCAGCCTTCGTGTACCGCGTCTTCACCATGGCCCAGGCCTCCCTGGCGCCTTGACGGCAGGCTGACATCTTCCACAATCGGAAGCGCCGCCACGCTCCCTTCATCTTCTCTACAAGCTCTCCAAGGCCTTCGGGCATAGAGACGGACGGCCACAAGGCCTGGGCGGCACCTTGCATCACCTGCCGAACTCGCTCGTGCAGTTGGGAGAGCTCGGGAAGAAGGTCACCCGTAGAACCGGGCATTTCCTCTGCAGGACGACCTGTCAGCATACCTACAGACATTACTCTATTAGTCGACTTCCTCGCCGAACTCTTTTTTTTCAAAGTTTGTTTAAGCACTTACTATATATGCCGCGTCGAAGCCGCTTATTTTCCTTCACGGAGTCCAACAGCTGGGCACGAACGTCCTTCAGTTCAACGCCTAGCTTGGTGTTGGCATCTTGGAGATCGTTCTTCTTCCGCCTCACCTTTGTCAGCACGCTCTCACCAGCCTTTAGCTGGCGTCGGAGTTGTTGCACTTCCGGATTTAATCCGGCGCCATCTGCAATTTCATTTGTCAGATTTGCACCCACGCTGCACTTCGCAAAATACTTATCTTTCAAAGCGTATATTACCAGAGGGGGTCTCCTTGGGCTCCCCTGCCGTGGCTAGTGCGGCCTGAAGTTGGGCTTTGCACTCTTCCAGCTCCTAGGACAGCAGGGTATTCTTTTTCGTAAGAACCTGCATAACAGATGATCCTTAAATCAGTTATTCTAACTGTTTCAAGTCTCGTGGGCTACTGGTATACATATATAATTACCAAAATTTTCTTACCCGTATGTATTTCACATACTGCTCCGTGGCTCTGGCTAGACCATTTTGAGCAGCACGGAGGTACGCGTCTCCCGTATTGAAGGCATCCAATGCCTCTTGGGAGAAACAAGCGTCACGAAGAACAGTCCAGCAACGCCTGTGGTTCATGGCACTCTCCACCTAGGAATTGGTGGCAGACAGCCTGTTCGCATCCTCTGTCGGAGGAGCGTCCGGTGCGCACCTTGTGTTCGCCTCCGCTTCCGGACCAGGCTTTGGAGCCTGGCTGGTGGAGGCGCGATTGGAAACCTCTCCGGATATAGTCTGGCAAGGTCTCTTCGTCCTGAAGAAAGCACGAGCGTTAATATGCCTTGAAGGAATAACACCTGGGAATAGGATGGCACGCTATACCTTTGCACCGGCGTCTCAGTCCGGACCGCACTTCTTTTCAGCCCGCGGGGCCTCGCCGCCCCTCGTTGGCTAGTCGCCGCAGGCTCGGCCTCTCGTCTCAAGGACCTCCCCTGCAAAACATGGTTGTCATACGGTAGTCAAAAACACGCGAGGACAGATCCCTTTTCAAAGTGCTGGGACTTCGGTCTCAGTTACCTGTGAGGTTGGGAGTAACCCTGGGTAATCGACCGTAATGGCCACCAAGGCGTTGTCCTTGCTCAATTGATGAAATACCCCATCAATCAGCTCCACAGATAAGACCGGATCCTCTTGAGTTGTGGAGGAGGGTTGTTTATTTCTTTAACAGCCTGACGCAGTTCCTGCGTTGAAGTCTTAGACTGAATACTTAACAATGGGAATATGAAACGGATGGGCAAGTAAAAGTGACCACTTACCCAGCTTTGGGGATTGTACATAGAAAATCCACCCTGTGGGTTGACGCGGAGAAATTCCTCCTCTTCTCCCTTGTACAAAGTGGACAAGATCTTTAGTACAGAGGCAGCCGAATCCGGCCCCTTACAGCCGTAGTGGGTGGCGTCATCCTCCCCGTTGAAGTCCCACATGGGGTGGCCTCTATACTGAAGCGGTTGCACCCCCCGCAAGATGCATTCGGCCAGAACGCCGATCATGGTCAGTCCGGAATGGGCTAACAATCTTATCCGGCCCATCAGGTAAATGATGTCCCTGTCACTTTCCCTCTGAGGGCTCCGTGCATGCCAGCTTAGGCGCTTCCTTAGGGGAGCACTGTCGAACTCAGGGAGGCCGATCCGGACAGGATCCGGCAGCGGGACGTCCTCTATATAAAACCATTCCGAAGGCCAGTCTTCAGACACCTTCTTTGGGGTTCCGGATAGATATTCGTTCCCGGCGATGCGCCACACTTCGGCTCCGCCCACTTGATATATTGACCCCTCCTTAGAACGGGGCACAAGGCATAATAGCCTTTTCCACAGCGTGAAATGAGCCCCGCAGCCCAAAAACAGCTCGCAAAGCGCTACGAAGCCCGCGATATGCAATATGGAGGCAGGCGTGAGGTTATGCAGCTGGAGGCCATAGAACTCCAGAAGCCCCCGGAAAAATGGATGAATTGGAAATCCGAGCCCTCTTATTAAGTAAGGGGCAAGGCATACCCGCTCTCCTTTGGAGGGATTGGGGGCGCTCTCCGCTTGCTCTCCGCCATTATAGGTGGCAAGTCCGGCTCGAACCGGGACCATATAGGCCGGAGGGAGAAATCCCTTGGTCTGGAGCTTCACTAGCTCATTGTGTGGGATGGAGCACCTCTTCCAATCTCCGGGCTGAGGGCTGGAAGGGTGAGAGGAGGAGTTGCGGCGGCTGGCCATGATAGAATGGACCTCTGTCGGATACGCTCCGATGAATACTCGCGGAAGGGAGAAGGTGTGGTTTGGATCTAAATCCTCGTCCCCTTAAATAGGCGGCTCATTCACGCGGCTAGGGGTGTGAATATAAAAAACACCCTGACCTTTTGTATTCGTTTGACACGTGGAAAACGGCCATTATTGGGCATAGAAGCCAAGGAGCACTACATTTACAAGAAACCAGACACTATTCAACAGGTACACGGAATTTGGAGGAGAACCCGCCTTGCAATGTCGAAGACAATCTGCGCGCTGGACTCGTCGTCATTGAAGCCTGGTTCAGGGGCTACTGAGGGAGTCCTGGATTAGGGGGTGTCCGGATGGCCGGACTATACCTTCGGCCGGACTCCTGGACTATGAAGATACAAGATTGAAGACTTCGTCGCATGTCTGGAAGGGACTTTCCTTGGCGTGGAAGGCAAGCTTGGCGATACGGATATGTAGATCTCGTACCATTGTAACCAACTCTGTGTAACCCTAGCCCTCTCCGGTGTCTATATAAACCGGAGAGTTTTAGTCCGTAGGACGAACAACAATCATACCATAGGCTAGCTTCTAGGGTTTAGCCTCTCTGATCTCGTGGTAGATCTACTCTTGTACTGCCCATATCATCAATATTAATCAAGCAGGACATAGGGTTTTACCTCCATCAAGAGGGCCCGAACCTGGGTAAAACATTGTGTCCCCTGCCTCCTGTTACCATCCGACCTAGACACAGAGTTCGGGACCCCCTACCCGAGATCTGCTGGTTTTGACACCGACAGTGGGATCGAGGCAAACCCAGACAAGATCAAGGCTATTGAGCAGATCGAGGCGCCCAAGCGGATCAAGGATGTGTGTCGGCTCACCGGTTGCGTTGCCGCCATGAGCTGCTTCATCTCCAAGTCCGCCGAGCGCGCCCTTCCCTTCTTCAAAATCTTGAAGAAGGTAGGCCCAATAGAGTGGACACCAGAAGCCGAGGCAGCACTGCAGGATCTGAAGAAATACCTTTCCTCCACGTCGATACTAGTTGCGCCTAAACCACAAGAGCCGTTGCTGCTGTATCTGGCGGCGATGAATCAAGTGGTCAGCGTCGTACTGGTGGCATAGAGGGAGGTCGACGAGGATGCAGCAATGGCGGCAGAACCAGTGGATGGCAAGCCAAAGATTCCCCCGGCAGGGCCTGGTGCCGACAAGGCGCGGCCCCCAGCAGAGTCTGGTGCCACCAAGGGAATGCCTGCGCAGTCGAGTCAAGTCATGCCAAAGAAGAAGATGATGCGGCACCCAGTTTACTTTGTCAGCTCCCTCTTGCAGGGGGCTAGGTCGAGGTATTCTGGCATGCAAAAATTGCTCTTCGGCCTCCTTATGGCCTCGAGGGAGCTGCGCCACTACTTCCAGGCCCACGAGATCACTGTCGTCACCCGCCTCCCATTGCAACGGATATTGCACAACCCAGACGCAACCGAAAGGATTGTGGAATGGGCCTTGGAGCTATCAATTTTGGTCTGAACTTTGAAAGTACCTCGAAAATTCAGAGCAGAGTCTTGGCGAAATTCATCGCAGAAGACCTCGACGCCCAACAAAGAAGTCCAGGAGACCACTCTCCCCGGCAAGGAAGCAGACCGCGACTGGATCATGTACTTTGATGGGGCCTTCTCGCTGCAAGGCTCCGGTGCTGGTGTGCTACTCGTCGCACCCACCGGAGAACACCTCAAGTACGTTATCCAGATGCACTTACCCAGGGAGATGTCCACCAACAACACCGCCGAGTATGAGGGATTGCTTGCCGGTCTCAGGATCGCGGCAGACCTCGGGGTTAAGAAGCTCATCGGCAGGGGCGACTCACAGCTCGTTGTCAGGCAGGTCAACTAGGATTATTAGAGCCCATTGATGGAAACCTACATAGATGAGGTGAGGAAGCTGGAGGAACACTTTGACGGTATCCAGGCGGAGCACGTCCCCTGAGCGGAGAACGACATCGCCGATTACCTGTCAAAGTGTGCCGCATTCAAGCTACCTATGGAACCAGGTACCTTTTTGCTCCGGTTAACTCAACCATCTGTCGAACCATCAGCGGGGCAGAACAAGCGGAGGAAATCAGGTCCCGGCAAGTACATTCCTACCGAGCCCCCTGGGGCCGCCGGCAAGGGTGCTGCCGCGGACGCTGAGCCTGCCCAAGAGCGACTGGGTCCGACAGGGCGTCAAGCCCTGGCCATAGAGACAGTCGCTCTCATGGCGGAAGAAATGCCTTTGGTCCTTGTCGTCGAGCCCCAGGCTCCGGCATGGGAGCAACATACCATCCACTTCCTCCAAACAGGGGAGCTTCCTGAGGAGCAGGAAGAAGCGGAGAAAGTAGCCCGTCGGTCCGCCCTGTACCAGTTCGTCGATGACGTCCTGTACCGGAGGGGGCCAAATGGTGTGAAACTCAAGTACATCCCCCGGGAGGAAGGACTGGAGCTATTGGCGGAGATACATGGAGGCATATGTGGCTCCCACATAGGGTCAAGGGCCCTTGCCGGAAAGGCATTCCGGCAAGGTTTCTTCTTTCCCACCGCCCTCCAGGATGCAACGGCACTAGTAACCAAGTGTGAACCGTGCCAGTTCCATTCAAAGAAGCTTCATCAGCCAGCTCAAGCCCTTCAAACAATCCCTCTCTCCTGGCCATTCTCGGTCTGGGGGCTCGATATACTGGGCTCTTTCCCCCGCGCTGTCGAGGGCTTTGAGTACTTGTACGTTGCAATCGACAAGTTCACAAAGTGGCCGGAAGTGGAAGCAGTGAGGAAGGCGATTGCTCAGTCAGCCGTCAAGTTCTTCAAAGGACTGGTCTGCCGTTTTGGTGTGCCAAACAGAGTCATCACCGACAACGGCACGCAGTTCACAAGCCGCACCTTCATGCAGTACATCCAAGACCTCGGCAGCAAGGTCTATTTTGCTTCTGTGGCACATCCACAGAGCAACGGCCAAGCGGAGAGGGAAAATGCTGAAGTGTTGCGAGGCTTGAGAACGAAGACCTTTGACAAGCTGCACAAGAGTGGAAGGCGCTGGATTGATGAGTTGCCGACGGTTCTTTGGTCGGTCAGGACGACGCCAAATCGAGCCACCGGCCAGACACCTTTTGCCTTGGTATACGGGGCAGAAGCAGTCCTCCCCACGGAACTCATATACGGGTCACCTCGAGTGCTCACTTATGATGAGCTTGAGCAAGAGACGTTGCGCCAAGATGACGCGACGCTCCTTGTGGAAGATTGTCTTCGGGCGGCTATGAGAGCGGCACGCTAACAGCAAGCCTTGCGCCGCTATCATAGCCGCAAGGTTCATGCCCGAAGCCTTGAGGAAGGCGACCTTGTTCTTCAGCGCGTTCAGTCGGCCAAGAATTCCAACAAGTTGACGCCAAAGTGGGAAGGCCCTTATCGGGTAATGTGAGTCACCAGGCCTGGCGCAGTCCGCCTGGAGACCGAAGATGCTGTCCCAGTGAGCAACTCCTGGAACATCGAGCATCTTCGCAAGTTTTACCCATAAGGCGCGGCTTGCCGGGCCTCCCGGCAGGCCACCGTTTGTACAAGCTTTGCCGACAAGGCATGTGCCCCTTTGTACAAAGCCAGGCACAGACCCTGAGCATAAATAAATGAAGCGCTGGCGCCCTAAGTTATAGCATGCATGCTAGGTTGAGTCTCTTCCTTGGTTAGGGTTGATAGTGCTTAGCGGCGACTAACCCCTAGCCTAGAGGTCGAGTGCACGTCTGTCTGTTCCTTTTCTGTCCTCCTTTGGTTCACAAGGCACATGAGCACTTCTGCTGAGCTACTCGGAAAGAAGAAAACGGACCGGCACCCCGACCCCGGCAAGCCAGAGTTGCCGGGGGCTGCAAGCACAAGGATCCAACCGCGGCAAGATGATATTGCCAAGGGCTGCGGATCCAGATAAGTATTTTATCCTCTGTCAT
The DNA here is from genome assembly GCF_056163025.1 of Triticum urartu. Classification (NCBI taxonomy): domain Eukaryota; kingdom Viridiplantae; phylum Streptophyta; class Magnoliopsida; order Poales; family Poaceae; genus Triticum; species Triticum urartu. The sequence goes on along the minus strand of NC_141878.1, from coordinate 421,695,299 downwards.
GCATTTCGGAACCGAACTGGGGCATGTGAAACCTTGTTTTTATCTCTAGGCTATCGTGCTCCCCTTTTTCCTATAACTAGGGATTATTTCCTGGGTCCGGATTTGGTCGTAGCCGCAGCGGAAAGGAGGTGGGATGAGGAGCCTAAAGCCCGCTCCATCCCTGCCTCTGCCAAGAGCGCGAGAACGGTCGAGTGGAGTGGGGGGACGGCAAGGCCTGTTGCCGGGCGAAAAACATTTATCTTAAAACAATAACAAGGATTCGCTCCTTGTCGCGGGATTTACCCGCGAACGAAAAACCCGGCAAGCATCCCTTTTTCATTAAAAACATCCCATACAGGTATAGTTCGTGCGAGATGAAAAACATGAGCAAGGGGATTACAAGTTTTAAATTTAACAAAGGCACGCAGGCTTACTAACTAAAAAAGAGATAAGATGCCCATAATCCCTTTCTTGTCCCTCTCCTCAGGAAGCATGTCAAGGAGGCGAAAGGGCAAAAGGGGTGCCTAGGCGAGCTACGAGCAGCAGAAAGCACCAAGAGAACATCTCGGTGGCCACCCATGGGCGGGCCGGTGATGACGGTGCCGGGAAGGGAGCTGGAAAACGAGGCGGCAGGACCAGCAATATGCGATGAAAGCATCGGTGCCCGCATACTCCGAGTTGACGGCCTTGCCGCCCGCCCTCTTCCTCTTCCACAGCCTCCCGATGCCAGCCGCCCAAGGAGACAGCCCCGCAAGGTTCAAGGAGCTGGCCCTGCCCCCGGCCAGCTTCTGCCGAAGGAGCGGCCAGGTGCAGATGGTGCTGCTACCGCACCCGCCCAGGCGCGAGGCGTCCGACGCCTAGTCGGACTCGTCCCCGCTGTCCGCCCCGCTGTCCTCCTCGTCGCTCTCGCTCGAGGACGAGCTCCCATCTTCAGAATCTCCATCAAAGGAGCTCTCCACGCAGCATTTCAGACAAGTCCCAAGATCTCCAAAGACCTTGACGGAGAGCAGGCCGTCCTCCATTAACTTGAAGTAGAGGACGAGCCCCGTCGTCAGGCTGTGGATGCGGGCAAACGTCTTCCATCCACGGCGGAGATACATAACTCGAGGAGCCGGGAAGTCGACGTCGACCCGCGTACCCCCGTTCCCGCAACCCCTCATGTGCAACCTAAGGGTCTGGGGTGAGGCCCGCTCCATCACCCGAGCGAACGAAGTGGGGAGACGAAGACAACGACGCGGGGGCCGGTGGAGCCTGATGAAGAACTCGCAAGGCTGGTCGTCAACGTGGCCCTCCATCAGGAAGGGCATCATTGGCAGGGGCGAGGACGGCGCGCCGCCCCGTCCTCCTCTTCCCCGAGCGCTACGGCCTCTGCCCCGACCTCACCCACGGCCTCGCCCCCTCCCCCTTCCCCTCGCGGTCGGTTTCGCCACCATGGATTCAGGAGGGGGAGGGACGCGCTGTCGAGCGGAGACCCTCACCGCCACCGTCGAAGGACCAGGATTCCCTTTCTCCATGGCGGGTGAGAGGAAGGAGCAGAAGCAGAGAGAGTTAGAAGATAGAAGAATGCGGGGTGGCATCCCCCCCCCTTCCTCCTCTTTATAAAGGAACGGGGTTGAGACTCGGCCGCCCCGCTCGGCCAATCCAGACACCGGAGGCGCGGGGAATCAGGACCGACCCGCCGCCCAACCAGCGGCGGCCCGGTTTCTCGCCTCCACCGTTTCCCACCACAAGGACGTGTGGCAGACGTGCAGAACTGAGGGGACGGGTGAGGCGGCCTCTCCACTCCCCGTGATCATGGGGAGTGGATGCCTTGAAGACCGCTCCCCGACCCCGCTCAGTAAATGAGCCGCGCCTCCACGCCTCCCTCTTTTTACGGGGAAGACGCGAGCCGCCTCTTTGCTACGATGTGATGCATGCGTGTGGAAACCGCCCCACGCATGCCGCCCACGTCATGCACACCCTCCACGCCGCGCCACGCATGCGGGTCGTGGGAGGCAGAGCGCGCGAAGAAACTTACCATGGTAAAAACCGCCCCACCTGCCCGCGCACCATTTTGGGCTTGGCCCAACAACGCGTCGCGCTTATGTGTGGCCTAGGCCCGGGGGCTCCTGTCAGTGTACAAAAATAGGGGCGCATCTTTGTACCCCTTTTCCTATGCACGGGCAGTCAGAGCCGCGCCCACCGCCACACCAAGCAGAACGAGGGAGGTGAGCCAAGGTAAGATCGAAGCCCATGGCAATCAAAGAAACGCCAAGGCCAAGACCACAAAGAGCAGTGGGATGAAGCAAGTTCCCCCGGCAAGACCCTTGCCGGGTGGGCTCAGCGGCACCGGCAAGACTCTTGTCGGAGCTCGCCCCGCACCAACAGAGCGAGCCACCCTTAATCCCACGCACTACTAGGAAAAGGGCTATAGATGATATGGCCACTAATGGCGCACCAGACATGTGGTGCGCCACTACTATATAGTAATGGCGCACCATGAGTTGGTGCGCCATTAGTGTAGTAGACACTAATGGCGCACTGGACCAACAGTGCGCCACTAGTAACAATTTTTTTCTTTAATATTTTTCCACAAATACTAATGGCGCACCAAGGAACAGTGCGCCATTACTAGTTTAACTAGTAATGGCGCACCTGCCACACAGTGCGCCACTACTATGTTTTTTTTGCAAAACTACTATAATGGCGCTCCTCAAGCCGACGACCCACCGCACCCTCCCCCGCTCCACCGCCGCAGACGACCCACCGTACCCTCCCCCGCTCCACCGCCGCCGTCGCCGACACCCCGCACCCTCCCCCGCTCCACCGCCGCCGACGACCCCCCGCTCAACCATCACAAATGAATGCAACTAAAAATCCAAAAAAACAAATTTGATTTTATTTCCAAATAACAAATTGGATGATATTTTCAAATAACAAATTTAATGAATGCAACAAAAAAAAAATTGATGATATTTTTTTATATTCATAAATATTTTCAAATAACAAATTTGATGATATTCTTTAAAAAATTATTACAGTTTTTATAAAAAAATATTACTGTTTCATATTCATATTCATTTTCTAAAAAATTATTAGACACAACAAAAAATAATAATAATAATAAATTACTTATGGCGCACCGCTGGCTAGTGCGCCATTGCTATCTAATTTATTTTTTACTAATGGCGCACTGCTAGGGGGTGCGCCATTGCTATTTAAAAAAAGATTACTAATGCCGCACCTCCAGGTGATGCGCCATTGCTATCCAAAAATAATAATTTCTAATGGCGCATCGCTAGGGGGTGCGCCATTGCTAAGCCTCCCCCACTAAAATCCCCAATCCCCTTTCAATTCTTCCCCTTTCTGATCCACTGCGCCCGGTGCCCCCGCCGCACCCGACCACCACCGCCCCGGCGCCTCGCTGCCCGTCGCCCCACCGCCCCCAACACCCCCGACCCCCACCAGACCGTCGCCGCCGCCTTCCTCCTCCCCCACCCCCCAATCCAGCCCCCCCCCCGGCCCCCGCCGCCTTCCTCCTCCCCCACCCCCCAATCCAGCCCTGCCGCCGCCTTCCTCCTCCCCCACCCCCAATCCAGCCCCACCACCGATGACTCCGCCCGCCGCCCGCTCCCCGCACCATCTCCTCCTCCACCGACAACCCCGAGTTCAGGGCCGTGCCCACCATCTCCTCTGCCTCCGGACGTCGCCCCCTCACCAGTCGTGCAGAGCATCCAGGCGAGACGCCGACGCCCCCCTCTTCACCGCCCTCCTCGACGACACCCCCTCTTCAACGCCGGCCGCTGCCGACCTGCCTCTGCCTCGTCACCGAACGGTGAGCTCCTCTATACACAATCGATGTAGGTTTTAGGGGGGCACATAGCAATTGACATGTTATCATGCATAATATATTCTGTGTGCAAGTAAATTATAGCTTTGTAAAGAAGAGTATGATACGAAGCAAATCATTTTCAAACAGCAATGCTAACTAGTCAAAGGGAAGTGACTGAATGCAGAGTTGACTTGCACATGTTATAGTTGTCCTGCGTCTAGGATGATGCAAGAATTAGACTCAACAAAACAGAGCAACCCAAATAATAAGAGTGTAAGTGACAAAGAAGAAAGTGAAAACACAGAAAGTTCCAAAAGCAAGCAGAACAATTACCAATCCTTGGATCATTTAGTGCAGGAAGGCTGTAGAATTTCACCACCCTCAGGCTTAGGGAGGCTGGTCAAAATATGGTTGTAGGCATGCTCAGTACCTACACGGAAAGACAAGCAACAAGATGAATACTTAGCATAAATGAAGTGTAATGCATTAAAAAACAGCTATTGGTTGGTGGTCACTAGTTGTTATTGTTGTTATGGTTATGTTTGTAGCAGCAGAGTAGTAATAGCAGAGGAGAGGAGCATATTGATGCATGTGTTGATTGGTCATTTTTTTATATGATGATGAGGAGGAGTATCTTATTTGGCATGACTAGAGAAGGCAGGCTTGATATGCATGCATGCATTCTTTGCTTGTTTATATTCATTCTTGTAAACTGAACATGCTCATCTATCTAACTATCTATCTACTGCTTTAGTATGTATGTATGCATTGTATTTTTATTTCCTTTGGAAAGTAAAGTTAATGTGAAAGGAAGAGAGAAAAATAAAGGGAGGAAGAAAGATGCTTCAGTCAGTCTAAGCCCAACTTAATTTGAGTGACAATCACCTGCCTTGCTAGCTGGCATGATCATCTTTTAGAGAAAACAATTTTCAGCAAAGGTCATGTCTCCGACCATCGTGTCATGATGATTTTGCAGGTACCCCGAGAGGCTCTTGAGTTTGCTAGAATGTCGATTAACTTCCGTTCTGGCAAATTCGGGTACTCCATATGTCCTATTTTCAGCAAAGGTCATGCTGAAATTTTCCGTGAATTTTAGCATGACTTTGCTAAAAATAGGACATATGGGGTACTTGTGACTAATGCATGGGCCGGGGTATCTTAGTACTTAATTAAGTAGGATCAACTGCCTCTTGTGTTATACATATAGAAGTGTGATATCAACTCATAGTTATTACTAATCTCAGTTGCTCGTCATCTATAAACCCTAATCTGGTAGGATGACCTACTAAAAAAGCCCATACCACATATTCTATTTGGATGGCCCTGCTAACCCTTGACCATAAATACTTGAGATGGATGTAGCAGGCTTAAAGAAAGAAATGTTTTTAGGTCAACTCCACTGGGCCTGGCTGAAAATGCACAAGTGTGCATGACTAACAATATTCTATTGTAAGGCTAAACAGGAAAGAGGAACCACTCATCCTAGCCATTTGCTCTCAAAATTACCACTTCACTTCTTACTACTGAAAATCTTAGACCATCTCCATTCACCAATAGCTCAAACCAGTTTGAAGGGCGTGTTTTCACCACACTATGGATTATCTTATTGGACCCAATGCAAGAGATGATGTAGTTTTGAATGATGAACATAGGATATGTCGTCATCAGACGATGAAAGTCTCCCGGGGGAGTGCGGCTGGTGCCACGACGATCGAGGTCTGTGTGACATGCCTCACCTGGACGATGATCAGCGCTTCAGCATTAAGCTCAAGGAGACCTTCAAAGTTGAAACGGTACACAACGACGACAAGTGTTATTTTCATAATTAAGCATGACTTCAACTATTTCAACGTGTAATTTTCATCTTTTACAATTCGAGTATAGCTTATCCCATGCCATGCAAGACACTATGTCTTGGAGAGGATGGATTTTGAAGACCATGAAATTTCTGAAACAAAGAAAATTCACCTAAGGACTCATCACGATGTGGATTTTGAAGTAAATCTGTATAATTCTGGGAGCGTAACCCATTTTGGTTGCAAAAATTGGGAAGCATTTTGCAAGATGTATGGTTTTGATGAGGGTATGCTTGCAACCATGGATCTTGGTGATCCCAAAATCGAGCAAGACAATATGGACATTTGGGTCCTTGTTGATACGCCTCCAATTCTACCGCTATGTGAGTTTCTCAAACATAGTTATTAGCTAATTTATATTGTTTATTTCAAAATAGTTTACAGCTTATTTCCATTGACAGCTTATTTTTATTGTTCAAAGAATGTGTGGGAGATGGTAGACAAAACCCACTACACTGATGGCTCTGAATTAACAACTTACAAGGAGAAAAATCATCTGGTCGGATTTTGTACTGACATTGAGAATTACAATATCTACAATCAAACTCCTCAACATTATGGTCAATACGTGCCACTAGTGCATGTGTTCAACTATGGTAACTACCATGGAGATACCCTGGTAAGATTTTTTACTATTACGACATCCGTGCATCTTTTGCATACTTCTAAAACTAGTACATCATTGCTAACTATGAAGTTATTACTATGTTTTTCAACAGATAATCCCAGAGAATTGTGTGCCTCATTTGATGTATTAGAAAGGTAGTCTTAATGTTTTGAACATACAGCCAGGTCATCCTACGAATCTCAACTGTCCATACGAGATTTCTAAAAGAAGTGGAGACATGAAAATCAAAGGATGGAAAAATGTATGGACAGTCGTACGGAGGTTCTTGGAAGCAAAAGGAAGCGAAGCGCAAGAATTGGAGACAGGATGATCTCCATTCTCCATAATGGAGAGTCAGGGTCTATATTGTTTTATGTTATTTTACCTTAAATAGGGTATTTAGGTCCTGCCTAATATTGATGATCGTGTGCTAAGAAAAATTAAGTAGGGTTGGTTCGATGACTATCAAGATGATGATTGTATGACTTGTTATTAATAACGAGTAGAAGTTGTATGATGATGATTAGTAGGACTTGTTAGGATTAGTATTACTTCTGACAAACTCGCTACTCGCGGTCTCAAGACTTGTAATGTCTATCTTTGTTCGGTCTTTTGAATTCGGAGACTAATGTGATGAATTATATTCGGAGACTAATCTTCTATTGTATTCGATGAATCTGCTGTTGCTGTGTGGTGCTAGCTATATTCTGTCCAATAAATATTTTGTAACTTGTGAAAATATCAGAAAAGAAAAAATCCCTAATATTCATACTAGTGGCACACCACCACATAGTGCGCCATTAGTAAGCCAGAGCACACTAATGGCGCATCATCCACCAGTGCGCCATTAGTATGCCAAAGCACATGGGTAAATATGCCCCCCTGGGAGTCATACTAATGGCGCACCATGGGCTATACTAATGGCACACTGCATGGTGCGCCATTAGTATACCAGATACTAATGGCGCACCACAGGTGCGCCATTAGTAAAAAATACTAATGGCGTGCTACTAGTGGCGCACCTGTCGTGCGCCATTAGTAGGAAAAACAGGTGCGCCACTAGTAGGCCTTTTCCCACGGCCCCCAGTGCCATCATCAGCATGGGGCCAGGGCTCGGGAAGGCACCCCTGTGGTGACATATAGATCTTTGTGAAGACATATTCAAGATCAGATCAGAAGACGACGATTCTCGGCAAGATCCTTGCCAAGGAACGCCACCAGACCCCCGACAAGATCCTTGCCGGGGACAACAACACGCCACGGTGAGACCCTTGCCGGGCCACCTGGCAAGGCCCTCGCCAAAGACGCCGGCAAGGCCACCGCCAAGCCCACGTCAATCAAGCTTCCACCGTCGTTCACATGCAGCTGCCAGCCCAACCAGCTGGGCGGGCACCTGCGTGGCAACATGCAGCTCCCAGGCCAACTCATCAAGCGCCTATGTGGCGGCATGCAGATCTTCATGAAGGCTCCACCACCGCGCCAACTCAGCTGCCTGCCTGCCTACATGGCACCGCATGCATCCCCGCCCGAGGCGCGTGTCGAAGCGAGGAGGAGCGGCGACGGATGGGACGGGCCTCGCCCCCATCCCCGATAAAGCAACAGGACACCTAAGCAATGCATTAAATGCACCTTGTCCTGTAATACGAGGGATAACCTCGTGCCATTGTAGACCTTTCCACCTCCTGTGGCCACTGTGGCAACCCCTTTTTCCTATAAAAGGAGGCCCGAGGCGACGAGGAGAGGGATTCGTCTCTTTGGAACCACACGCTGACCACAGCTAGTTCGAGAGCCCAAGAACTCTCAGAAATACACACACCAAAGCAGGAGTAGGGTTTTACGCATCCTTGCGGCCCGAACCTGGGTAAACGAGCTTTATGCCGTCTACTAGCCCTGCTCTACTCGCAACCCTGCGCCCCGACAACTATAGTAGGGATTCTTGTGATCCCATAGGTGTCGTTCCACACCGACACCGCCTCATGTACTGCATAGTTCCACTCTCACTCATAGTGATAGCTCTTCTCGCGTATACCATTGTTTATATGGATGACGTTGTAGTTGCAAGTATTCGAGACTTGCATGTATCGCTATTTTTGAGATGATGACGAGATACCACTTTGTGTTGGATGATGATTATGATGAGACTATTTGTATGTATATGCTATGATAACATTTGTGGTCTCGCAGCCATTCGTATGTGTATCATGATGACATTTGTATCTGCTCAAGATTCTTGTATAAAGCCTGTTCAAATACAAAACAAATATGCAGAAAAAAATTCAAAAACTACTAAAATTAGCAGTAGCGAGTGGAGAAAAGTTAGCAGTAGCATGACAGTAGCAGTAGCGCGTCCAGCCAAAGCACGCTAGAGCTATTAGCAGTAGCGAGCTTCCATGCAGCACACTGCTACTACGCTTGTATAGCAGTAGCGCGGGCGTGCACGCGCTGCTGCTACGAGTTAGCTGTAGCGCCTTATTAGTAGCGCCGGTCCCCGCGCTACTGATATACCTAGAACCCGCGCTGCTGCTAGGCTTTTCCTTAGTAGTGTTACCATTCTCAATGTTTATCAACAAATTTTGTAGTTAGATAAAATATATTCCTTTGTTGTAGGAAAAAACTAACTTTATGCAAATGATAACCGTAGATCCCCCACCAGCCAAATATGCATGTAGTTATAGCTGTTATTTGTGCATTTGCTCTATAGTGTTATCTTGCTAGCATATTCCATGTGCTGACCTACACAAGGCTGCAACGTATTATGTTGCAGAATTTTCAGACGAAGAGTAAGGTGCTCTAGGTCGTTGTTATGCACTCAGTTTTGCCGTGGAGTTGGATGGACTCTACTACCTTCGAAGCTTCCGTTGTTATCTTATTTAGATGGCCTTCAGCCATACTATTGTAATAAGTTCTCTTTTGAGACATTCGATGTAATAAGTGTGTGATTGAACTCTGTTATAAATCCTCGAGTACTGTGTGTGTCAGCAATACCGATCCAGGGATGACACTTAAACACAGAGACTTGACCGTCTAAGGTCGGGTCGCTACAAGATGGTATCAGAGCACATGCTGACTGTAGGACGTGACCACTAGGAAAAGCCACATGATACTCTTCTCTGTTCATTTCTGACTCTTCTCCATTTTCTACTCTATAGATGGCGGATCCAAGGAACAAGTTTGCTCAACCGGATGACGACATCCCTTTCGGACGACACTTGAAGGAAGCCACTAGGTACCTGAGCATCGGAATACCAAGCTTCACTGGGACCTACACCGGCACTCTACCTGAAGAAGAACGCTGGACGATTCGAGTACATGTTCCAGGAAGGACCTTCACAGCAGTTACTTAGCCCATAGAGTTTTCCTTTGATGCACCAACCTGGAGTCTAGGAAAGAGCATGGCAGCCCACATCGCCATGGGACGCATTGGCGAGGTATACCACAAGGATCTAAAGGACACCATCTACCAGATATGTGGACGCCGAGATGAGCAATGGGAGATGATTTGCACCAAGAGGGATAAATCCATTGCAGCCTACATCCAGGAGTTAAATCAGCACATTCATCGTCAGGAGAACCAGATGTGCGCCAACATGATACACCTGAAGAAGGTGATCACCGGGAACATGGAGCTAGAAGAGGAACTCAAGTCTACACGTGATGGATATGAAGAAGAAATTGCATTACTACTGGAGAAGAATGAAGACCTGAAGAAGAAGCTAGGAATATTCATGGGAGATCCCGCACCTGAGGAGGACAACCACCCTGAAGACTACATCATAATCGACGACACCGACTCCGACCCCGATAGTGATGATGATCACGAAGACGAAGCTGGAGCAGATATCATGGAGTCTTCCACCGACCAAAATTTCTAGTCGACCACCATATTATCAGTAGTATTCCCCCATGTATATAGTAATAGTCCGAGTATTTTGTAATGTTAGTTTAGACCAATTGTATGATCTTGTTTGAATTGAGTGGTGTGAAATGAATGTGTTTGTTTCATGTGCATATGTGTAGCCATGTTTTCCCCTCAGACCTAATAACTTTGGAGTCACAAGGATTGGATATAATACTAGGCATGGATTGGCTATCGAAGTATGGAGGAAACATCGACTATGCTAGTAAGTCGACATTACTCACCACCCCTAAAGGAAAAAGGATAAAGTATGTGTCTAGGAATGCGCCAAGGAGGACCCTAGTAAATTCACTCTCAGGAGTTGTTCAGGAGGAAGTGCCACTCGTGAAGGATTATCCTGTTTCCAAAGGAATTACCAGGCATGCCACCAGATCGGGACATAGAATTTTTAATAGAGTTGTTGCCAGGCACCGGACCAATATTGAAGAGGCCGTATCGGATGCCCGCAAATGATCTAGAGGAAATTTAGAAGTAGATTAAGGAGTTATTGGAGAAAGGTTATATTTGACCCAGTTCATCACCGTGGGGAGCCCCAGTGCTCTTAGTCGAGAAGAAGGATGGATCTTTGAGAATGGTTGTTGATTATCGTGCATTGAATGAAGTGACGATCAAGAACAAGTACCCACTATCGATGATCAATGATTTGTTTGACCGGCTGCAGGGAGCTAAAGTATTCTACAAGATTGATCCACGATCAGGATACCATTAGTTGAAGATCCGAGAACAAGATATACCTAAGACAGCTTTTACCACAAGGTATGGGCTATATGAGTACACGGTCATGTCTTTTGGATTGACTAATGCCCCTACCTATTTTATGAGTATGATGAACAAGGTGTATATGGAGTTCTTGTATAAGTTTGTTGTGGTGTTCATTGATATATTGGTGTACTCGAAGAATGAAGAGGAACACAAGGAACATTTGCGCTTAGTTCTTGAGAAGCTCAGAGAACATCAGCTATATGCCAAGTTCAGCAAGTGTGAGTTTTGCTTGAAGGAAGTTGGATTTCTTGGACATGTTATATCAGGAGAAGGTAATGGCCCCTTTCAAAGCTTTGTATGGAAGAAGGTGCAGGACACCATTGATGTGGAACGAAGTCGGAGACCGTCAGTTGTTTGGACCGGATTTAATCAAGGAGTTTGAAGAGAAGGTTAAGTTGATTCGTGATAGACTGAAGGTAGCTCAGTCCAGGCAGAAGAGTTATGCTGATACAAAATGCAAGGAGGTAGTCTATGAAATCCGAGACAGAGCATATCTTCGTGTATCACCACTGCGAGGAGTTAAACAATTTGGAGTTAAAGGAAAGTTAGCCCCAAGATTTGTTGGACCATATGGAGTTTTGGAACGTATGGGAGAAGTGGCCTACAAGTTGGAGTTACCCCAGGATTGTCAGGTGTTCATGATGTGGTTCACGTTTCCTAGTTGAAGAAGTTCCATGCAGAGATGGCCGATATTCCTCTGAGAGATACAGTGCCCCTGGAAGCAATTCAGTTGGAGAGTGATCTAACTTACGAGGAGAAACCCGTCAGGATTCTCGAGTTTGCCAGCCGAGTTACACGCAACAAGGTTATCAAGTTTTGCAAAGTTCAGTGGAGCCACCATACCAAGGAGGAAGCCACCTGGGAGAGAGAAGAAGACCTACGGAAAGACCACCCACACCTATTTTCTAGCCAACCCAAATCTCGAGGGCGAGATTCATCTTAAGGGGGGTAGGTTTGTAACATCCCAATTTTCAATTTGGATGTTATACATAGGACATCATATGCATATCATATTTTTATTTGCATTTGGTTGTGATCCTAGAAATCTTAAGCAACTCAAGGACCCAAGGAGAGAGTTGGAGGTTTCACAAATTTTCATATTTGAATTTTTCAAATTTGAAATGAGGATCAATTTGGTTTTAATATTTTTCTCTCCAATTATTTTCAATAACAAAAATAAATGAGAGAAGATAAAATGACTTATTCAACAAGAGAGAAATATTGGAGGAGAAATTTTAAAATCAAATTATTGTTTTATTCGTATTTTATTTGCTATTTTATTTGAATTAGAGACAAATATGCATTTTTGAAAATTGCATTTTAGGCCAGAAAAATGTTCATCTTGTCCTAAATATTAGGTCTGGACGGTGAAAATTGTTTCTCGTATTTTTAGATTTTTTTGGATTTTTCTTTCGCAGTGATATTTATTTTTTTAAAAAGTTTTCGGACCGATTGGGCTGAAGCCCAGCTAGCCCGTTCGCCACCGCCTTGTCCTCGAGCCGTGCCGGAGACCGCCAGTCGCCCGACGCTGCCGCGCCTGAGTCCGGGCCGGACTCCTCCTCCCCGCCGCCTGCTCCCTGTTGGGTTTCGTAGTAATTTCAAAAAAATTCCTACGCACACGCAAGATCATGTGATGCATAGCAACGAGAGGGGAGAGTGTTGTCTACGTACCCAACGCAGACCGACTGCAGAAGCACTGACACGACGTAGAGGAAGTAGTCGTACGTCTTCACGATCCAACCGATCAAGCACCGAAACTACGGCACCTCCGAGTTCGAGCACACGTTCAGCTCGATGACGATCCCCGGACTCCGATCCAGCAAAGTGTCGGGGAAGAGTTTCGTCAGCACGACGGCGTGGTGACGATCTTGATGAACTACAGCAGCAGGGCTTCGCCTAAACTCCGCTACAGTATTATCGAGGTATATGGTGGCAGGGGGCACCGCACACGGCTAAGGAATAGATCACGTGGATCAACTTGTGTGTCTAGAGGTGCCCCCTGCCTCCGTATATAAAGGAGCCAGGGGGAGGAGGCCGGCCCTAGGAGAGGCGCGCCAGGTGTGGAGTCCTACTAGGACTCCAAGTCCTAGTAGGAGTCCACCAAGAGGGGAGGAAGGGAGAAGGAAGTGGAGGAGTAGGAAAGGTGGCCGGCCCCCTTTTCCCTAGTCCAATTCGGACTAGAGGGGAGGGGGGCGCAGCAGCCTTTTTCCTCTTCCCACTAAAGCCCATCAAGGCCCATTACTTCTCCCGTAACTACCCGGTGCTCCGAAAAATACCTGAATCACTCGGAACCTTTCTGATGTCCGACGTCCAATATATCGATCTTTACGTCTCAACCATTTCGAGACTCCTCGTCATGTCCCCGATCTCATCCAGGACTCCGAACTCCTTCGGTACATCAAAACTCATAAACTCATAATATAACTGTCATCGAAACCTTAAGCGTGCGGACCCTATGGTTCGAGAACAATGTAGACATGACCGAGACACGTCTCCGGTCAATAACCAATAGCGGGACCTGGATGCCCATATTGGCTCCTACATATTCTACGAAGATCTTTATCGGTCAGACCGCATAACTATATACGTTGTTCCCTTTGTCATCGGTATGTTACTTGCCCGAGATTCGATCGTCGGTATCCAATACCTAGTTCAATCTCGTTACTGGCAAGTCTCTTTACTCGTTCCGTAATACATCATCTCACAACTAACATATTAGTTGCAGTGCTTGCAAGGCTTATGTGATGTGCATTACCGAGAGGGCCCAGAGATACCTCTCAAACAATCGGAGTGACAAATCCTAATCTCGAAATACGCCAACCCAACATCTACCTTTGGAGACACCTGTAGTACTCCTTTATAATCACCCAGTTACGTTGTGACGTTTGGTAGCACCCAAAGTGTTCCTCTGGCAAACGGGAGTTGCATAATCTCATAGTCATAGGAACATGTATAAGTCATGAAGAAAGCAATAGCAACATACTAAACGATCGGGTGCTAAGCTAATGGAATGGGTCATGTCAATCAGATCATTCAACTAATGATGTGACCTCGTTAATCAAATAACAACACTTTGTTCATGGTTAGGAAACATAACCATCTTTGATTAACGAGCTAGTCAAGTAGAGGCATACTAGTGACACTTTGTTTGTCTATGTATTCACACATGTATTATGTTTCCGATTAATACAATTCTAGCATGAATAATAAACATTTATCATGAAAAAAGGAAATAAATAATAACTTTATTATTGCCTCTAGGGCATATTTCCTTCAGTCTCCCACTTGCACTAGAGTCAATAATCTAGATCACATCACCATGTGATTAACATCAATAGTTCACATCATCATGTGATTAACACCCATAGTTCACATCGCTATGTGACCAACACCCAAAGGGTTTACTAGATTCAGTAATCTAGTTCACATCGATATGTGATTAACACCCAAGGAGTACTAAGGTGTGATCATGTTTTGCTTGTGAGAGAATCTTAGTCAACGGGTCTGCCACATTCAGATCCGCATGTATTTTGCAAATTTCTATGTCAACAATGCTCTGCATGGAGCTACTCTAGCTAATTGCTCCCACTTTCAATATGTATCTAGACCGAGACTTAGAGTCATCTAGATTAGTGTCAAACTTGCATCGGCGTAACCCTTTACGACGAACCTTTTTTTCACTTCCATAATCGAGAAACATATCCTTATTCCACTAAGGACAATTTTGACCGTTGTCCAGTGATCTACTCCTAGATCACTATTGTACTCCCTTGCCAAACTCAGTGGTAGGGCATACAATAGATCTGGTATACAGCATGGCATACTTTATAGAACCTATGACTGAGGCATAGGGAATGACTTTCATTCTCTTTCTATTTTCTGCCGTGGTCGGGCTTTGAGTCTTACTCAACTTCACACCTTGTAATACAGGCAAGAACTCTTTCTTTGACTGCTCCATTTTGAACTACTTCAAAATCTTGTCAAGGTATGTACTCATTGAAAAAACTTATCAAGCGTCTTGATCTATCTCTATAGATCTTGAAGCTCAATATGTAAGCAGCTTCACCGAAGTCTTTCTTTGAAAAACTCCTTTCAAACACTCCTTTTATGCTTTACAGAATAATTCTACATTATTTCCGATCAACAATATGTTATTCACATATACTTATCAGAAATGCTGTAGTGCTCCCACTCACTTTCTCGTAAATACAGGCTTCACCGCAAGTCTGTATAAAACTATATGCTTTGATCAACTCATCAAAGCATATATTCCAACTCCGAGATTCTTGCACCAGTCCATAGATGGATCGCTGGAGCTTGCATATTTTGTTAGCACCTTTAGGATTGACAAAACCTTCTGGTTGTATCATATACAACTCTTCTTTAATAAATCTATTAAGGAATGTAGTTTTGTTTATCCATATGCCAGATTTCATAAAATGGGGCAATTGCTAACATGATTCGGACAGACTTAAGCATAGATACGAGTGAGAAACTCTCATCGTAGTCAACACCTTGAACTTGTCGAAAACCTTTTGCGACAATTCTAGCTTTGTAGATAGTAACACTACTATCAGCGTCCGTCTTCCTCTTGTAGATCCATTTATTCTCAATTGCTTGCCGATCTTCGGGCAAGTCAACCAAAGTCCAAACTTTGTTCTCATACATGGATCATATCTTAGATTTCATGGCCTCAAACCATTTCGCAGAATCTGGGCTCATCATCGCTTCCTCATAGTTCGCAAGTTCGTCATGGTCTAGTAACATGACTTCCAGAACAGGATTACCGTACCACGCTGGTGCGGATCTCACTCTGGTTTACCTACGAGATTCGGTAGTAACTTGATCTGAAGTTACATGATCATCATCATTAGCTTCCTCACTAATTGGTGTAGTAGTCACAAGAACAGTTTTTTGTGATGAACTACTTTCCAATAAGGGAGAAGGTACAATTACCTTATCAAGTTTTCTACTTTCCTTCCACTCACTTCTTTCGAGAGAATCTCCTTCTCTAGAAAGTATCCATTCTCAGCAACGAATGTCTTGCCTTTGGATCTGTGATAGAAGGTGTACCCAACTGTTTCCTTTGGGTATCCTATGAAGACGCACTTCTCCGATTTGGGTTTTGAGCTTATCAGGTTGAAACTTTTTCACATAAACATTGCAACCTCAAACTTTTAAGAAACGACAACTTTGGTTTCTTGCCAAACCACAGTTCATAAGGCGTCGTCTCAACGGATTTAGATGGTGCCCTATTTAATGTGAATGCAGCTATCTCTAATGCATAACCCCAAAACGATAGTGGTAGATCGGTAAGATACATCATAGATTGCACAATATCCAATAAAGTACGGTTATGACGTTTGGACACACCATTATGATGTGGTGTTTCAGGTGGCGTGAGTAGTGAAACTATTTCACATTGTTTTAACTGAGGACCAAACTCGTAACTCAAATATTTTACCTCTGCGATCATATCGTAAAAACTTTTATTTTCTTGTCACGATGATTTTCCTCTTCACTCTGAAATTCTTTGAACTGTTCAAATGTTTCAGACTTATGTTTCATCAAGTAGATATCCCCATATCTGCTCAAATCATCTTGTGAAGTTCAGAAAATAATGATACCTGTTGTAAGCCTTAATATTCATCGGACCACATACATCAGTATGTATGATTTCCAACAAATCTGTTGCTTGCTTCATTGTTCCGGAGAATGGCGTTTTAGTCATCTTGCCCATAAGGCATGGTTCGCAAGCATCAAGTGATTCCAAAATCCCATCAGCATGGAGTTTCTTCATGCGCTTTACACCAATATGACCTAAACGGCAGTGCCACAAATAAGTTGCACTATCATTATTAACTTCACCTCTTTTGGTTTCAATATTATGAATATGTGTATCACTAAGATCGAGATCCAATGAACTATTTTCATTGGGTGTGTAACCATATAAAGTTTTATTCATGTAAACAGAACAACAATTTATTCTTTTACTTAAATGAATAACCGTATTACAATAAACATGATCAAATCATATTCATGCTCAACGCAAACACCAAATAACACTTATTTAGGTTCAACACTAATCCCGAAATTATAGGGAGTGTGCGATGATGATCATATCAATCTTGGAACCACTTCCAACACACATCGTCACTTCACCCTTAACTAGTCTCTATTTATTCTGCAACTCCCGTTTCGAGTTACTAATCTTAGCAACTGAACTAGTATCAAATACGTAGGGTTTGCTATAAACACTAGTAAAGTACACATCAATAACATGTATATCAAATATACTTATGTTCACTTTGCCATCCTTCTTATCCGCCAATCACTTGGGGTGGTTCCACTTCCAGTGACCAGTCCCTTTGCAGTAGAAGCACTTAGTCTCAGGCTTAGGACCAGACTTGGGCTTCTTTACTTGAGCAGCAACTTGCTTGCCGTTCTTCTTGAAGTTCCCCTTCTTCTCTTTGCCCTTTTCTTGAAACTAGTGGTCTTGTCAACCATCAACACTTGATGTTTTTCTTGATTTCTACCTTCGTTGATTTCATCATCACAAAGAGCTTGGGAGTTGTTTCCGTTATCCCTTGCATATTATAGTTCATCAAGAAGTTCTACTAACTTGGTGATGGTGACTAGAGAATTCTGTCAATCACTATCTTATCTGGAAGATTAACTCCCACTTGATTCAAACGATTGTAGTACCCAGACAATCTGAGCACATGCTCACTAGTTGAGCGATTCTCCTCCATCTTTTAGCTATAGAACTTGTTGGAGACTTCATATCTCTCAACTCGGGTATTTGCTTGAAATATTAACTTCAACTCCTGGAACATCTCATATGGTCCATGACGTTCAAAACGTCTTTGAAGTCCCGATTCTAAGCCGTTAAGCATGGTGCACTTAAACTATCAAGTAGTCATCATATTGAGCTAGCCAAACGTTCATAACGTCTGCATCTGCTCCTGCAATAGGTCTGTCACCTAGCGGTGCATCAAGGACATAATTCTTCTGTGCAGCAATGAGGATAAACCTCAGATCACGGATCCAATCCGCATCATTGCTACTAACATCTTTCAACACAATTTTCTCTAGGAACATATCAAAATAAACACAGGGAAGCAACAACGCGAGCTATTGATCTATAATTTGCAAAATACTACCAGGACTAAGTTCATGATAAATTTAAGTTCAATTAATCATATTACTTAAGAACTCCCACTTAGATAGACATCCCTCTAATCCTCTAAGTGATCACGTGATCCAAATCAACTAAACCATGTCCGATCATCACGTGAGATGGAGTAGTTTCATTGCTGAACATCACTATGTTGATCATATCTACTATATGATTCACGCTCGACCTTTCGGTCTCCGTGTTCCGAGGCCATATCTGCATATGCTAGGCTCGTCAAGTTTAACCTGAGTATTCTGCGTGTGCAAAACTGGCTTGCACCCATTGTAGATGGACGTAGAGCTTATCACACCCGATCATCACGTGGTGTCTGGGCACGACGAACTTTGGCAACGGTGCATACTCAGGGAGAACACTTCTTGATAATTTAGTGAGAGATCATGTTAAAATGCTACCGTCAAACTAAGCAAAATAAGATGTATAAAACATAAACATCATATGCAATCAAAATATGTGACATGATATGGCCATCATCATCTTGCTTCTTTGATCTCCATCTCCAAAGTACTGTCATGATCTATATCGTCACCGGCATGACACCATGATCTCCATCATCTTGATCTATATCAATGTGTCGTCACGTGGTCGTCTCGCCAATAATTGCTCTTGCAACTATTGCTATCGCATAGCGATAAAGTAAAGCAATTATTGGACGCTTGCATCTCATGCAATAGAGAGACGACCATAAGGCATTTGCCATTTGCCGATAACTTCCACAAAACATGATCATCTCATACAACAACTTATATCTCATCACGTCTTGACCATATCACATCACAACATGCCCTGCAAAAACAAGTTAGACGTCCTCTACTTTGTTGTTGCAAGTTTTACGTGGCTGCTACGGGCTTAAGCAAGAACCAATCTCACCTACGCATCAAAACCACAACGATAGTTTGTCAAATAGACTCCGTTTTGACCTTCGCAAGGACCGGGCGTAGTCACACTCGGTTCAACTAAAGTTGGAGAAACAGTCACCCGCAAGTCACCTTTGTGCAAAGCACGTCGGGGAAACCGGTCTCGCGTAAGCGTACGCGTAATGTCGGTCCGGGCCGCTTCATCCAACAATACCGCCGAACCAAAGTATGACATGCTGGTAGGCAGTATGACTTATATCGCCCACAACTCACTTGTGTTCTACTCGTGCATATAACATCAAACCATAAAACCTAGGCTCTGATACCACTGTTGGGTTTCGTAGTAATTTCAAAAAAATTCCTACGCACACGCAAGATCATGTGATGCATAGCAAAGAGAGGGGAGAGTGTTGTCTACGTACCCAACGCAGACCGACTGCGGAAGCGCTGACACGACGTAGAGGAAATAGTCGTACGTCTTCACGATCCAACCGATCAAGCACCGAAACTACGGCACCTCCGAGTTTGAGCACACGTTCAGCTCGATGACGATCCCCGGACTCCGATCCAGCAAAGTGTTGGGGAAGAGTTTCGTCAGCACGACGGCGTGGTGACGATCTTGATGAACTACAGCAGCAGGGCTTCGCCTAAACTCCGCTACAGTATTATCGAGGTATATGGTGGCAGGGGGCACCGCACACGGCTAAGGAATAGATCACGTGGATCAACTTGTGTGTCTAGAGGTGCCCCCTGCCTCCGTATATAAAGGAGCCAGGGGGAGGAGGCCGGCCCTAGGAGAGGCGCGCCAGGTGTGGAGTCCTACTAGGACTCCAAGTCCTAGTAGGAGTCCACCAAGAGGGGAGGAAGGGAGAAGGAAGTGGAGGAGTAGGAAAGGTGGCCGGCCCCCTTTTCCCTAGTCCAATTCGGACTAGAGGGGAGGGGGGCGCAGCAGCCTTTTTCCTCTTCCCACTAAAGCCCATCAAGGCCCATTACTTCTCCCGTAACTACCCGGTGCTCCGAAAAATACCTGAATCACTCGGAACCTTTCTGATGTCCGACGTCCAATATATCGATCTTTACGTCTCAACCATTTCGAGACTCCTCGTCATGTCCCCGATCTCATCCAGGACTCCGAACTCCTTCGGTACATCAAAACTCATAAACTCATAATATAACTGTCATCGAAACCTTAAGCGTGCGGACCCTATGGTTCGAGAACAATGTAGACATGACCGAGACACGTCTCCGGTCAATAACCAATAGCGGGACCTGGATGCCCATATTGGCTCCTACATATTCTACGAAGATCTTTATCGGTCAGACCGCATAACTATATACGTTGTTCCCTTTGTCATCGGTATGTTACTTGCCCGAGATTCGATCGTCGGTATCCAATACCTAGTTCAATCTCGTTACTGGCAAGTCTCTTTACTCGTTCCGTAATACATCATCTCACAACTAACATATTAGTTGCAGTGCTTGCAAGGCTTATGTGATGTGCATTACCGAGAGGGCCCAGAGATACCTCTCAGACAATCGGAGTGACAAATCCTAATCTCGAAATACGCCAACCCAACATCTACCTTTGGAGACACCTGTAGTACTCCTTTATAATCACCCAGTTACGTTGTGACGTTTGGTAGCACCCAAAGTGTTCCTCTGGCAAACGGGAGTTGCATAATCTCATAGTCATAGGAACATGTATAAGTCATGAAGAAAGCAATAGCAACATACTAAACGATCGGGTGCTAAGCTAATGGAATGGGTCATGTCAATCAGATCATTCAACTAATGATGTGACCTCGTTAATCAAATAACAACACTTTGTTCATGGTTAGGAAACATAACCATCTTTGATTAACGAGCTAGTCAAGTAGAGGCATACTAGTGACACTCTGTTTGTCTATGTATTCACACATGTATTATGTTTCTGATTAATACAATTCTAGCATGAATAATAAACATTTATCATGAAATAAGGAAATAAATAATAACTTTATTATTGCCTCTAGGGCATATTTCCTTCACTCCCTCCCCCAATCACCCCTCCCCGACCCCTTTAAATAGGGCCGAGGCCCGGCCTCTCCTCCCCACTGAGCCAGCCGACGCCACCAATCCCCCCGCCCCGCCGTTGACCTCGCCGTCATGGTTGACCGGTAAAAACCATTCGGTTTTCATTGGTTTTCGTTCGGTTTTTCGGTTTAGATTAGATCGGTTTTTATTTTATTTTATTTTATTAGGTTAATTAGCGAACGTTCACCGGTTAGATAGTTTTAACGAACGGTTTTCATTCGTTAGTCTCTGTTAGAGGACGTTCGTCCAATAGTTTTTCATTTCATTTTAATTTTTGGCCAGGGACCTATCCGCAAATACTTTTATCACAGATTAATCCCCGAACTTCAAACCCTCGTCACATTTTGTTCATTCGTCCAAATCTAGTGAAACCAACGCCAAAATCTTTGTCTTGTTCCCCTCTTTCCAGATAATCAACTTGAACATGGTTTTGACAATTTAAAATTTGGTTTCAAGAAAATTTGAATTCGAACTTGTTTCGATCGTAGTTTGAGTTTCGTAGCTCCGATTTGATTGTTTCTTTTTGCAAATCGAAGCTCTTCTCTTGAACTTCCTGTTCAGATCTTTTCTCTTGAGTTTTTCATTTGCATCTTATGCTTGAGTGCTTATGTATGCTATTGTTTCTTCATGATAGAGTTTTCGGAGTGCGAGGCTTGCTACTACGAGTCACTATGGTTTTTAGATCATCAGCAAGGCAAATAACACTTTGATCATATCCCTTTATTACCCAGTTTTTATGCATTAGTTTCAACCCTCAAACACTGCATGAGTAGGATTTGTTTAACATGTGGGTACTGGGAAGTAGTTGATGAGGTAGAACCTATTGTCATGCATTTAAACCTCGGGAGTTACTACGTTATACTATACTCTATGCTATGCTCGTAAACGTGGTTTGGGTTTTGAGAGAATTCATGTAAGTTGTGAGAGTTATTGTTGACTAAGGTTTAACTTAAGGTGACTTGATACGTCTCCAATGTATCTATAATTTATGAAGTATTCATGCTATCATACTCCCTCCGGTCCTTTTTACTCTACATATTAGAATTTTCTGAAGTCAAACTTCACAAAGTTTGACCATATTTATATGAAAAAATATCAAAATCTACCATGCTAAAGTTATATAGTATGAAACTTTCAGTCATGACACATCTATTGATATTGATTTCAGATTGTCTATGTTGGTACTTTTTTCTATAAAATTGGTCAAACTTTACGAGGCTTGACTTCAGTAAAATCTTATATGCGAACTAAAAAGGACCGGAGGGAGTATTATCAACCTTGGATGTTTTATATGAATTTATATGCTATTTTATATGGTTTTGGGGACTAACCTATTAACTAGAGCCTAGTGCCAGTTTCTGCTTTTTCCTTGTTTTTGAGTTTTACAGAAAAGGAATATCAAATGGAGTCCAATTGATGTGCCAATTTTTAACGATTTTTTATGGACCATAAGAAGACCCCGGAGTAAAAGAGTTGGGCCAGGAGAGTCCCGGGGCATCCACGAGGGTGGGGGCGCGCCCGCCCCCCTCCAGGCGCGTGGGCCTGCCTTGTGGACGCCTCGGGCACCTCCTTGACGTGAGACCGACGCCAAAAATTCCTATAAATACAGAACCTCGGAAAATTAACCTAGATCGGGAGTTCCGCCGCCAGAAGCCTCTGTAGCCACCAAAAACCAATCTAGGCCCTCTCTGACACCCTGCCGGAGGGGGCCATCATCACCGGAGGGCATGGAGGAGGATCCCAGAGGGGCCATCATCACCATGAAGGCCAAGGACCAGAGGGGGAACCTCTCCCCATCCAGGGGGGAGGCCATGGAGGAGGAAGCACAAGGGGGGGGGGGAACCTCTCCTCCTCTCTCTTGGTGGCACCGGAGTGCCATCGAGAGGGGAATCATCGCCGCAGTGATCGTATTTATCAACATCACCATCATCATCACCATCCTCGTCTCTTTTACGCGGTCCACTCTCCCGCACCCCGCTATAATCCCTACTTGAACATGGTGCTTTATGCCACATATTATGATCCAATGATGTGTTGCCATCCTATGATGTTTTGAGTAGATATCCTTTGTCTTTGGATTGATTGATGATCTAGATTGGTATGAGTTGTATGTTTTACTTCGGTGCTGTCCTATGGTGCCCTCCATGTTGCGCAAGCGTGAGGGATTCCCACTATAGGGTGTTGCAATACATTTATGATTTGCTTATAGTGGGTTGTGTGAGTGACTGAAACACAAACCCGAGTAAGGGGGTTGTTGCATATGGGATAAAGAGGACTTGATGATTTAATGCTATGGTTGGGTTTTACCTGAATGATCTTTAGTAGTTGCGGATGCTTGCTAGAGTTCCAATCATAAGTGCATATGATCCAAGTAGAGAAAGTATGTTAGCTTATGCCTCTCCCTCATATGAAACTGCAATAGTGATTACCGGTCTTGTTAACGATTGCCTAGGACAATTCCGCACACCGATCCACCATTATTCCACACTCGCTATTTATAATATTTAGTAATATATTCTAAATTCATGATAACAGCACCTACTTTTATATTTTAGCTCTCAGATATCATACAAAGTTATCCTCTTCATACCCACAACATAGTTTTATTTCTCGTTGCTAGTTGGAAGCAAACGTTCGGTGTACGTAGAGTTGTATAAGTGGTAGATAGGGCTTGAGAGAATATTGATCTTACCTTTAGCTCCTTGTGGGTTAGACACTCTATACTTATCACTTCTGCCTTTGGAAATTGCTGCGATGATTCCTTGCACTTGGGGATTATCAAGCTCTTTTCTGGCGCTGTTGCCAGAGAGCAATAGCGTGGGGTTGATATTCTCGTGTGTGCTTGTCTGCTTTCTTCACTAAGTAGATTTTGTTTTTCCTTTTTATTTCTGTTTAGTTGTGGGTGAAACATACAAAAAAAATTAAGAATGGAAATACAAAAAAATTACTTGCCTCTCATGCCTAAAATGCTTTTCAAAAAGAGAAGTGATTGGAAAGTTATGCATTCAAGAAGTGAGGGTCGACCTTGAGGACTTGTGTTCATGCTCACGGAAACATTGTAAAAAAATTTCATGGAATTTTCTCTGTAAATAATTATCCCCTTATATATATCCATTGTATTATAAAAATAATGTGCCAAGCGTGGGTTTTAGGATGATTAGATTGCTTGTTTACTATGTGCAGAACAAAAACAGAAACTTTGGCTGTAGCGCGTGATTTTACATTTTTTACTGGGAAGTCAAATGGGTCTGAAACTTTTTGCACTTTACTTCTGCACAAGTTTTTCAAAGTTTAAATTTATTTCATAATTTTTGGAGTTACATAAGTTTACTAAACCTTCAAATTACTACAGACTGTCCTGTTTTAGACAGATTCTGTTTTTCGTGTGTTGTTTGCTTATTTTGATGAATCTATGGGTAGTATCGGGGGGTATGAATCATGGTGAAGTTGGAATACAGTAGATATAGTTCTAATATTAAATTGGAATTAGTTTTCAACAGTACCTAAAGGTAGTGATTTGCTTTATTATACTAACGGATCTCACAAAGTTTTTGTTAAAGTTTTTGTGGATGAAGTGTTCAAAGAACGAGGAGTTACCGATGTGAGAAGAATAAAGAGAGGCAAGAGCTCAAGCTTGGGGATGACCAAGGCACCCCAAGTAAATATTCTAATTATACTCAAGCATCTAAGCTTGGGGATGCCCCGGTTGGCATCCCATCTTTCTTCCTCAACAATTATCGGTATACCTCGGTTTTGTTCCGTTCACATGATTTGTGTCCTTTGTTTTTTTGTTCTTCCTTTATGAACCATGCTAGTATGAGATAGAACTTCATTGATTTATAGAGTGCTTCACGTGCTTCACTTATATCTTTTAAGTATGATCTTATAGAATTGCTCTTTGTGCTTCACTTAAATCTTTTGAGTATGGTTTATAGAATGCTTCGTGTGCTTCACTTATACATTTTGAGCTTGGACATTGGTTAGTTTATATTAATCGTGGAATGCTCCATGAACTTCACTTATATCTTTTGTAGTATGAATAATACTATCATCTAAAGCGGGTTTGGAAGAGTGTCAACTCTAGGAACTAGTGATCCCGCTATTCCGAATGAGAAGAATTTTGCTTATGTGGAGAGTAAAAAAATTTCTTTGCTTGTAGATCATGAAAAGAATGATTTATGTGATGGTTATGTTGTTGAATTCATTCATGATGCTACTGAAAATTATTACGAGGGAGAAATATATGCTTGTAGGAGTTACAATAATATCAAGTTTCCTGTCTCTATGTGCTTAAAGTTTTGAAGTTATCCTTGTTTTTCCTTCCTATGCTAGTTGATTCTTGTTCCCATAAGTTGTGTACTCACAAAATCCATAGGCATAGGAAGTGGGTTAGGTTTAAATTTTCTATTCATATTCTTAATGATGCTCTCTTTATGTATCAATTCTTATCTTCTATGTGAGCATCATTGAAATCATCATGCCTAGCTAAAAGGCATTAAAGAAAAGCGCTTGTTGGGAGACAACCCAATATTTACCCTTGATGTTTTTGTGTGTTATCATGATTAATCTACTGTATTAATCATGTATTATAGCTTTTGTTTCAATAAAGTGCCAAGTAAGACCTTTGGGAAGACTTGGGTGAAAGTTAATGTGATCTTGCTGTAAAAAACAGAAACTTTGCGCTCATGAGATTTGCTGCCATTTTTTATTGGAGAGTGCGATTAGGTTGATTCTTTTTGAAGAAGATTAATAGACAAATTCCTCACGTCCACCATCTTATTTCATAATTTTTTGAGTAGAAGAAGTATGGTTAGTGTTCAGATCATTACAGACTGTTCTGTTTCTGACAGATTCTGTTTTCATTGCATAGTTTGCTTGTTTTCTAGTTTCTATGACTTATATTTCTCACTATAAATTGTAGAAATGATATGGTACAGTAGGAATTGTGTGATAACAATTATGAACCTTGTCTTTGACAGTACCAAAGTGAATGGTTTACTCTTTATCATACTAACCTATCTCACGAAGTTCCGTTAAGTTTTGTGTGATTGAAGTTTTCAAGCTATGGGTGAGATATCGATATGAGGAGAATAAGGAGTGGAAAGACCCTAAGCTTGGGGATTCCCGAGGCACCCCAAGGTAATATTCAAGGAAGACTCAAGTGCCTAAGCTTGGGGATGCCCCGGAAGGCATCCCCTCTTTCGTCTTCAAAACTATCGGTATACCTTCCTGGGAGCTATATTTTTATTCGTCACATGATATGTGTTTTGCTTGGAGCGTATTTTCAATTTTACTTGCGGTTTTAATAAAATCATTGGATCTCAATTATTAAATGAAAAAGAATCCTCCCATGGCTAATTAATTATTTGACTACTCAGTGTCCTTCACTATTATCTTTTGGAGTAGTTTGTCATTTACTCACGTGCTTCACGTATATCCTATGAGTAAATGATTGAATATCATAAATCTGAATTTATATATGTTTCATATGCTTATACCATGGGGAGTAATGACTTCACATAGAATAAGTATAGGTAGTAAACTTATTGAAAGTTAGCAAACGTAGAATTGGTCACTTGAACAATTCATGAAAGAATATTGAAGGAAGAGAGATTTCACATATAAATATACTATCTTGGACATCTTTTGTAATTGTGAGCACTAATTAAAATATAACATGCTAAAAGGTTGATGTCGGACAAGGAAGACAACGTAATGGGTTATGTTTTCTTATATCCGAAATAAAGTATATTGTCTTGGATCATCCAACATGTTGAGCTTGCTTTTCCCCCTCATGCTAGCCAAATTCTTTGCACCAAATAGAGATACTACTTGTGCTTCCAAACATTCCTTAAAACAGTTTTGCCATCAGAGTCCACCACACCTACCTATGGATTGAGTAAGATCCTTCAAGTAAGTTGTCATCGGTGCATGCAATAAAAGTAAAATGAACTATTATTGTTGACATTACCCTTGAGGTAAAAGTTGGAAGGCGAATCTATAAGCCCCTATCTTTCTCTGTGTCCAATTAAAACTTTGAACCCATAAATATCACGTGAGTGTTAGCAATTGTGAAAGACTAAATGATAGTTGAGTATGTGGAGTTTGCTAAATCAAAGCTCTGACATAGACCCTTCCTGAAAATAAGATGAATTGCAATTGTTTGATGACTGAGAATATAGTTTGTTAGTTTCAGTAGAGTTTATGATCTATACTTTAACATGTGAATAGCTTGTTACTTGATCATGAAAAGTTTTATGAAAATGAGCTACTGTTATGATATATAATGATACTAGAAAAAGTGATTGGAACTATCATTGATGAAACTTATGCACTTGCTAGCATTCACACTTCATAAATTATTTCTTTTATCATTTACCTACTCGAGGAAGAGCAGGAATTAAGCTTGAGGATGCTGATACGTCTCCAACGTATCTATAATTTGTGAAGTATTCATGCTATTATATTATCAACCTTGGATGTTTTATATGCATTTATATGCTATTTTATATGGTTTTTGGGACTAACCTATTAACCTAGAGCCCAGTGCCAGTTTATGTTTTTTCCTTATTATTGAGTTTTACAGAAATGGAATATCAAACGGAGTCTAACTGATGTGCCAATTTTTGACGATTTTTTATGGACCAAAAGAAGACCCCTGAGTAAAAGAGTTGGGCCAGGAGAGTCCCGGGGCGTCCACGAGGGTGGGGGGCACCCCCCCCCCCAGGCGCGTGGGCCTGCCTCGTGGACGCCTCGGGCACCTCCTTGACATGAGACCGACGCCAAAAATTCCTATAAATACAGAAACCTCGGAAAATTAACCTAGATCGGGAGTTCCGCCGCCAGAAGCCTCCGTAGCCACCGAAAATCAATCTAGGCCCTCTCTGGCACCCTGCCGGAGGGGGCCATCATCACCGGAGGGCATGGAGGAGGATCCCGGAGGGGCCATCATCACCAAGAAGGCCAAGGACCAGAGGGGGAACCTCTCCCCATCCAGGGGGAGGCCATGGAGGAGGAAGCACAAGGGAGAGAACCTCTCCTCCTCTCTCTTGGTGGCACCGGAGTGCCATCGAGAGGGGAATCATCGCCGCGGTGATCGTCTTCATCAGTATCACCATCATCATCACCATCCTCATCTCTTTTATGTGGTCCACTCTCCCACACCCCGCTATAATCCCTACTTGAACATGGTGCTTTATGCCACATATTATGATCCAATGATGTGTTGCCATCCTATGATGTTTTGAGTAGATATCCTTTGTCTTTGGGTTGATTGATGATCTAGATTGGTGTGAGTTGTATGTTTTACTTTGGTGCTGTCCTATGGTGCCCTCCGTGTCGCGCAAGCGTGAGGGATTCCCGTTGTAGGGTGTTGAAATACGTTTATGATTATCTTATAGTGGGTTGCGTGACTGACTAAAACACAAACCCGAGTAAGGGGGTTGTTGTGTATGGGATAAAGAGGACTTGATGCTTTAATGCTATGGTTGGGTTTTACCTTAATGATCTTTAGTAGTTGCGGATTCTTGCTAGAGTTCCAATCATAAGTGCATATGATCCAAGAAGAGAAAGTATGTTAGCTTATGCATCTCCCTCATATGAAACTGCAATAATGATTACCGGTCTTGTTAACGATTGCCTAGGACAATTCCGCACACCGACCCACCATTATTCCACACTCGCTATTTATAATATTTACTAATATAGTATAACTTCATGATCACATCTCCTACTTTTATATTTTAGCTCTCCGATATCATACAAAGTTATCCTCTTCATACCCACAACATAGTTTTATTTCTCGTTGCTAGTTGGAAGCAAACGTTCGGTGTACGTAGAGTCGTATAAGTGGCAGATAGGGCTTGAGAGAATATTGATCTTACCTTTAGCTCCTTGTGGGTTCAACACTCCATACTTATCACTTCCACCTTTGGAAATTGCGACGATGATTCCTTGCACTTGGGGATTATCATGGCTACTTTAATACACATCTGGGTGGATTGGTTTGTGGGCACCTGGGGTAATCCAGTGTTGTCCAAAGGAGATCCCGGGATATCTGTGTGATCTTCCTATGGTTTGCCACCCAGGCTCAAAGGGATCATTATGTTATTCATGATGGAAACTTCCGTGTGCAGCCACAAGCCATTATGGGCTCTGGCATAGTTGAGTATGTTGTGTGACCTGTTTTAGTGGTAGACTAGTAGATGTAGGGGCACTACTGCAGGATGCTGCTAACACGGCACTATGATCAGAGACACTTTCACTAAACTGTGTGTGATGCATTAATCACAAACGGGGATGTAAAAAACCATCAAAAAAGGTGCAAAACATTTGCAATGAAGGATGCATCAAACACAGTTCAGATTTTAGTTGAGTGTGCGATCTAGGGCATATGGTTCAGTCCAATGAACTGTTTGCAATGAGGCAGAACAAAAGAAATGGGCAGCCTGATGAAGGTGTGCGTGATATAGAGCATACGGTTCACTCAGATGAACTATTTGTGATTAGGCAACACAAAAGAAACGGGCAGCCAGATGAAGGTGTGTGCGATATACAGCATACAGTTCACTCGGATGAACTGTTTGTGATTAGGCAACACAAAAGAAATGGTCAGCCAGATCAAGGTGTGTGTGACTGAGGGCATACGCTTCAGAAGGATTAACTGTTTGTGATTAGGCAACAGAACAGAAACGGGTAAGCCAGATCAAAGTGTCTGCGATTGATGGCATACCCTTCACATGGATGAACTATTTGCGATTAGCCACAACAAACTAAAACAGTTAGATAGATCAACGTGTGTGCGCTAGACGGGCACACCCATTCTAATTAAAAGAAGTGTGCGCGATGGTAATAACGAGCGCGCACGGTTGTTGGAACAAGGCGTGTGCTGACATTGCCTATTGCGGTGCACCCTATGGTGCAAACTCCACGTACGCGACCGAGATAGCGTATGTGCCCACATTACGCCTTCCGGGGATAGTGCCGCACTTATAACCGTCAGTAAATTTTGAGCATGCGTCCTGTCACATTCCAAATTGCAAACTTGTTCACACCGATCAAAACCTAAACGGTTTCCCACTTAGGAGCGGATTACTACTCGGTTATAAATACTACTACTCCAAGATGACTGCACATTGCTCCTCAACTCCTCATCCACAAAAAGTCAAAAACAAAGAAGTCATTCATCATCGTTCCCTTGCATCCGCCATGGCCGGCGTGAGTTCTGGGTCGAGAGATTGCCACCAGGGAGAGGCGAGCCTGGAAGCAGAAGCACGAGAGATGTCCCGCCTCGCCATGAAAGCAGCCAACATGTCCCGCCGCACGGCTGTAGCAGGAAAGAGGTCCCGCCGCGCCGCCGAAGCGGCATGGAGGACCCGCCGCACCGTCGATGCAGCAGACTGGTCTGGCCGCGCCGTGGAAGTAGAAGAGATGTCTCGCCGTGCCGCGAATGCAAAAGATATGTCCTCCCATGCCGCGGCGGCTTGGGAAAATGTCTCGCGGGCAGGCGACAACTCTTACAGGCGCATGCGTGCCCTCGTTCTTAGGCAGATGGATCAGATCTCCAGGTGGGCGAGGTTGCAGGATGCCCTGAAAGCCTCGTTTGAACAGTCTATCGACGTCATCCGGCAACTAAATGAGAGCAATGCGAAGCTCCGGGCCGAGTGTGACCTGCTGAGGTGAAGATCGTCGGAAGTGCGGAGCAGCAGGAGCAGACCACTGCCTTATTGAAGAGGACCGACGTCATCGTCGAGAAACTTATGGAAAAGAATGCCATGCTGCACATCAAGCACAGAAGGCTAGTGGAGGAATATGTGGATGCTCTCAACCAGCATCTCAAGGACAAGAAAGAGCTCGTCGTCGCCCGCCGCGGAGACTAGTTCCCACGGCCTGCAGCAACGCATCAAGAAAGTAGAGATCAACGAGCTAGATCGTTGTCTTCCTTCTTCTTTTGCCCTTGTGTATATCGGGTGTTGCCGCATGTGGCTTTTTTAATTATATTTATAAATATGTAAGACAATTATTATCTAATGTCATCGTCCTTATATTCATCATGCTTGCTATAAGTCACAGTCGATGCTATATAGGTCCATCAGATCTTACATCAAGATCCGTGCAAAACTTTCTTTTCAGATTTTCATTTTTCTCTCTTAAATCTCAGTCCAGTGAGACATATGCCACGCCGTAGAACAGGTGCTCGAGCACCATTAATGGAGACGTTGGGAGGGAGATCCGCGACGGGTAGCGGTCAAAGGGCTCTCCTCCCGATGAGCACGCACAGGGGTCTAATCGCACGCCTCCAGTAATCAAATAGCTACCCCGCACGACACCACCTAGCCAATAAAAAAAGGGATGTGTGGCCGCACGTAATTGGTAAGTCGAACGCCCACGGTTTCAATAATACTTGTGTTTCCGATTTGTAGTGTGACAGCACTTGTTCCAAAATGACATTGTTGATTGTTAATGTGTGCGCCTTCGCAAATCAGACAGAAAAATTACCAGAGCATGTTGGTGCCATGTCATGAGACCATGCCAAGTTTCATGATTTTTAGGCGTGTTTTGGAATTACAGGAATTAAAAAACCAAGTTTCTCAATCTTTCCAGCCAAGCCACGATGCCCAGATGTTTGAATTTCACTCCCATCTCTTGCATGGGACCTAGAAATTCACCCAAGGACACACATGTGATTTTTCAAACAACTTTGATGCACTGGAGCATGTGCTTGTAGTTCATATTCTAATTATGCACATTAAATTCCCCAAAACACAATTAATGTATAAAAAAGTCCAAATGAACCTGGAATAATTCCAAATTTAGCACAGTACTTCTATTTGGTCTAATATGGCTGTGTAAAAAAATTAAGGCGGGAGAAGGCAGTGTACGTATGTCGTTTCGCACACGGAGGTGACAGTTCCCTCTCGGAACCACGAGCCTTCTTGAGGGAAGCGCCGGTTTGCAAGAAGCTTACACCAAAGCTTGTCCCAATTCGGCCAAAAAATTTACCGCAAGCATGTTGGTGCCATGTCATGACACCATGCCAAGTTTCATGATTTTCACGCGTGTTTTGGAATTACAGTAATTAAAAAAACCAAGTTTCTCTATCTTTCCGGCCGAGCCACGATGCCCAGATGTTTGAATTTCACTCCAATCTCTTCCATGGGACCTAGAAATTCACCCAAGGACACACATGTGATTTTTCAAACAACTTTGGTGCACTGGAGCCTGTGCTTGTAGTTCAAATTTGAATTATGCACATTAAATGCCCATAAACTAAATTAATGTATAAAAAGGCAAAACGAATCAGGAATAATTCCAAAAATTAGCACGGTACTTCTATTTGGTCTAATCTGGTTGTGTAAAAAAATTAAGGCAGGAGAAGGCAGTGTACATATGTCATTTCGCACACGGAGGTGACATGTTCCCTCTCGGAACCACGAGCCTTCTTGAGGGAAGCTCCGGTTTGCAAGAAGCTTACACCAAAGCTTGTCCCAATTCGGCCAAAAAAATACTGCAGCATGTTGGTGCCATGTCATGAGACCATGCCAAGTTTCATGATTTTCGGGCATGTTTTGGAATTACAGGAATTAAAAAACCAAGTTTCTTAATCTTTTCAGTCGAGCCACGATGCCCATATGTTTGAATTTCACTCCCATCTCTTGCATGGGACCTAGAAATTCACCCAAGGACACACATGTGATTTTTTAAACAACTTTGGTGCACTGGAGCCTGTGCTTCTAGTTCAAATTTGAATTATGCACATTAAATGCCCAGAAACTCAATTAATGCATAAAAAGGCCAAACGAACCCGGAATAATTCCAAAATTTAGCACGGTACTTCTATTTGGTCTAATCTGGCTGTGTAAAAGTTAAGGCGGGAGAAGGCAGTGTACGTATGTCATTTCGCACACGGAGGTGACACATTCCCTCTCGGAACCACAAGCCTTCTTGAGGGAAGCTCCGGTTTGCAAGAAGCTACACAAAAGCTTGTCCCAATTCGGCCAAAAAAATTACCGCAGCATGTTTGTGCCATGTCATGAGACCATGCCAAGTTTCATGATTTTTAGGTGTGTTTTGTAATTACAGGAATTAGAAAATCAAGTTTCTCAATCTTTCCGGCCGAGCTACGACACTCAGATGTTTGAATGTCACTCCCACCTCTTGCATGGGACCTAGAAATTCACCCAAGGACACACATGTGATTTTTCAAATAACTTTGGTGCACAAGAGCACGTGCTCGTAGTTCAAATTTGAATTATACACATTAACTGCGCAGAAACTCAATTACTGTATAAAAATGGCCAAACGAACACGGAATAATTCCAAAATTTAGCACAATACTTCTATTTGGTCTAATCTGCCTGTGTAAAAGAATTAAGGCAGGAGAAGGCAGTGTACGTATGTCGTTTCGCACACGGAGGTGACACGTTCCCTCTCGAAACCAGGAGCCTTCTTGAGGGAAGCTCCAGTTTGCAATAAGCCTACACCAAAGCTTGTCCCAATTCGGCCAAAGAAATTACCACAACATGTTGGTGCCATGTCATGACACCATGCCAAGTTTCATGATTTTCAGACGTGTTTTGGATTTACAGTAATTAAAAAACCAAGTTTCTCAATCTTTTCGGCTGAGCCACGACGCCCAGATGTTTGAATTTCACTCCCATCTCTTGCATGGGACCTAGAAATTCACTCAAGGACACACATGTGATTTTTCAAACAACTTTGGTGCACTGGAGCATGTGCTTGTAGTTCAAATTTGAATTATGCACATTAAATGCCCAGAAACTCAATTAATGTATAAAAAAGGCCGAATGAACACGGAATAATTCCAAAATTAGCACGATACTTCTATTTGGTCTAATCTGCCAGTGTACAAAAATTAAGGCGGGAGAAGGTAGTGTACGTATGTCGTTTCGCACACGAGGTGACACGTTCCCTCTCAGAACCAGGAGCCTTCTTAAGGGAAGCTCTGGTTTGCAAGAAGCTTACACCAAAGCTTGTCCCAATTCGGCCAAAAAATTTGCTGAAGCATATTGGTGCCATGTCATGACACCATGCCAAGTTTCATGATTTTCAACCGTGTTTTGGATTTACGGGAATTAAAAAACCAAGTTTCTCAATCATTCCGGCCAAGCCACGACACCCAGATGTTTGAATTTTATTCCCATTTCTTTCATGGGACCTATAAATTCACCCAAAGACACACATGTGATTTTTCAGCAAACTTTGGTGCATTGGAGCATGTGCTTGTAGTTCAAATTTGAATTATGCACATTAAATGCCCAGAAACTCAATTAATGCATAAAAATGCCAAACGAACTCGGAATAATTCCAAATTTAAACACGACACTCATGTACTAGTTGCATGTTCACTGTACGTAAATGTTCTAGCAATTCAAACACCATCCTTTCCCTCTGTAACACCATTTTGTCTTTCAAAACATAATGAAAAAATCAGGTATACCACAAACAATTTACTAGAAAGAATCGTGTGGGATGCTATATAAAATATCTTGGTGCACCGTCTTGCCTGGCTTACGCAGGAAGCTTCGTCGTCTATAGTTCATCGCCCCCGCTTGAACCACACTTGCGCGCCAGTTTCTCGCGGCACCAAGCGAAAAAAAAATTCCACTACGGAAATATCTATCTCCCCGCCCCCTCCCTCCTACCAAAAGCCACATTTCCATTATTCCTCCTTGCTTTCCAAGTTCAAACCTTCACTGCTGCTTACTGGCAGCTCGGCCTCCTCGCCTGCGACCCTTCTTCTTGCAGCGGTGCCTCCTCGCCGACTACCCTTCTTCTTGCAGCGCCGCCTCCTCGCTGGCGACCCTTCTTCTTGCAGCGCCGCCTCCTCCCCCAGCGACCCTTCTTCTTGTTGCGCGGCCTCCTCGCCGCCGACCCTTCTTCTTGCTGCGCGGCCTCGTCGATATTGTCAGGTAATCCACACCCCACCCACACCATCCTGCTCCTTTCCCGTCCCACATGCCCCGACTGATGGGGCGACACCTTCCACTGAAATCACTACCCCCTCCTCCAATTAAGAGCCGCCCACTACCATTTTACATGCAGTATAATGTGGAGCTGAGTAGCATGCGGCCGCACGCGCGAACGAGGTCCCAATGGCTGCCATGCGTGTCGGCCGCCAGATCTCAGAGGAGCACCTCATCTTCAAGGCCACCGTCGACACCGCCGTGCAGTTGTTTATTTTAAAATATAGTTCGTGATGTTTTCTGGAGGACATCGCCAGTGCCTTCTAGTGATTTTTCCTCTGTAATGTTAATATGCAATCTGATGTTCAGTTAACAGTTTGCTCCTCTGAAATGTAATGTTTAGTTAACACTTTGGTCCAACAATTGCTACATTTCGTAGTACTGTTTTCAAGCATTCTTTGTTTTGTTAACTGTCTTATCTTCTAGTACATGTTTCTATTCTACAATGTCATGCTCAGTTAACTATTTTGGTTCATTTGGTCTACTATCCATTTAATTGTTTGGTTCAGTTCTGTAATTTGATTTTCATTTGATGTGGGTACAATTTTGTATTGTTATGCATGTGACACCAATCGAATTTGGTTGTACTCAATACATATTCTACTGATAGTATGGCAACTCTCAGTTAACCTGATCAAGTTCTTCCTTATGTGTGTTGCAGGGAAACAATGGGAGACACTACAGTTTACCATGGAGGTTTGTTCGAGCTGGGTCCTTTGGCTACTAGCACATTATTGTGCAGTTGCAGGAATCATTCTAATATTTAGGTTTCTTACAATTTGGTCTTGCACATGTAGGTCCTGCTGTCAGAGGCTTAGACCCACTGTTCGACCCATTTTGCATATGGGGAAATGAGATGTCCATGAATATCAGTCAAGTCAAGAAACTCAGAAAGATTGTTAGGATGAAGAAACTTGCGACGAATAACAGCAAGATCTTTGTTTGCACAATGAAGAAGACATCACTCAACTATAGGATGGTACCAATTCTTTTACCTTGTTTTTACCCCTTGCACCATTTCAAAATTTATAACAGCGATTTATGCATAGCTTTGTTTTCAGTACTTTAAAAAGAAGTTCACTGATGATTACCTCTCAAACCACATGCATGGTCAAGAGGCAAGGAAGGTATTCATTCAACACCCACGGTACAATATTGAAGTCTTGCTGAAGAGGACGAAGGTTGGGCAGGCAATTATCCATAGCCACTGGCCTAAAGTTCAAGGACATTCAACATCACTGAAGGCTCAATATTTTCCTTCCGCTTCTGCAGTTTCCCAGATGAGATTCATCTGTCTATTTACCGTGTATGATGCTACTTTCCAAAGGTTTTTGATGCTGCATGTGAAACTTCGTGTTGTTGTGTAAAGGCGTAACTGAGTGCCGAAGCTATCTGATGTAATTCGATTATGAAATCCTGGTTGCTTTTATACGGACATGAATATCTGTCGTGTTTTATAAGAAATATCAATTAGATTACTACATGGATTATCAATAATAGGCTAATTACCCTGCTTATTGGGGTTTTCTATTGCAAACGGTTACTCAGACAGCACCGTGGGCGATGAACTCAAACAACCCGAACGGTTTCTAGAAAGTAGGCGTGTTCGATCAACTAACAATCACACACGGCTTCCGACAGCGAACTGTTTGCGTTAGGCCACCTTGCACAAACATTTCCACACAAAGAACTGTGTGGGATGTACATACCCACGGAAAAGATTTTCTGGGATTCACTGTGTGGGATGTACATGCCTACGGAAATGATTTCTGGGATTCACCGTGTGGGATGTACATACCTACGGAAATGATTTCTGGGATTCACCATGTGGGATGTACATACCTATGGAAATGATTTCTGGGATTCACCATGTGGGATGTACATACCTACGGAAATGATTTCTAGGATTCACCGTGTGGGATGTACATACCTACGGAAATGATTGGGTTTCCATGCCTCGCCCGATCACACACGGCCCCAGCCTGGGTCCCAGGAGGGCCTATCCCTGACGATTTCTGGGTCGTGTGGGAAGGACCCCCCTATTGCCCACACTCACTTGGCAATGGTTCCAAATGCCGTCGTGGAAAGGGGTTTTAAACCGTTTGTTTAGGACGTCGTTGTACCAGTGGGGATGTAGGTGGTACGGTCTACCCGTCGTAAAGAATTAATGCTTCTGAAAGACCATGTCTCGGTCATCCGTTTGTCAAACAACATGTAGTGCGAGAAATTCAACGGAGGAGATTGAGCCATGTGGGGAAAAGTGTGCAAACCTCTGCAGAGTGTATAAACTAATCATGATTAGCCATGTCCCCGGTTATGGACATCTTGAGTATCTGGTGCTTGAATTATTATGTTGATCTCATCACTTTACTTACTTGATTTGATTGGGTTGTTAATTTTTAATTGAGATTTGAGATTGGGTTACCATGCTCAATGTTTATCAACAAATTTTGTAGTTAAATAAAATATATTCTTTGTTGTAGGGAAAAACTAGCTTTATGCAAATGATAACCGTAGAGCCTCCACCAGCCAAATATGCATGTAGTTATAGTTGTTATTTGTTCATTTGCTCTATAGTGTTATCTTGCCAGCATATTCCATGTGCTGACCTACACAAGGCTGCAATGTATTATGTTGCAGAATTTTCAAACGAAGAGTGAGGTGCGCTAGGTCGTTGTCATGCACTCAGTTTTTCTGTGGAGTTGGATGGACTCTACTACCTTCGAAGCTTTCGTTGTTATCTTATTTAGATGGCCTTCAGCCATATTATTGTAATAAGTTCTCTTTAGAGACATTTTATGTAATATGTGTGTGATTGAACTCTGTTATAAATCCTCGAGTACTATGTGTGTCAGCAATACCGATCCAGGGATGATACTTAAACACAGAGACTTGACTGTCTAAGGTCGGGTTGCTACATGAACGAAGTCTATGAAGGTTTGGAAGTCTACCTTGAAGACTTACTAGAGTGATTGGGCGAGGACTGGGTGTCCTTAGCTCAAGGGGAATAAGGTGAAGATGCGGTCTTATGAGTTGAATCTCAGCCTCCGTAACCAGACGTACAATTGTCACAGCAACTGGAACTGGTCTACCAAATCCTTGTCTTCACCAAGCAACTAGTTCTATCCTTCACTTCCCTTTACTTTACAGTTTGTCTTCGTGAAGTCATTGCATGCCTGTCTGTTTTGATTGACTTCTGAAAGTGCAACTATCCCTAGGTGGTTTTGGTAATTCATAACAACATATAGCTCATTGAGCTAATGCTATTCCAAGATGATTATTTCAGGAAAGCTCAATGATTGGCATGGCATGGATGTGAAAGTGGAACCCTCAAAATGCTAAGGAAAAAGGATTGGCTCAAGCTCAAAAGCTCAAGACTCTTCATTTTATATTTTAGTGATCCAAGATCACATTGAGTCTTTAGGAAAAGCCAATACTATCAAGGAGGGATGAGGTGTTGCTTAATGAGCCTCTTGCTTCATGTGCTTAGTGATATGCTCCAAAACCCTCAACTACTTTCCCATATCCACATTTGACCTAAACCCTAAGCCAAACTCGGTCCTACCGATTCTTCCTATCCGGCGCCACCGAGTTTCACTTGTCATTAGCCACTGCCAAACCCTAGCAATTCGGTCCTACCGATAGGGATCTCGGTCTCACCGAGATGGGGTTGCAAACTCTCTGTTTCCCTTTCGTAACTTTTCGGTCTCACCGAAAGAGCGAATCGGTCCCACCGAGATTGCAATGTAAATTCAGTGTTTCCCCTTTGTAACTTTCGGTCTCACCGAAAGAGCAAATCGGTCCCACCGAGTTTGCCTGACCAACTCTCTGGTTAGCTAATTACCAAATTCGGTCTCACCGAGTTTGTGTAATCGGTCGCACCGAGATTACGTTATGCCCAAACCCTAACCATATCGGTCCTACCGAGTTGCATGTCAGTCCCACCGAAAATCTCTAACGGTCACTAGGTTTACATTTTCGGTCCGACCGAGTTTATTGATTCGGTCCCACCGAGATTGGAAAACTGTGTAACGGTTGGATTTTGTGTGGAGGCTATACATACCCCTCCACCTCCTCTTCATTTATGGAGAGAGCCATCAGAACACACACACACCATTCCAACTCATATGTTCTGAGAGAGAACCACCTACTCATGTGTTGAGACCAAGATATTCCATTCCTACCATATGAATCTTGATCTCTAGCCTTCCCAAGTTGCTTTCCACTCAAATCTTCTTTCCACCAAATCCAAATCCTATGAGAGAGAGTTGAGTGTTGGGGAGACTATCATTTGAAGCACAAGAGCAAGGAGTTCATTACCTACACACCATTTGTTACTTCTTGGAGAGTGGTGTCTCCTAGATTGGCTAGGTGTCACTTGGGAGCCTCCGACAAGATTGTGGAGTTGAACCAAGGAGTTTGTAAGGGCAAGGAGATCGCCTACTTCGTGAAGATCTACCGCTAGTGAGGCAAGTCCTATGTGGGCGATGGCCATGGTGGGATAGACAAGGTTGCTTCTTCGTGGACCCTTTGTGGGTGGTTGATTCTTCGTGGACCCTTCGTGGGTGGAGCCCTGTGTGGACTCGCGCAACCGTTACCCTTGGGTGGAGCCCTGTGTGGACTCGCGCAACCGTTACCCTTCGTGGGTTGAAGTCTCCATCAACGTGGATGTAGGATAGCACCACCTATCCGAACCACGGGAAAAACATCCATGTCTCCAATTGCGTTTGAATTCTCCAAACCCTTCCCTTTACATTCTTGCAAGTTGCATGCTTTATTTTCCGCTGCCTATATACTCTTTGCATGCTTGCTTGAATTATGTGATGATTGCTTGACTTGTCCTAAATTAGCTAAAATCTGCCAAGAACTAAAATTGGGAAAAGGTTAAGTTTTTATTCGGTCAAG
The DNA here is from genome assembly GCF_056163025.1 of Triticum urartu. Classification (NCBI taxonomy): domain Eukaryota; kingdom Viridiplantae; phylum Streptophyta; class Magnoliopsida; order Poales; family Poaceae; genus Triticum; species Triticum urartu. Next base: position 421,655,353 of record NC_141878.1, on the reverse strand, counting down.
TAGTCTAATCACCCCCCTCTAGACATACTTTCGATCCTACAAGTGGTATCAGAGCTTTGGTCTCCATTTGCTTTGATCTCCATAGCTTTGGTGGTCATAGCCTTGGTTTCACAACCTAGGAGAGTATGGCGTCTAGCGAGGGAAATTATCACCGTAGAGGTCCTTACTTTGATGGTACTAATTTTGCTAGTTGGAAGCATAAAATGAAAATGCATATTCTTGGACATAACCCCGCCGTTTGGGCTATTGTGTGTGTTGGCTTGCAAGGTGACTTCTTTGATGGGAGAGAACTAAACCGTGAAGCTACCGCGGATGAGTTGAAGATGTTGCAATACAATGCTCAAGCTTGTGATATTCTCTTCAACGGATTGTGCCCCGAAGAATTCAACAAAATCAGCCGCCTTGAGAATGAAAAGGAAATTTGGGACACTTTGATTGATATGCACGAAGGTACCGACTCCGTCAAGGAATCCAAGCTGGATGTACTTCAAAGCCAACTTGACAAGTTCAAGATGAAGGATGGTGAAGGTGTCACTGAAATGTACTCTAGGCTTGCTCTCATCACAAATGAGATTGCCGGCTTAGGAAGTGAAGAGATGACCGATAAATTCATCATCAAGAAGATTCTAAGAGCCTTGGATGGAAAATATGATACCGTGTGCACATTGATCCAAATGATGCCCAATTACAAAGATCTCAAGCCAACGGAGGTGATTGGAAGAATTGTTGCTCATGAGATGTCACTTAAGGATAAAGAGGAACTTCACAACAAATCAAGTGGTGCCTATAAAGCCTCATGTGAAGCCCCTACATCATCAAGTGAGAAACAAGACTTCAATGAAGAATTGAGCTTAATGGTGAAGAACTTCAACAAGTTCTACAAGAGTAGAAGCAAAGATAGAAGCTTCAAGTCAAGGTCCTACAATGACAAAAGATCTTCTAGTCGAGAGCGAAACTGCTACAATTATGGAAGACCCAGACACTATTCCAATGAGTGTACGGCTCCCTACAAGAGAAGAGAAGATTCTCCAAGAAGAAAAAGCAAAGAATCACCACCAAGGGAGAAAAGGAGTAGAGATGATCGTTATGAACGAAGATACTCACGGAGAAGCAAGGATTCAGAAAGGAAGGAAAAATCATCAAGGAGCTACACAAGACGAAGACATCAAGCTCATGTTGGTGAATGGGTATCCGGTTCCGACTCCGACAGCCACTCCGAGAGAAGTTATCACTCCGACTCCGAAGATACTCAAGATGAAGGTGTTGCCGGTCTAGCACTTGTGTCAACCAACTCCTACGACATATTTGACTCACCAAATGAAGGAATTGGAAGATGCTTCATGGCCAAAGGTCCTAAGGTAACACACCCCAAGTATGTTGATTTCAATAGTGATGAAGATGACTTTTTAGGTGATTATTTGCTTGTTGACAACTCTAGTGATGAATACTATGATGAAATGTCAATTAAACATGCTAATCAAGATAAAACGAATGACAATGATAAGGAGAAGATTGAGGCCCTAACTAAAGAACTAAACACTCTTAAGTTAGCTCATGAAACCATCTTCGAAGATCATTGAGAACTTTTAAGAGCTCATGAGAAATTACGCTTTGAAAAGCTCAATCTTGAGCAAGAGCATGAGTTCTTAAAAGCAATCAATGATGATCTCCGCAAGAAAAGTTCTTCTTACATTGCCAAGCGTTTACTCTTATCCACTTACATGCCTCAAGTCAAGTCTAGTAACAAGAACAAGAAAGATTCTTCCTCTAGTAGTAACAATGATCATGCTAAATCCAATATTATTACTTCTAGTAGCTCTCTTGATTCCACTAATGATTCTCTTAGCCAAGTTACACTTGAGCAAGAAAATAGTTTACTGAAGGGAATTATAGAGAAAGGAGTGTACAAAAGCCTTGCCGGGAGTAAGCAATTCGAGGAAATTGTGCGCAAGCAAGGAATGCACCGGAAGAATCAAGGTGTTGGTTTTGAACGAAAGTTCAATGCCAATGGAGTTGAGTGGGAAGAAGATCAATACCCCAAGACAAAGTTTGTCCCTCAACAAGAGAAGTTCAAGGGGACACAAGCTCAAGATGATCTTCCACCACAAGACTACAAGCAAAAAGGCAAGGACAAGCTTCAAGAGGAAATTGATGCATTTGAAGAAGCTCCAAAGACCTTAGTCAAGTGGATTCCCAAGACTACTTCAAGTTCCACTTCATCAAGTACGACTACAACTCCAAGGATTCCCATCAAGATGATGTGGATCCAAAAGAAGAAGAACTAGAGAGTTCTTGAGGGTGACTCCGCCAACATACTTCACTCTTATCATTTTGGCAAGAACAAGTGCAATCAAGTTCCACATCGTGCACTAGTTCAAGGAGTCACAAACCCTCTTTTTGGTAAGACAAGGGACAAGGTAACCTAAAAGTTTTCATGGACATCATCTTTTGTGTGCATCACTCTATGTCTATGGATATCCTTGTTTGTTCCTTGTGGGACTAACCCATGTAGGTATTGAAAGTGCAATTCACTCAAATGGATAGCTCCAAGTGATCTACATCAACATTGAGCATCCACATCTTCAACATCTACATGAAGTCATCATCGACAAAACCCAAGGTTAGTTCATCCCTCTTAGGGGGGATATCACATCTAGGGGGAGCTTTACTCTAAGACTTGAGCTAAAGCAACTCTAAAGATGTGAACAAAACAATGCTTTATGTAAAAGTGGTAACCCCACTTGAGCTTAAACGATGAGTATGACCTATGATCAAGTGCTCTCACTTGACTCCTAAGTCAATATACTCATATATAGATGACCTTGTCATCGCAAATTGCTTGATAGATGCTAGAATTGGTTGTGCATGCCTTGCCACATATTTCATTTGCCATCTTATTGTGTGAGAAGCTGGTTGCATATTTTACTCATTCGAGGACATCCACTTGTTGTTTTGATTGTTTGGTTTTATCTTCTTTTGCCAAGTGGATGGACAAGAATGCCTAAGAACCTCCTCTAGTTATCTATGCTTTTCTCGTCTCAAACTCTATTCATGCTGCATCACAAAATTTGATCAAGTCAGATTCGAACCACTCTGTGTGAGGAGCGCTCGGAGTCCCCGATTCGTCATAGACTTAAACTTTCAAAGCCTCTTTATGATTCTCGGTCTGACCGATACTCCACTTTCGGTCCTACCGAGATCATTAAGTTGATCTAGGTTTTCGATCTCGGTGCAAACGATTTGAACATTTCGGTCACACCGAGTTTCAGTAACTGCTTGCAGTTATGAATCTCGGTGCCACCGAGTTGTTCCACTCGGTCACACCGACAGGGTCGGGCTATATATAGTCACGGGCAAAATTTTGGAAATTTCTCCGAACCCCTCGCCCGCGCGATAGCCTGCTCTGCCCTCGTGGTCTCCGGATCGTCTTCTCGCCGCCAGCCGCCTCCAGTCGCTGGTCTCCGTCGCCGTCAACAGGAATTCTGCCCCGCCGTTGCCGCCGTAGAAAGTCTCCACCGAACTAGGGTATGGACTTGATCACAGTGCTATACCCCGTCCAATTCCTAGCACATTGTGTTCTTCATGATTCTTGCCACAATTGAAACACTCCTATCCAGTCAATGCGCCCGTAGATTAGCTTTGATTCAAAAAATTTAGGGTTAGGTTTCTGCCGAAACCATCTCGGACCCACCGAGTTGAAAAACTCGGTCCCACCGATTTGGCTTATGCCATTGCACAAGTGAGACTCGGCCTGACCGAGAATTACTTATCGGTGTGACCGATTTTGGAACTCAGTGAAACCCTAGCAGTCTCGGTGCCACCGAACTGTGACTCGGTCCAACCGAGTTCACCAGTTCAGGTGCCAAAACTGCTTCGGTATCACCGAGTTTAAAAATCGGTAGATCCGAGATGATTTCAGTGGGAAACTAAAACTAAGTTTTGGATCATTCTTTTGCAAAAATCTCTGCATTTTGTGATGCTCATCTAGTCTATCTCATCTATAAACTATTCACAGGGTCAGCAGTCAGTGCAGCATGTCTGATCAAAGTGATAGCCAAAATATGTCAGAGCAGCAGGTGCACATGAGTGAGGGCACTAGTCCCTCAAATTCTTCTGATGAAGGCAGCAGGAGCACCCCTAGCAACTTGCCAAAGGCTGCCACGAGACAGAGGAAGAAGAGGACTTCAGATTCTGAAGATGAGGACTATGTGGCAGAGGAAGAGGCCACTTTCAAGAGAGTTGAGCCAGCTCAAGGCACAAAGCCAGGGCTGAAAATCAAAAGGCCAGCAGGCAGGCAGCCAATGTCAAAGGCCAGAATGTCAACTGAGAAGCCCATAGAGCTAGTTGCAGCTGAGGGCAAGAAAAGAAAGGAAAGGGTGAAGAAGACTGTGGCTAGAGTGCTTGGCAAAGCTTCCATCATGGAAGAGGAAGAAGAAGAAGAGGTAGCTGCACCAGCGCCCAAGGCACCCAAGCTAATGGGAGATGCCATAAAATCAGCGGGAGCTGCTTCCAAGGCCAAGCCAGCTCCAAAGCCAAAGCCAAAGAGGAACACAAGAAGCATTCCCGCAGCTGAGAAGAACAAGGCCCCAGTGCCTGAGACTGTTGCTGAAGAAGAGGATGAAGAGCAAATTCTGAGAAAGCTAAAGCCCAAGATCCCAGACCACAACGATGCTCATCCTGTGGCTGAGGACATGAAGCTCAGGAGAGATTCAGGGCTGAGGAAGTGGAGAGAAGCAGACCCATATGCTTCAAGGAGAAGGACAGCAGTTGACTACAGGTTTCACACCAAGGAGCAGCAGGATTTCTATGAGACTGTTTTGCTTGATAAGAAGCCAATTGTCTGTGACATGAGATGGGTCGACTGGACCTACATGAGGGAGAAGGAGGAACACTACCCAGGAGTATATGACAGCTTTAATGCTTGTGGAGTTGCTGACTTTGTTGGGCAGAAGCTCACAAAGTGGAACGAGGAACTGATCATGCAATTCTACTCCACGGCACACTTTTATCCAGATGGGAGGATCACATGGATGTCTGAGGGTACGAGGTACCAATCCACTGTTGAGGAATGGGCAAAGTTGATTGATGCCCCAAAGGAGCATGATGATGACATGGACATATATGCCAAGAATATGGACCACAACTCAATGTCCAATATGTACAAGGAGATCCCAAATGAAGCACTTGATACTTTCAAGTTTGGCTCAGTGCATTATCTTCTGTCAGGTCTGCCTACGATCAATTGGATACTAAGGCACACCTTACTGCCCAAGTCTGGAGATCACAAGATGATCAGAGGCCATGCTATCAACTTGCTACATGTGTTTGATGTGCCTCAGAAGTTCAAGGTGATGAGCCTCATAGTGGAAACAATCAAGAGGACTGCAGCAGATCAGAAGAGGAGTTGTGGATATGCCCCTCAAATTCAGGAGCTCATCAACTCCAAGATGGGCAAGGGCATATATTTATTGGACAAGGAACATTTGCCCATCCGTCCAGATTTTGAGGACAATCAAGTTGTCATGACTGAGAACGAGCCATCATCTGCCCAAGCATACGCAAAGAAGGAGAAGGCGAGGAAGGAGAAAGCTGCCAAGATGCCTACTCAAAAGGAGGCATCTGAGTATTTCTTGAAGACTAAACAAGAGCAGCTTGGTTACTTGATTGCATCTACGCTGAGGATTGAACAAAGTCTGGCCACCCTCACTCAGAATCAGCAGAGCCTAGAGAGAATCATGGAACAGAAGTTCTATGACTTGGATGTCAAAGTAACGGAAGTTTAGTCTGTAGTGGAGCAGCTCCAGGAGGACATGCAGGAGAGGAGAGGCAGGACTACCACTCATGCCTTTGCCAGAGTGCCAAGAGGTCCGAGGTCGTCTGCCGTGCCAGTTGCTGACACAAGAGCCACCACCTCAGCACCAGCCACAGCCTCAGTTCCACCAGCTCCAGCATCTACTTCAGCTCCAACTCCAGCGTCTACTTCAGCATCTACCGAAGCCTTCATCCTTGGAGTGATCCGGACTCCACCACCACCTGAAGATCAAGCCTGAGCGTCGATTTAGCACTATGCGTTTTCTAGGAACTTTTTGGTAACTTGTTGCCAAAGGGGGAGAATATGTATAGATCATAGGCTTCGAGAGAGAGAGTGTGCTTTTCTCTCTTGCTTTATTTGGTGTTTTTTTCGAACTTGTTTGCTTTTGAGTGCTTGAGATACTATGCTTATGAGACATTGATGATCATGTGTTTGATCATAAGCTACACTTAATGTTTGCTTAATGCTATTATCTTATCCATCTTATGTGATCATTCACTATTCTTGGTGATGAGTGCATGTATTTCATTCTTATCATTTTAAGCGCTCCACCAAGATGTATGTGACATGGAAGGGTAACCCATGACTCTAACTCCTTGTGCATTTGCAATCCAAAGAAAATTTTAAATATGCACAAGTTTAGGGGGAGCTCTTACTTATCACATACTTCTCAAAGCGACGATATATTTCATGCTTATTATCATTTGTCGAAGCTTTGATCTATATGTTGTCATCAATTACCAAAAAGGGGGAGATTGAAAGTGCAACTATCCCTAGGTGGTTTTGGTAATTCATAACAACATATAGCTCATTGAGCTAATGCTATTCCAAGATGATTATTTCAGGAAAGCTCAATGATTGGCATGGCATGGATGTGAAAGTGGAACCCTCAAAATGCTAAGGAAAAAGGATTGGCTCAAGCTCAAAAGCTCAAGACTCTTCATTTTATATTTTAGTGATCCAAGATCACATTGAGTCTTTAGGAAAAGCCAATACTATCAAGGAGGGATGAAGTGTTGCTTAATGAGCCTCTTGCTTCATGTGCTTAGTGATATGCTCCAAAACCCTCAACTACTTTCCCATATCCACATTTGACCTAAACCCTAAGCCAAACTCGGTCCTACCGATTCTTCCTATCCGGCGCCACCGAGTTTCACTTGTCATTAGCCACTGCCAAACCCTAGCAATTCGGTCCTACCGATAGGGATCTCGGTCTCACCGAGATGGGGTTGCAAACTCTCTGTTTCCCTTTCGTAACTTTTCGGTCTCACCGAAAGAGCGAATCGGTCCCACCGAGATTGCAATGTAAATTCAGTGTTTCCCCTTTGTAACTTTCGGTCTCACCGAAAGAGCAAATCGGTCCCACCGAGTTTGCCTGACCAACTCTCTGGTTAGCTAATTACCAAATTCGGTCTCACCGAGTTTGTGTAATCGGTCGCACCGAGATTACGTTATGCCCAAACCCTAACCATATCGGTCCTACCGAGTTGCATGTCAGTCCCACCGAAAATCTCTAACGGTCACTAGGTTTACATTTTCGGTCCGACCGAGTTTATTGATTCGGTCCCACCGAGATTGGAAAACTGTGTAACGGTTGGATTTTGTGTGGAGGCTATATATACCCCTCCACCTCCTCTTCATTTATGGAGAGAGCCATCAGAACACACACACACCATTCCAACTCATATGTTCTGAGAGAGAACCACCTACTCATGTGTTGAGACCAAGATATTCCATTCCTACCATATGAATCTTGATCTCTAGCCTTCCCAAGTTGCTTTCCACTCAAATCTTCTTTCCACCAAATCCAAATCCTATGAGAGAGAGTTGAGTGTTGGGGAGACTATCATTTGAAGCACAAGAGCAAGGAGTTCATTACCTACACACCATTTGTTACTTCTTGGAGAGTGGTGTCTCCTAGATTGGCTAGGTGTCACTTGGGAGCCTCCGACAAGATTGTGGAGTTGAACCAAGGAGTTTGTAAGGGCAAGGAGATCGCCTACTTCGTGAAGATCTACCGCTAGTGAGGCAAGTCCTGTGTGGGCGATGGCCATGGTGGGATAGACAAGGTTGCTTCTTCGTGGACCCTTTGTGGGTGGTTGCTTCTTCGTGGACCCTTCGTGGGTGGAGCCCTGTGTGGACTCGCGCAACCGTTACCCTTGGGTGGAGCCCTGTGTGGACTCGCCCTTCGTGGGTTGAAGTCTCCATCAACGTGGATGTAGGATAGCACCACCTATCCGAACCACGGGAAAAACATCCGTGTCTCCAATTGCGTTTGAATTCTCCAAACCCTTCCCTTTACATTCTTGCAAGTTGCATGCTTTATTTTCCGCTGCCTATATACTCTTTGCATGCTTGCTTGAATTATGTGATGATTGCTTGACTTGTCCTAAATTAGCTAAAATCTGCCAAGAACTAAAATTGGGAAAAGGTTAAGTTTTTATTTGGTCAAGTAGTCTAATCACCCCCCTCTAGACATACTTTCGATCCTACAACTTCACTGAGTGAAGACTATTAATTGTTTGGCTTCATATTGTCTTACTTCCTTTTTTCGAATACGCATAGCATGCGTATCTTGCATTAAAGAGAGAGAAAAGGGGTACAAGAGCCCTCCGTCGAGGGTGTTACAACACACCCACTCCACCGTATCAAGGGTACACACTACACCTCACCTCTGACCCACCTATGTATCCACCTAAAGAAGGGTTCCAAGTCCGTTCGTATGAGGCCAGCCATCTTCCAAGCCCTACCCTCCGAAAGGATCCTACCAAAGAGTCTATTAAGCGATGGGGAGTCACCGTCAAACACGATCCCATTCCGATGTTTCCAGAGCTCCCAAAGGGAAAGGATGATGATGGTCCGCAAGTCCCTCGCCGGCATGCCGTCCCCTCGTATGTTTACCAGCCATGATGGCAGCATGTCGTCCTGCGTTGGCGTCCACTGCGGCTTGCCCAGTGCCGTGCAAATCTGCAGCCAAAAGAACCGGGAGAAGGCGCACTGAAGCGTGATATGGTTCATCATTTCATCTTCCTGGTCGCAAAGCGGGCAAACCTCCTGATGCGGCAGCCCCCTCCTGGCCAAACGATCCAAGGTCCAACAGCGGTTCCGCACCGCGAGCCAAGTGAAAAAACGGCACTGAAGGGGGGACCAATTTTCCACGTTGCTGCCGCTGTCGGGACCACCTCCCTGCCTGAGAACTTCACTGTGTAAGCCGAGCTAGCAGAGTAGACCCCGTTCCTCTCACATGCCCACATGATCCACTCGTGCACTCCCTCCTGGAGTTGATATCCTTGGACCCGCTCCCAAGCGCCATAAACTGGAGGAGCGCCGGCCCCTCCAAATTCGGACCCATGTACTATGCCCACGCACCATTAGCTAATGCCTCATTGATGTGGAGTTGCCGACGAACGCGTTTGGGAATCCTGGAGTAGATGGCCGGTGCAACTTCCCCGATCCTGAATTCTTCCAGCCACATGTCCTCCCAGAACAAAGCCTGTCTACCGTCTCCGACCGTCGTGTGCATCGCTGCGTTGCATAGCTGCCTAGCTGCTTTTGGCACCGATATGGTGAACTCACTCCATGGTCTCGAGTTATCTGTCCGGGTGAGCCACGGCCATATGGCTTGCATGGCGATGTTCATCCACTTAAGGTCCGGAATCCCAAGGCCACCTGCCCACTTGGGGGCACAAACAACCGTCCATGCAACGGAATAGTTTCCTCCATTCGCCTCTGCTTTTCCACACCATAAAAACCCTCGCAGAATTTTGTTTATGGCCTTTATTATCTTAGCTAGGAGCTCCATTGCTAGCATCGCATGTATTGGCATTGATGATAGCACCGACTTGACAAGGAGTAGCCTTCCACTCTTCGGAAGTGATGAAGCTCTCCAAGTGGGTAGGCATGTCGCAATGTGTTCCACCAGCCCCTGAAGCTGGGCTGTTGATTGCCGACGTATGGTCAATGGGAGCCCAAGATATCTTATCGGGAATCTCCCAAGTGAGCAGCCAAGGGTATCAACCACCACCTCTATTTGGTCCTGCATGTACCTGATCGGTAGCGCAGCACTCTTGCGCAAGTTGGCCTTGAGGCCCGAGGCAGCAGCAAAAATCTCCAGAATGAGTGAGCACGCCCGCAAGTCCATCATGTGTGGTTTAAGAAATACCATGACATCGTCCACAAAGATTGACATCATGTGCCGTAGTCCGGATGGTGCAAGGGGGGCAAGGAGGCCAAGCTCAGCCGCCCGGTGGAAGAGCCGCTGAAGTGGCTCCATGACAAGAAGAAAGAGCATTGGCGACATTGGGTTCCCCTGTCTTAGTCCACATTTGTTGTATATTGGCCTCCCTGGGACTCCATTGACCATAACTCTCGTGGAGGATGTGGCAAGGAGCCCACAGATCCACCCAATCCACCGTTGTCCAAAACCCATAGCATGCAAAACCTCCAATAAGAATGGCCACTGGACGGAATCAAAAGCTTTCGATATGTGGAGCTTTAAGAGCATGGTGGGATCCCTCAAGACATGAAGCCGCCTAGCCGTTCCTTGCACGAGCATGAAATTATCATGTAAATATCTTCCCTTCACGAATGCGCTCTGGTGCTTGCCCACCAAGCAAGGTAGATCATCCACGAGCCTAGAAGCGAGTACTTTGTCGAAGATCTTGATTGTGTTGTGCACCATGCTCACTGGTCTGTACTCGCGGAGCTCCTTCGCCCCATCCATCTTCGCCAACAAGGACACCAGCGCCTTGTTAATTGCTGGCATGCCCCGTGTGTCTCCACGGTAAAACGCGTCCAACGCCCTAAGCAAGTACAGCTTGATGATGCTCCAGCAGCAAGCATAAAACCTATTGCTGAACCCATCCGGCCCCGGTGGCTTGTCCGATGGCAGCGATTTGACCACCTTCTCAAGCTCCTCCTTGGTGAAAGGCAGCTCTAGGTGTGATAGATCAAGCCTCGGGAGCCCCAGGTCCTCAAGCCGCAAGGCGGCACCCCTCTCCTTGGTCGTGCCGAGCAGCTGGCCATAGTAATCGTCCACTTCCTCCGCTATCTGATCGTGCCCAGTGATTAGCTGCTCATCCTTCCTGAGGGAAGTTATCATGTTCTTCCTTCGTCTTTGCCTAGCATGCCAGAAGAAGAATTCAGTGCTGGCGTCCCATTCTTTCAAGTGCAGAATACGAGACCTCTGTCTAGCGATGCCCCTCTCTATCGAGCAAAGGCCTAGAAGCTTCCTCTTGAGGGTTTTCCTAAGGAGAAATTCAGCCGCCAAAAGGGGTCTGTGATCCGAGGCATTGTCCAGCCTATATATGAGCTCCATAGCCATAGCAATCTGTAGCTTGACATTTCCTATCCACCGGTCGCTCCATCCTTGCAACTTCTTGGCCGTGGCCCTAAGCTTATTGTCCAGGACGACAAAAGGATTTCCCACCGAGGGCACCGAGTTCCAAGCCATAGAAACCGTGTCCATGAACCCCTCCGCACGTGGCCAAAAGGCCTCAAACCGGAACCTGCGTCCCACATATATGTCGGCATGGAGATCAATAAGCATTGGACAATGGTCCGAAACGGAAGTACCCAATGCTTTTAGGAAGCAAGACGGATGGAGGTCCTCCCATGCATTTGTGTTGAATACATGATCAATCTTCTCTTTGGTGACATTCTCGCGCTCGTTCGACCAAGTAAATATCCTTCCACTTAGATAGAGTTCCTTGAGCTCCAATCCGTTCAACGAAGACCGAAAACGGGCTATCATACGCCTATTGACCGCATCGTTACTCTTGTCGCTTTCCGCTGCCAAAAGATTGAAGTCTCCCACCACGGCCTAGGGGCCAACATGAAGATCCCGAATTTCCACCAGCTCCTCGAGGAATTCCACCTTCTCATGATCAAGCTGGGGGCCATAAACGCATGTCAGCCACCACTCCGGAGCCCCCTCAGGCTTGACCAGGGCCGTCAGGGTATTTTGCGTGGTGTACGGATTGAAGAGTGAGACCATGAGTGCATCCCATGTGATCAAAATGCCTCCACGTGTGCCATTGGCCGGTAAGTAGTAGAAATTTTCAAATCTATTCCCAAGGCAATGCCGAATGATCTCTGCTGTTACAAGTTCCAACTTCATTTCCTGGAAGCACACGATAGTAGGGTTCGTGTCTACAACTACTTGATGAATGGCATTGCGCCGTGCCGGAGAATTGAGGCCGCGCATGTTCCACACCAGAACTTTCAGAGGTTGTGCGGCCATAAGAACAGCCCACACACGTCCGCTGCACCGCAAGGATGCCTATGTGGCCGCGGCCACAACCACCGGCGGCTCCTGCATCGGAAGCATCGAAGGCTCCCACCCAAAGAGAGCAATGATGGCCGCAATATGTGTGTCCGAGAGCGGGTTTGGGAAAAGGTCCACGTAAGCTTGAAGCGCCGCATCCCCGGTGGTCTCCCCCTCGTGAGCGAGACAAAGCTTGCGAATGATGGTCTGCTGCTGCCTGCTAGCCACTGATCCACGCCCTAGCCCTCTTGTGATGCAGGTGCTACGCCTCGGAGTGGCGCAGATAAGTTGTTGCCGCTTCCTGGGCCGTTCCCTCGTAGTAGCTTTGGCTTGCTCCTGCGGCTTGGTGAGCAGCGGCGTGATCGCCTTAACAACTTGGGTGTAGAACTCCTGGAGCTTGTCGTCGTCCGTCCGCATCCTGCATGCTCCAGCATCCTGCGTCCCGCGGTTACAAGTGGCGCATGCCCGACCAACAAGAGCACCGCCCGAAGGTGTGTCCGCGTTCGCCTGGGATAGAGACACCATGAAGGTTTCACACCCCGGGCCTTCCATTTGCGTTAGCGCAGCCGCCGAAACACTCGGACCGAGGCTTAGCTCGTATGATAAGACCAAATCCTCGCCCGTAGAGATTTGCATGCAGCCTGTCCTTGTCCAATCAGTGTTTTCCACGCAGACAACATGAAGCGACTACATGGGAGGTGTCCCATCCGGATCCCGGTCACCATCATTGGATCCAACACCCTTTTCTCCCCCGCTTGGGGGCAGCCCAGCAGTTGGCCCCACCAGGAGTTCCATTGATCCCACCAGGACACGTCCATCTGCCGACGCTGCAGACGCTTCCATCGGTTGCCTCAACGGCCCCTCCAATCCACAACGACATCGTGGTAGGGTGACATAAAAAGGCGACCCCACCGGCTCGCATCCCGCCAAGCCGACAGTGCAGGCCTCCGGACCCGAGGCGTGGGAGGAAGCCACCCGATTGGCCCTAGCACCCTCCACCAAGATGATCGATGTTAGTTCCACCGATGGGGCCAGGGCAGGCCGGGTCAAAAGCTGACCCTAGGCAGCTAGACTGGTCGGGCCCCCAGCCTGACCCATCCTATCCTCACAGTCGCTGACCTCGGCATGCACTTTATTTTGAAACTCTTCCCCGCCCAGCGCCGGTGATGGATCCGACGGAGCATCTCCGCCAGCCGGCGGCGAGGCAAGTCCACCCGCATCCGCGGCGCCCCTCTGGGCTCCACCCGCGCCATCATGGCCACGACCATCGTCGCCACGACCGAAGGAGCCTGCGCCATCAGGCAGCCTGGGAGGACACGCCGGCGGCGATAGCTCCGAATCGTCTTCTTCGTCCACGACCGGCTCCACAAGCTTGCAAATGTCCACATAATACCATAGCATCGATGACCGAGCGGCACGCGGCCAGATGGAGTTACGCCCCTGACGAGGCTCCTCGATGAATAGCCTCCGCCGGCCCGGGATGCGATCCGGGCGATCCGTGCGCAGCCAAACCTTAAACCTTAAAGCTTGTCTTACTTCCTGATCCTTACTATCTAGTTGCTGATAGTCTTCGTGCTTTCACTTCATTGCAATCTTGACTATGGCTTGTCTAGTGTAGTCTACCTTCCGTTGCATATCAATAGGTTCATTTCCATTGTTTGTCTTCAAAGACCTCGTGTTTTGAAGACTTCCATAAAAATTGCCTATTCACCCCCTCTAGTCGATAACTAGCACTTCCAGTATGTATCCAAACGTCACTTTGTAGCTGGGTGATCATAAAGGTGCTCTGCAGGTAGCTTCGAAGGTACCTGTTGAGTTGGCATGGATCAAGACTGGGATTTGTCACTCCGTATCACGGAGAGATATCTCTGGGCCCTCTCGGTAATACAACACTTTAAAGAGCTTGCAAGCAATGTGACTAATGAGTTGGGATCTTGTATTACGGAATGAGTAAATAGACTTGCCGGTAACGAGATTGAACTAGGTATGGAGATAACGACGATCGAATCTCGAGCAAGTAACATATCACCGGACAAAGGGAATTGCATATGGGATTAACCGAATCCTTGACATCGTGGTTCAACCGATAAAAGATCTTCGTGGAATATGTAGGAATCAATATGGGCATCAGAGTCCCGCTATTGGTTATTGACCGGAGAGGTGTCTCGGTCATGACTACATGATTCCCAAACCCGTAGGGTCGCACGCTTAACGTTCGTTGATGCTAGAGTAGTATTGGGATATTTGATGATTGGTAACCAAATGTTTTTCGGAGTCCCGAATGAGATCCCGGACATCATGAGGAATCTTGGAATGGTTGAGAGGTAAAGATTTGTATATGGGAAGTCATATTTTGGGTTCTGGAAAAAGTGTCTTTTTTTGGTATTGTACCGTGAAGGTTCTAGAAGGTTCCGAAGGATTCCGGAGGGGTCCAAAAGTCCACAATTGGGTCCAACATGACCCAAGGGCTGGCATGGTGACCTGGCCTTATTGAGCTTGGTGCACCAAGACCTCAAAAGCCCATGTGGCTAGGGAAGGGAAAAAGGGTGAGTCCTAGTAGGAATAGGATTGGACTCGGAGTCCAAGTCCTCTCCCCCTTGGCTGCACCCCAGGGCTTGGAGGGGTTGTTCCCCATGCCCCTCCACCTATATATATAGAGGGGGGTTCCCCAAGATCACACACCAATCCCTTGGCGCCCCTCTCTCTCACGTTACTCTGTAGTTCCTTCGTCCTCGTTCTAGTAGCGCTTGGCGAAGCCCTACTGAACTAGCTCCACCACCACCATCACCACCACGCCGTCATGCAGGTTGTGATCCCATCTACTTCTCTGTGTTCTCTTGTTGGATCAAGGAGGAGGAGATATCATCGAGCCGCACATGTGCTAAACTCGAAGGTGTCGTCCATTCGGCACTATATCGGTTGGATCATGATCGGATCGCGAAGAGTACAACTACATCAACCGTGTTATATACGCTTCCCTTTCGGTCTACGAGGGTACATAGACACACTCTCCCCTCTCGTTGCTATGCTTCTCCTAGATATATCTTGGGTGTTCATAGGATTTTTTTTTAATTTCCATGCTTCCTTCCCCATCACTCATCGGGTACAAAGGAAGAATCTATGTGGTAGGGACATAATACGCTTTCTCAACATCACATACTATAAGCCCTGCATGCTAAGTTAGTGGGCATTCTGGCACTACAACAACATACCACCGAATTTAACATTTATTTGCTTGCCCAAATATGAAAGATTTAGTGGATGCTTTCTGTGAAACAATGCACTGTGTGCCGGCAAGCAAAGGCTGAACATACTAAACTCCAAGGATTGATGCAACTACTTCAAGTGCCAAAGCAAGCTTGGTCTTGGATTACCATGGATTTCATTAAAGGGCTGCCAAGGTCAACAATTATGATAGTATTCTAGTGGTTATTGATAACCCACAAGTATAGGGGATCGCAACAGTTTTCGAGGGTAGAGTATTCAACCCAAATTTATTGATTCGGCACAAGGGGAGCCAAAGAATATTCTCAAGTATTAGCAGCTAAGTTGTCAATTCAACCACACCTAGAAACTTAATATCTGCAGCAAGGTATTTAGTAGCAAAGTAATATGATAGTAGTGGTAACGGTAGCAAAAGTAATATTTTTGGTTTTATAGTGATTGTAACAGTAGCAACGGAAAAGTAAATAAGCGAGGAACAATATATGAAAAGCTCGTAGGCAATGGATCAGTGATGGATAATTATGTCGGATGCGATCAATCATGCAATGGTTACAACATAGGGTGACACAGAACTAGCTCCAGTTCATCAATGTAATGTAGGCATGTATTCCGAATATAGTCATACGTGCTTATGGAAAAGAACGTGCATGACATCTTTTGTCCTACCCTCCCGTGGCAGCAGGGTCCTATTGGAAACTAAGGGATATTAAGGCCTCCTTTTAATAGAGTACCGGACCAAAGCATTAACACATAGTGAATACATGAACTCCTCAAACTGCGGTCATCATCGGTAAGTATCCTGATTATTGTCACTTCGGGGTTAACGGATCATAACATGTAATAGGTGACTATAGACTTGCAAGATAGGATCAAGAACTCACATATATTCATCAAAACATAATAGGTTCAGATCTGAAATCATGGCACTCAGGCCCTAATGACAAGCATTAAGCATAGCAAAGTCATAGCAACATCAATCTGACAACATAGTGGATACTAGGGATCAAACCCTAACAAAACTAACTCGATTACGTGATAAATCTCATCCAACCCATCACCGTCCAGCAAGCCTACGATGGAATTACTCATGCACGGTGGTGAGCATCATGAAATTGGTGATGGAGGAAGGTTGATGATGACGATGGCGATGGATTCCCCTCTCCGGAGCCCCGAACGGACTCCAGATCAGCCCTCCCGAGAGAGTTTAGGGCGGCGGCAGCTCCGTATCGTAAAACGCGATGAATCCTTCTCTCTGATGTTTTTCTCCCTCAAAGAGAATATATGGAGTTGGATTTGAGGTCGGTGGAGCGTCAGGGGGCCCACGAGGCAGGGGGTAGGCGCGCCCCCACCCTCGTGGACAGGGTGTGGGCCCCCTGACGTGGATTCTTTTGCCAGTATTTTTTATATATTCCAAAAATAATCTTTGCTGATTTTTAGGTCATTCTGAGAACTTTTATTTCTACACAAAAATAACACCATGGCAATTCTACTGAAAACAACGTCAGTCCGGGTTAGTTCCATTCAAATCATGCAAGTTAGAGTCCAAAACAAGGGCAAAGTGTTTGGAAAAGTAGATACGATGTAGCGACCCGACCTCAGACGGTCAAGCCTCTGTGTATCGGTGCCATCCCTGGATCAGTATGCTGGCACACGCAGTACATCAATGTATATATCAAAGTGCAATCACATGTATAATTAATGTAAAACTGATATATACCTTAAAAGTCTCGGCGGAAACAATCAACGGGTGTGGAGTCCCATCAACGCCATCGGCAAGTTGAGTGTAGACCGTAACCCTGTATCGTAACTCTTACTCGTCGAAGAAATATCTGCAACATGATACGTTGCAGCCGTGTAGGTCACTACATTGAATGTACCGGCAAGATCACAATAAGAGAAAACAAATGATAAACTATACTATATGCAATATGGCTTTGTGGCTCTGTATCTGAGTTTTGTTTGCATAAATGCTGGTTTTATTTTCCCTACATCAAAGGAATTAACCGGAGTCTGTACTACGGAGTTTTCTATCATGACATGGTTCCGCCAACCGATGTCCGGTGCTCATCCAATCCTACCGTAGTTCTACATCTGCTAGCACCGTCCCAGCCAGAGTCACAACTAAGGTCAACCAAGCCAGAGCCCATAGTGACTTGCGGTTGCACAGGTAAGCTTCTGGGCATGAAGTATTCTTCCGTCTCTTTGAGTCTTGGTAAAGCTTTCCGCTAGATGTCATGGCGCTTCTCCATGCATCCCGGCCATCCACTGGTTGCTCCAGGGTGCCCGTCAACCGTCCTTCACCCAGTAGTGTGTATTGAATTCTCGTCTTGAGACTGCAGTCCTTGTAGATTCCATCATGGAGTTGTTGTTATTGACGTAGAGTCCTCCTTCTTCACACCACTCTCATGCACTCATAACAAACCCCATCTACTATAGCATAGCATCAAAACTATATAACGTCCCGGGCTTGGTAACAGGTAGATGGGTTCCTACCTCATGCATTCTACTCAACTACAAGATTCAGTAACACTACTGGAGGGATTGTTGACAGGGTGCTACTACATGCAAATAAAACATCGGTATGAAAAACATGGTCAAAGTGAACTTGCCTGGTATTACTTGATGAAGATAATAACGCTCTCGGAATCTTTGATAAACTATTCGTCACTCCGATAAAATCTATATAGTCAAACATTATACTCACATAAGTAATAATCCTAGAAAACAATACTAGCAATCAAAATAACAACCAAAAAGCAATAAATAAAACAATAATGAAGTCAAAGAAAACCAAATAGAATTCAAAAAAAACTTCAAGAAAGCAAGGGAGAAACCAACTCACACAATAACAGACAATACTCTCGTAGCAACACCAAATTACTCTAACATTTTGTTCTACAACAAATAAAATATAATTCTAATGAAACAATAGAAAATAATTTACTAAAGCATTCACTAGCAAAAAGAACTAGTATAAAAACTATTATAACTATCTAGTTAACACTAGAACAACTATAACAACTAGAAAACACTAAGACAATAGTAAACAATACTAAAATAATTTATGAAAACTTATTTTACTTCTAAATAACAAAACCAATAACAACATATATTGAAGTGGCAAAAAGAAATACATTAAAACTAATAAAACTATTTGTATCAACTATCACTATGAACTAAACAAACAAATACTAAAACAGTAGCTAAACACTAATAAATAACTACAAAAATTTATCTACTGTAGTCTAACAGAAACATATGATAACATGTAAAAATCTACAAAAAGAATTAACTAAAAATAATTAAAAACACTAATTATATGACTAAAACAACTACATAAGCAAAATAGTACTATTTTCACAATAAACCTAACTAAAATAAACTAAAAATAAATAACTATAAGCTACTGGATAGACAAAACAATAACAAAACAGTAGCAAAAGGAATCAATCAAAAATATTTCATAAAACTCAAGATACGGCCAAAATAGTGATTTGAATAAATTTAATCAAATTCAATTTTAAACTAGTCAAATTTTAAATCCAATGGTACAAATAGAAACTTCAACAAATTTTGAATCTAATGCAAAAAAGAATCTCTCAATTTGGATCTAAAACATAAAAGTTATAACCAATCTAAAACAGAAACTATTCTGAAACTAAAACAAAAAAAACACTACGACCAGTCAAAGGCCACGTGGCGCTACGCGGCTGGACTAAAGCGGTGGCCGAAAACAGCTAGCGGATGGACGACCCAACCGTAACAGAAAACGGTTTGGGGCAAAAAAGAGATCTAATCTAACACGTCTGATGCAGATCTAACCGTGGAGTAGGAGTGGAGAGCTCACCGCGGTGGTCGACGACGGCGTGGGCTTCGGCGTCGTCGGCGAGGCGTCTCCGATGGTCAGCGGCGTCAAAAAAGGCCACAGGCAGGTGCAGCAACGCGTGGCGTCCCCAAAGATGGTCGTGGCGTCGGCAGAGGTGGTCGGCGGCGAGCTCGAGGCAGAGATGGCGCTCGGTGGTCGTCGATGTTGGCCCTACGGCGGTCCTCCGGCGAAAAAAGGGAACCGGGCGACGTGGTAGGGGGTGGCGCGGCTATTGGTGGTGTTGGGAGAGGTCGGGGGTGAGCGTGGGCGGCGGAGTGAGCGACGGCGTGCGGCGGCGGAGGCGGACTCCAGCGAGAAATTGCAACGGGGAGAGGCGACAGGAGTAGGGGCTTTAAGGGGGAATCCAACGAGGGGCGAGAGTTATATATAGGGGAGGGTGCTTGGAGAAGGGGCGAGGGGATTCTTGATCCCGAGAAGATCGGGATTCCGGCGGCGGCGGCGCGACTTGGCGTGGGGAGGAAGAAGAGGAGGAGCGGGTTGGGTCGGACAGTAGGCCCCGCGCGTCAACGGTAGTGGGGAAATGAGCGAGGGGGCAGGCAACCGATGTGGAGGTGGTTCGGGCGCGGGCATGGTAAGTGGGCCGAGGAAGGGAGAGAGAGAAGGGTAGGTGGGCCTCGGTCCGTCGGCTTCGGCCATTTTTTTGTTTTTTGAAATAGGCACAGACAAGAAAACTAAATAAAGGAAAAACAATAAGACTTTTATATAGACATATTATATACCAAAATTTTCAGAAAACTAAATCCTAAAACATGCACATATTTTCATGTACAAATAGAAGCCACAAAAATTCGAATAAAGCAGACAATGCCACCGTTGCAATAAAACCCAATAAAAATCATTTTTAAAATACCAAAATTATTTCAAAATTATTTTCTCCTAATTTTCCATTGAAGGGAATCATTTTACCCTTATTTCCATTTATTTTATTTTAGGAGAAAAATAATTTGATTAAAAGTCAAATAACTCCTAAATGGTTTTGAAATTGAATTTCAAACCACTTCCAAATCTTTTCTGTTTTTCCTCATTCAAATATATTTCAAATTTGCCCCTGGTTTGGAGTGTCATATTACTCCTCTCTTTATTTTGCAATGGGTCAAAGGAATTTGAAACTATTCAAATGGGAGGGATTCCAAATGGAATTTCAAAAGTGGTTTAACTCCCCACTCTCTTTCATTTAAACTTTGGAGAAGTCATTTCATCTCCTCTCTTGAAAGTCCTTGAGTGGCATGAAGTTTGCATTACTTTCAAATGAGGTTTCAAATCATTTCAGATGGAAACACTTTTGGGAAAGTCCTTTTATTCCCTCTCATTCAACTTTCAAAAAGTTTCAGATTGCACTCAATTTCACCCAATCATTCACACAACAATCAAACAAACAATCAAAACTATTTATTTAATATAACATTCCAAAATTTTGAATTTTAGGATGTTACAAACCTAACACACTTAAAATGAATCGCGTCCTCGAGATTCGAAAAGGCTAGCAAGAAAAGGTTAGTGTTTGGGGGTCTTCCAGCAATTCCATTGATCGGAATGGTCTAGTGTGCTACCACACTTAAAATAAGGGTTGTGATTCCGAGAAAACTCATGTACCTAGATGATGTGGGTCTTCTCATATTCTCTGGGATAATTCCTTCACTGAGGCTCTTCCGGTAGGGGCATAACCTTTTTTCTCAAAATCTTGTGTCCTCTCAATCATGGTGAGGTTCTTCTGAGGATGAGTCTTCTCAATTGACGGGTCTGTCGCCAGTACTAAACAACTATCGAAAATCTCATGGTGGTCAACAATTAATGGTTTCTCCTGCAGAAAATGGGTCTGAGCTAAATCTCACCGTATAACCTACGATTGGCAACAGTTGCCTGTATAGGGTTTCGTCGTTCTACCATTCTAGGGTTTAAACAAGGTTTGACATCGTCGTCTCTCTACTATAGGTAAGTCACTCAGATTTACCATTCCAAATAGCAAGAGAGAATGATCAGAGTAAGTCGGTATGGTGATCAATCCATTCCGCACCCAAATCATTACTCTGTATAAGGTTTAGCGAATCTCGCATTTCTAACACTCGGGAGTTCTCACAAGCATTGCAGGATTTCTCTTGTCGATGAACTTAGTTCGGATAATTCCATTGATTCTGCAAGCTAAATGAAACATCTAGCAATCAAAATAACAACCAAACATTATACTCACATAAGTAATAATCCTATCAAACAATACTAGCAATCAAAATAACAACCAAAAAGCAATAAATAAAACAATAATGAAGTCAAAGAAAACCAAATAGAATTCAAAAAAAAAACTTCAAGAAAGCAAGGGAGAAACCAACTCACACAATAACAGACAATACTCTCGTAGCAACACCAAATTACTCTAACAATTTGTTCTACAACAAAGAAAATATAATTCTAATGAAACAACAGAAAATAATTTACTAAAGCATTCACTAGCAAAAAGAACTAGTATAAAAACTATTATAACTATCTAGTTAACACTAAAACAACTATAACAACTAGAAAACACTAAGACAATAGCAAACAATACTAAAATAATTTATGAAAACTTATTTTACTTCTAAATAAAAGAACCAATAACAACATATATTGAAGTGGCAAAAAGAAATACATTAAAACTAATAAAACTATTTTTATCAACTATCACTATGAACTAAACAAACAAATACTAAAACAGTAGCTAAACACTAATAAATAACTACAAAAATTTATCTACTGTAGTCTAACAGAAACATATGACAACATGTAAAAATCTACAAAAAGAATTAACTAAAAATAATTAAAAACACTAATCTATTATATACTTAAAATGATAGAAAATGAACGGTGATGATTTGACACTTTAAAAACTAAGATGTATCAACGGTGGATATTAGGCAAATACTGCATGTAAAAAATTAGGCACCGTACAAACTGAGGACCACACGATGGTTTCCTACCGGATTAGGCAAGTGCTACACGTTAAAACACAAAAGCTGAAACCGATTATGGTGGCATACACGGATTCCTTTTTTAACAGGGACCGGACTCTTCAATGCAAATAAAATAATATTGAAAGGCTAGAATCACCGGCCATGCAGGAGACATATATGGCCGGGGCTCATGAATCAGAAAAATCATGCAGAAGCCCCAAACAAATCCGATGAGAAAAAAGACTAACACGTAATCCCACTGAGAAACAAAAGGCTAACATGGGTGTCTTTATGTCACCCCTAAAAATATGTACGTCTTTATTTTCCCTAAAAAAGTACGTCCATATATAATTGCTATAAAAAACAAACAAAATAGCGATTTGGAATTCTTGCATATTCCACAGAAATGCATCAAATGAGCTAAATGTTGTTCCACTTTTTGTAAGAACAAGCAATTTTTATATAAGGAAAATCAACCTGTAGCTAAAATGCCTTTATGGAACTGGTATAAAAAATTAAATATTAGCAATTTGGAATTCCTGTAGGTTCCACATAAATCCATGAAGTGAACGAAATTTTGTAATACTTTTACATTAATGGGCAATTTTTATAGAAGAAAAATCGACCAGAAACTAAAATGCGATAAAACTATACTGATATTCTAAATTTGACTTTCAGTTTTAAGGATCAATATTGATGTAAGATAATAAAATTGCATGGGTTTCATAAAATAATAAAAGAGAATAAACATGAGTCGCTCATGTACATATGACTAGGTAATAATGGTGGCCACATGTATCATACTAGAAAATTGAAATATTCCAAACAACGAAGATTGCAAGTCAAAAATTAACCTCACACTTTCTGTAATGGTACAAATTATATTTCAATTCAAACAACATAAAAAATAGTCATTAGCATAAGCTGATATTCTTATAATATAGATAACAATTATGTTGCCTTCGATGACCAAGTGACATGGGAAGACCGCTCCACATATGCTAAATAATCAAAAGTATATGGTAGGTCCAAAATATAATGTTTCATATTAAATATTTTATGCTCATGAGAGCTCGACATAGCAGTTGAGATTAAATTTGAATCACAGACGAGCACAGCCTAGCACTAACATGAGCAACTCAAGCCTATATGTTAATGTATACGAGTTGTCATGCAGGCGAAACATGACTCTCGGTGTCACCAAAAGACAAACATATATTGGTTACCCAGCAATGTGTTTGCTTTCCCATATCACGAAATAAGTAGCATTTGATTGTTTGAATATAAAAGTGTAACATCGCAGTTAATTTAAATTATGAATATAAGGTTCAAAAATTTAAATTGTGAAGATAAAAATGGCAAGTCTACTTTAAATAGGAAAATGGGAATAATGAAAAAAAAATAGATATGCTTCAAGTTTATAAATATCTAGAGTTTAGAGAGTATGAAATTGAAAAGAAAGCCTAAAACCGAAGTGCAATACAAAATGAACTGTATGATGACCTATATAGAAGTTCATTGTAATTTGCAACTTGAGTTACATTTGTAATTTGTTGTAGATATTTACCCTATATGAAATTATTTTTACCAAGGGCAATCATGATTCCATAAGACATATACCTTTGGTAGAATGATAGGTCACAATAGGTGAGATCATAATTTCAACGAAAAGAAAAGAAAATATAATAATATATATGAAATCTAGCTGCGCAAATGCGCGGGTCACATTGCTAGTTATATGACTAAAACAACTACATAAGCAAAACAGTACTGTTTTCGCAAGAAACCTACTTAAAATAAACTAAAAATAAATAACTACAAGCTATTGGATAGACAAAACAATAACAAAACAGTAGCAAAAAGAATCAATCGAAAATATTTCATAAAACACAAGATATGGCCAAAATAGTGATATGAATAAATTTCATCAAATTCAATTTTAAACTACTCAAATTTGAAATCCAATGATACAAACAGAAACTTCAACAAATTTTGAATCTAATGCAAAAATAATCTCTCAATTTGGATCTAAAACATAAAAGTTATAACCAATCCAAAACAGAAACTATTCTGAAACTAAAAGTGAAAAAAACACTATGATCGGTCAAAGGCCACGTGGCGCTACGCGGCTGGACTAAAGCTGTGGCCGAAAAGAGCTAGCGGATAGACGACCTAACCGTAATAGAAAACGGTTTGGGGAAAAAAGAGATCTAATCTAACGCGTCCGATGCAGACCTAACGGTGTAGTGGGAGTGGAGAGCTCACCGCAGTGGTCGACGGCGGCGTGGGCTTTGGGCATCATCGGCGAGGCATCTCCGATGGTTGGCGGCGTCCAAAAGGCCACACGCAGGTGCAGCAGCGCGTGGCGTCCCCAAGGATGGTCGTGGCATCGACGGAGGTGGTCGGAGACGGTCGGCGGCGAGCTCGAGGCGGAGACGGCGCTCGGTGGTCGTCGGCGTTGGTCCTACGGCGGTCCTCCAGCGAAAAAAAGGGAACCAGGCGACGCGGTAGAGGGTGGCGCGGCTGTTGGT
The DNA here is from genome assembly GCF_056163025.1 of Triticum urartu. Lineage (NCBI taxonomy): Eukaryota > Viridiplantae > Streptophyta > Magnoliopsida > Poales > Poaceae > Triticum > Triticum urartu. The sequence goes on along the minus strand of NC_141878.1, from coordinate 421,630,713 downwards.
AGTGTTGGGACAGGTCGGGGGTGAGCGTGGGCGACGGAGTGAGCGACGGCGTGCGGCGGCGGAGGCGGACTCCGGTGAGAAATTGCGACAAGGAGAGGCGAAGGGAGTAGGGGCTTTAAGGGGGAATCGGACAAGGGGCGAGAGGTATATATAGGGGAGGGTTCTTGGAGAAGGGGACGAGGGGATTCGTGATCCCGAGAAGATCAGGATTCCGGCGGCGGCGGCGTGACTTGGCGTGGGGAGGAAGAAGAGGAGGAGCGGGTCGGTCGGACAGTAGGCCCCACGCGTCAACGGCAGTGGGGAAATGAGCGAGGGGGCGGGCAACCGATGTGGAGGTTGTTCGGGTGCAGACGTGGTAAGTGGGCCAAGGGAGGGAGAGAGAGAAGGGTAGGTGGGCCTCGGTCCGTCGGTTTCGGCCATTTTTTTCTTTTTGAAATAAGCACAGACAAGAAAACTAAATAAAGGAAAAACAATAAGACTTTTATATAGACATATTATATACCAAAATTTTCAGAAAACTAAATCCTAAAACATGCACATATTTTCATGTACAAATAGAAGCCACAAAAATTCGAATAAAGCAGACAATGCCACCGTTGCAATAAAACCCAATAAAAATCATTTTTAAAATACCAAAATTATTTCAAAATTATTTTCTCCTAATTTTCCATTGAAGGGAATCATTTTACCCTTATTTCCATTTATTTTATTTTAGGAGAAAAATAATTTGATTAAAAGTTAAATAACTCCTAAATGGTTTTGAAATTGAATTTCAAACCACTTCCAAATCTTTTCTGTTTTTCCTCATTCAAATATATTTCAAATTTGCCCCTGGTTTGGAGTGTCATATTACCCCTCTCTTCATTTTGCAATGGGTCAAAGGAATTTGAAACTATTCAAATGGGAGGGATTCCAAATGGAATTTCAAAAGTGGTTTAACTCCCCACTCTCTTTCATTTAAACTTTGGAGAAGTCATTTCATCTCCTTTCTTGAAAGTCCTTGAGTGGCATGAAGTTTGCATTACTTTCAAATGAGGTTTCAAATCATTTCAGATGGAAACATTTTTGGGAACGTCCTTTTATTCCCTCTCATTAAACTTTCATAAAGTTTCAAATTGCACTCAATTTCACCCAATCATTCACACAACAATCAAACAAACAATCAAAACTATTTATTTAATATAACATTCCAAAATTTTGAATTTTGGGATGTTACATACGAAGAAGACATATCAACCCCCCCCCCAAGCTTAAAACTTTGCTTGTCCTCAAGCAATTCAGTTGATAAACTGAAAGTGATAAAGAAAAACTTTTACAAACTCTGTTTGCTCTTGTTGTTGTAAATATGTAAAGCCAGCATTCAAGTTTTCAGCAAATATTATGAACTAACCATATTCACAATAACATTTAGGTCTCATGTTTACTCATATCAATGGCATAATCAACTAGCGAGCAATAATAATAAATCTCGGATGACAACCCTTTCTCAAGACAATCATAATATGATATAACAAGATGGTATCTCGCTAGCCCTTTTTGAGACCGCAAAACATAAATGCAGAGCACCTTTAAAGATCAAGGACTGACTAGACATTGTAATTCATGGTAAAAGAGATCTAGTCAAGTCATACTCAATGTAAACTAAGGATAATACATGCAAATGACAGCGGTGCACTCCAACTGGTGCTTTTTAATAAGAGGACGATGACTCAACATAAAAGTAAATAGATAGGCCCTTCGCAGAGGGAAGCAGGGATTTGTAGAGGTACCAGAGCTCGATTTTGAAATAGAGGTGAATAATATTTTGAGCGGTATACTTTCATTGTCAACATAACAACCGAGAGATCTCGATATCTTCCATGCTATACACATTATAGGCGGTTCCCAAGCAGAATGGTAAAGTTTATACTCCCCCACCACCAACAAGCATCAATCCATGGCTTGCCCGAAACAATGGGTGCCTCCAACTAACAACAATCCTGGGGGAGTTTTGTTTGCAATTATTTTGATTTGATTTGAGCATGGCACTAGGCATCCCGGTGACCAGCCATTTCCTCGTGAATGAGGAGCGGAGTCCACTCCTCTTGAGAATAACCCGCCTAGCATGGAAGATACAGACAGCCCTAGTTGATACATGAGCTATTCGAGCATACAAAACAGAATGTTTATTTGAAGGTTTAGAGTTTGGCACATACAAATTTACTTGGAATGGCAGGTAGATACCATATATAGGTAGGTATGGTGGACTCATATGGAATAACTTTGGGGTTTATGGAATTGGATGCACAAGCAGTATTCTCGCTTAGTACAAGTGAAGGCTAGAAAGAGACTGGGAAACGACCAGCTAGAGAGCAACAACAGTCATGAGCATGCATTAAAATTAATCAACACCGAATGCAAGCATGAGTAGGATATAATTCACCATGAACTTAAATATCGTAGAGGCTATGTTGATTTTGTTTCAACTACATGCGTGAACATGTGCCAAGTCAAGCCACTCGAATCATTCAAAGGAGGATACCACCCTATCATACCACATCACAACCATTTTAATAGCATGTTGGCACGCAAGGTAAAGCATTATAAACTCCTAGAAAATTAAGCATGGCATAAGCAACTATAATCTCTAATTGTCATTGCAAACATGTTTCATTCATAATAGGCTGAATCAGGAACGATGGACTAATCATATTTACAAAAACAAGGGAGGTCGAGTTCATACCAGCTTTTCTCATCTCAGTCAGTTCATCATATATCGTCATTATTGCCTTTCACTTGCACAACCGAATAGTGTGGATAATAATAATAGTGCACGTGCATTGGACTAAGCTGGAATCTGCAAGCATTCAATTCAAGAGAGAAGACAAGGTAATATGGGCTCTCTGTTATATCAACAATAATGCATATGAGAGCCACTTAACATTTTCATTATGGTCTACTCCTCTTGACCCCCAAAGAAAGAAATAAGACAAAACTATTTACACGGGAAAGCTCCCAACAAGCAAAAGAAGATCGAGAAATATTTTTGGGTTTTCTTTTTAATTACTACTACTACAAGCATGGAAAGTAAACTAGCTAAAAGCTACAACTAATTATTTTGGTTTTTCTTAAGGTTTTTCAAACACAAAAGAAGAAAGCTTTAAAAAGAAATTAAAGTAGCATGGATGATACAATGAAAAAGTATGAGCACCGACAATTGGCATGAGTGTGTGAACATGAATGTAATGTCGGTGAGAAATACATACTCCCCCAAGCTTAGGCTTTTGGCCTAAGTTGGTCTATGCCCATGGATCAAAGTGGCCCTCTCCGGTGTATGGGGGAGTGTCCTCTGGGTGCCACTGGTTGGCGATCTCCTCCGGATTCCACTGATAAACAGACTGACAGTGAGGATCAAGTGGTGGCTCCGGCTCAGGCTCTACAACTGACATCTGGCCCCGGTACGCATGAATGACCTCAGGCAAAATGAGGTGCGTGCCTGAAAATATGTTAAACAAAGAGGACGCAGGCAAGGTAATAATCTCACAATAATTTTTACCAAATATTAATTTGTACTTAAGTATCCTATTCTTATCCTTAACAATAAGCTCATGTGCTACCATACTCTTATAATCTAGAATAATAGAAGGCAGCAACTTTTCCTCTTTCTCAAAATGCCTGATAGGTATGTTAAAGTGTGCAGCAAGGCGCGAGGCAAAGATACCTCCGAGGACGGGGCCCTTTGTATGGTTCAAATTTAACCGTTTAGCAACAATAGCGCCTAAACTGAAAGTAGTATCACAAAACATGGCATGGAGTAAAATAAAAATATCAGGGGCACTAAGGTTTACGCAGTTCCCACAACCAATTAAACATCTACTAGCAAATATTGCGAAGTAACGCAGAACATGAAAATGTATGCTAGTGATTCTTGCATCGGAAACCTTTCTAGTTTCCCCTACAGCAATCATATCGATAAACCCTTCCACATCATTACAATGCGGTTCCTCTACGCTGCCCGTAAAGGGTATCAAATAGACCCGGCAAAAATCATAAAGTGACCTCTCCTTATGCTCATCATATAAATAAAATTCCACCGAAGGTGGTGATCTCCTAGCATGGAAATGAAAATTTTGCACAAATATATTGGTGAGTAAGAGATACTGTTCACACTGGTCCTGGAGGAAGGCAGTGAGGCCTGCCATCTCAACCAAATGATAAAAATCCTCATAAATCCCAGCTTCTCTCAAGAACTCATCACAAGGCCATTCACATGGCCGAACCTCCGCAGTACGAGGGAGATTATACTTGGGCTTCTTGTTCTCCTCAACTTGCTTATCCTTTGAGCTTCGGCTCTATGAGCCCCTCAAAAATCTCTTCATCTTTTTCTGAAAATTTCTGAAATTTTTATTAACTTAAGATAAAAGTGAACCAAACTCAACAAGATTGATAGCAACTACTCCTATAAGTGCCTAGAGGCCATATCATGCATTAAAATTACTTTAACCACATAAATTTGACATGGAAGCTCAAGAACCGGGTCACCTAAGCAGCAAAAATTTGCAATAAATAAAGCACTAGAACAAAAACTAATTGGACCATTGGAGGAGTCACATACCGAAGAACAATCCCCCAAAGCAGTTTTGCGAATGGAGCTTTGAGCATGGAGATCGAAAATAGCAGCAAGATGAGCAAGAACTCGGGTTTGAGCTGGTGGGTGATTTTTTCTGGAGCAAGACGAAGTGTGTGGGTGCAAGGTTAAGTGGAGGGGACCCACGTGGGGTCCACGAGGAAGGGGCCACGCCCAGGGGCGTGGGCGCACCCTCCACCCTCGTGGGCACGTGGCTGCTCCCCTTGCTGTGTTCTCAGTGCCTAAAATCCTCAAATATTATAGAAAAAAATCATATTTCATTTTCAGGGCATTTGGAGAACTTTTATTTTTGGGGTATTTTTTTATTGCAAGGATAATTCAGAAAACAAACAGAAAATACTATTTTGCTTTATTTAAAATAAATAACAGAAAGTAAAAGGAGGGTACAGAAAGTTGTGCTTTCTAACTTCATCCAACTCATGCTCATCAAAAGGAATCCACTAACAAGGTTGATCAGGTCTTGTTAACAAACTCATTTCGAATAACATGAAACCGGAGAAATTTTGAATGACACTAGGTTACCTCAATGGGGATATGCACATCCCCAACAATAAGAATATCATATTTCTTCTTGACAGTAGGAAGAGGAAATTCAAAACCTCCAATAGTGATTGTTGAAATTTTTCCAATAGAATTGATACTGTGGACTTGAGGTTGTTTCCTCGGAAAGTGTACCATATGCTCATTACCATTAACATGAAAAGTGACATTGCCTTTCTTGCAATCAATAACATCCCCTGCAGTATTCAAGAAGGGCCTTCCAAGGATAATAGACATACTATCGTCCTCGGGAATATCAAGAATAACAAATTCCGTTAAAATAGTAACGTTTGCAACCACAACAGGCAAATCCTCACAAATACTGACAAGTATAGCAGTTGATTTATCACCCATTTGCAAAGATATTTCAGTGGGTGTCAACTTATTCAAGTCAAGTCTATGATATAAAGAGAGAGGCATAACACTAACACCGGCTCCAAGATCACATAAAGCAGTTTTAACATAGTTTCTTTTAATGGAGCATGATATAGTTGGTACTCCGGGATCTCCTAGTTTCTTTGGTATTCCACCCTTAAAAGTGTAATTAGCAAGCATGGTGCAAATTTCAACCTCCGGTATCTTTCTTTTATTTGTAACAATATCCTTCATATACTTAGCATAAGGATTCATTTTAAGCATATCAGTCAAACGCATATGCAAAAAGATAGGTCTAATCATTTCAGCAAAGCGCTCAAAATCCTCATCATCCTTTTTCTTGGATGGTTTAGGATGAAAGGGCATGGGTTTCTGGACCCATGGTTCTCTTTCCTTACCGTGCTTCCTAGCAACGAAGTCTCTCTTATCATAACATTGATTCTTTGACTGTGGGTTATCAAGATCAACAGTAGGTTCAATCTCTACGTCATTGTCATTGCTAGGTTGAGCATCAACATGAACATCGTCATTAACATTATCACTAGGTTCATGTTCATTACCAGATTGTGTTTCAGCATCAAAAATAGAAATATCATTGGGATTCTCAGGTGTGTCAATCTAGCAGAGTCCTATCATTTTTCTTTTTCTTCTTCTTAGAAGAACTAGGTGCATCAATATTAGCTCTCTGAGAATCTTGCTCAATTCTCTTGGGGTGACCCTCAGGATATAAAGGTTCCTGAGTCATTTTACCCCCTCTAGTCATAACTCTAACAGCATTATCATTCTTCTTATTATTTAATTCATTGAGCAATTCATTCTGAGCTTTAAGCACTTGTTCTACTTGAGTGGTAACCATAGAAGCATGTTTACTAATAAGTTTAAGCTCACCTTTAACACTAGCCAAGTAATCACTCAAGTGTTCAAGCATATCAGCATTGTGTTTCAATTGTCTACCAACATAAGCATTGAAGTTTTCTTGCTTAACCATAAAGTCATCAAACTCATCCAAGCATTGGCTAGCAAACTTAGTAAATGGAATTTCGCATTTATCGAATCTATAGAGAGAATTTACCTTTACTACCTGTGTCGGGTTATCAAGACCATGTATTTCTTCAATAGGTGGTAAATTATTAACATCTTTAGCTTTAATACCTTTTTCTTTCATAGATTTCTTTGCCTCTTGCATATCTTCAGGACCGAAAAATAGAATACCCCTTTTCTTCGGAGTTGGCTTAGCAGTTGGTTCAGGAAGTGTCCAATTATTTTCATTAGTCAATATATTATTCAATAGCAATTCAGCTTGATCAACAGTTCTTTCACTGAAAACACAACCAGCACAACTATCCAGGCAGTCTCTGGTAGCATCAGTTAGTCCATTATAAAAGATATCAAGTATTTCATTTTTCTCGAGAGGATGATCAGGCAAAGCATTAAGTAATCAGAGAAGCCTCCCCCAAGCTTGTGGGAGACTCTCTTCTTCAATTTGCACAAAATTATATATTTCCCTTAAGGCAGCTTGTTTCTTATGAGCGGGGAAATATTTAGCAGAGAAGTAATAAATCATATCCTTGGGACTACGCACACAACCAGGATCAAGAGAATTAAACCATGTTTTAGCATCACCCTTTAATGATAATGGAAACAACTTAAGGGTAAAGTAATAGCGAGTTTTCTCATCATGAGTAAACAGGGTGGCTATATCATTTAATTTAGTAAGATGTGCCACATAGTTTTAGATTCATAGCCATAGAAAGGATCAGATTCAACCAAAGTAATTAACTCAGGATCAACAAAGAAATCATAATCCTTATCAACAATAAAGATAGGTGAAGTAGCAAAAGCAGGGTCATATTTCATTCTAGCATTCAAAGACTTTTCTTTAAGCTTGGCTAATAATTTCTTAAGATCAGATCTATCATTGCAAGCTAAGAAGTCTCTACAGTTTCTTCATCCATAACATAACCCTCAGGCACAACAGGCAATTCATATCTAGGGGGAGAATATTCATCATCACTTTCATCAATATTATCAGTTTCGGTAATTTCATTTTCTCTAACCCGAGCAAGTTGTTCATCAAGAAATTCACCTAGTGGCACAGTATTATCAAACATAGAAGTAGTTTCATCATAAGTATCATGCAAAGAAGAAGTGGCATCATCAATAACATGTGACATATCAGAATGAATAGCAGGAGTAGGTGTCGCAAGTTTACTCAAAACAGAAGGTGAATCAAGTGCAGAGCTAGATGGCAGTTCCTTACCTCCCCTCATAGTTGAGGGAAAAATCTTGGTTCTTTGATCTTTCAAGTTCTTCATAGTGACCAGCAGATATAAATCCCAAGTGACTCAAAGAATAGAGCTATGCTCCCCGGCAATGGTGCCAGAAAATAGTCTTGATAACCCACAAGTATAGGGGATCGCAACAGTTTTTGAGGGTAGAGTATTCAACCCAAATTTATTGATTCGACACAAGGGGAGCCAAAGAATATTCTCAAGTATTAGCAGTTGAGTTGTCAATTCAACCACACCTGGAAACTTAATATCTGCAACAAGGTATTTAGTACCAAAGTAATATGATAGATGCTTTCGGTTGGGGCACAGGGCAAAGGGCTGTTCGGATTCTACTCCTTCACCAGCTTACAAGTGGGTCCCACGGATCAAATCTGGCGATTCCAGCCAGTCAGCAGAGCCACCGCCCATAACGCCTCAACCTCCCTCCTCGCCGTCTGCATCGCCTCCTCCGCCTCGCCCATCGCCCATTGCATCGCCTCCCTAGTGTGCCACTTCTGATCGGCGCTTCTCTTCTTCGGCATCGGCAATGGCGACCATTGCGTTGGACCCCATGGAGTTTGTCCTGCAAGGCTTCGACATCATCGACGGTGGTGAGCTGCGCCTGCCCCGTACCTTCTTCACGCCTGCGGTGGCTCCAGATCGGCAGCATGAGGACTATGCCATCGCCATCGTCGAGCCAGCTCCTCTACCTGAAGAAGTCGCCATCTTTCGAAACATGGTCAGTAACTTTGTTGTCAATGATCTGGGAAGAGCGGTTCTGGATGCCCAACCTTGGATACAAGGAGTTGGGCTTTTTCGTTTCCGTAGTGCTCTGGCTCGTCAAGCTCTTGTGGATCATCCACCTTTCAATCTGGGCAATGATAGATTTGTTAGGTTCATCCTGCATGATGAGGGAGTAAATTACAGAGCAACGCAGGGTTTTCGCCGTGGATGGGTTATGTTGCTCGGTGTTCCACTGGATTATAGGCGCACACAGTACCTTGCGGACATAATTAGCACCTTTGGTAGATTTCATCATTGGCATCAAGATGACCCCATGCTTGTCCGCTCGCTGGCTTATGTGTCTTTTCCGGCGCCGACTTTGGTTCCTCGCTCTGTGACTTACAGAGAATATGCAGACTTTGGTGGTCCTAGGATCTCTTGGTCTGCACCTGTGTACATCCTGTCAGCGGATTTTGCAGACGTTCTACCAGCAGATGAAGACCACATGCCCTTCAATGGCAATCCGCACCCCCTCTGTCATGGTTTTGTCACGGCAGATGTCCTAGAGAAAGGACTTAGTCATGGAGCCATCGCGACGGGTTAGCTTGAAGGGGTTAAAGCGGACACAGGGACGCAAGAGAGTTTATACTAGTTCAGCCCCTTCGATGAAGGTAAAAGCCTACGTCTAGTTGTGATGGAATTGATGGGGTTTCTATGACTAGGGAGCAAACAAGCTTCGCCTATGTCTCGAGTTGTTCTCTCTCCTTGAACCGCCGCCGGGTCGTCCCCTTATATACATGGGTGATGCCCGTCGGTTCACAGAGTCCCAACACCGGTCCATATTCGTATCCGGGTTGGTCTCTCCCTATTCCTAACTTACAATAAAAGTTTATATACAAATGCCGGTTTACGGCTACAAGTCTAAAACCGATCACGGGCCTTAGGCCCTTGTCTGTCTTCTTGGGCTTTAGTACTCTTGAATTACTGATGAAGTTGACCCGGCCCAGATATGCCGGTTTACGCCCAGCGGTAATATCCCCAACATTAGGCCCCAGATTGATTTGAACGGGTTCATGTCAATCCTTTAGCAAAACTTCATCTTCAACATCTTCTCGTAAATTGGTAAACCGCCATGATGTCATCTTCTCTGATTGCTGTAAACCGGAGTGACGTCACCTGTCATAACGAATCTTATCCATTATGCTTCCTTGATTAATATATCTGCGGAAATCGAGGCGACAACTCCGTTTCATGGCCCCTTGATTGTCACGCCTGACACATGTCCTTTTGCCTTATAAATAGGACCGAAAGGTCATTTCCTTTCTCCCCTTCGTGCCTTTCTTCTTCGTCTTCCTCGCGTCGCCATCCTCGGAGCTCCGCCGCCGCCGTCAACTTCTGCATCAACCTTGGCCGCTGCATCAACCTGAACGCACCAGAGCGCCGCGGCGACCTTCCGCGTCTTCCTCAACCCTGGTAAGCTTTCTGCTCTTCTCAATACAGATCTGTTCTAGGGTTTCATGTTCTTCTAGTGTTCATCGCCTGTTCCGTGTTCATATGATAGCTCCTAGATGCATCTGTGAATCCTTGCTCTGTGTAGCGGTAGGTTTTAGCATCCGCCTTTAGTTTCATGCCTCAAGACCATAGATCTATATGTATCTCTGCCCATTGATTCAATACTGTTCTTTTTTTTGAACCTTGAATATTTTCCTTCCTTTCTGAACTTGCTTCAGATCCGTTGCTGTAGAGAAGTCTTGTGAAATCTGTTTCTGTAAACTTACTCATCTGCTTCAATGTTTAGACCAGGCGGTTTATCTTTGTAGAAAAAATTGCCAAACCGGTATATACCATTAGTCCCCTTGTTGAACCGCCAGTTGTTGTTGCTTCATAAAACTCCGGTTTAGATAGATCTATCTCCGGTATAACATTTTTTGAACCGGGATTATCTACCTTATAGATTTCATCATGGCCAAGAAAGTATATGAGTGCAACTGGGTTCCTTCTCGCGTCACAGAGGCTGAATTGAACGATTTAGTTCTGATCAGCGCCTTAGGCAGTAAAGATACCATCCATTGGAGGGCTCCTGGCAACGAATGTCCTCCCACACCTCAAGAAGGAGAGGTCGTTGTTTTCGTAGATCACTTAGCCCGGGGCTTTAAACCGCCCGGTCCTAAATTTTACCGGGACATGTTAGCCGATTTTCAACTCCATCCACAAGATACTAGCCCCAACTCGGTTACAAACATGTGTCATTTCCAAGTGCTCTGTGAGGCGTTCTTTCAAGAGGAGCCCACGGTGGAATTGTTCAGAGACTGTTTCCATCTAAACCGCCGTACTGAATTTACTAACGGTTCCAATACGGAGTTGGGTGGCGTGGCGATTCAGAAAAGGAAAGAAGTCACATACCCTCACGCCAAACTGCACAGCCACCCCAAAGAATGGAATCAAACATGGTTCTATTGCAAAGACACCTCCCCTGCTGGTGAAAATCCCTTGCCTGGCTTTCGTCTGGAGCGGCTCAGCAATACACACCCCTTTCCGCAAAGGTTGACTGCCCAGGAGAGAAGCAAATATGCTCCTCAATTATCGAAGCTCAGAGCCTTTATGGCCAACGGTTTAACAGGGGTTGACCTCACCCGTTGTTGGATATCATGGAGCGTACTGCCCCTTAGCCAGCGCTCCGGTTTGATGTGTGAGTATACTGGCAATGTTGATGACCCACTGCGACATTCCAACATCCAGCTCACCGATGAAGAAATCACAAAGGATGTGAAAAAAATGCTGAATGAACCGGAACACATCTGTGCTAAAACCGGCCTGCTTCCCTTCTGTGCCACCAACAAACCGCCAGCTGTAAGAATTTGACTTTTCTTTTTGCTAAATCTGCTATTGATATATCTGGTCATTGTTTAATATCAGTGTTTGTGTAACCAGGGCAATGATCCGTTTTGGAGCAAAAAACTGCCGCAGGAAAAACCAGAAAAACCAGCTAAACCGGAAAGAGCAACCCGGCAAAAGACTAAAGTTGTGAAGAAGACTGCCCACAGGAAAAGAACTACTGCATCCTCTAACCCGGCCCCTGATGATGACATGGATAATCCGGACCTTGAGGTAGGGCTTGACTCACTTGGCTTATTCTTCATGCGTCATATTGATGATGATATTTGTCAGGATGATGCCGAAGCCAGCCATGCTGATGATGTAGAGGTAATTATTCTCTCTTCCGATTCAGAACCTTTGCCTTCACTAAAAATCCGTCAGGCAAACCGGAAAGTTAAATTTTCTCATCCTCTTGCTTATTTGGATCCCCAATTTCTTATGAAGACCCAACAGCACGAAGCTCGTCGCACAATCGGCACAGCGGCCAGGTAGTTACCTCCGCCGGTTTACCAAACAGTCCGGTTCGGAAACGCCGTTCAGAGGTCTCTAATTTGTTTGTGAGTGCTTGTCCTAAAGCGGGCTGCTTTCGTCAACCTCTTAATCCATCTAACTCCGATTACCAGGTTACTTCCCACTCATCCTCTGGCGAGTCATCAGCTATCAGCTGCCACCGCTCAAAACGGTGCTTGGGTAAGCTATACTTATCATAATATTTGCAGCACATCACCTTGGAACATATGATGTATTTGATTTTGTTATTCCTTTCAGAGCCAAACCTAGGCCAAGCAAGAAGGCTCGCCTAGACAAAGCGGCCGAAGAAGATACCGTCCTTGAACCGGGCAAGACACCAGATCTTGAAGCGGCTATTCCTGAGGATATACCCAATGATCCACCACAGCAAGACGACGATCTTATTGCTGAAGACACACCTATTGATACCTCAAATCCTGTCAATCAGCCCACAAGCTCTATCCGGAATGAGACATCCACCGGTCCAACAAAACCTACTGATAAGCCAACAGCCCCAGTGCAAACCGGCGATACCAAGGATGATGAGGTTGTCATTACTGGCACTGGCCATACAGAGCCAAACAATCCTGTCGCCTTGTCCAAACACTCTGCCAAGGAAGAAGTTGCTGCCTTTGGCAAAGGCAAGTGGAATTCTAATCTGGCGACTTATGCTGCTCTGAACGCCCAAGATATCCATTCCGGCTACCTGAACCGGTTGTATACCAGCCGTGACTATGAAGCCGGTCTGGTTAACATGATGAAAGATAAATATGAGGTAACTTCCATATGCTCTTTCCTGTTTGTATGCTTCAATTCTTGCTAACTCTCCTAGCCCCCAAGGGCCGGTTTGTAATCTTCTTTCAAACCGGGACTTACTAATATAAATCATAATGTTTTGAAATTCGCTGATGTAGCCCCCAAGGGCCGGTTGAACTTAGCATAGTTAAACCGGGACTTTAAATAATTGAGATTACCGCATTAGAATACATACGAGCGAATAGCCATTAGCCCCCAAGTGCCAAGTTGAATACTTGTATTGATCTTGGGACTTTGTAAGCAATTGAAAGATGAAGATCAAATATGCATTAGTCCCCAAGTACCAAGTGCATAACTTGTTATGTGGTTGGTACTTTAATCCTTGTACCATTTTGCTGAATTGTATAACTGTCTGCCTGCAGGCTGAGCTGAAGACGAAAGAAAGCCAAGTTGCCGATCTCCAAGAAAATGTGAAATCCCAACAAGCTGAAACCTCCAAAGCCAAAGAGGAGTTAACCAGCGCTTTAAGCGCCATGGAACAGCTCAAGGAGAGCTTTAAGAAAGAACGGGCGGATTGGATTACTGAAAAATCCGCTTTAACCAAGCGAGCACAAGATGCTGAGGCTGCACTTAAACCGGTGGCGGACGAATTAGCCAGCATAAAGCGGCATGTGCATGCCATGACCAGTGCTATCTTTGGTAAGCTGGTTTAATTTCTAGATTGCCTCAACCGTCTTATAGAGCTACCGGTTTGTTAATCCTTTTTAACACTGCAGGGACACGCATTGGTCATCTGGGGTCAGATGTGCGGAAGAAATTGAAGGCCGCCTATACACTGATTGAACAACTATATACTGGTGCACAGTGGATCATCTGTACTATATCCCCCAACAAACCGGCACCCACTTTAATTCAGGACACTCTGCAGAAACTGTCGGTGCTTCCTGCTCTGGTTGAAGAACTGAAGAAATCTGCTGCCCGAACCGGCGCGATCAGCGCCTTAATCCGGGCTAAAGCTTGGGTGCCAGATTTTGATCCTATTGAAGCGGCTCAAGGCTATCCCAGCCTGAAGGAAGATGGGTCAGAATTTGGTGAAGGGGATCTGCGAGCAATAAACCGGGAGGTGCGTCCGCTGGCTTGTCAATTGGCTGAAGAAGCAGACTTGTCTCACTATCAAGCTCATTATGACAATCAAAACAAGCGAGTAGCTGCACCAATTCATGAAGCGGAAAATCTTATCCCTCCAATCCGTAAGCATACTTATGCTCCCGATATTGAACCATCGTTGCTGATCCATGATGAAGCTATCTTTCGAGCATTATTGGGAATCGACTGGACAACTGTTGATTTCCAGCTGCTGGGTAGAGAAACTGGAGCTGAAGCGGCGCGGGATGACCCACAACCATCAGGCCAGGCTAGTGGCCAAGCTTGAACCGGAAGCCGGTTTAAAACAATGATCTTATTGTGGGCACCACGTTGCCTTGTAATAGGCTAGCTGATACTTTTGATGTTGATATGCCTCCGTGCATAATTGCTGCAACTTGCCCTTCCTTTGGGTGATGAACTTTCCAAAGTACTTTTTGTAATAAAAAATCTTAAAGTACCACCACGGTTGTACCGTCAGGCGGAATATGATGTCTGCATACATAAAATCAAGACATCTGAAAATTTTTAAGTATATGACCAAATTTTTGAGATACATAATACCTGCCATCGTTGAGCATGAATTTGGCTTGGCCAATCTTGAAGCGGAGTTTTGCAAACCCACACTGTTGGAGGAGATAACAGCTCCTGTATATATATGATGCTGGTTTACCATGTAAACCGTGTCGGGTTATAATAAACACCGTGTTACTCCATAAGAGGATGTTAACAACAAGGATCAAACCGGGCAAATAGTCTCCAGATTGACGTGAACTGTGTTCCGTCAATTGATTGGTTGAAAACTTTGTCGGTTTAAAAGAAAACGCAATAAAAAGAAAAAAAGTATCTTGCAAAGAAAAGTGCGAAGCAAAAGAAATGACACAACCGTTTGCAAAAAAGGTTTATTTGAGCTGATCAAATGGCGTTACCATGGCCGAACACGACCAAGCTCCCGTTAGGTGTAACTATGGTTCTAGTCAGCTAGGTCCCCAAATGAAACCGTGACATTTATGCCGACCAAGTGGCATGGCAATGGTTCGGGTTCGACCAAGCCCCCAAGTGATTCTGTGGCCTTAGGCCGATCAAGAGGCATGACTGGTTCAGACGTGACCAAGTTCCCAAGTGATCTGGTGGCTCTCGCCTATCAAGAGGTATGGTATTGGTTCGGACACGACCAATCCTCCAAGTGATATAACATGATGCTTTTAAAAAGCGAACTCATGGGGTAAACCGGAGGCCGCTTTAGAACAACTCCATGTAACCACACATGTTTAAAAGAACAGATACCCCGCTTTAGCTGAGGTCCCGGTTTATTATATTTAATCATAATATATACATCGTTGTAATATGTACATAAGTAGAACCAATGGCTCAGGTATAATAAGGCCGAAGATGAGCTATGTTCCATGGCCTGTTGGTCTCCTCCTCTGATGTACGTGAGTCCTTATGCTCTCGAATATCGATCAGATAGTATGACCCGTTGTGCAGATTCTTGCTGACCACAAAAGGCCCCTCCCAAGGTGGGGATAAATTATGCATATCAGTCTGATCTTGGATGAGCCGAAGCACCAAATCTCCTTCCTGGAAGGTTCTGGTTCTGACTCGGCGACTGTGATAACGACGAAGATCATGTTGATAAATCGCCGATCGGGCGGCTGCTATGTCACGCTCTTCATCCAACCGGTCCAAAGCATCTTGTCGTCCTGTCTCGTTTTCCGCTTCAATATAAGCCGTCACACGAGGTGAATCATGACGGATATCACTGGGGAGAACCGCCCCCGCTCCATAAACCATGAAGAACGGTGTGTATCCTGTTGACCTGTTGGGTGTTGTATTGATGCTCCATAACACAGATGGTAATTCCTCTACCCAACAACCCGGCGTTCTCTGCAAAGGAACCATGAGCCGGGGCTTGATGCCTCTCAAGATCTCTTGATTAGCTCTTTCTGCTTGCCCATTGGACTGTGGGTGTGCCACTGATGAAACGTCGAGCCGGATGCGCTCTCGTTCGCAGAACTCCTTCATGGCACCTTTGGACAAATTGGTACCATTATCTGTGATGATACTGTGTGGAAAGCCAAACCGGAAAATCACTTTTTTGATGAACTGAACCGCCGTGGCCGCATCACACTTACTAACAGGTTCTGCCTCCACCCACTTTGTAAACTTGTCAACTGCCACCAGGAGGTGGGTCTTCTTATCTTTGGACCTTTTGAAAGGCCCCACCATATCCAGCCCCCAAGTCGCAAACGGCCAAGTAATTGGAATCATTCTCAATTCTTGAGCCGGTACATGAGCATGTCTTGAAAACCTTTGGCAACCATCACATCGTCTGACCAGATCCTCCGCATCAGCATGAGCAGTTAACCAATAGAAGCCATGGCAAAATGCTTTAGCCACCAGAGACTTTGAACCGGCGTGGTGACCACAATCTCCTTCGTGGATCTCACACAAAATTTCACGGCCTTCTTCAGGAGACACACAGCGTTGAAATGCTCCTGACACACTGCAATGATGCAACTCGCCATTGATAATAGTCATGGACTTGGATCGCCGGATTATCTGTCGGGCCAGAGTCTCATCCTCTGGTAACTCGCCCTAGTTCTTGTACGCCAGGTAAGGAAGCGTCCAAATCGGAATAACATGAAGAGCTGCCACCAATTGAGCCTCCAGATCAGGAATAGCCAAATCCGCTTCACTAGGGATCTTGATCGACGGGTTGTGCAGCACATCTAGAAAAACATTGGGCGGGACCGGTTTGCGCTGGGAGCCCAGCCAGCTTAAAGTGTCCGCTGCTTCATTTTTCCGCCGGTCCACGTGGTCCACCTGATAGCCTTTAAAATGACCTGCAACAATATCCACCTCACGACGATATGCTGCCATGAGTGGGTCCTTGGAGTCCCAAGTGTCGGACACTTGCTGAGCCACGAGGTCTGAGTCGCCGAAACACTTAACTTGACTTAGATTCATCTCCTTAGCCATCCGGAGACCATGGAGCAAGGCTTCATACTCAGCTGCATTGTTAGTACAAGAGAACATTAAACGGAGAACATAACAAAACTTATCACCTCGTGGGGAAGTTAATACGACTCCAGCCCCCAAGCCTTCCAATTGCCTGGATCCGTCAAAATGGATGGTCCAATATGTGTGATCTGGCTTTTCTTCAGGTGCTTGCATTTCCGTCCAATCATTGATAAAATCAACAAGTGCTTGAGATTTAACCGTCGTCCGAGGCACATACCTCAAACCGTGCGGCCCAAGCTCTATAGCCCACTTGGCAATCCGGCCAGTTGCTTCCCGGTTCTGGATGATATCCCCCAAAGGAGCAGAACTGACCACCGTAATTGGGTGCCCTTGGAAGTATTGTTTAAGCTTCCGGCTCGCCATAAAAACTCCATACACCAGCTTCTGCCAATGCGGATACCTTTGCTTGGACTCAATGAGTACCTCGCTGATATAGTAGACCGGACGTTGAACCGGATGCTCCTTACCTACCTTCTTTCGCTCCACCATAATAGCCACACTGATTGCCCGAGCATTAGCAGCAACATATAGCAGTAACGGCTCCTTGTCAATGGGAGTGGCGAGCACAGGCGGATTGGCCAACTGCCGCTTTAAGTCCTCAAATGCTTCATCAGTCGCGGAACTCCAAACAAACTGATCTGTCTTCTTCAACATCTGATACAAAGGGATTGCCTTCTCACCAAGACGGCTGATAAACCGGCTTAACGCGGCAATCCGGCCTGCCAGGCGTTGAATATCATTGATACACTTTGGTTTAGCCAGGGAGGTGATGGCTGTGATCTTCTCCGGATTGGCCTCAATTCCCCTATTGGACACCAGAAAACCCAACAACTTGCCCGCCGGTACACCAAAGACACACTTGTCCGGATTAAGCATCATCTTGTATGTCCTCAGGTTATCAAAGGTTTCCTTCAAATCATCAATCAGAGTCTCCTTCTCTCTGTATTTAACCACGATATCATCCACGTAAGCATGTACATTACGGCCGATCTGCTTGTGAAGACAATTTTGCACACACCGTTGATAAGTGGCCTGGGCACTCTTGAGCCCAAAGGGCATAGACACGTAGCAGAAGCCTCCAAAGGGAGTTATGAACGCCGTCTTCTCCTGGTCCTTAACTGCCATTTTGATCTGATGATAGCCAGAATACGCATCCAAAAAACTTAAATGCTCACAACTCGCCGTAGCATCAATAATTTGATCAATACGGGGGAGGGCAAAAGGATCTGCTGGACAAGCCTTGTTAAGATCTGTGTAATCCACACACATACGCCAGGTGCCGTTTTTCTTAAGGACCAGCACCGGATTGGCAAGCCACTCAGGGTGAAAAACTTCAATAATAAAACCAGCTGCTAAGAGCCTGGCTACCTCTTCTCCAATCGCCTTGCATCTTTCTTCGTTAAACCGGCGGAGGAACTATTTCACCGGTTTGTATTTAGAATCCACATTAAGGGTGTGCTCAGCGAGTTCCCTCGGTACACCTGGCATGTCAGAGGGCTTCCATGCAAAAATGTCCCGATTCTCACGGATGAACTCGATGAGTGCGCTTTCCTATTTCGGATCCAAGTTGGCACTGATGCTGAACTGCTTGGACGAATCGCCAGGTACAAAGTCAACAAGCTTAGTTTCTGCTGCCGATTTGAACTTCAGGGCCGGATCATGCTCCGTAGTTGGCTTCTTTAATGGCGTCATGTCTGCCGGATCAACATGGTCCTTATAATACCTCAGCTCCTCGGTGGCACAAACCGACTCTGCATAGGCCGCGTCTCCTTCCTCGCACTCCAAAGCGATTTTGCGGCTTCCGTGAACCGTTATTGTCCCCTTGTGACCCGGCATCTTAAGCTGCAAATACACATAACAGGGTCGTGCCATAAACTTGGCATAGGCCGGTCGCCCAAACAGGGCGTGATATGGACTTTGGATTTTCACCACTTCAAACGTCAATGTCTCCGACCTGGAATCATGATCATCCCCAAAGGCCACCTCCAAAGCTATCTTACCAACAGGATATGATGATTTGCCAAGTACTACCCTGTGGAACACCGTATTGGACGGTTTGAGATTTTTATCTGTTAGTCCCATACGACGGAAGGTCTCATAGTACAAGATATTAATGCTGCTCCCTCCATCCATGAGCACCTTGGTGAACTTGTAACCTCCCACCTGAGGCGCCACCACCAGAGCCAACTGACCCAGATTGTCAACCTGGGGAGGGTGATCCTCTCTACTCCATATGATTGGCTGTTCAGACCAGCGTAGATAACGGGGTATGGCCGGTTCAACAGAGTTGACCGCCTTCCTCTGAATCTTCCGGTCTCGCTTGTCCAAGCTAGTGGTGAAGACATGGTACTGCCCACTGCTCAATTGCTTTGGGTTGCTCTGGTAACCTGACTGTTGCTGCTGCTGGTTGTAACCACCCTGGTTGTTCTGATTATTTTGATTATTATGTCCGCCCGGATTACCATTAAATCCTGAACCGGAACTTCCTCCACCGTAACCCGGCCCGGATCCTGAGCCACCGCCAGATTCGTGGTCATACCGGAACTTATTAGAATTCTTGAACTCCTGCATAATAAAGCAATCCTTCCAAAGGTGGTTTGCTAGCGCCTCCTTCGTCCCATGTCTTGGACAAGGCTGGCTTAGCAGATAGTTTAGGCGGTCTGGGTTAGGGTTGGGCGCCCCATTACGATTTTTCGGTTTACCCTTGCGTCGCTGGCCATTGTCCTGTGCGTTGGTATTAGCCACAAAGTCCATGTTACCATCCACTTTACGCTTGCCTCCACCACCATTGCCTGTCCAGTGATGCTGCTGACCTTTGGAGTTGCTGTTCCTCTTTCCCTTCCCTGTCTTGTCATCATCAGATTCGGGATCCTTGGTACTATCAGAATCAGCATATTTCACCAAAGCGGCCATGAGGGTCCCCATGTCAGTGCAATGACGCTTCATCCGTCCCAACTTCAGCTTTAGGGGCCCAAACCGGCAGTTGCCTTCTAGGGTTAATACTGCGGTGTCAGTGTTGATGCGGTCTGATGAGTGCAACACTTGTGAAACTCGGCGCACCCAATGAGTCGTTGACTCTCCTTCCTCCTGTACGCAGGCAGCTAAGTCCACTATCGACATAGGCTGTTTACATGTATCCTTGAAATTGCTGATAAACCGGGCTCGTAATTGGGCCCATGAACTGATAGAATTAGCCGGCAAGCTTTTTAACCAAGTACGGGCCGTTCCTTCAAGCATCATGGTGAAGTATTTCGCACACACCGTGCCATCCACATCAAGCATCTCCATGGCCATCTCATAGCTCTCCACCCATGTCTCTGGAGGTTGATCCGCCGTGTAATTTGGTACCTTACGCGGGCCTTTGAAATCCTTGGGCAGGCGCACATTGCGTAAAGCGGGGATAAGGCAAGGCACCCCTAAAGAACTAGAAGTAACACCAAGTTCGATCGAGATAGTTGGACGAACCGGCGTGAGCTGCCGAGCCTGATGCTGTGCGGCTAACTCGGCCTCCCTGCGTGCTCGGGCCCGGTCCACCACTTCCTGAGCGTTATCAGCACCGTCCGCCAGGTTGTTGCCACGGGGTGCTCCACGTCGTTCATTATTCGACACTGCTGGTTCATCCATATGTCTGCTATAGCTCCGGCTTGGACGGGGGGTCGAGTGGATCCGATCGCGGCTGTACGAGTACACTTCCTGTTGGACCAAAGCTGTCCTCAGAAGCTCCTTGACCCGTCGCATCTCTATTGCCTGCGGCGAATCACCTTCAATTGGAATGGCCTCCAGCCGTGCAGCAGTGAGGACGAGATTGTCCATCGGGTTGGAGTAGTGACCCGGAGGTGTTAAAACAGCCTGAGGTATAACGGTGTTTTGACGAGGTGGGTCCATCTGACGAGGCTGAACCGGTGCACCGGTCCCGGGAGCTTCTGCCCGGTTTCCCTCCAGCGGATTGCCGGTTCCTACTCCTGGAGTGTTGAAAAGGTCTCTGGCCTCAAAAACCGGAGGCAAACGGGATCGGTACTTCCTCCTCATGACTTCCTGTGACGCACTCTGGTCCAACATGAGCCTGTAGGCTTGTGCGTCTAAAGCGGCCCGCTCCGTGGCCATCCTGGTGTCCTCAGCTGCCAGATCTGCCTTGGCCTGGGTGATCTGTTCCTTCACTTTTGCAATCTCGGCGTTGTGAATGCCCTGATCCGCCGGATTAGCCTCCGCCATAAGCACAGCCAATGCATCAAATAGCTCTGATAGAACTTGAGCCGGCGGGCGCACAGGGCCTCCTGCCCCGGCAGCCGTCGCCGCTGCTGAACCGGAGGTTGTTGCCGCAGCGGTCGAAGAATGAAACGCTGCTTGTGTGCCAGTCATGAATATTCCAACCCGGTTGGGCAGATCAGAGGGGTCCGGAATACTGTCGCCATCGGAACAGCCCCCAATCCGGCCGTCTTGTAGCTGATAAAGAGATTCGGTTTCTCCGGTCGATGACTCGTCATCGGAACAAACGGCGGTCTCACCGCGAGATTCCGATCCATCCTCATAACTTCCTCCATGGATGACCCCCACGAAGGCACGCTTAAAGGCCGGTTTAACCCGGGCGGATCGCGCACGTTGAGCCGTCTCGACGAGGTCGGTGCAGACGTCCGGCTCAGGGCCCGGTTAACCAATCTTGCCAATGAAAATGTGAATGCCACCAAAGGGGACCCAGTACCCGTACTCAACTGAGCCGGCCTCGGGGCCCCAACCTGCGTCATCGATGTAGAGCTTGCCGCGACGACTCTTAGTCATCCGGCCTACAGCGTAGCCCTCGAGTCCTTTAAAGCGGCCCTCCAAGAACCTGAAACCATCGTGCGATAGCCCCACGGTGGGCGCCAACTGTCGTGGTTTTGTCACGGCAGATGTCCTAGAGAAAGGACTTAGTCGTGGAGCCATCGCGACGGGTTAGCTTGAAGGGGTTAAAGCGGACACAGGGACGCAAGAGAGTTTATACTAGTTCGGCCCCTTCGATGAAGGTAAAAGCCTACGTCTAGTTGTGATGGAATTGATGGGGTTTCGATGACTAGGGAGCAAACAAGCTTCGCCTATGTCTTGAGTTGTTCTCTCTCCTTGAACCGCCTCCGGGTTGTCCCCTTATATACACGGGTGACGCCCGTCGGTTCACAGAGTCCCAACACCGGTCCATATTCGTATCCGGGTTGGTCTCTCCCTATTCCTAACTTACAATACAAGTTTATATACAAATGCCGATTTACGGCTACAAGTATAAAACCGATCACGGGCCTTAGGCCCTTGTCTGTCTTCTTGGGCTTTAGTACTCTTGAATTACTGATGAAGTTGACCCGGCCCAGATATGCCAGTTTACGCCCAGCGGTAATATCCCCAACACCCTCCCTGGCAATTTACACTTTGAGAACCACAATTGGGTTATGCCAGAATTTCCTGAGCTGGGTTGGAATGATGTGCCACAGCCAGTCAATGAGCAGCAAAAAAATGATGTGGTTCATGAAGATGTGCAGCATGAGGAAGTTCAGGAAATTCAGTCCCAGGAGTCCATTGTTCTACAACCTTCAGATGATTCAGTTAACAATGTTGACAATGCTGCTGAGGTGGCTCTCTTCCAGCCCCCAATGGGACCACAGCAACCTCCTCTTATGATTGGGCAAGTTCTCACCATCTATGGACCGGTTTTGCCACCTGTGATGTAGTGGTAGCGTTCTTTCGAGAAGATGTTGCCGTTTATATGGTCTTCAAACATTCCTCAGTTTGTTTTCAAGTCTGACATAGGTGCTATACTCAACAAGCATTCCTATGAAGCTCTCTGCAGTGGCCCAGTTTCCACTCTTAAGCTCCTGCCTGCACCTGAATCCTCGATCAGCATTGCTCCGGATGTGCCAAATGCTCCTGTTAAAAGGCCAGTTGCTCGAGCTCTCTACTTTGATGATTTGGATGACCCAGATTCTGAAACCTTTGAATTCTCTATTGTGCCTGAGGTATCTTTGAATCGAGCAAGGAAGTATCAAGCCTCAACAATTATTGTTGATACTGAGGTTCGGCGCAGTGCACGTCTGAGCGCTCTCCGTGATGGCTACCGCAAAGTAGCTAGTGGTATTTCTTCCAAGAAGTCTCATACTTTGAAGAAGCGCAAGACCAGCAACTCCTAGTCTGAGAACAGTCCTTCTGTGCCACCACCAACTGCTATTGCAGATCTTCAATGCATTGGCGCCCGTCTTTGCATTGCACCTGAGAAGATCTCTATGGATAAGCTTGTTGCTGATCCGGCCAAGTCCAGCAGCAGCCGGGGTTCTGATGATTAGTTACTTCCTGCAGGGTTCTGGTCTATGGCGTACCGTAATCGCCATTTATCTTTCTTTTCTTGTTGAGAACTATGTGATGCTTGTCTGCTGTGTGGGTCGATGTAGGTCATTGCGTGGCCTATTTACTATGCTTTTACTTTTGGTTTGTAATGAATCAGACAAGATTTAAGGAGTGGAAGGTGCTATGTTGGAATGTTCGTGGCCTCAATGCTGAAGCGCGTCAGCTTGCAGTTAGGTAGAAGATCGATGAAAGTGGTTGTTCTGTTGTCTGTCTTCAGGAAACTAAATGCATGCAAATGGATCAGCGATTCATTAGGAAGTTTTGCCCGAGGCATTTGGATAATTTTGTTTACGTACCTTCGGCTGGTGCGTCTGCTGGGATGGTGGTCGTTTGGAATTCATCCTTTTTCATAGGTTCTTTAATCGAGTCCAAATCCTATGGGATAATTGTGGAGTTTAAATCCAAACATACCTCAGAAACTTGGTCTCTAGTCTCTGTTTATGGCCCGTGTCAAGGCCCTGCCCATGATGAATTTGTTCAATGGTTATATAATCTTGATATTCGGTTTGGTCAGAACTGGCTGCTTTTGGGTGATTTCAACTTCATGAGATCGTTGGAGAACCGCAATCTTCTGGGAGGTGATGTTAACGATATCTTCTTGTTTAATGAGATAATTGGTCATTTGGGACTTGTTGAGTTGCCAATCAAGGGGTGTCAATATACTTGGTCGAATATGCAAACCTCACCGCTTCTAAAACAGATAGATTGGTTTTTCACTTCGGTTACTTGGACATCAAACCACCCCAACACAATGGTTTAAAGTTGACTAATATTTGTTTAAAGTTCTTAACCAAGCTCTTGGCAAATCGTCTTCAGGGTGTGATCCTGAAATGTATCTGTCGGAGTAAACAGCCATGGGTAGCCTAGCTGGCTTTCCCTGGCCCTTCTGAAAAAGTTACGAGCCCGCCTGGCTCTCAAGAATCCAAGACATGGGGCCGCCTTCCCCTAGCTGGCGGCAACCCAGGCCGGCTTTCGGAAGGCGGTCCGACTTTAGCCCTCATGAGAAGGCCGACTCCAAGAAGCCGGCCATGAGAAGGCCAACTCCAAGAAGCCGGCTCCCTATAAAGCGGTCAAGACCGTACCCACAAAGTTTGCACCCACCTAATGGCGGTGCGACGGGGCGTGGCTACAGTAAAGCCTGCCACCCCCGAATCCCGGAGCACGCCTGGCATGGTGCGGCGTACGGGCTAGGCACGACCCGTCCGGCGCGGCACTGTTGCCATGTTGACCCTGGCATCACCCACGACGGGCCGCCAGCGTGGCCCACAGACGGTGGGCCCCTTTGAGCAGAGAGACGCCCGAAGGCGGCCACGCCTCCAACTAGTCGGCCCAAGACAGAGCCGGCTCCCCGCAGCCGGCTTGCCGCCTTCCTCGAAGAGGACGCCCCATTAAGGAGACAAGACGCGGTAAGGCTACAGCGATCGCCTGACAGGCGGCGGTACTGTAGCCGCGCTTACCACGATGAAGCTCACGTCAACAAGATGGAGCCACAGTAACCAGCCGCCGACCAGGCCCTGGACAGTGGGGCCTGCCTGTCGACCAAGGGGCCGGCAGCCGGCGGGACCCACCAGTCGGCGGGCCCCAGCAGCCGGCGCAGAAGCCGGCGAGCGCAGTCACAGACGGCTGGGCCCCGTGCCCAGTCGGATTACCATTGTACCCCCGGGGGGTAGGCCCATATAAACCCCCCGGAGCACCCATGCAAAGGGTTCGACCCCTTACTAGTCCTAGACACCCCACAAGGAGAAGAAGCAGGCTTGCCGTGCCCTTCTTCCTCCTCCCACCAAACAGCTCAAGGAGCATTGTATTGCTACTCGATTCATCTAGTGAACATGCGGAGACCCCGCAGAGCAGCAGTAGGGGTGTTATCTCCACGGAGAGCCCCGAAGCTGGGTAAGATCCGCCGGCGTGCATGTCTTCGCCTTATCCCGTTTCCAGGCACCGCCGATGTCTTACTGGCTCCCACAATGATAAGCCACCCGTTGGCATATGTCGCACCTACCACCCGACATTTGGCGCCCACCGTGGGGCCAGGTGCACCGTCGTCCGGAGACCTGTTCTGGACGGGAACCTTATTCCTCCCCCGCGAGCGTAGCCAGCCCGGCACGCCCGATGGCGCTTGCCACGACGCGCTGCAAGGCATCACCAGCATCTGCGCGGCAAGAGGCCTCGCCGATCTCCTCGACGAAACTCTCACCTCTGACGAGCTCGCCTCCGATGCGGGCACCGACCACCTCGCCAACCTTCTCGGCCAGCTCCATGTCTCCAGCGAGCCCGCTGCGGACCTGGAGTCGGTTGGCTCCACCGACCCGATGCCTGTCGACTCCGACACGGCCTCCTACGACACCTTCCCCACCAACGTCGCGATCTACAACGACCCGCTTCCTCGAGCCGACGGCTGCGATGCTGTCACCGCCGAAGTGATGGTTGTCGGCCACGGCGGCCTGGCCGACGAGAGCGCCCACGACGCCTCGCGCGCGGCGGCCCAGGACTTGTCCGCTCCCCTCCCGGCTAATGCCAACGACGAAGCACTGGAAGCACGCCGCCTCGCCCTCCTCGCAGAGGGCCGGAGGCTGGCCTCCGTAAGACGCCTCACTGAGGCCTACCAGCGCGAAGCTGACCGCGCCGCCTTCGGCACGCCGGCCCCGGGCGGGCCAAGCCAGGCCGGCCTTGTCAAGCAATGCGGCGCCGTCATCGCTGACACGCTGGGAGTCGACCGCCCGGTCTATGCCACTCCGCTCGAGAACTTGCGTGCCGCCCAGGCGGCTGTAGACGAGTTGGACGGCTTGGAGGCCGAAGACCTCCCCCACATGACCCGGCGCATCCAGCAATTGATTGACGCAGCCGCGCAGCGACACGAAGCCGACGCCCGCGCGGAAAGCCCTCCCCCGCGCCGAGAACACGGCGCGACGTCCCGGACGCCGACTACGAGCAATACCCGCACGCGACGCGAGAAGGAGCCGGCTGCCAGCCGCAGCCGGACCCGGATCTCCATCGAGCGAGACGCAGACGGTCATCCCCGAGCCATGGAATGGCGGGGCGACCCGCCTCCGCCTCCGCCCCGTGGAGAGAGATATCCCGCCTCGCCGCCAGTGGCGCACCCGACTCTCAGCGGCCGGCTAGGCCGCCGCAAAGGAATCGGCGAGAACGACGCCCTCCATCGGATCGACCGCCTGGCGCGATCCCTGGCATTGGAAGAAGAAGACGATGTCGGCCCGCCTTGTTTCGGCCCCCGCATCCGCGACGAGCCCTTTCCCAAAGGGTTCTCACTCCCAAGAGACACGCCCAAGTACAACGGCTCCGTGAAGCCGGAAGATTGGTTGATCGACTACTCCACGGCGGTTAGCATAGCCAACGGTAACCGGCGCGTCGCCGTAAAGTACGTGCCCCTCATGCTGCAAGGCACGGCGCGGACCTGGCTCAACAGCCTCAAGCCGCATAGCATCAACAGCTGGCTAGACTTCACAGAAGCCTTCATCCGCAACTTCACCAGCACCTACAAGCGGGCTCCCAAGCCCAGACAGCTCTCCTTGTGCGTACAAGGCCCCGCTGAGTCCACTCGCGATTACCTCACGCGTTGGGCCGAGCTACGCAACTCCTGTGAAGGGGTGCACGAGGTGCAAGCCATAGAATACTTCACGGGCGGATGCCGAGAAGGCACCCTCCTCAAGCACAAGCTCCTCTGCGACGAGCCGGCCACCCTCGACGAGCTTCTGGACATAGCGGACAAGTACGCCACCGCCGACTCCTCGATGAAGACCGAGCTTCGGGTAGACGCGTCCGGAAAGGTACTCAACCCGGCGCCCAAGACGCCGGCTGGGGACTCCGGCCGACTCCCTCACTCGAACGACCACAAGCGCAAGGGCCCCGCGCCGCCTCCCGCCAGTCGGCAGGTGGCAACAGTCGAAGACGCGCCGCCTGAAGAGCGACCGGCGCCCAAGAAGCCCAAGGGCGGCGGGCCGGCTTGGCAGCCCGCTTTCTCCTACGAGCAAACTCTCGACGCCCCTTGCAAGTTCCACAGTGGTGCGAAGCCGTCCAATCACACGACCCGGAAGTGCCATTGG
Organism: Triticum urartu; assembly: GCF_056163025.1. Lineage (NCBI taxonomy): Eukaryota > Viridiplantae > Streptophyta > Magnoliopsida > Poales > Poaceae > Triticum > Triticum urartu. The sequence continues at coordinate 421,603,444 of NC_141878.1, read as the reverse complement.
CTCACCCGAATCTCTAAGGGCGAAGGGCTCGTGCCGCCTCCGCCTGCCGGCCCGCCGCCTCTGCCTCCGCCGCCTCCGGCCGCTCGGCCCGCAGTTGGAGCCGTGCATGACGAGTTCCCTGATGAGCAAGCAACCTACATCGTCTTTACAAGCCAGCCCGAAGACCGGCGCAGCAAACACCAAGAGCGCCAGGAAGTTAGCGTGGTCGCTGCCAACCCCGCCGGACACATGCATTGGTCAGAAAAGCCCATCAGTTGGAGCCGGGCCGACCATCCAGAGGTGATGCCGTCTCCCGGCTCTTATGCCTTGGTCCTGGAAGCCACCCTTGCAACGGACAGACGCGCCGCCCGCTTCTCCCGTGTGTTGATAGACGGCGGGAGCAGCATCAACATCCTGTACCGTGACACCCTGGAAAAGCTAAATGTCAAGACGAAGCAGCTCGTGCCTACTCGGACGGTATTCCATGGCATCGTACCCGGCCTGTCCTGCGCCCCCATTGGCAAGATCAAGATTGATGTGCTTTTTGGGGACAAGGAGCATTTCCGCCGGGAAGCGATTTGGTTTGAAGTGGTGGACCTGGAGAGCCCTTACCATGCATTGCTTGGCCGACCTGCCTTGGCCAAATTCATGGCAGTTCCCCACTATGCATACCTCAAGATGAAGATACCAAGCACCAAAGGCGTCATCACCGTAGTCGGCGATTACAAGAAGTCCTCTAAGTGCGCAGCAGCCAGCAGCCGGCTAGCCGAGTCCCTTGTAATAGCCGAAGAGAAGAAGATGTTGGACCGAGTCATGGCCATAGCCGGCAAACAGTCGGCCGTGTCCCCCGACCCCAAGGAGCATGACGCTCAAGGATCTTTCCAGCCGGCCAAGGAGACGAAGAAGATACCTCTTGACCCCGAGCATCCAGAGAGGTTTGCCGTCATCGGGGCAAACCTGAACAGCAAATAGGAAGGCGAGCTCGCCGATTTCCTCCGTGAGAATCGGGAAATCTTTGCATGGTCCCCCAAGGACATGCCGGGTGTTCCGAGGAAATTCGCCAAGCACAAACTACACGTTCGAGAAGACGCAAAGCCAGTCAGACAACCCCTTCGCCGATTGTCGGAGGAGAAGCGCAGGATTGTAGGGGAGGAGATAGCCCAGCTCTTGGCGGCCGGCTTCATCATGGAAGTTTTCTTTCCAGAGTGGCTCGCCAACCCGGTCCTTGTGCTAAAGAAGAACAACAAGTGGCGCATGTGTATAGACTACACGAGCCTCAACAAGGCCTGCCCCAAAGATCCTTTTGCCCTGCCAAGGATTGACCAAGTGATAGACTCCACAGCCGGATGAGAGCTGTTGAGTTTTTTGGATGCTTACTCCGGATATCATCAGATAAATCTAGACCTAGACGACCGCCTGAAGACCGCCTTCATCACGCCATTTGGAGCCTTCTGCTACTGACTATGACATTCGGCTTGAGAAATGCCGGTGCCACTTTTCAGCGTTGCATGCAGAAGTGCCTCCTCAAGCAACTCGGCAGAAACGCTCACGTATACGTGGACGACATCATGGTGAAGACGGAGAAGCGCGGCACCTTGCTGGGAGACCTCAAGGAAACGTTTGAGAACTTACGCCGGTTCCAAATCAAGCTCAACCCCGAGAAATGCGTGTTCGGAGTGCCAGCCGGCCAGCTCCTAGGCTTCCTGGTCTCCGAACGCGGCATCGAATGCAACCCGGTGAAGATCAAGGCCATCGAGAGAATGGCGATCCCCACCAAGCTTCGAGACATTCAGAAGTTCACCGGGTGCTTAGCCTCCTTGAACCGCTTCATCAGCCGGCTCGGAGAGAAAGCTCTCCCTCTCTACCGCCTCATGAAGAAGAGCACTCACTTCGAGTGGAACGACTAGGCCGACCAAGCTTTTCACGAGCTGAAGAATATGCTGGCCACGCCGCCTGTCCTCGCGGCGCCGACTGAGAAAGAGCCCATGCTCCTCTACATCGCTGCAACCAGCCGGGTGGTCAGCACCGTCATCGTAGTCCAGCGCCTAGAAGAAGGCCGAGCCCAGCCGGTCCAGAGGCCGGTGTATTATTTGAGCGAGGTGTTGTCCGCTTCAAAGCAGAACTACCCACACTACCAAAAGATGTGTTATGGCGTGTACTTCACCACCAAGAAGCTGAAGCCCTACTTTCAAGAGCATCCCGTCATGGTCGTATGCACTGCCCCGCTAGCCGAGATCATAGGCAGCCGGGACGCATCCGGCCGGGTGGCGAAATGGGCCATCGAGCTGGCCTCGTACACGATCTTCTACCAGCCCCGCACTGCCATCAAGTCCCAAGCACTGGCCGACTTCCTCGTCGACTGGGCCGAGACCCAGTACCTGCCGCCGGCTCCCGACTCCACCCATTGGCGCATGCACTTCGACGGGTCCAAGATGCGCACCGGCTTGGGAGCCGGCGCCGTCCTTACCTCTCCGAAAGGCGACAAGCTCAGATACACGCTACAGATCCACTTTGCCGCCTCCAACAATGTGGCTGAGTATGAGGCGCTCATACATGGGCTCCGGCTTGCCAAAGAACTTGGCATTCGCCGGATCCTATGTTATGGCGACTCGGACCTGGTAGTCCAGCAATCATCCGGCGACTGGGACGCCAAGGACGCGAATATGGCGAGCTACCGTTTCCTGGTCCAACAACTCAGCGGATACTTTGAAGGATGCGAGTTCCTCCACGTACCGCGAGCCGACAACGAGCCAGCCGATGCCCTGGCTCGAATAGGCTCCACTCGGCAAGCAATTCCAGCCGGCGTCGCTCTCCAACGCCTCCTCAAGCCGTCTATCAAGCCGTCTCCAGAGTCCGATTCCATCTTCGTGCCGCCTAACCCCGATGCGGCCGAGTCCGGCTCGAAGAACCAAGTAGGCGACCCCAAGACTCCCGTAACCGGCCCGGCGACCCCGGCAGCCGGCTCGGGGACTTCGGCAGCCGGCTCGGGGACTGCCGCACCCGGCTCGGGGACTGCGGTAGCCAGCCCGGGGACTGCACCAACACAACAGCCGGCGGCCGACTCCAGCACCTCACCGCCCAGCCCGCCCACCCTGGTGGCAGTAGCCACATTGGCAGTAGAAGAAGTCGCGGCTCCATCATGGGCTCAGTCCATCCTCAACTTCCTAGTAAACCAAGACCTGCCGGCTAACGAAACAGAAGCAAGACAAGTCCAACGTCGAGCCGGAGCATACACAATCGTCAACAGAGAGCTCGTCAAGCGCAGTGCCACTGGAGTCCTCCAACGGTGCGTCGAGCAAGAGAAAGGCCTTGCAATCCTCAGAGACATTCACCAAGGAGAATGCGGCCACCATGCGGCCTCAAGATCACTTGTCGCCAAAGCCTTCCGCCATGGTTTCTTCTGGCCGACTGCTTTGGATGATGCCAAAGAATTAGTTAAACATTGCAAGGGGTGCCAACTCTTCAGCTCCAAGCAACACATGCCGGCCTCGGCACTCAAGACCATTCCCCTCACTTGGCCCTTTGCCGTTTGGGGACTGGACATGGTGGGCCCATTCAAGACGGCGCGCAGCGGCATGACGCATTTGCTCGTCGCCGTGGACAAATTCACCAAGTGGATTGAGGCAAAGCCGATCAAGAAGCTGAATGGGCCGACTGCTGTGACATTCATTGCAGACATAACAGCACGGTACGGCGTGCCACACAGCATCATCACCAACAATGGCACGAATTTTGCCAAAGGAGCCTTGGCACGTTTCTGCGCAGCCCAAGGTATCCGGCTGGACTTAGCATCCGTCGCCCACCCGCAGTCAAACGGCCAGGTCGAGCGAGCCAACGGCCTCATCCTCTCCAGCATCAAGCCCCGACTGGTTGTACCTCTGGAGCGCTCAGCCGGCTGTTGGCCTGATGAGCTGCCGGCTGTCCTCTGGAGTCTGCGCACTACACCAAACAAGTCAACCGGCTTCACCCCTTTCTTCCTTGTGTATGGTGCCGAGGCGGTCATCCCAACTGACATCGAATTCGACTCGCCTCGAGTAACCATGTACACGGAAGCGGAGGCCAAGGAAGCACGAGAAGACGGCGTCGACCTGCTGGAAGAAAGCCGGCTGTTAGCCCTCAGCCGGTCTGCCATCTACCAGCAGGGTTTGCGCCGTTACCACAGCCGGAAGGTCAGGCCAAGATCCTTCCAAGAGGGCGACCTTGTGCTCCGACTGATCCAGCGAACAGCCGGCCAGCACAAGCTCTCAGCCCCTTAGGAGGGCCCCTTCGTCATCAGTAGAGCTCTAGGCAACGACTCCTACTACCTGATCGATGCACAGAAGCCGAAGGCATGCAAGAGAGACGACTCCGGCAAGGAGTCGGAACAGCCATGGAACGCCAACCTCCTTCGAAGATTTTACAGTTGAAAGGCAGTATGTATCACGCTAACTTTTGTATTAAGTACAAGACAATAGCCCCCCCCCCCCCCGAGGAGGGCTCGGGGACTGCCATCCCTTATTTATGAATGAAAAGTATCATGCTTATGACCTTGTCGTATCATTTACTTATTCCGTCCGGCACCGAGTTCGACTAGTCGGCTCGGGGACTGGCCGACTGGAGTTATGTTAGAAGTCCTACCCGCAGTCAGACAAGTAGTGTGCCGGCTCTCAAGCCTTCTCTTGCCAAAAGTCGCAGTTCGAAGAACCGGCTGTCCGGCTGGCAAGAGTTAAAGGTAGGAACGGGCGCCCACACGAAAAACGGCTAGGGACTAACGGACTAATATAACAAAAGCCGTTTTTTCTCACACCGCCGACTGGCTACCAGAGTAGCCGGCCGGCCGGTTTCCATTCACTTCACTTTAATCCAAGAAAGCTCAAGTACTTGCCTCCCCAAAGAGGGAAGGCGGCAAAGGAAAAAGCCTAAGGATAAAAAAGCATACGCGAATGGAAACCAAACATGCACATGATAATATTTACATAAAAAGACCTCCAAGAGGCCAGCATTCAACATAGTTTGGATACACCCCCAGTGGGTGGAACTGCGAAAACTTAACAAAGATTGTTCAAAGACAACAAAGCAGGAAAGATAAAGACGGCAGGTCAAGCTGGCGGAGCGGCCGACGAGCCAGACTGGTTTGTGGAGACGGTCGTGCCGGCTGAAGGAGCGGCCGGCTGACGAACTTCGGCTTGGTCGCCGCCTCCCGCAGAGGGCGCGCTTCCACGCGCCTCGTTGCTGGAGGCACGGTCGGCCTGAGGTCGGCTGGTTGTTCCACCAGCCGGCTCGACGTCTTCGCCGTCCTCGTCTTCGTCTTCTTCGCCCTCGTCGCTGGAGGCAATCTCCTCCGCCAAGTCCTCGCCCACCGCCGGGTTCAGCCCGAACCACTCCTTCGGCTGAGCAACACCGTCATCATCGATTTCGGGTGCGAAAACGCTGATGTCGGTGCACTCGGCGATCGTCGAAGCTCGCTAGGCGATAGCCGGCCTCACCTCCTCCAGCTCCGCGTCGGCCTCCATCCGCCAAGTGCGCAGCTGGTCCAGGCTCAGCCCTGGGTACCAAGCCCGAACGAATTCCAACGCCCGCCCGGCTCTGAGGCGGGCCGCTGACGCTTTCCAAGCCTCGAAGCGACCAACTGCGACTTCCAGCCAGTCGGTAGTTCGGCTTGGGGTGCGGGGGATCGTCTCGCCGGGCCAGAGGGCGGCCAACACTTGCGCCCCGGCACGTTGGAGCCGGCGAAGCATCCGATGAGCCGGCTGCAACCGTGCCTGGACAGCCAGGAGCTGCTCCTCAAGGGTCCGATTTGCATCCGGCGCAATGTCGGCCCCCGCTTGACGGCGCGCCTCACGATGGGCCTCAATGCTTTGGGCGGCGAAGGCGGAGTAGCCCGGGAAGTAATCTGCAAGAAACAACAAGCAACAGCTCAAGATAAGTCAAAAAACCTAGGCGGCAAGGGGCAGGAGAAGGGCTAAGAAGGCAACTTACCATCGATCAAGTCCTCGATCCGGCCGAAGCCTTCGTCCAGGGCTTGCCGGGTCTCAGACCAGCTCGCCGCCTCGGTCTCATACTCCGCCTTCAAGGCGGCTTCACTTTCCTGCGCCGCCTGCAGGGCCGCTTTGTGGCTCTCCTCTTGGTCGGCCAGCTTCTTGGCTAGGCGATCCCGTTCCTGGACCAAGGCGGCGCACTCGGCCTCCTTGGTATGAAGGGCGGCCTTCGCCTCGCCGAGCTCCTTTCTCAAGTCGGCGTTGGCCCCTGAAGACAAAGAAAAACCAATAAGAAAAGAGTCGTCAAGAAAGATCCGACCCGACTGCGCAGCAGTCGGCCCGAATCTCGGGGACTACACCCAGTGGGTGCGCTGACGCGCCCCCATAGGAGACAGACAAAATCGAGTACTTACTTCGACTGTCGGCCAGGTCGTCGGTCCGCCGGCTCAACTCCCGAGCCTGGGAGTCGAAGGCGGTAGCACGAAGGTTGTGGTATTCCTGAAAGTTTAGAAAAAAAAGCAAAGTAAGGTGGCCGTCGAGAAAGATCCGACCCGACTGCGCAGCAGTCGGCCCGAATCTCGGGGACTACACCCAGTGGGTGCGCTGACGCGCCCCCACGGAAGAAATTAAGAAAGCAAAGCAGCCAAGAATGAAGGACTCACCCGGATAGTGGCTCGCGTTGACAAGAACCCTTGGTTGAGCTGTTGCAGCAGGGCGGCCTGAGCTTGTAGCCGGCTCCGGACCCCTTGAGCCGCCGCATCCAGCTCGCCAGTCCCCCCGCTGGGAGTCCACTCGAACATGGCGGTGCTGGCCGCCTCCAGATCTTCCGCCGGCTGGCCTGCGCCCGCAACTCGGCGCAACTCCGGCGGAGCAGCGCCTCCCCCTGCGCGCCGGCTCGCCGCCGGCTGCACCTCGAGGCCGGCTCTGTTCTCCGGCTCACCTCCGGCCGGCCCCTCTGGTGCCGCTGACGGTTGGCCGCCTTGGCCCGCTCTGGTTGGCGCCGCTGGCGGCGCTCTCCCCGCAAAGGCCATGGGGTCCTCCCCCCTCTCCAACAGCGGCGGGTCTTGGACGATCTCCTCCGCCAAGGGCAATGGGGTGTCGGGGGCTACAGCTCGGAGAGGAATGGCGAGCAGCGGAGGCTGGTTGCGCGAGCTTTCCGCCTCCGTCTCCGCAGTAGCCGCCTCCGTCTGGGCCTTGGCTGCCGCGTCGGCCTGCTCCCTCGCCGCCTGGGCGGCCGCCTTCTCCGCCGCCTCGCGCTCCTCTCGCGCTTCGCGGGCGTTCCGCTCTGTGGCCTCCCTGAGATCGGTGCGGGGGTCCACGCGGCGGGAGCTCGAAGACCCTCCAACCGGCCCCATGACGGAGCCGCCCGGACCCCGCTCAAGGGAAAGCGGCGCCCTGTCCGGCAAGCGAGAAAAAGCTAAGAAGAATATTCGAAGAGAAAGAGAATGATGACAAGCATGCGGCAAGGCAATCGAAGACTTACGCTGAGACCGCCGTAGGCTGCTTCACCGCCTTGCGGAAGCGAGCCGCTTTCGCAGCTGCCTCGTCTCGCTTGGTCGCCACGGCGGAGGCTTTGGACTTCTTCGGCCGACTGCCGAAGAGGCCTGAAGCGGCCCGGCGCTTCTGTGCGCCGCCGCCGGCAGTCGGCGCGGTAGACGAGCCCGCACCCTGATGGTCGGCCGCCGGCTGGTGTCGCGGAGCGACTTCGGCTTCGAAATCGTCCGGCCAGTCCTCGAAGCTCGCGGTGAACCTTGAGCCTCCGGGCTCGGCGCTGTCCCCCACCACGGCGTCTTCCATGGTGGCCGCCCCCAAGTCCGGGTCGTCAACGTCGTCCACCGTGCGGTCGGGGGCATACTGGCGTTCGATCCCCGCCACCCCGGCCGGCGGCGCAAGAAGAGGGTTCTGCTCAAAAGAACCGACTGGTCAGAAGCCGGCCGTCATGAAGCCGGCCGACGACAAAAAGAAGATAGAGAGAGAAGCTTACCACGGGCGGAGGATTGGCGCGGGAATACGGCACCTTGCCGTATTGCCAGTCCCCGGCGAGCTTGCAGTTGGCGATGTAGTTAACCATGAGCGCCACCTCCGCGTGGGGCATTTCCCATGTGCTCAGACGGCTTGGGTCAAAGTGGCCGCTCATCTGACACATCATATGGGGCCGGCTTTGGAGAGGAAGGATCCGGCGCTCCACGAAGGCGGCCACCAAGTCGGCCCCGCGCAAGCCTTCCGACTAAATCAACACCCGAAGCCGGGAGATGGCGGCGTTCCCGGCCGGAGACAATGACCGGGACCGGAAGCTCCACGAGTGCTGCCTCCCAGCCGGCGGGCCGGCTACGTAAGCCGGCAGGTTGATGTAGTCTCCTTGCTCGGCGACGTTCTTCACATAGAAATAATATCTTTGCCAAACCTTCACCGACTGGATCAGGGGGATGGGCGGGAACGGGTTGTTCTCGCTCGCCCTCCTCATGACGATGAAGGCTCCGCAGGGGGCGGGCACGCCAGCGACGACCGTGCCGAGCTTGCTCTGGAAGAACTCTCCCCAGAGCTCCAGCATGGGGAGCAGCCCCAAGAAGCCTTCGCAGAGGGAGACGAAGGACGACAGCAGCATCACCGCATTGGGCGTAAGGTGATGCGGCTGGAGGTTGTAGAACTCCAGGAAAGAGCGCAGAAACCCGCTCGCCGGAAGGCCGAAGCCGCGCAGGCAGTGCGAGCGGAAGACGACCCGCTCGCCCTCCTCCGGCGCCGGCGAGATCTCCTTCGCGGGCGCCAGGCGGACCTGTACGCGGTCGGCGCCGGGCAGGCGCCGGGTCTGGCGAAGGAACTCCACGTGGTCTTCATGGACGTTGGAGCCGTCCCACGAGCTTGACGACGCCATGGGAGCGAGGCGGTGTAGAGACGCGACGGCGCTGAGACGGGAAGCTGCGACGGCAACGAGAGGAAGAAGACGAGGGTTAGGAGGGGCGGAGCGGGAGGGAGCGTGCGAAACTCTGTCGCTCTCCCTCCTCCCCCTACTTATAGGCTCACGTGGCGGAGCCGAGGAGGCGCGGCGTGGGGAAGCGTGGGGATCGATCGTGCCCACTCCCCACGTCCCGCGATTATCGAGCCTTAACGGCGAAACAAAACTGCCTCGAGAAGGCGAGCGGCCCCTGTGGGCCACGGAAGATCCGCGCCCGGACCAAGGCTCGCGAGTGGCGGGCCCGGGCCTACGGCGGCGTCCCGTCGCGCGCGTGCGCTCGCAGGATCTCGCCGCCACGTGGCCGCGGGAGGGCCCGTAGTCGGCACGCGGGTTGCCCCCTCCCCCCCTCCTCTCGCCTACAAGACGCGGGGCTCTCTGAAGTCGGCGTACACCCGCTAAGCCGGCTCTTTAGGATGGGAAGCTGACCAAGCTTCTCGTCCCCCTGCTCACTTCGGAGCTCGATCAGCTTCGGGGACTATTGTCGGAGTAAATAGCCATGGGTAGCCTAGCCGGCTTCCCCTGGCCCTTCTGAAAAAGTTACGAGCCCGCCCGGCTCTCAAGAATCCAAGACATGGGGCCGCCTTCCCCTAGCTGGCGGCAACCCAGGCCGGCTTTCGGAAGGCGGTCCGACTTTAGCCCTCATGAGAAGGCCGACTCCAAGAAGCCGGCCATGAGAAGGCCGACTCCAAGAAGCCGGCTCCCTATAAAGCGGTCAAGACCGTACCCACAAAGTTTGCACCCACCTAACGGCGGTGCGACGGGGCGTGGCTACAGTAAAGCCTGCCACCCCCGAATCCCGGAGCACGCCTGGCATGGTGCGCCGTACGGGCTAGGCACGACCCGTCCGGCGCGGCACTGTTGCCATGTTGACCCTGGCATCACCCACGACGGGCCGCCAGCGTGGCCCACAGACGGTGGGCCCCTTTGAGCAGAGAGACGCCCGAAGGCGGCCACGCCTCCAACTAGTCGGCCCAAGACAGAGCTGGCTCCCCGCAGCCGGCTTGCCGCCTTCCTCGAAGAGGACGCCCCATTAAGGAGACAAGACGCGGTAAGGCTACAGCGATCGCCTGACAGGCGGCGGTACTGTAGCCGTGCTTACCACGATGAAGCTCACGTCAACAAGATGGAGCCACAGTAACCAGCCGCCGACCAGGCCCTGGACAGTGGGGCCTGCCTGTCGACCAAGGGGCCGGCAGCCGGCGGGACCCACCAGTCGGCGGGCCCCAGCAGCCGGCGCAGAAGCCGGCGAGCGCAGTCACAGACGGCTGGGCCCCGTGCCCAGTCGGATTACCATTGTACCCCCGGGGGGTAGGCCTATATAAACCCCCCGGAGCACCCATGCAAAGGGTTCGACCCCTTACTAGTCCTAGACACCCCACAAGGAGAAGAAGCAGGCTTGCCGTGCCCTTCTTCCTCCTCCCACCAAACAGCTCAAGGAGCGTTGTATTGCTACTCGATTCATCTAGTGAACATGCGGAGACCCCGCAGAGCAGCAGTAGGGGTGTTATCTCCATGGAGAGCCCCGAAGCTGGGTAAGATTCGCCGGCGTGCATGTCTTCGCCTTATCCCGTTTCCAGGCACCGCCGATGTCTTACTGGCTCCCACAATGATAAGCCACCCGTTGGCATATGTCGCACCTACCACCCGACAGTATCCACCACAACCAATATGGTTTTCTACGGTGTCGATCCATACAGGACTGTCTGGCGTGGTGTTTTGAATACATTCACCAATGCAAAGCTTCCAAGCGGCCTATCATTCTTCTTAAACTTGACTTCACAAAGGCGTTTGACACCATTGAGCATGAGCTGATTCTTAGGATTTTGAAATGTAAGGGATTTGATGATCGTTGGACAAGTTCGATTGACAGCATTCTGTCCACAGGCTCCTCTTCGGTTCTTTTGAATGGAGTGCCTGGTAATCACTTTGTCTGTCGTTCAGGTGTTCGCTAAGGTGATCCGCTATCTCCCTTACTCTTTGTGATCGCGGTGGACTTACTTCAATCGGTTGTAAATGAGATGTGCTCCAGGAATATTCTCACCTTGCCAATCCCAACTACATCGATGGACTATCCGATCGTACAGTATGCTGACGATACACTCATCGTTCTTCCTGCTATTGATAGCCAGCTCATTGCATTCAAAGAAATGCTTGAAGTCTTTGCCAAATCAACCGGACTAAGGGTGAATTTCAGTAAGTCCTCTTTGATACCCATCAATATGACTGATGACGAGGGCACACATGTTGCTGCCTTGCTTGGATGTGATGTTGGTTCCATGCCATTCACTTACCTGGGCCTACCAATGGGTACTTCCCGGCCAACAATTTATGATCTGTTGCCTTTGGTGGATCGTATTGAGAGACGATTATCTGTGTCCTCTTGTCTCTTGAATCAAGGAAGCCGGCTCCAACTTTTATAGTCCGTCCTTAGTTCTATGCCAATATATTTCTTGTGCACCCTTTCGCTACCGCAGGGTATCTTGAAGTAGATTGAACGGATTATGCGGCAATGCTTGTGGAGAGGGAACACGGATACGCCCCGGCAATCTTTGGCGGCTTGGGACTTGGTATGTCGTCCTAAATCTTTTGGTGGTCTGGGGGTTATGGACTTGAGCATTCAAAACGATGCCTTGCTTATCAAACATCTTTTTAAGTTCTTCAATAAGATGGACGTACCATGGGTATCTCTTATTTGGGACACTTATTACGCCTCTGCACCCCCAAGTCACGCAAAGATGCGGTACTTTCTGGTGGAGAGATGTTTTCATGCTGTATGATAAGTTTTGCAAGTTGGCAGTTCCACTGGTTCGATCGGGGGATACGGTGATCTTCTGGCTTGACCGTTGGCAACTTGGCAACAATACGGTTAGCATGCAACATCAGTTTTTGAGGCTCCACTCCTTTGTGATTGATGACACTCTAACAGTCAAGGATATTCTGGAGCTACCAGACCCAACTGACAATCTCCATCTGCCACTGTCTGCTGAGGCCTTTGAGGAGTTTAATCAACTTCAGGTGTTGCTTACTATGGTTAATCTTCAAGATGGGGAAAATGATGTCTGGAAATGGCCTTCCAACTCTGGGGACTACCAGTCCAGGATTTATTACTTGTCATGCTTTTCAGACACAGTGGTTGATCCCATATTCAGGTGGATTTGGAAATGTTCTTGTACTCTGAAGTTTAAGGTTTTTGGGTGGCTCCTTTTGATGGATCGCCTAAACACTAGAGACATGATGCAGCAGCGGCATTGGATTATCCAGGATGACACTTGTGTTCTATGTCACTTGGCATCACATGAGGACAGAACACATCTCTTCTTCGCTTGCAATTTTAGCCAGCATATCTGGAACTACCTGGGTATTTCATGGAGTCCTCAACCAAACCAGACCACTTATGACATGGCTTCTGATGCTAGGAGGGATTTTGGACATCCTTTTTTCTCTGAGATAGTATTCACTGCCACGTGGAATATTTGGACACAAAGAAATGGGAAGATCTTCAGGAATGAATCACCTTCTTTCAGGGCATGGAGGAGGAAATTTTTGCATGACATTTCTATTTTAGCACATAGAATCAAATGTAAATATAGGAATAGTCTAATCTCTTGGATAGCTTCCTTACCCTAATCATTTCTTTTGTAAGTATTACTCTCTCCTCCTCTCTCTTAACTTTGTAACTTTGTACACTTTGGCTCTGTGGTTTAATAAAAGACTGTGAGGTTGTTGCCTTGCAGTACATAGTCAAAAAAACGGTAGCAAAAGTAATATTTTTGGTTTTATAGTGATTGTAACAGTAGCAACGGAAAAGTAAATAAGCGAAGAACAATATATGAAAAGCTCGTAGGCAATGGATCAGTGATGGATAATTATGTCGGATGCGACCAATCATGCAACGATTACAACATAGGGTGACACAGGACTAGCTCCAGTTCATCAATGTAATGTAGGCATGTATTCCGAATATAGTCATACGTTCTTATGGAAAAGAACTTGCATGACATCTTTTGTCCTACCCTCCCGTGGCAGCGGGCTCCTATTGGAAACTAAGGGATATTAAGGCCTCCTTTTAATAGAGTACCGGACCAAAGCATTAACACATAGTGAATACATGAACTCCTCAAACTACGGTCATCACCGGTAAGTATCCAGATTATTGTCACTTCGGGGTTAACGGATCATAACACATAATAGGTGAGTATAGACTTGCAAGATAGGATCAAGAACTCACATATATTCATGAAGACATAATAGGTTCAGATTTGAAATCATGGCACTTGGTCCCTAGTGACAAGCATTAAGCATAGCAAAGTCACAGCAACATCAATCTCAAAACATAGTGGATACTAGGGATCAAACCCTAACAAAACTAACTCGATTACATGATAAATCTCATCCAACCCATCACCGTCCAGCAAGCCTATGATGGAATTACTCACGCACGGCGGTGCGCATCATGAAATTGGTGATGGAGGAAGGTTGATGATGACGATGGCGACGGATTCCCTTCTCCGGAGCCCCGAACGGACTCCAGATCAGCCCTCCCGGGAGAGTTTAGGGCTTGGCGGCGGCTCCATATTGTAAAACACGATGAATCCTTCTCTCTGATTTTTTTTCTCCCCGAAAGTGAATATATGGAGTTGGGTTGAGGTCGGTGGAGCGTCAGGGGGCCCACGAGGCAGCGAGCGCCCCCACCCTCGTGGATAGGGTGTGGGCCCCCTGACGTGGATTCTTTCGCCAGTATTTTTTGATATATTCCAAAAATAATCTCTGTTGATTTTTAGGTCATTCCAAGAACTTTTATTTCGGCACAAAAATAACACCATGGCAATTCTGTTGAAAACAGCGTCAGTCCAGGTTAGTTCTATTCAAATCATGCAAGTTAGAGTCCAAAACAAGGGCAAAAGTGTTTGGAAAAGTAGATACGACGGTGACGTATCAGTTATTGACAGGTTCATGTAAGTACGAACATTTTATACCTTTCAAACACTAATATAGCTATGTGGATTGTTGAGGCCTGTCTCGAGAATATATACAAGCTGCATGGGCCACCCAATGTTATTGTGTCCCAAAGAGATAAGGCTTTCACCAGCCACTTTTGGCAAAAGCGGTTCAAAGTAACTGATACTCGGCTAAACATGAGTAGTGACATCCAGAGACAGATGGTCACACACTAAGATCAAATCAATGTTTGGAAAAATTACTTAAGATGTTTTGTGCATGCTTTTCCCCCACAAGTGGCATCATTGGTTGCCCTCATTGAAATTTCTGTATAACTCCGCTTACCACTTAGCTCTAAATACTACACCCTTCAGAGTTTATATGGCATGGATCCAAAGTAGTTGGATGTTGAGGCTATTCTTCCTACACCTATTCTAGAACTTGATGAGTGGCTACAACAACATGTTGATATGAACATTATCATTCAAAACCAACTGCTTAGATCGAATGAAAGTGCAAGATGATAAGGGGAGGTCTGAGCGACACTTTAATGTGGATGACATGGTATACTTGAAGATCCACAACCTTATGTACAAATGACAATTGCTCACTAGAGTAATCAGAAATTGGCCTTCAAATACTTTTGGCCGCTTTCTCATACTCCAAAGAGTGGGGTAGGTTGCCTTTAAACTACAAATGCTAGAAAGCAGTAAATTCATCCCGTTCTACATGTCTCAGTTTGAAAAAAAATTGTACCACCGATGTCTACTACGCAACCTTCTTCTTGTAGACTCGTGTTGGGCCTCCAAGCACAGAGTTTTGTAGGACAATAGCAAATTTCCCTCAAGTGGATGACCTAAGGTTTATCAATCTGTGGGAGGCGTAGGATGAAGATGATCACTCTTAAACAACCCTGCAACCGAATAACAAAGAGTCTCTTGTGTCCCCAACACACCCAATACAATGGCAAATTGTATAGGTGCACTAGTTTGGTGAAGAGATGGTGATACAAGTGTAATATTGATGGTAGAAATATATTTTTATAATCTAAATAAATAAAAATAGAAAGGTAACTTGTAACAAAAGTGAGCAAAAACGGTATGGCAATGATTGAAAACAAGGCCTAAGGTTCATACTTTCACTAGTGCAAAATCTCTCAACAACGATAACATATTTGAATCACATGACAATCCCTCAATGTGCAACAAAGAGTCACTCCAAAGTTCCTATCGCGGAGAACATAATACGAAATTGCTCGTAGGGTACGAAACCACCTCAAAGTTAATCTTTTCGATCAATCCATTGAGCTATTCCTATAAGTGTCACAGACATCCCTAGAGTTCGTAGTAAAATAACACCATATGATACACATCAATCAACCCTAATGTCACCTATATACTCCAATGTCACCACAATTATCCGTGGGTCAATTATACGATATGCATCAAACAACTTTAGATTCGTAATATTCAATCCAACACAAAGAACGTCAAAGAATGCCTCAAGATTTCAACCGGAGAAACAAGGACGAAAACGCGCGTCAACCCCTATGCATAGATAACCCCAATGTCACCTCGGGAATCCGTGAATAGAGTGCCAAAACATACATCAAGTGAATCAATAGAACACCCCATTATCACCATGGGTATCCCATGCAAGACATACATCAAGTGTTCTCAAGTCCATAACATTATTCAATCCGATAAAAGTGAAACCTCAGAGGTAAAACTCAATTCATAGCAAGAAGATAGAGATGGAGAAACACCATATGATCCAACTATAGTAACAAAGCTCGTGGTACATCAAGATCATGCCAAATCAAGAACACAAGGGAGAGAGATCAAACACATAGCTACTGTACATACCCTCAGCCCCGAGGGTAACCTACTCCCGCCTCGTCATGGAGACCATCGGGATGATGAAGATGGACTCCGATGATGATTTCCCCCTCCGATAGGGTGTCGGAATAGGCCCCGATTGGTTTTTCATGGATATAGAGGCTTGCGGTGGCGGAACTTCCGATCTAGGGTTCTTTTCGGAGGTTTATGTATTTATAAGAATTTTTGGCATCGGTCTCATGTCAAGGAGGTGCCAAGGGGCCCACAAGCCCCGAGCTAGCGCCTCGGGGGGTAGGGCGCAGCTAGGGGGCTTTTGGCCTCCTCGTCCACTTCCTGGCCCAGCTCTAGTGCTTCGGGGTCTCTTTTGGTCCATAAAAAAGGACCCCGATAACGCGCGCCGTTCGGTCTGGGTGGACCGGAGACCGAACGTCACATTTGGGACGGGAGGGTGATCGATCAAACGAGTACGACTCGTTCGGGAGGAGAACACCCCCACCAACCAGGTCCGGCCTTTTTCCTGTGAAAGGAAAACGAAAAATAAGGCCCATATTAAGTTGCGATTAGTAAAAAAACCTAGTTTTTCTGTGATTAAAAAACAATGTTCTTTTACACGTTACAATTGCCATGGACTTTTGCCATTCTATGAAAAAAAATGCCACGTTCAAGTTTATGTTTTTTAAAAAATGGCGAAAAATAGGAAAAATCATGGCAATTTGCATCTGTACAATACGAAAAGTTGTGATCACTATGAAGTTTATAGAAAAACGCAAAAGTTGCCGTGAAGTGATATGGTGAAAAAAGTTCTCTCTAGACACATAGAAAATTTTCGGAAAACAATGGAGAAAACATCGTAAGTTGTAGTAATATTCTGCATGTAATCCCCATGGCAAAAACAAATTTGAAAGAACAAACTTGGCGTGTTCTCAAACTAATTTGTAATGTCCATGACAAATATTCTCCGGATGGACATGGCAAAAAGACACGAACCATAGCAAAAAGTGCATTTAGTTGCCATGGAAAAAGACATATCTATAAACAATACAGATTTTAGTTGCCATGCCAAATTTGCCATGTTTTTAAACATCTACAAACATTGCCACGTTATGTTGAACATCTTTAGTTTCCATGGCAAGTTTGCATATTTGTGAACATGTTAATTAAAATAATTTTTCATGTTTTTGAACAAACTTAATTAAAAGAAGTTACCATGTTTTTGCACATATTAAAAGTTTGCCATGTTTTTGAACATTTTAAAATGCCATGGCGAATTTGTCATATTTTTTGAACATCTGCAAAATGTTCCATGTTTTTGAACATCATAAGTTGCCATGGCAAAGTTTGCCATGTTTTTCAACAATTATAACTTTGCCATGGCAACTTTACATGTTTCCAAATATGTTAATTAAAGAAGTTTGCCATGGCATAAAATGGAGTAAAATTTGCCATGGAAAAATGGTTTAATTTTTGCCATGGCAAAAAAGTAGTACTTTTGCCATGGAAATAAATTTTAAAATGCCATGGTTACACAAGTATATTTAACATGCTATATAGTAAAATGTGTCGTGTTCTATAAATTTAAATTTTCCATAATATTTGAATTAAAATTGTCATGCTCTTTATAATAAATTTGCCATGGCGAGTTAAACTAAAAATTGCCATGGCAACATAACCTAAAATTTGCCATGTGAAAATAAACTTATTTTTGTCATGGCAAAAAGAGGAGTTAAATTTGCCATGGCAAAAATGGAATACTTTTGCCATGGAAATATATTAAAAAATGCCATGGCTATAAAAGTATATTTACCGTGCTACATAGTTAAATTTGCCATGTTCTGGAAATGTAGATTTGCCATCATGTTTAAACAAAAAATTTGCCATGCTCTTTCCAATAAATTTGCCATGGCGACTTGAACTGAAAATTGCCATGGCAACTTAAACTAAAATTTGCCGTGTCACTATTACAAAGATTTCTAAAAACTGCCGTGATGATGTGTGAACTATTACAAAGATTTCTAAAAACATGCCAAGACGATGTGTGAACTCGGTACTCGTGGCAACTTAATCTAGTCACCATAGCAAAAACACTGCATATGATCTAAAGGAAAAACAGAAGCAATCACAAAAAAGGGGATAGCAGCATACCACATGAGCAACAGTAGCAGTTCCTGCTGGCTCGATCGTGGGGGGAAATGGAAGACTAAGCCGCCGACCTCCCCAGATCTTGTTCGAGCCGCAACTCATCCTCTAGCACACCGCCTACGCGAGCACCAACAGCTCCCCCGACGAAGGGCACTGGGCCATGGATGGCCATCAGCTGTTGATGCAGGAAGCCATGCCAGAACCTCCGCGTCGCGCTTGTGTAAGGCGAAACGGCGGAGACGGAGCTCTAGGACGGAAGCCGTGATGTCACCGGCCGTCACGAGCAGCGCCGCGCGCAGCTGCAACCACGCCATGGTTGCCGCTTGTTGGATCGACGCCGGAGCCGAGGAGACTCCTCTCCCACAGCGGCAAAGGGGATCACCGCCAGAGCGGAAAGGGGCTCTTCTCGCAATGGCAGCCGCATCGAGAGGGTGGAGCAGCCCGAGGCGGAGGCCTCTAATGGCGGCGGGGACGGTCAGCTCGCCGACGGCGGATTCCGATGGCGTCGAGGTCGGCCAGCTCGGCAACGACGGGAGGGGAAGATGAAGGCTGCTCAGCGGCCGCCGCGGCCCGCGGCCGCCGCGGCCCACGGCCTCCGCCCACGACGGCAGCTCGAGCCGGGCGGCGCGGATCCGAAGAACACCGGTGAAAATACCGGTCGTCCGGGAGTTATCGATTCCGATAAAAAATCACCGCAAATTTTCAGCCCATTTCGAAAACTTTTATTTCTACACAAAAAATGACACAACGGTAGTTTTGCTGAAAATAGCGTCAGTCCGGGTTAATTCTAATCAAATCATACCAAAACCATATAAAATTGTTGTAAACATGGCATGGATACTTCATAAATTATAGATACGTTGGCGACGTATAAACCATTTGTTTCCGAGGCATGGTCGGATCTCCCTACCATATGTATTGACACTGACCACATGGCTCAGCCGGCAACCATTCTCGCTTGGCGCGTTGTTCATCAAGATAGTGGTATGTCTACACAAGTGCTCATGCATTGGGAGGGCCTTCCAGCCAAATGGGTGACCTAGGAAGATATTGAAGACATGCAACAACATTTCCCTTCAATGACTTGCGATCAAGACATTTCTCAAGGAGGGGAGCATGTCATAGAGTCGATACCTGACAATTATAAAGATTAAGGGGAAGAGAGAGGGAACCAGCTACGACGACATACACGAACCTTGTAACACCCCGGATGTAACTTGCCATAATTGTAACTCCAACTCTGCCATTTTTGGTTTAAGTTATGAGATTCCTTTCGTAGTTGGGTTTTGTCTTCGTTTTGCATTTTATTCATGTCATGCAGTTCATATCATGTTCATGCTGTTGCATCATGGCATCAATCATGTGCATCTTCATCTTAGCATGTTGCTTTGTGGCATGATCCTTGGAACCCAAGTTTCATCTCCCCCCCCCCCTCATCACCACCTCTCCTTTCTCTTTTCCTTCACTTTTGCAAGATGACCATACCCTCAAAATCACTTCTATCTTTGCTTGCTAGTTGTTCGTTCTATTGCTATGCCGCGTTACCTACCACTTGCTATATCATGCCTCCCATATTGCCATGTCAAGCCTCTGACCCACCTTTTCTAGCAAACCGTTGTTTGGCTATGTTACCACTTTGCTCAGCCCCTCTTATAGTATTGCTAGTTGCAGGTGAAGATGAAGTCTGTTCCATGTTAGAACATGGGTATTGTTGGGATATCATTATTATCTCTTATTTACTTTAATGCGTCTATATACTTGGTAAACGATGGAAGGCTCGGCCTTATGCCTAGTGTTTTGTTCCACTCTTGCCGCCCTAGTTTCCGTCATACCGGTGTTATGTTCCTTGATTTTGCGTTCCTTACGCGGTTGGGTGTTATGGGAACCCCTTGATAGTTCGCTTTGAATAAAACTCCTCCAGCAAGGCCCAACCTTGGTTTTACCATTTGCCTACCTACCACCATATACTTTCCCTTGGGTTCTGCAGACTCAAGGGTCATCTTTATTTTAACCCCCCCTGGGCCAGTGCTCCTCTGAGTGTTGGTCCGAACCGAGTAGACTGCGGGGCCACCTCGGGGCAACTTGAGGGTTGGTTTTACTCGTAGGATGTCTCATCCGGTGTGCCTTAAGAACGAGATATGTGCGACTCCTATCGGGATTTGTTGGCACATCGGGCGGCTTTGCTGGTCTTGTTTTACCATTGTCGAGATGTCTTGTAACCGGGATTCCAAGACTGATCGGGTCTTCCTGGAGAAGGAATATCCTTCGTTGACCGTGAGAGCTTGTGATGGGCTAAGTTAGAACACCCCTACAGGGTTTTGAACTTTCGAAAGCCATGCCTGCGGTTATGGGCAGATGGGAATTTGTTAATATCCGGTTGTAGAAAACTTGACACTTAATTTAATTAAAATAAATCAACCGCGTGTGTAGCCGTGATGGTCTTTTTTCGGCGGAGTCCGGGAAGAGAAAATGGTCTCGTCTTATGCTTGAGCGTAAGTAGCTTCAGGATCACTTCTTGATCATTTTTAGCTTCTCGACCGTGCATTGCTTCTCTTCTCGCACTCTTTTGCGTAAGTTAGCCACCATATATGCTTAGTGCTTTGTTGCAGCTCCACCTCACTACCATTTCCTACCCTTAAGCTTAAATAGTCTTGATCTCGTGGGTGTGAGATTGCTGAGTCCCCGTGACTCGCAGATACTTCCAAACAGATGCAGGTGCCGATGATGCCAGTGCAGGGGACGCTACTGAACTCAAGTGGGAGTTCGACGAGGATTCGGGCCGTTACTATGTTTCTTTTTCGGATGATCAGTAGAGGAGCCCAGTTGGGACGATCGGGGATCTAGCATTGGGGTTTGTCTTTATTTTGGTTCCATAATCGGACCTTGATTGTATTCTGGATGATGTATGGATTATTTATGTATTGTGTGAAGTGGCGATTGTAAGCCGACTCTTTATCCCTTTCTTATTCAGTACATGGGATCTGTAAAGATTACCCCTCTTGCGACATGCCTACCATGCGGCTATGCCTCTAAGTCATGCCCCAACACGTGCGAGATATAGCCCCATTGTGGGTGTTACAAGTTGGTAATCAAAGCCTTCCCCGACTTATGAGCCCCCTGCTTGATCGAATCGCTGACGTTGTTGAGTCGAGAACAAAATGTTTTGAGTCTTAGGATTATATATATCGGAGAGTAGGATTCTTTTTACTCCTCAGTCCCTTCGTCACTCTGGTGAGGCCTCCTGACGTAGAGTTTTGACTCTTCTCTCCTCAAATTTCACTAAAAAAATTAGGATCACGCGGGTATCTTGGAATCGTTTCGATGGTTTTGTGACGAGAACATTGTTCTTGGTGCCTCCTAACATTTAGGGGTTGTGGCAGTGTCCCGGGGAGTTGAGCTCCGAGGTGTTGTCGTCACAATTTTATCGTTATAGTTCTGGAATACCTGAGTTCGCTGACATCGAAAATCTCTTTTATGCAGTTGTTGGTGAGATAACCTCGACGCCACCAAGTACTGGGGCGGGAGTTCGGGAGTATTGCCATAACTCGTATAACGGATGCTTTTCGAAGGTTGAGGTAAATGATTTTCAAAGGTTTCTTGGTTATGTATTGAAGAATGGATACAACTGGATGTAGTATTTGCTAGTTTTGGGTGAGATATTATGCTTCCCCTGTATCCCCAACACCTGATTGCATAACCAAAAAGTTTCGGGAGTTTTATAAGTGGGAATTCAAGTAGCTCTAGTATTTCTTCCCGTAGATATTTGGTTTGTGATTGGGTAATCCTTACCACTTATTTGTTCATATTCGTACCTTGTTGCTTTATTCATCTACCTTTATCTAAGTGGCTTCTCAACCTTAATGGAAGTGTGATGATTTACTTTGGAATTCTTCCGTTCATCCTTGTTCGAATGTTAAGACTTTATGTTGCAATTTTGATCCATTGATTCAGCTTGAATATATGTCTTTCAATATGCTAATGGATGTCAACCTCTTCAGGATGGCTCCTCCAACGCGTCAGAATCCGGACCGCAATGATGGGGATCAGTCGAACCCTCCGCCACCACCTCCACCTCCGGGGGCATGGCAAGCTATCATGGCAGCCACCAACGCCAACACTCAGATGCTTTTGCAACTCTTGCAAGAGCGCAACCAAGGGTAAGGCAACCAAGGAAATCAAGGCCAAGGCAACAATCAGCCTCAGTTTGCTACCCTCAATCAGTTCCTCGCAAACCATCCGAAGTCCTTCAGCAACTGTGTCGAGGCCACAGACGCCGACGACTGGCTCGTGGATATCTACAAACATTTTGAGTGTAGCAATGTCAGGCCTGAGGACTTTGTCAAGTTTGCTTTGCTTCAACTCAAGGATCAAGCTGCTGAGTGGTATCAACAATACAAAGATTCCAGAGGAGGTCGTGTGATTACCTGGGATGATTTCCACTGAGACTTCAAAGCTCATCACATCCCACAAAGTGTTGCTGAGAGCAAGCGTGAGGAGTTCCGCAATCTCAAGCAAGGCAACATGTTTGTGTATCAATACAATATCCAGTTTCAGAAACTCGCTCGGTTCTCTAAACAAGACGGTCCTGATGAAAAGAGCATGATTTATCAATTCAGAGGTGGCCTCAGAGAAGATCTACAATTAGCTCTCGTGCTTCTTGAGCCGACTAAGTATGATGAATTCTACAACATGGCACTAAAGTAAGAAGCTGCTCAGCTCAAGTGTGAGGCATCTAAGAAGAGAGTCAGGGATGCAGTTCAATCTTCTTCTTCTTCATCTCAAGTGGAAGCTAAGCAACAGAAGTTCTGGTTGCCTCCTCCTCCTCCGTTCCATCAGCCCTATCAGCAGAAGAGTAAAGATGGCAATGGATCTTCCCACCCACCCAAACCAGGCTATCAGAACAAAGCTCAGTCTCATACTCCAAGGTCAAGTGCTCCTTATCACCGTCCGCTCTCAGAGGTTACTTGCAACAAGTATCAGCAGAAAGGGAACTATGTAAACAAGTGCTTCAACCAAAGGCGCCTTCCACCTCCTCCTCCTGTGAGATCTGCCAGCAATGCAGTGGTCAAGCATAATCCCAAGCATGCTAAGGTCAACATGATGAACGCAGCTCAGGCAGAGGATTCTTCAGAAGTGATCATGGGTAACCTTCCAGTTAACTCTATTCCTGCAAAAGTTCTTTTTGATACTGGTGCATCGCGTTCTTTCATGTCATTCCCATTTGCATTGGAGCACAATCTTGACACAGAGGTTTTGTCCAAAGTCATGCAAGTTGTTTCTCCGGGAAAGCTTATGACTTCTAGTTTGGTTGCTCCCGATGTCTCTGTCCAGTTTGGAGACTATAAATTTATGTCTTCTCCAATTTTTCTTGGTGACTCTGATATTGATCTAATTCTCGGGATGGACTGGCTTTCTAAGCACAAGGCTCAGCTTGATTGCGCTACCAGGCAGATTCAATTGACACACTCTTCTGAGGAAGTGATCATCTATGTCGCTCGTGACGAAACCATTCGGCTGTTTTCTCTCAATGAGAAGGGCGAGTTGAATGCCATCTCTAGAATTCTAGTCGTTTGTGAATATCAAGACGCCTTTCCAGAAGAGCTTCCAGGAATGCCTCCTCACCAGCCAGTTGAATTCGTTATCGATCTTGAGCCTGGTACGGAACCTGTTTGCAAGCGTCCTTATAAGCTTAGACCAGAGGAGTTGAAGGAGTTGAAGAAACAACTCGATGAACAAGAGCATATGGGCCTGATCAGACCGAGTTCTTCTCCATGGGGTTGTGGTGTTCTTTTTGTTAAGAAGAAGGATGGAACGGAACGACTCTGCGTCGACTACCGTCCATTGAACAAGAAAACAATAAAGAACAAGTACCCACTTCCCAACATCAATGAGCTTTTTGAGCAACTTAAAGGTGCCCAAGTATTCTCCAAGCTTGACCTCCGCATGGGTTATCATCAGATTCGCATTCGTGAACAAGATATCCCCAAGACAGCATTCAGAACAAGCTATGGTTCTTATGAATATACTGTCATGTCTTTCGGCCTTGTCAATGCTCCTCCAACGTTCTCTCGCATGATGAACTTCATCTTCAACCCTTACACAAATGATTTCATCCTTGTAGCGACCCGACCTCAGACGGTCAAGCCTCTGTGTATCTGTGCCATCCCTGGATCGGTATGCTGGCACACACAGTACATCAATGTATATATCAAAGTGCAATCACATGTATAAATAACGTAAAACGGATATATACCTCATAAGTCTCAGCAGAAACAAACAATCAGGTGTGGAGTCCCATCAACGCCATCGGCAGGTTGAGTGTAGACCGTAACCCTGTACCGTACTCTTACTCGTCAGAAGGAACATATCTGCAACATGAGACGTTGCAGCCGTGTAGGTCAGTACATTGAATGTACCGGCAAGATCACGATATGAGGAAAACAGATGATAAAACTATTCTATGTGCAATATGGCTTTGTGGCTCTGTGTCTGATGTTTTTGCGTAAAAGCTGGTTTTATTTTCCCTACAACAAAGGAATATCAGGAGTCTGTACTATGGAGTTTTCTGTCAGGACATGGTTCCGCCAACCGATGTCTCATAGCCCAAATCATCATAAGTTGCCCACAATTAAGTTATCAGTCCGGTGTTGAGAGTTCCGAGATAGATCCAAGTCCAGAGGCTCAAATTGTCAGTAACCAGGGACACGGCTACTCAATTAGGTTTTAACCCTCTGCAGAGGTTTGTACACTTTACCCACAAGATTTGATCCCTCTCTTTACATTCTCGCACTTCAGGGTGTTTGAGAACAAGATGACCAAAACATGGTCTTCCGAAGAGTTCCTCTGACCACTATCCGGTGCTCATCCAATCCTACCGTAGTTCTACATCTACTAGCACCGTCCCAGCCAGAGTCACAACTAAGGTCAACCAAGCTAGAGCCCATAGTGACTTGCGGTTGCACAGGTAAGCTTCCGGGCATGAAGTATTCTTCCGTCTCTTTGAGTCTGGATGAATCTTTCCGCAAGATGTCATGGCACTTCTCCATGCATCCCGACCAACCACTGGTTTCTCCAGGGTGCCCGTCAACCGTCCTTCACCCAGTAGTATGTATTGAATTCTTGTCTCGAGTCTCAAAATCTTGAGGAGTCCCGAAGATGCAGTCCTTGCAGATGCCATCATGAAGTTGTCGTCTTTGACGTAAAGTCCTTCATTCTAACACCACTCCCGAGCACTCATACCAAACCCCGTCTACTACAGCAGCATTAAAACTATATACGTCCTGGGCTTGGTAACAGGGAGGTGGGTTCCTACCTCATGCATTCTACTCAACTACAAGAATCAATATCACTATTGGAGAAGTTGTTGCAAGGATGACACTAAATGCAATAAAAATATAGGTATGAAAAACATGGTCAAAGTGAACTTGCCTGGCCAGTTGGTGAAGATATTATCGCTCTTAAAAACTTGATAAACTAGTCGCCACTCTCCGATGAAATCTATACAAGCAAGCATAGTATTCACATAAGTAATCATTCTAGCACTCAATTATAACAATCAAAATAACAACGAAATCGAAATAGGATTGAAGGTAAAAACCAAAGAAAACTCCAAATCACTCAAATAAACTTAGGGCTAATCTACAGCACAACAACTCTACCTAATCAACAAGTAAAAATCCTAAAACAAAAAGTACTTAACACAAGGTAAAAATAATTATTCGCTATGTAACATAAAGTATTTTTCCTATAATAAAATTCTAACAATACCTAGAACCTCTAACACTATTCCTATTGCTAGCAACTAGTCATACAACAAACAACACCTAGAACCTCAAGAATACTAAGTCTAATAAATCCTAGAAATCACCTACTGTTAACCAATAGAATATATGACACACTGGCGAAAACTAGCAAAAGACACTAATAAAAACTAATTAATAATAATTAAACAACAAACAGTACTAAAAACAGAGTAAACAGTACTGTTTACAATAAAAAGCTAATCTAACTAACTCACTAACATGCAAACTAAACTCTACTGTGTAGCTAGTCTAATAAGTAACCAGTAGCAAAAAGAATCGGTCAAAAATAATATTCCTAACTCAAAATATCTCAAATCTAGTGATTTGAGAAAATTCATACAAACACGAATTTAAACTACTCAAATGTGAAATAAAATTGAACGAACAGAAACTTCATAAAATTTGTGATCCAAGGCAGTTGGAATCACTCAAAAATACCTCGTAGATAATTAACTATGGATTTTACAAGATTGAAACTATTCTGTTTTAAAAATAGAACGAAAAAAAACAGTAGGTCGGGATTTACTGTAGCAGTTCCGGTGATGGGGTCCTGGTGGAGCTCCGGCGACGTCCTCCGGTGGCCCTATGACATCCGGGAAGGGACGGTCGGGGGCGGCAGAGCGGGGCGGAGCGATTGGTGGGGTCCGTGGGTGGCGGGGATGGCCGGAGGTGGTGGGGCGGGGCGGCAATGGTGGCGGTGGTCCGGTGAACTCCGGCGAGGTGGCGCGGTAGTGTGGGGCGAGGAGAGGCGGCTCTAGGGGCGGGAATGGGTGCGGGAGGTGGCCTTTTTATAGGAGGGGAGGTCGGTTTGGAGGAGGGGGCAAGGGATTTCGCGAATCCCGCGATCTCCGGTGATGGCCGATGCGGCTGTGCTCGGGAACGAAATCCCGTTCGTGAGGAAGGAGATGATCTGGAGCGATCGGGCCGGATTTGGCCCAAAACAAAAAATACCTTTCCTTTTTAAAAAGATTCCGTGAATAAAAATCATTTAAAAAAATAAAATATAGGAGTATTATATATCAAAACGATCAGAAAATTAAGCCCAATTTAATGGGATATTTTTCAGGGGAAAATAAAATACTTTTTTAAAAGTCATTTTTTTAAATTCAAACACAAATCAAAATGACTTTCAAAACTCTATGGAAAATTTATTCCAACATTTTTGGGGTGTCATGTTACTCCCTCTCAACACTTTTGTTCAAGTGTTCTTTGTCAGAATTTTTTTTTAATAAAACTCAAATGCCACTTTGAGTTAAAATAAATAAATTAAATGACAACTTCAAAATGAAATTTTTTCTTTACTTCCCACTCTCTTTCATTGAAGAAATCATGAGGATCATTGAGTGGCATGAAGTTTGAAATATTTCCAAATTCAAATATTTTCAAACAGAAACTTTTTTTTTGGAAAGTCCTTTTTATTCCCTCTCAACAAAACTTCAAAAGTTTAAAATTCTAATAAATTTCACTCAATCAATCACTCAACAATCAATCAACAATCATATATTTTAATTATTATAACATTCCAAAATTTATAATTTTGGGATGTTACAAACTACCACACTTAAAATGAATCTCGTCCTCGAGATTCGAAGAGGCTAGTAAGAAAAGGTTTGGGGTTGGGGGTCTTCTAGCAAATATTTTGGCCGGAAGGGTCAGGGGTGCTACCACACTTAAAAGCAAGGTTACAGTTCCAATAAACTCAGATACTTCCTCCGGTGTGCCGACAATATGTATCTCTTCACATATCTTACAATAGCTCCTTCATTAATGCTCTTCTGTCAGAAGCATAGCGTTTTCCTCAAAATCTTTGGTCGCTTCGTCAAAGATGAAGTTCGTCCGAGACTGGATCTTAGCTGATAGGTCTGCGTCCATTCTAGACAACTATCGAAATACTCATGGTGGCCTACCATTATGGTTTCTGCAGAAAAAGGGCATTGGCTTCATTCTCACCATATAATCTACGATTGGCAACAGCTGCCATGTACATGGGTTTATCATCATACCATTCTAAGGCTTAAGAAAGGCTTCAACGAGCGTCGTCACTTTACTATGGGTAAGTCTCTCAGATTTACCATTCCAAATATCAAGAGTGAATGATAAGAGTAAGTCGGTATGGTGATCAATTCATTCCGCACCCAGATCATTACCCTGTATAAGGTTTAGTGAATCTCGTATTTCTAACAGTCGGGCATCCTCACAAGCTTTGCAGAAATTTCTCTTGTCCTCGAACTGGGTTCGGGTAAATCCATTGATTCTGCAAGCTGAACAAAACATCTATCGTTCTTCACAATCTCGAGGTTTACGTAACATCCTATGTAACGTCTGCTGATCAATTTACAGCTTCTTCCAGAATTCTTCCTTCAACAAGATTGTGCTTGTGCCTTTGTCAAATCCTGGGCCTATGGGTTATGGGTCCACTTCAGCGCTTGCATAGTGTTAACTCATCCATGGAGTCACATTTGTTCCATATTCCAACATTAAACCTCCTTTAAATCCAATAGTACTTCAGTTTGCCATATTCTTGGGGTAACTATCATAATCAAACTCCAACGTATTTCGTCCGGCTCCTTTCTATGGACTGTCATGAACAACGCCCTTTTTTTCATTGATTCTGTGGCTTTACGAAGTAATACCACACTTAAATGAAATGCACTAGTTCATCCATAAATCATATTATTTTCATATCAAATCTTTTATTACATCCTTAACCATTTTTTGTAAATCCAAATTCCAAAAAGTACTTTGTTACAAATGCTGCCACCCACATGGTTTGGTATGGTCAGGCATTACTTCCTACTTTATTCATTTTTCCTCCTTGAGGATTCTTCAGTCCCATTGGAATTGTGTGACATGCGCCTTGAAATCTTCAATCTTCTGTTTCATCGTGGTGGCCTTGAGCTTCATTTCCATCATCTCTGCATGCACTTCTCTTAGGTATTCCTGAGTATAATGGAGTCTTGCTTCAAGTATTTCTCCGATCTGGCGTATGGCTTCCATGGCTGCTTCATGAACAGCATCGAAGAAAGTTGTTTGTGGTACATGTGAGATGAAAAAGTACTGCCCCATCGTCTTTGGGCAAACTCCTTTCATACGGTGGAGGTGTACCTCCACATACCAAAGTTCCACTCCCTTTTGCATGAAGGGGTAGCCTTTGTAGACTACATCTCCTTCAAGGTGAATATGCTTCATCATGTCCTTCAGGATCTTCGGGTAATCATGATCACTTGTCAGGGTCATGATCGTTTTCGGACCTTCAAGGAAAGACTCATAAAGGGTCGTCATCTGCGGTTGTAAAACAAAAATGGTACTCAGAATAAAGTACATATCTCCTTGGGTACACATTCATATCATCCAAACAAAACTTCAAACTCAATTTTCAACATCCAGTTTATGCATCACAACTCATTTTCTTCTATGTTCACCCGGAATATTAATTTCCAAGATAAAACATAACAACTCCTTAAAACCTTTCAGCATATGACATATCAACTTTATTGAGTCATGAATTATTACAATCTCTGAGTAATCTATTACATAACTCAACCCCGCATTCTCATGAAAAAGTGTTTTCCTTACTACCCTTATTACTGATATCAACATCTCTACTACTCAGCTCCAGCTTTTCTCATGATTTGAACAATCCCTAGCAAAATGTCCTCCTTCCTTGCAACGAAAACAAATAACTTCCGGCATGTATCGAGGCTTCTTGGTGATGGTGCCTGCTCATTGAGTTCCTTGCTTCCTTTCGAGACAATCATTGGCATAATGCCCGACGTCCTTACATTCAAAATAGGTAATATGACTCTTGTCCCTCTTTGCAGAAATTGGGTTGTTCTGAGGGTGTCTTTGTTTTCTCTTCCTGGTTTTCTTCGTTTTGATCAAACGTTCTATTCCCCATGGATCAAACTCCACTGCTTCTGTCGGGAAGTATCCCAGATACTCTTTTCTTTCCTTGGTGCAATACTGTGAAAAATGTCCTTCTTCTCCACATGAATAACAGGCATTGGAGTAAAATCTGTTGAGGCTTTCTCCATCAGGGTCTTCAACACTTTCCTTAATCACATGTTCTTTCATAACTTCTCGGAGGGCTTCTGTCATTCCTTCTTCCTGCTTCTGAATAATTTGTTGCACCGTGGTGTAAGTGTGACACTGAACTGGGTAGTGGGTGGTTCCTTCACACAAGAAACAAGTCACCTGACTAGTTGGGCATTCCTCAGCTGGGTGTTTCTCCTCACAATGAGGGCATCCATCCTTGTGTTCCTCCTGGGTGTGTCCTATTTCTCCGCAAATCTTGCAGGCACAAGGTTTATTTCTTGGGGTATCATGGTGCTTCCGGATAAGACGAGATCTTGTCAGAGTCTTCTTGAATTCTTCCCAAGTCCTTGCTCCATTCCATCCCTCTATAGCTTGATGCATATGCCACCATGTTGCAGCACTTCCTTCAAAGTACTGAAGAGCATACGATACTTCATTCTTCCTTGAAACCAAATTGCTCCCGAAGTGATTCTCCATGTTCTAAATCCATAGCTCTGCCTCCAGCTGGGTATTCGGTCCAGAGAATACCAGTCCAACTTCATTCATTATCTACTGGGTCCAAGGGTTTTAGGGTGAGATAAGAGAGAGGTGGGGAGGAATACACACAATACAAACAATAGTTTTGAAGAAATGAGTTTTATTTTGTGGCTGTCGGAAAAACATCAAACAAATGACAGCTCACAAATCGTCGCATCTAACGTAAGTATATAACATGGGTTTGGTCTTCTAAAGGTCAAATAATTCTTCAGATTCTTCAAGTCTTCGGAGTCTTCAACTATTGTAGCTTTAACTCTTCTAATGCATGGTGAAATCCTCTTTACTCAGAAATGGTCATCGGTTGTCCGATATCTTGTCCTTCTTGGAGCGGCTTTAGTTGATCCTCTGTGTGGTCAAAAGGGAAGGGGTATATTCTAACTATTTGACATAAGAGAGGATATTTGATAAAATCAGAAAAGATGAGAAGTAAGGGATGTTTTTTTAAA
Source organism: Triticum urartu (assembly GCF_056163025.1). Lineage (NCBI taxonomy): Eukaryota > Viridiplantae > Streptophyta > Magnoliopsida > Poales > Poaceae > Triticum > Triticum urartu. The sequence goes on along the minus strand of NC_141878.1, from coordinate 421,572,820 downwards.
TAAAATTTTAGAGATTTCCTGTCCTGGGGCTTTCCGATTTCTAGGGTCACGTCCTACAGTCAACATGTGCTCTGATACCATATCTGTAGCGACCCGACCTCACACGGTCAAGCCTCTGTGTATCTGTGCCATCCCTGGATCGGTATGCTGGCACACACAGTACATCAATGTATATATCAAAGTGCAATCACATGTATAAATAACGTAAAACGGATATATACCTCATAAGTCTCAGCGGAAACAAACAATCAGGTGTGGAGTCCCATCAACGCCATCGGCAGGTTGAGTGTAGACCGTAACCCTGTACCGTACTCTTACTCGTCAGAAGGAACATATATGCAACATGAGACATTGCAGCCGTGTAGGTCAGTACATTGAATGTACCGGCAAGATCACGATATGAGGAAAACAGATGATAAAACTATTCTATATGCAATATGGCTTTGTGGCTCTGTGTCTGATGTTTTTGCGTAAAAGCTGGTTTTATTTTCCCTACAACAAAGGAATATCAGGAGTCTGTACTATGGAGTTTTCTGTCAGGACATGGTTCCGCCAACCTATGTCTCATAGCCCAAATCATCATAAGTTGCCCACAATTAAGTTATCAGTCCGGTGTTGAGAGTTCCGAGATAGATCCAAGTCCAGAGGCTCAAATTGTCCGTAACCGGGGACACGGCTAATCGATTAGGTTTTAACCCTCTGCAGAGGTTTGTACACTTTACCCGCAAGATTTGATCCCTCTCTTTACATTCTCGCACTTCAGGGTGTTTGAGAACAAGATGACCGAAACATGGTCTTCCGAAGAGTTCCTCTGACCACTGTCCGGTGCTCATCCAATCCTACCGTAGTTCTACATCTGCTAGCACCGTCCCAGCCAGAGTCGTCAACCAAGCCAGAGCCCATAGTGACTTGCGGTTGCACAAGTAAGCTTCCGGGCATGAAGTATTCTTCCGTCTCTTTGAGTCTGGGTGAAGCTTTCCGCAAGATGTCATGGCGCTTCTCCATGCATCCCGACCAACCACTGGTTTCTCCAGGGTGCCCGTCAACCGTCCTTCACCCAGTAGTGTGTATTGAATTCTTGTCTCGAGTCTCAAAATCTTGAGGAGTCCCGAAGATGCAGTCCTTGCAGATGCCATCATGAAGTTGTCGTCTTTGACGTAAAGTCCTTCATTCTCACACCACTCCCGAGCACTCATACCAAACCCCGTCTACTACAGCGTAGCATTAAAACTATATATGTCCCGGGCTTGGTAACAGGGAGGTGGGTTCCTACCTCATGCATTCTACTCAACTACAAGAATCAATATCACTACTGGAGAAGTTGTTGCAAGGATGACACTAAATGCAATAAAAATATAGGTATGAAAAACATGGTCAAAGTGAACTTGCCTGGCCAGTTGGTGAAGATATTATCACTCTTAAAAACTTGATAAACTAGTCGTCACTCTCCGATGAAATCTATACAAGCAAGCATAGTATTCACATAAGCAATCATTCTAACACTCAATCATAACAATCAAAATAACAACGAAATCGAAATAGGATCGAAGGTAAAAACCAAAGAAAACTCCAAATCACTCAAATAAACTTAGGGCTAATCTACACCACAACAACTCTACCTAATCAACAAGTAAAAATCCTAAAACAAAAAATACTTAACACAAGGTAAAAATAATCATTCGCTATGTAACATAAAGTATTTTTCCTATAATAAAATTCTAACAATACCTAGAACCTCTAACACTATTCCTATTGCTAGCAACTAGTCATACAACAAACAACACCTAGAACCTCAAGAATACTAAGTATAATAAATCCTAGAAATCACCTACTGTTAACCAATAGAATATATGACACACTGGCGAAAACTAGCAAAAGAAACTAATTAAAACTAATTAATAATAATTAAACTACAAACAATATTAAAAACAGAGTAAACAGTACTGTTTACAATAAAAAGCTAATCTAACTAACTCACTAACATGCAAACTAAACACTACTGCGTAGCTAGTCTAATAAGTAACCAGTAGCAAAAAGAATCGGTCAAAAATAATATTCCTAACTCAAAATATCTCAAATCTAGTGATTTGAGAAAATTCATACAAACACGAATTTAAACTACTCAAATGTGAAATAAAATTGAACTAACAGAAACTTCATAAAATTTGTGATCTATGGCAGTTGGAATCACTCAAAAATACCTCATAGATAATTAACTATGGATTTTACAAGATTGAAACTATTCTGTTTTAAAAACAGAACAAAAAAAAACAGTAGGTCGGGATTTACTGTAGCAGTTCCGGTGATGGGGTCCTGGTGGAGCTCCGGCGACGTCCTCCGGTGGCCCTATGACGTCGGGGAAGGGACGGTCGGGGGCGGCAGAGCGGGGCGGAGCGATTGGTGGGGTCCGTGGGTGGCGGGGATGGCCGGAGGTGGTGGGGCGGGGCGGCAATGGTGGCGATGGTCCGGTGAACTCCGGCGAGGTGGCGCGGTAGTGTGGGGCGAGGAGAGGCGGCTCTAGGGGCGGGAATGGGTGCGGGAGGTGGCCTTTTTATAGGGGGGGAGGTCGGTTTGGAGGAGGGGGCAAGGGATTTCGCGAATCCCGCGATCTGCGGCGATGGCCGACGCGGCTGTGCTCGGGAACGAAATCCCGTTCGTGAGGAAGGAGATGATCTGGCGCGATCGGGCCAGATTTGGCCCAAAACAAAAAATACCTTTCCTTTTTAAAAAGATTCCACGAATAAAAATCATTTAAAAAAATAAAATATAGGAGTATTATATATCAAAACGATCAGAAAATTAAGCCCAATTTAATGGGATATTTTTCAGGGGAAAATAAAAATACTTTTTGAAAAGTCATTTTTTTAAATTCAAACAAAAATCAAAATGACTTTCAAAACTCTATGGAAAATTTATTCCAACATTTTTGGGGTGTCATGTTACTCCCTCTCAACACTTTTGTTCAAGTGTTCTTTGTCAGAAAAGTTTTTGAATAAAACTCAAATGCCACTTTGAGTTAAAATAAATAAATTAAATGACAACTTCAAAATGAAATTTTTTCTTTACTTCCCACTCTCTTTCATTGAAGAAATCATGAGGATCATTGAGTGGCATGAAGTTTGAAATATTTCCAAATTCAAATATTTTCAAACAGAAACTTTTTTTTGGAAAGTCTTTTTTATTCCCTCTCAACAAAACTTCAAAAGTTTAAAATTCTAATAAATTTCACTCAATCAATCACTCAACAATCAATCAACATTCATATATTTTAATTATTATAACATTCCAAAATTTATAATTTTGGGATGTTACAGTCCTGGTATATCTCGATGATATCTTGATCTTTTCCAAGAATAAGGAGGATCATGCCAAACATTTGAGATTGGTACTCGACAAACTCAGAGAGCATCAATTCTATGCGAAGTTTTCCAAGTGTGAGTTCTGGCTTGACGAAGTTCTTTACCTTGGTCATATCATCTCCCCCAAGGGCATCACTGTGAATCCTGAGAAGCTGTCTGCAATTGTGAATTGGGAACTGCCTCAGAATGTCAAGCAGCTCCGCAGTTTCCTTGGGCTTGCAAGCTATTGTCGAAGATTCATCGAGAATTTCTCTAAGATTGCAAAGCCTCTTTTCAACCTCCTCCAGAAGCATGTCAAGTATGTCTGGACGCCTGAATGTGACGTTGCTTTCAACACCCTCAAAGAGAAGTTAGTCACAGCTCCTGTCTTGACTCCTCCTGATGAATCCAAGCCTTTTGAAGTTTTCTGTGATGCCTCCCTGCAAGGTCTCGATGCTGTGTTAATGCAAGAGAAGAAAGTTGTGGCTTATACCTCTCGTCGGTTGAAGCCCAACAAAAGGAACTACCCCACTCACGACCTCGAGTTGGCGGCAGTTGTCCATGCATTATTAACGTGGAGACATCTCTTGTTGGGAAGGAAAGTGGACATCTTCACAGATCATAAGAGCCTCAAGTACATCTGCACTCAACCCAACCTCAACCTCAGGCAGACTCGTTGGGTCGAAATGATTCAAGAATACAATCCGAGTATTGAATATACTCCAGGCAAGGCCAATGTCATTGCAGATGCTTTGAGCAGGAAGGCTTACTGCAACAGCTTAATTCTCAAGCCCTTCCAACCGGACCTTTGTGAAGCTTTCCGCGAACTAAATCTCCAAGTTGTTCCTCGAGGATTTCTTGCCAACCTCCAAGTCTCTCCTACTTTGGAAGATCAGATTCGTGAGGCACAACTTCTTGATGCCATGGTGAAGAAGGTGAAAAATGGGATTGCCAAGAGCCAACCCAAATACAAGTGCTATCGCATTGATGACAAAGACACTCTTTTCTTCGAGGATCGAATTGTGGTCCCTAAAGGTGATCTACAGGAAGTCATTATGAACGAGGCGCACAATTCCCTCCTATCCATTCATCCTGGAAGTACAAAGATGTACCATGACCTCAAGCAGTCGTATTGGTGGACTCGAATGAAGCGAGAAATTGCTCAATTCATGAATGAATGTGATGTCTGCAGAAGAGTGAAAGCAGAACACCAATGGCCAGCTGGTCTCCTCCAACCTCTTGCTATTCCAGAATGTAAGTTTGATCATATTGAGATGGACTTCGTGACTGGATTTCCCAAGTCCAAGCGTGGAAATGATGCTATCTTCGTTGTCATCGACAAGCTTACTAAAGTGGCTCATTTCCTTCCAATCAAAGCATCTATCATAGCAGCTCATCTAGCAGAGCTATAGACCTCCAGGATTGTCTCTTTGCACGGCATTCCGCAATTGATATCTTCAGATCATGGAAGCATCTTCACTTCTAAGTTCTGGGACTCCTTCCAGAAGGCCATGGGCACCAACATTCGCTTCAGCACAGCCTTCCATCCTCAAACTAGTGGCCAAGTCGAGCGAGTCAATCAAATCCTTGAATATATGCTCATGGCTTGTGTCATTTCCTTTGATATGAAGTGGGAAGATTCTCTTCCATACGTCGAGTTCTCCTTCTACAACAGTTTCCAAGCGAGTTCGGGCAAGGCCCCATTCGAGATTCTCTATGGCAGAAAGTGTCGTACTCCTCTTAATTGGTCAGATACTGGTGAACGCCAACTTCTTGGCAATGAATTAATCATAGTGGATAAATAAATGTGCAAAGTCATGCATGAAAATCTCAAGCCAAGCAATTGCGCCAGAAGAGTTACTATGATAGCAAGCACCGTGACTTGGCTTTCGAGATCAGAGACCATGTCTACCTCCGCGTCTCTCCAATGAAAGGTACTCATCGCTTCAGTATCAAAGTGAGCTTGCCCCTAGATACGTGGGTCCTTTCAAGATCATTGGCAAAAGAGGCGATCTTGCCTATCAACTTGAGCTTCTGTCCAACTTCGCAAATGTGCACGACGTGTTTCACGTGTCACAGCTTCGCAAGTGCTTCAAGACTCCTGAGCGCACCATCAACTTCGAAGAGATTGATCTCCAAGAAGACATGTCTTATCATGAGCATCCTGTTGCTATTCTGGAAGAGAACCGAACGCAAGACTCGCAACAAGTCTATCAAATTCCTAAAAGTGAAGTGGTCACACCATTCCGACCGAGAAGCAACCTGGGAACGCGAGGACCACCTCCGTTCAGAATATCTGGAGTTCTTTCAGTCCTAGATCTCGGGACAAGATCCTTTCGTAGTGGTGGAGTGTTGTAACACCCCGGATGTAACTTGCCATAATTTTAACTCCAACTCTACCATTTTCGGTTTAAGTTATGTGATTCCCTTCGTGGTTGGGTTTTGTCTTCGTTTTGCATTTTATTCATGTCATGCAGTTCATATCATGTTCATCTTGTTGCATCATGGCATCATCATGTGCATCTTCATCTTAGCATGTTGCTTTGTGGCATGATCCTTGGAACCCAAGTTTCATCTCCCCCCCTCATCACCACCTCTTCTTTCTCTTTTCCTTCACTTTTGCAAGATGACCATACCCTCGAAATCACTTCTGTATTTGCTTGCTAGTTGTTCGCTCTATTGCTATGCCGCGTTACCTACCACTTGCTATATCATGCCTCCCATATTGCCATGTCAAGCCTCTGACCCACCTTTCCTAGCAAACCGTTGTTTGGCTATGTTACCGCTTTGCTCAGCCCCTCTTATAGCATTGTTAGTTGCAGGTGAAGATGAAGTTTATTCCATGTTGGAACATGGGTATTGTTGGGATATAATTATTATCTCTTATTTACTTTAATGCATATATATACTTGGTAAAGGGTGGAAGGCTCGGCCTTATGCCTGGTGTTTTGTTCCACTCTTGTCGCCCTAGTTTCCGTCATACCGGTGTTATGTTCCTTGATTTTGCATTCCTTATGCGGTTGGGTGTTATGGGAACCCCTTGATAGTTCGCTTTGAATCAAACTCCTCCAGCAAGGCCCAACCTTGGTTTTATCATTTGCCTACCTACCACCATATACCTTCCTTGGGTTCTGCAGACTCAAGGGTCATCTTTATTTTAACCCCCCCGGGCCAATGCTCCTCTGAGTGTTGGTCTGAACCGAGTAGACTACGGGGCCACCTCGGGGCAACTTGAGGGTTGGTTTTACTCGTAGGATGTTTCATCTAGTGTGCCCTGAGAACGAGATACGTGCGACTCCTATCGAGATTTGTCGGCACATCGGGCAGCTTTGCTGGTCTTGTTTTACCATTGTCGAAATGTCTTGTAACCAGGATTCCGAGACTGATTGGGTCTTCCCGGGAGAAGGAATATCCTTCGTTGACCATGAGAGCTTGTGATGGGCTAAGTTGGAACACCCCTACAGGGTTTTGAACTTTCGAAAGCCCTGCCCGCGGTTATGGGCAGATGGGAATTTGTTAATATCAGGTTGTAGAAAACTTGACACTTAACTTAATTAAAATGAATCAACCGCGTGTGTAGCCGTGATGGTCTCTTTTCGGCTGAGTCCAGGAAGAGAACACGGTCTCGTGTTATGCTTGAGCGTAAGTAGCTTCAGGATCACTTCTTGATCATTTTTAGCTTCTCGACCGTGCATTTATTCTCTTCTCGCTCTCTTTTGCGTAAGTTAGCCACCATATATGCTTAGTGCTTTGTTGCAGCTCCACCTCACTACCCTTTCCTACCCTTAAGCTTAAATAGTCTTGGTCTCGCGGGTGTGAGATTGCTGAGTCCCCGTGACTCACAGATACTTCCAAACAGATGCAGGTGCCGATGATGCCAGTGCAGGGGACGCTACCGAACTCAAGTGGGAGTTCGACGAGGATTCGGGCCGTTACTATGTTTCTTTTCCGGATGATCAGTAGAGGAGCCTAGTTGGGACGATCGGGGATGTAGCATTGGGGGTTGTCTTTATTTTGGTTCCGTAGTTGGACCTTGATTGTATTCTGGATGATCTATGGATTATTTATGTATTGTGTGAAGTGGTGATTGTAAGCCGACTCTTTATCCCTTTCTTATTCAGTACATGGGATGTGTAAAGATTACCCCTCTTGCGACATGCCTACCATGCAGCTATGCCTCTAAGTCGTGCCCCGACACGTGCGAGATATAGCCACATTGTGGGTGTTACAAACCTGAAGACCCATTAAGCATGAATGAATCCCACTTGGTTGTGGCCCTGTAGCCAATGGCTATATACATAAGTTGGGGTCACCATTATGCAGGGGCATCATTGAAAATTTTATTGTAGCCTCTCCTGCATGAGCTTATCTCCTCCTCCTCTCTTCCTCTCAAACCCTACGATTTGGTGCTCACCTCAAATCTGTGTACCCGTAACTATATAATGCCTAGTGTGTTGCTAGAGATGTCATGATCGTGACACAGTCTTTTATCTTAGGTCCGCCATGTACTCAAGAGGTGGCAATAAAAATTGATATATAATGTGTTGTTTCTTAGTCTTTCAATAATTGTGTATACCTAAATATGTGATCAGGGATATTGTTGATAAGAGATCATCTTTTAACTAAGCGAAGGCAAGTCTTTTCTTTCGATTCCTTTCTCCTCTGCCTTAGAATTTATTGTATATGGCATTCTTAATCTAGCACCATTGTACACGCCTTAACCACATGGTTGGGGAACCTAATTTTTCTTTGGTTGTAAGGATGGGAAGGAGGAGGTAAGTAGACTCTTTTGTTTAGTTGCATGGATAAAAAGTGGATGGGTTATTGTGATGAAGTTTTCATTTACGAGATGGTGATATTACCTGTTTGCATGATATAACTCTACGAGGTATTTAATCTTCAAAGAAATAATGTTGGTAGCTTCAATTTTGCGTCATCAAAGAAATCTTCACAATGCCAAATTATATCTTACTTTTCTCTTCCTTATGGTTGTGTCTTCTTGAATCTTAAAGCGTACTAGAGAGATAGGGTGTAAAATTACGTAAATGTATTATACTTACAAAAGAATCACAAATCACATCCCACAACATCATTCAATAAACAACTCAAAAGTCAAACCACACAAATAATCCTAAGGCAAGGTCATATCACAATAGATAGAAACTCAGCATACTATTCGCATAATCATTTATCTAACTTAGTGGTCGTCTGAATCTCTTCCAAAATGATCTCAAACTTCAATAGATAGTCTGGAAACTAGTTCTTCTTGAATGATGCAAGATACTCCATAATGTAGCATGTATCCTCTGGCCATTTCCTGCCTTCATCTTCATTTGGGGACTGAGCATTTGCATCGAAATTCCTTAAGTACATATGCATATGGGTATTTCGAGGTGAAGAATCAACTTCCAAAAGGCCAGGTCTTGAGTGGCATAGGCATAATGAGTTACTTGGATCATCATTTACATTAAGACGAGAGAAGAATTTATAGGATTAATAATAGATGATAAATACAAGCTTTGTACAACTTTTCCTAGTCATTCTTAGGGTTACAAACTATCGACTTGGGCTCTCATACCATTTGTAATGACCGGCCTCGCTAAAGATGCGAGTCTCTGTGCTTACTGTGCTATTCTCTCGATCATTTGCTATAACATTACATTACATGATGAAATACCAAGTGTTGGGGAACGTAGCAATAATTCAAAAAAATTCCTACGTGTCACCAAGATCGATCTAGGAGATACTAGCAACGATAGAGTGGGAGTGCATCTTCATACCCTTGAAGATCGCTAAGTGGAAGCGTTACAAGAACGCGGTTGGTGGAGTCGTACACGCAGCGATTCAGATCGTGACCGATTCTGATCTAAGCACCGAACAACAGCACCTCCGCGTTCAACACACGTACAGCTCGGGGACGTCTCCTCCTTCTTGATCCAGCAAGGGGAGAGGACAAGTTGAGGTAGAACTCCGACAGCATGACGACGTGGTGGTGATGGAGCTCGTGGTTCTCCGGCAGGGCTTCGCCAAGCGCTAGGAGGAAGAGAAGGTGTAGGAGAGGGGGAGGGGCTATGCCAGGGGAAGGGTGTGGGTGCCTCTCTCTCCCTCACTATATATAAGGGGAAGGGGGTGGAGGAGGTGCCCTAGGGTTCCCTAGGGGAGGGGCGGCGGCCACAGGGGAAACCCTAGATGGGTTTGGGCGCCCCCACCCATAGGAAACTTGCCCCCCAAGCCGGGAGGGGTGGCTGCCCTAGGGGAGGCGCCCCAACCTCTCCAAGTTACGTGAGATGGGGTGGGAGGGGCGCTCAGCCCCTTAGTGGGCTGATGTGCCCCTCCCCTTGGCCCATAAGGCCCCCCAACACTTGCCGGGGCCTCCGAAACCCCTTTCGGACACGCTGGTCATCACCCGGTACCCCCGGAACAATTCCGGACTCCAATACCCTTCGTCCAATATATCGTTCTTCACCTCCGGACCATTACGGAACTCGTCACGTCTGGGATCTCATCCGGGACTCCGAACAACCTTCAGTAACCACATACTATTTCCCGTAACAACTCTAGCGTCACCGAACCTTAAGTGTGTAGACCCTACGGGTTCAGGAACCATGCAGACATGATCAAGACATCTCTCTGGCCAATAGCCAATAGCCGGATCTGGATACCCATATTGTCTCACACATGTTCCATGATGATCTCATCGGATGAACCACGATGTCGGGGATTCAATCAATCCCGTATACAATTCCCTTTGTCTATCGGTATGTTACTTGCCCGAGATTCGATCGTAGGTATCCCCATACCTCGTTCAATCTCGTTACCGGCAAGTCTCTTTACTCGTTCCGTAACGCATGATCCCGTGACCAACTCCTTAGTCACATTGAGCTCATTATGATGATGCATTACCGAGTGGGCCTAGAGATACCTCTCTGTCATACGGAGTGACAAATCCCAGTCTCGATTCGTGCCAACCCAATAGACACTTTCGGAGATACCTGTAGTGCACCTTTATAGCCACCCAGTTACGTTGTGATGTTTGGTACACCCAAAGCATTCCTACGGTATCCGGGAGTTGCACAATCTCATGGTCTAAGGAAATGATACTTGACATTAGAAAAGCTTTAGCAAACGAACTTCACGATCTTGTGCTACGCTTAAGATTGGGTCTTGTCCATCACATCATTCTCCTAATGATGTGATCCCGTTATCAATGACATCCAATGTCCATGGTCAGGAAACCATAACCATCTATTGATCAACGAGCTAGTCAACTAGAGGCTTACTAGGGACATGTTGTGGTCTATGTATTCACACATGTATTACGATTTCCGGTTAATACAATTATAATTATCATTAACAAGGAAATATAATAATAACCATTTTATTATTGCCTCTAGGGCATATTTCCAACAGTCTCCCACTTGCACTAGAGTCAATAATCTAGTTCACATCGTTATGTGATTAACACTCATAGTTCACATCGCCATGTGACTAACACCCGAAGAGTTTACTAGAGTCAATAATCTAGTTCACATCGCCATGTGATTAACACCCAAGAGTTTACTATAGTCAATAATCTAGTTCACATCACCATGTGATTAACACTCAATGAGTTCTAGGGTTTGATCATGTTATGCTTACAAGAGAAGTTTTAGTCAACGGGTCTGCAAGATTCAGATCCGTGTGTTCTTCGCAAATCTCGATTTCATATTGTAGATGTTGCTACTATGCTCCACTTGGAGCTATTCCAAATGGTTGCTCCACTATACATATCCGGTTTGCTACTCAGAGTCATCCAGATAGGTGTCAAAGCTTGCATCGACGTAACCCTTTACGCCGAACTCTTTATCACCTTCATAAACGAGAAACATTTCCTTATTCCTAAGGACAACTTTGACCGTTGTCCAATGATCCACACCTGGATCACTCTTGTACCCCCTTGCCAGACACATGGCAAGGCACATCACGGTACACAGCATGGCATATTGTATAGAGCCTATGGCTAAGGCATAGGGGACAACTTTCGTCCTTTCTCTTTCTTCTACCGTGGTCGAGCTTCAATCTTAACTTCACACCTCACAACTCAGGCAAGAACTCCTTCTTTGACTGATCCAACTTGAACTCCTTCAAGATCATGTCAAGGTATGTGCTTTGTGAAGGTCGTATCAGGCGTCTTGATCTATCTCTATAGATCTTGATACCCAACATGTAAGCAGTTTTACACAGGTCTTCCTTTGAAAAACTCCATTCAAACAACCCTTTATGCTTTCTAGAAATTCTACATCATTTATGATCAACAATATGTCATCCATATATACCTATCAGAAATGTTGTAGTGCTCCCACTCACTTTCTTGCAAATACAAGTTTCTTGCAAACTTTGTATAAACCCAAATGCTTTGATCGCCTCATAAAAGCATATGTTCCAACTTCGAGATGCTTGCTCCAGTCCATAGAAGGATCGCTGGAGTTTGCATACCTTTTAGCATCCTTAGAATTGACAAAAACCTTTTGGTTGTGTCACATACAACATTTCCTCACGGAAACCGTCAAGGAAACTTTGTTTTGACATCCATCTGCCTGATTTCGTAAATGCAAATGCAGTAACTGCTAACATAGTTCTAACAGACTTTAGCATCGCTATTATTGAGAGAGTCTCATCATAGTCAACTCCTTGAATTTGTCGGAAACTTCTTTGAGACAAGTCGATCTTCACAAATGGTGACATTACCATTAGCGTTTGTCTTCTTCTTAAAGATCCATTTATTCTCAATGGCTTGCCGTTCATCGGGCAAGTCCACCAAAGTCCATACTTTGTTCTCATACACGGATCCTATCTCGGATTTCATGGCTTCTAGCCGTTTGTTGGAATCCGGGCCCACCATCGCTTCGTCATAGCTCGTAGGTTCATCGTTGTCCAACAACATGACCTTGACAGGGTTACCACTCAGAAGTTGTACACACCCTTGTCGACCTATGATGTTTGATAGTAATTTGATCTGAAGCTTCATGATCATCATCATTATCTTTCTCCTCAACTGAAGTAAGTGCCACGGAAACATCTTTCTGTGATGCGCTACTCTCTGGTTGAAGTGAAGGTTCAACAACCTCATCAAGTTCTATCTTCCTCCCACCCAATTATTTCGAGAGAAACTCTTTCTCGAGAAAGGACCTGTTCTTAGCGACAAACACTTTGCCCTCAGATCTGAGATAGAAGGCGCGCCCCCGCGAAGATTGCAGACAAGAGAAAAGTTTTGTCCAGCTCCCAGTAGCCGGCAGAAGAGAAGAATAAAGGGCGTTGCAAGACGCCTCGCCGCCTGGCCGGTCGAGCCTGACCGGCCGGGACCCCCCTTCGAGCACCCGGGGGCTCGAAGGCTACACCCAGCGGGTGCGCCGACGCGCTCCGCAAGCGCCGAGTCGCGCCGACTGTTTTCGACGACCGCGACTACACAAAAATCAATGTGAGCTCCTCGCCCGCATATTTTTGCACCAAGCAAGCATGGATAACCACGAGCGATGCTCGGGGGCTGTCTCCGCATTTTATTACAGTAGCATCACTGTTCGCCCCGGCGCCAGCCAGAGTTGCCCCGGGGGCTGGCCGCTTGGCCTGAGACGTTAGTTCCCGCAGACGGCTTAGTACCGTGCGCGGTACCAAAGGCTCACTCTTAGTCATAGACCGTAGAGCGGCTGTCCGGCTAGCAAGGGTGAATGCTGGAGGCCACCCACGCGAAAAACGTCCGGAAAACGGTTCGGGCGACCCGGCCGTTTTCCTTTACAAGTATCTACTCGGTTGAATCTGCTCCTAGACTCTGAGTACTGTACACTCCACTTCGCGGCCCACTCTCAGTCACAGACTGCAGAGCGGTTGTCCGACAAGCAAGAGCACAAGCCAAAAAGTGGAGGGAACATGAAAAAGATTGAAGGGGGCTCGGACGAAACCGAGTCGGCACCCTCCGTATAAAACTTGCAATACTAAAAGCAAGCATATGATATATTTGCGTGGACTAACTTTGTCCTTTTTTATGATCATTTCCATGAACATTTGCCAAAAAACCTCCGCCCAACTTTGCCAAGTTGCCCGGAGGCTTGGGGGCTACTGTCGGAGTAATTGGACACGGATACCCCGAAGACGGCAAGACGATATTTCAAGACATCGGGGCTAGCAAAGCCCCTCAGTCTGCCTGCTGGCTGCCGACTGCGCCAACTAGCCGGCTGCCGACTGCAGCCCGACCCGACACCGACAAGACACCGACGAGACGGATGTACCCGAGCACTATTCACGCGTCATCTCAGTCATCATGTATAGTGTCACTTGTCCCCTGGCACTATTTATGAAGTGACGCAGGGGACAAGCATGACACCCCACCATGCCTTGCCCATGCCACCACTTAGCTTAGATGATAAGCTAGCCACACTATATATATGAGCATCCATCCATCCGGGAGGAGACACACATGGACTCTCACGCACACACACAAGCTAGCAAGCAAGCTAGCTATCCATCCATCCATCCATCCACATGAGCACACATGCTCACGGCGATGAGCATGGCCGGCCACTAGCATGCCTCATATAGGCATACACAAAGCCAGATGCCTATGGCATTGATCTCAGATACAGCTCTAGGAGCGACTCTATACCAGATATATCAGATACACTCAGACATGCAGCAGTATGAGTATTATCTCTACGGAGAGCTCCGAAGCTGGGTAAACTAGAGCGTGCTACTCGCATACCCGCTCCCGGTCCTATCAGCAGCAGTCTTACCCTCACACTAAGCCCTTGTGACATCTGTCGACTCGCAAGCCCCCCGTGAGAATACCACAATAGTGAAGCATCACTATACTCCCGCAAGTAAGCCATGTGTACTCTTCGTAGGAGCACATTTATGCTCTTGAGTGTACCATGCTCCCACGGTTGAAGCACAACTATGCTCCCAAATGTACGATCTTGTGCCCCGCGGGGTTGAAGCATACCTATGGCCATGCTAGGAAGGAGCACACTATGCTTCTTACAGATGAAAAACGAAAAAGAAAAAAAAACTCAGATAACCGAAGAAAATGAGTATGTTGAATAACCCATAAAACCAAAAAGGAGAAAAGATGAAAAATATTAGGGAAAAAGCCATAATCTGAGCGAGCTATCCGTGCAGCGTCGAAGGGGAGTGATCCTTTTTTGTTGTTGAGGGAAGGCTTTTATGGCTAGCTTTATCAATAATCAACAAGGAATTTCCAAGGGTGATTCGCTCGTGGTGATACAAATGGGGAGTGATCCTTGTTATGCATGGGAGTGTCGTTTAGGAAAACCATCGAAGAGGCACCTTTTAATTAGCCGCTCCCTAGTTTAACATATTCTACCTATTCACGTGGATCGATATAAGCACATGAACCGGATTTTCATACCGGCCAACTGACAGAGTGCCTATTTATGGCTGACGAGCTCTACAGAGTTTGGTATTTTAAAATAATATTAATAAACCACATTTAAATGCTTCAAATTTTTTGTCAAAATTTGTATGTGTTCATTACGGATATGTGAAATTTCATTTAAAATTTTGTGATTTGTATGCTAAATAGAAAATGTAAAATTCCGGCCCAACAACAAAAATGTTTGGCTCACCTTAAATTAAATATTTCTCTTTTTTCTGTATGCCACATGTGAAGATATATTGTTATAAAATTTTGCACATACATAGTATACTTTGCACATCTGTACGCCTATTTTAGTTTTCTCAAAAAAAAGAACTGTATGCCTATTCATATTTTTTCTACCGCAAGAGCTAGCTTAAGTCCTTGAGCATGGCTGACGCCCCTTCACAATGATTAAATCAAAATCAACATCGTTGTTGGGATCAAGAGTGAGCTGGGCAAAGGGGGTGGGAGGTGTAGCCCGCTCTTCGACAGGATTACTGGGAGCACCGTGTAAACCTCATGATAGGGTGACAGACCCTAATAACTGAAGTATTATCACTGTCTGGCGGCGTCATCTTCGCTAAGTTAAGGGGCTCTCAGATTGCCATCATGAAGATAGACTGCTTGGAGATCGTGAACCTCTAAAACTCTCGTCATAATTCTTGCTCGGTTGTGGTTTTGATTCCTCTAGAAATTGAGGATTTATTTATATGTTTTAAGCTATTTTTATTATTCAACGCCTACCTAGATCATCTAATCTCCAGACTCATCTTTGCACTAAGCGGGGCATGTTCCCTTCAAATGATTGAGTCTGGACTGATACTAAACCTACTTTCAGTTAGTAGCACTGTCACAAGTGCCCTATCGTTGAATAAAGACTTCCAAATTTCAGATAAAAAAAGAGGGTATTTTAATACCGGACTCCCTGAACCCGGCCTCGCATTTTCGCCGACCGACAGCGCTACTAAAATAGAGTGAGCATTTGCACGCATGCACTCGGCTTCAGCAACTCCTTGGAGACACCGGAAAAAAGAAGAGGCTGAGGTGGAACGTGTGTGCCTCGGAACAAAGATTCCCGTGGTGGCCAGAGCACAGAAGCGTGTATACCGCCGGACCCACGTGCCCGGCACCGGCACGAGGAGGCGCCGGCTCGCCGGTCACGCCCACATGCCCGTGCCGTCCTCCGGCCTCTGCGCTCGGCGCCAGCTGCGGGATCCGAGCATCCGATGATCCATATGTAGAAACCACGCGACGTGATGGCGGGGATCTGTGCTGTTATTAGCTGCTTTGACTTGCTGTTTTGTTAATCCCGCATGGGGTGGATCGAGCGCTGGCTAATGCGGTGTGGGGATTGATGCACATGCTCGTGTTGGCGTGTGCTTCGGCACAGGTCAAAGCTCAAAGTTAAGCAAGGGCGAGGCCATGACGACAGAAACTCCACGGGCGTTCTATTTTTTTGTGAGTGTGTGTGAGCAAATTTTTGTTGATGACTTATCAAGCTGACCACCTGGTACTGGTAGTGTGTGTGAACAATGTTCGGTTTGTATAGGGGACGACTTGTGTAGAATCTGAGCTTGCTGTACAAAAATAGAAAAAGACATCCTGGACCACTAGATTGGAGATCAATGGTGCAGATTTAGGTGGAGGGATCTCAGCCCACTTACTGTAGGTTTTGCAGAAAACCCCCTACTGGCAGTTAGACATGACATAGGACATTTGCATTATGCACCTCAAGTCTTTGTGAAATACAACTATTTTCAGATATGAAATGTGCTAATGCCCATATCGTCTTAGTCTGAAACAACCGGTCTCATATAAAATCTGAGCAAATATTTACTGCGTGGAATCCAGACACAGACACCACTAATTTTTCAAGAGAGTTGAACATCTTGGTCACTGAGAAACGACAATATATATCACAAATATTTTAGCACATGAGATAATAAGTGATCCCGGGTCAAGTAGAACCACACGTACATGTCAAACTGGAAATATAGCAATTTAAGGATTGATAGCTGCTCGGCAAGCATTTCAGTACTCGAGTACATGAGAACACATCACAAAAGGCTAGTAGAACTGGAAGTAGAGCAAATTAAGGACTGGAATTATCAGTGCTTAGCAAGCATTTGAGTACTTGAGTACATGTGGCATACAGATCATTTTTAGTATATGGCCGGCAAGACCAAGTGGTAAAGACTGAAATTATCATCGCCCAACAAGCATCTTGCTGGTACAAGAACGAAAATATCTATCATTTTGCCTCGTGTTAGTGCTTCCTGGCAATGGAGCCTCCTGCTGGGAGAGAGATGACAACCTCCATGGACACTTGATCAGTTCGATCTACCTAGGTAAACACACCAAGTAAATAGGGGTCAGTCAGAAACATATACCAAGTAAATAGGGGTCAGTCAAAAACATATACCAAATAGCATATCTTGAGAAGAGAAATAATCATTATATATGTCCAGCTTCTTTCAGCACTCCAACCTAGGAAACATAACTTATACTATGTCAAAACTTAGGTTGAACCTCAAACATATGTAACCAATCAGGATAACTTTGTAGGTCAAGCTGGCTTTCCAGCTTCTACAGGGGATTTTCCAAATAAAATAAAATGGCATGTGATAGTTGGATATGTCTAACAGAGAGAGTACAAATTTTTTGTTGCAGCATAGTTCATTATTTCATTATAGACCTACAATAAATGGATTATAATTCCAAGATTAGTTAAAAGCACAAATGAGAACGACAAATAAGTGGCATTGAACAATTTAAAGGGAGTTTTATGAATGCCCTGCAGATGCAAATTATTATTCAAATTTGATAGCTATAAACAAAACTTGATGGCATGCATTATATTATACCTTGTAATAATAAGAAAACCACAGCAGCACGGGAAAATATAAATGAACAAGATGCCAGATAGGCTCATGCCATGGATGAAGGATTAGTACTAAATCACATACACACATCCTTGATTTTGAACACTGTTGACCGATTCCATGGCTGCAAACAATTTCTTTATCAACCAACATCACACAAGGGATTAACATAATTTAGATACATCAGGATATCTTGACTTCCTCGTACCGCTATTCTCACACATGATAGTGCTGGTGCACATGCTGCGATCATTGGAATTGAGGGCTCTCCTAGCGGAGACATCGCACTGCTACCCTCCATTACTGGATCCTGAGATGAGAATTGCAAATTTAGACTGGGGATCATCTTTTCCATGTCAAACTTCTGCCACATGGGCCATATCAAAGGCATGGCTTATGGGAAGCATTCTATTATAGGGAAATGTAATTAATTACTTTGGTACAAAAAACTAAACAGAAGGACAAGAAAATATTCATGTGCATAGAAATACTGGAGTGAGCACCCAGCCAATAACAAATGTCAGAATTTTGGGGATGAAAGATCAGCAGTAAGCATTAAAAAGGAATTGCCAACCCAAGGAATCCCCTAGCAGAACATGCAATGGCATATTTGTGTCTATTCATCGCAATAGGAGGAAAAAGGATTGCATGCAATTGACAAAAGAAAAACAACAATAATTAGCTCTGTAGTGGGAACAATAACTGTCACAAGTGTGAGTGATTGGACATAGTGATGCCTTGTGCCACTGTCGAAATAAGGAACAGATCAAAGAAGAAAAACATCAACTGTATATATGCATCTGAATATGTATCTTTGCATGGAGAGAAAAAAATAGCCATTGTGTCTCACGTGTGTGCGTGTCGGCTTGCCGCTGAAGAATCGACGAAGCCAGAGCAGCCTACTTCCTATACTAGTGCATCTCGCCGGAATAGCTAGATTTGCTAGTGTATTGCTTCATGCTAGAAATCGGTTAGCGTTTATGTACAGTCGGTACACGTGCTGCTTCTGGTAGCAATACACAATACCATAACTAAGTCATAGCACTAATCAACATGCTGCTTCTGGATAAAATAAGAATCCAACCAACATAAGCATCACCAGAACGGATCTGCTTCTATTCTACTCAAGCTGTTGTTCATTCTTCTGCTGTTACTACTCCAGCAACTGAAATGAAAAGGATTTGACATTAACAAGTAGAAAGAATATAAAGCTATGGAGATGTAGTACCAATCTACTAGCTAATAAAAAATTAACATTTATATTTACCTGCAGAACGAAGAACCGTGGCGGCCTGTTCGCAGAACCAGAGAGCGGCCGGCTGGGAAGGAGGCGAGGATCCACGAGCGTTGAGCTAGTGCTGAATCGCGAGAGGGGGTGGGGGTGGAGGAGGACGGCCGCGAGCTGATCTGGGAGCCTGAGAGTGGGGAGGAGGTGAGGAATCCGATCTAATCTACCTCAAACTGCGCCACCTGCGACGAAACGGCTAGAACCTAGAAGCCATCGGAGAGGAGATGGATCAGCATCTTTGCTGCGCGAGCCCGCCCAGCTTGTCTCAGGATCTTGGTCGTCGCCGTCGCCGCCGCCGCCGAGAAATTTTCGATCCTGTGTCGTCGGTGTGTAAGGATTTGGTACAGACTAGGGAGGGCACCGAGTGCAAATTTGCTTGTATGTTGGACCTCTTTGCAAATTTTGTGCGAAGATCCCTCCATCCAGACCCGTGCCATTGATCTCTCATCCAATGGCCCAACATCGTTTTTTCTATTTTTTCACTACAAGCTCAGATTCTACACAAATCGTTCCCGTTTGTATAGCACACTTTTTGGAGCACCCCTTAGCATGGCTATAGAAAAATGCTTAAATTAGCCGTTTTCAGCGAGTCAAGCCTGAGCGGGTGCAAAAAGGCTCCACCGAGTGCACGTGATGCCTCTAACAGTGCGTCTGGTATGTAGGTTTGCACATATTTATGTTCTACTCACATTCTTAACCCCCCTCACATAATTCCTTCTAATCTACACAAATTGGCTCAGAAGAAAAAACACTGTTGAATGTTCTACGTACGTCATGTGTAAAATTCGGTGAAGAAAAACATTCCTAATGCTCTAGGATAAATAAACAACAGAATACTATTTCTGAAAGTATTTTGGAGCAATGTTTTTTCCCAAAAGCAATCAGAATGTTTTTCTTCATTAAAATTTGCAGGTACTTAGAACATTTAACAATGTGTTAAAAAAATTCAGAATCTCCTGGTTTTTGCCAATTTTTTTATTTTATTGTTCATGGTGGGTACATTTGAGCTCAGAAGCAGAATAACACTTTAGACGATAAGCATACCTTTTGGAACTGAACACCTTATTTGCAGCTGGTCTGGAAAAGCTATATATCACATGTATCGAACGCCACAGGCGAATCGTCGCCTACATGGCGATGGGCGTGGGCTTGCCAAATAGCAGGAGACCTTTAAACGTCTATGTTCCCGTGTATTTTTAGCACCAGTATTTGGTAGATATTCCTATGAATTGTTCTAGGAGTACGATTTATTTGGTTCATAATGTTCTTTGAATCTTTTTTCCCATGTCCTTCTCTTTTCCAATTTTATTTTATCTGTTTCTTCTTTCTTTTTCATCTTTTTTTCTTCTCATTTTCATGTTTCCTTAAAATAAATATGCGAACACTACTAGAACTATAAGAATATTTAGTTTAAATTATTTTCACATTCTTATTTTTATTATTCATATTTCTATTTTTACATTTTCTATTTTCCATTTCCCTGTGTTTTCCTTTTTCAAGTTTTGTTTTTGTAGTTTTTCCTATTCATATTTTTTTTAAATATAATATTTTTTAACTGGATGAATTTGTTCTAAAATGCTCATAAAATTTTAAAAATGACGCAAACTTCTTTTATAGCTTTAAATGTTTTTAATCACATGAATATTCTTAGGTATATGAATATTTTCAAAAACGTGCGTCAACAATACAAAACTTATTCGAACACTTTTAAAAAATACATTGACATTTTAATATATACGAACACCTATGTAAACAAATGGATATTTTATAAAATATGTGTGAATAATTTTTAAAATTACCTCGCCATTTTTAAGCATACATGAGAAGTTTTAAGAAATACATGAATATTTTCAAAATATGTGAAACTTTTTCCAAAAAAGTACATGAATATTTCTTTAAACACATGTGAGCAGCCGCAATGTTGGGCCCGACCCACTCCAGGCGAGCGCTCCGTCAGCGTCGCTAATTGAGGGGCTCCGTTATCTCAAAAAACAAAATGAGGGGCTCCGCAATGTCTCGCTTTAAGCGAGACCTAGGGAAACCATCGCATCAGGGCATCTCCGGATGGGCCGGCCCAGGTACGCTGGAGGGCACATCCTCTTTTTTTCTGTTTTTATATCAAGTTTGTTGTTTCGTTTATATATTTACTTTTTTATTTTGTTTACATTTCCAAAAATTACAACCATATATATTAAAACATAAAAATACTTTACTTAATGTTTGGGGAAATGTTAATCATGCATTTGAAAATGTTAAATCTGTAGGGAAAAATGTTGACCATGTATACGTTGTTGAAGAAGTACTTGAAAATATTGAATAAGTCTTAAAATATGTTGAATGAGTATTTGAAAAATGTTGAACAATTATATTTCAAAATGTTGAATAAGTATTAAAAATGTTGAATGAATATTTGAAAAAATGTTGAACAAGCGTTCGGACAGTGTTGAACGTGTATATAAAAAAATCATCACTTATAAAAAATGATGAATTTTTCAGGTCATGTATATAAAAATGTTAATCAAGCAATTCAAAATAAATGTTGAACAAGTATTTCCAAAATGTTAATAAAGCACTTAGAAATGTTAAATGTGTATAGAAAAAAGTGGACCATGTATTAAAAAAATGATGACATTTTTTGATCATGTATATAAAAATGTTAATCAAGCATTTAAAAAATGTTGAACGAGTGTTTTAAAAATGTACATCAATCGTTTGGAAAATGTTAAATGTGTATAGAATTTTTTTGACCATGTATTCAACAAATTTTAATCTTTTTATTTGCAAACTGTTAATCAAGTAGTTTAAAAAATGTTTAAAATGTATATAAAAAAATGTTTAAAATGTATTCCAAAACTGTTAATGTTGTATTTGAAAAAAATGTTAGTCAAAAGTTTGAGAATGTTAAAACATGTATAGAAAAAATGTTGATCATGTGTTACAAAAATGTTTAATTTGTATTGAAAAAAAATGTTAGATGTGTATTAGAAAAATGTTTTGACATATACAGAAATGTAGAATAATAACCAAAAGAACAAACAAAACTGAAAAAATAAACAACATAAAGAAAAATAAAAAAAAATAAAAAATTAAGAAAAATGCCAAAAATATGAAGAAAAGAAACAGAGAAGAAACGAAAAAACAAAAAGAAACAAAGAAACCAGCTTGAATCCTCAAGAAGGGTGCACCGCTGTTACTTATGGCGGATGGGATCTAACGGAGTGGCTAGCAGCGCCTGGTTTCTCCTCGCAGACTAGAGATCGACTCCCATTTCATCTGCTTTTTAATTTGTTCCGCGCACGAATGGGCCGGCCCAATACAACGTGAGTTACTCCCTCCTTTCATCTATATAGGGCCTAATGCGTTTTAAGACCACTTTTAACTATTGACAAGATTAATAGTACATGACATACATAATGTGAAAATTATATCATTGAAAGCTCCTTTCACACACGAATTTAACGGTGTGCTTTGTGTAAGTTGCATGTCATATATTATTGCTTTAATATTTAATCAAAGTTAGCCTCGAAAAACGCATTAGACCCTATATAGATGGAAGGAGGGAGTAGGAGAAACTTTCAGCCAAAGCTAGCTACTATCTAGCTTAATGCCAGACATAGCGCTCATGCTAACAGAGAGATATAGACATGCCCCACTTCCATAGGAGCTAGTCCTCACTGAAAATTATGAACTTATGAGAAAAAGGAAAGGAAACAAAAAGGAAAATACAAAAGGAAAAGGAAAATGTAGAAAAAGAAGCATAAAATTAAAAAATCAGAAAAAACAAAAAAACCTGAAAAAGAAAACAAACAAAATAAAAAAACATAAAACCCGATACAGGGAACCTTTAAGAAGGTTTCCGAAACCGGCTAACTCGCACTTGAGGTGGGTTGGCCCGTGGTGTGTGTGTCGCTTGCTCGTAAACTTCATGTGCAAAAGGTGGACAATCTCACGTAGAATGTGTTTTTTTATGGTAATACGTGTTTTATTTATATCATTAGAATCATAGTACAAGTCATATACACATCGACCTGACAAAATTGAAAAAGATAGCAGAATGATATCTTTTGCACAAAGGAACATTGCCCAAGAAAGAAAAATACAATTAAGACCTAAGAATCCTCTGAACTTGACATCAACACCCATCACCCTACCAGCGCCTGGTTTCTCCTCGCAGACCAGAGATCGACTCCCATTTCATCTGCTTTTTATTTTGTTCCGCGCGCGAATGGCCGATCCAATACAACGTGAGTTACTCCCTCCTTTCATCTATATAGGGCCTAATGCGTTTTTAAGACCGCTTTTGACTATTGACAAGATTAATATTACATGACATACATAATGTGAAAATTATATCATTGAAAGCTCCTTTCACACGTGAATTTAACGATGTGCTTTGTGTAAGTTGCATGTCATATATTATTGCTTTAATATTTGGTCAAAGTTAGCCTCGAAAAACGCATTAGGCCCTATATAGATGGAAGGAGGGAGTAGGAGAAACTTTCAGCCAAAGCTGGCTACTGTCTAGCTTAATGCCAGACATAGCGCTCATGCTAACAGAGAGATATAGACATGCCCCACTTCCATAGGAGCTAGTCCTCACTGAAAATTATGAACTTATGAGAAAAAGGAAAGGAAACAAAAAGGAAAATACAAAAGGAAAAGGAAAATGTAGAAAAAGAAGCATAAAATTAAAAAATCAGAAAAAACAAAAAAACCTGAAAAGAAAACAAACAAAATAAAAAAACATAAAACCCGATACAGGGAACCTTTAAGAAGGTTTCCGAAACCGGCTAACTCGCACTTGAGGTGGGTTGGCCCGTGGTGTGTGTGTCGCTTGCTCGTAAACTTCATGTGCAAAAGGTGGACAATCTCACGTAGAATGTGTTTTTTATGGTAATACGTGTTTTATTTATATCATTAGAATCATAGTACAAGTCATATACACATCGACCTGACAAAATTGAAAAAGATAGCAGAACGATATCTTTTGCACAAAGGAACATTGCCCAAGAAAGAAAAATACAATTAAGACCTAAGAATCCTCTGAACTTGACATCAACACCCATCACCCTACCAGTGCCTGGTTTCTCCTCGCAGACCAGAGATCGACTCCCATTTCATCTGCTTTTTATTTTGTTCCGCGCGCGAATGGCCGATCCAATACAACATGAGTTACTCCCTCCTTTCATCTATATAGGGCCTAATGCGTTTTTAAGACCGCTTTTGACTATTGACAAGATTAATAGTACATGACATACATAATGTGAAAATTATATCATTGAAAGCTCCTTTCACACACGAATTTAACGGTGTGCTTTGTGTAAGTTGCATGTCATATATTATTGCTTTAATATTTGGTCAAAGTTAGCCTCGAAAAACGCATTAGGCCCTATATAGATGGAAGGAGGGAGTAGGAGAAACTTTCAGCCAAAGCTGGCTACTGTCTAGCTTAATGCCAGACATAGCGCTCATGCTAACAGAGAGATATAGACATGCCCCACTTCCATAGGAGCTAGTCCTCACTGAAAATTATGAACTTATGAGAAAAAGGAAAGGAAACAAAAAGGAAAATACAAAAGGAAAAGGAAAATGTAGAAAAGAAGCATAAAATTAAAAAATCAGAAAAAACAAAAAAACCTGAAAAGAAAACAAACAAAATAAAAAAACATAAAACCCGATACAGGGAACCTTTAAGAAGGTTTCCGAAACCGGCTAACTCGCACTTGAGGTGGGTTGGCCCGTGGTGTGTGTGTCGCTTGCTCGTAAACTTCATGTGCAAAAGGTGGACAATCTCACGTAGAATGTGTTTTTTATGGTAATACGTGTTTTATTTATATCATTAGAATCATAGTACAAGTCATATACACATCGACCTGACAAAATTGAAAAAGATAGCAGAATGATATCTTTTGCACAAAGGAACATTGCCCAAGAAAGAAAAATACAATTAAGACCTAAGAATCCTCTGAACTTGACATCAACACCCATCACCCTACCAGCGCCTGGTTTCTCCTCGCAGACCAGAGATCGACTCCCATTTCATCTGCTTTTTATTTTGTTCCGCGCGCGAATGGCCGATCCAATACAACGTGAGTTACTCCCTCCTTTCATCTATATAGGGCCTAATGCGTTTTTAAGACCGCTTTTGACTATTGACAAGATTAATATTACATGACATACATAATGTGAAAATTATATCATTGAAAGCTCCTTTCACACATGAATTTAACGATGTGCTTTGTGTAAGTTGCATGTCATATATTATTGCTTTAATATTTGGTCAAAGTTAGCCTCGAAAAACGCATTAGGCCCTATATAGATGGAAGGAGGGAGTAGGAGAAACTTTCAGCCAAAGCTGGCTACTGTCTAGCTTAATGCCAGACATAACGCTCATGCTAACAGAGAGATATAGACATGCCCCACTTTCATAGGAGCTAGTCCTCACTGAAAATTATGAACTTATGAGAAAAAGGAAAGGAAACAAAAAGGAAAATACAAAAGGAAAAGGAAAATGTAGAAAAAGAAGCATAAAATTAAAAAATCAGAAAAAACATAAAAACCTGAAAAGAAAACAAACAAAATAGAAAAACATAAAACCCGATACAGGGAACCTTTAAGAAGGTTTCCGAAACCGGCTAACTCGCAGTTGAGGTGGGTTGGCCTGTGGTGTGTGTGTCGCTTGCTCGTAAACTTCATGTGCAAAAGGTGGACAATCTCACATAGAATGTGTTTTTTATGGTAATACGTGTTTTATTTATATCATTAGAATCATAGTACAAGTCATATACACATCGACCTGACAAAATTGAAAAAGATAGCAGAACGATATCTTTTGCACAAAGGAACATTGCCCAATAAAGAAAAATACAATTAAGACCTAAGAATCCTCTGAACTTGACATCAACACCCATCACCCTACCAGTGCCTGGTTTCTCCTCGTAGACCAGAGATCGACTCCCATTTCATCTGCTTTTTATTTTGTTCCGCGCGCGAATGGGCCGGCCCAATACAACGTGAGTTACTCCCTCCTTTCATCTATATAGGGCCTAATGCGTTTTTAAGACCGCTTTTGACTATTGACAAGATTAATAGTACATGACATACATAATGTGAAAATTATATCATTGAAAGCTCCTTTCACACACGAATTTAACGGTGTGCTTTGTGTAAGTTGCATGTCATATATTATTGCTTTAATATTTGGTCAAAGTTAGCCTCGAAAAACGCATTAGGCCCTATATAGATGGAAGGAGGGAGTAGGAGAAACTTTCAGCCAAAGCTGGCTACTGTCTAGCTTAATGCCAGACATAGCGCTCATGCTAACAGAGAGATATAGACATGCCCCACTTCCATAGGAGTTAGTCCTCACTGAAAATTATGAACTTATGAGAAAAAGGAAAGGAAACAAAAAGGAAAATACAAAAGGAAAAGGAAAATGTAGAAAAAGAAGCATAAAATTAAAAAATCAGAAAAAACAAAAAAACCTGAAAAGAAAACAAACAAAATAAAAAAACATAAAACCCGATACAGGGAACCTTTAAGAAGGTTTCCGAAACCGGCTAACTCGCACTTGAGGTGGGTTGGCCCGTGGTGTGTGTGTCGCTTGCTCGTAAACTTCATGTGCAAAAGGTGGACAATCTCACGTAGAATGTGTTTTTTATGGTAATACGTGTTTTATTTATATCATTAGAATCATAGTACAAGTCATATACACATCGACCTGACAAAATTGAAAAAGATAGCAGAACGATATCTTTTGCACAAAGGAACATTGCCCAAGAAAGAAAAATACAATTAAGACCTAAGAATCCTCTGAACTTGACATCAACACCCATCACCCTACCAGTGCCTGGTTTCTCCTCGCAGACCAGAGATCGACTCCCATTTCATCTGCTTTTTATTTTGTTCCGCGCGCGAATGGCCGATCCAATACAACATGAGTTACTCCCTCCTTTCATCTATATAGGGCCTAATGCGTTTTTAAGACCGCTTTTGACTATTGACAAGATCAATAGTACATGACATACATAATGTGAAAATTATATCATTGAAAGCTCCTTTCACACACGAATTTAACGGTGTGCTTTGTGTAAGTTGCATGTCATATATTATTGCTTTAATATTTGGTCAAAGTTAGCCTCGAAAAACGCATTAGGCCCTATATAGATGGAAGGAGGGAGTAGGAGAAACTTTCAGCCAAAGCTGGCTACTGTCTAGCTTAATGCCAGACATAGCGCTCATGCTAACAGAGAGATATAGACATGCCCCACTTCCATAGGAGCTAGTCCTCACTGAAAATTATGAACTTATGAGAAAAAGGAAAGGAAACAAAAAGGAAAATACAAAAGGAAAAGGAAAATGTAGAAAAGAAGCATAAAATTAAAAAATCAGAAAAAACAAAAAAACCTGAAAAGAAAACAAACAAAATAAAAAAACATAAAACCCGATACAGGGAACCTTTAAGAAGGTTTCCGAAACCGGCTAACTCGCACTTGAGGTGGGTTGGCCCGTGGTGTGTGTGTCGCTTGCTCGTAAACTTCATGTGCAAAAGGTGGACAATCTCACGTAGAATGTGTTTTTTATGGTAATACGTGTTTTATTTATATCATTAGAATCATAGTACAAGTCATATACACATCGACCTGACAAAATTGAAAAAGATAGCAGAATGATATCTTTTGCACAAAGGAACATTGCCCAAGAAAGAAAAATACAATTAAGACCTAAGAATCCTCTGAACTTGACATCAACACCCATCACCCTACCAGCGCCTGGTTTCTCCTCGCAGACCAGAGATCGACTCCCATTTCATCTGCTTTTTATTTTGTTCCGCGCGCGAATGGCCGATCCAATACAACGTGAGTTACTCCCTCCTTTCATCTATATAGGGCCTAATGCGTTTTTAAGACCGCTTTTGACTATTGACAAGATTAATATTACATGACATACATAATGTGAAAATTATATCATTGAAAGCTCCTTTCACACATGAATTTAACGATGTGCTTTGTGTAAGTTGCATGTCATATATTATTGCTTTAATATTTGGTCAAAGTTAGCCTCGAAAAACGCATTAGGCCCTATATAGATGGAAGGAGGGAGTAGGAGAAACTTTCAGCCAAAGCTGGCTACTGTCTAGCTTAATGCCAGACATAGCGCTCATGCTAACAGAGAGATATAGACATGCCCCACTTTCATAGGAGCTAGTCCTCACTGAAAATTATGAACTTATGAGAAAAAGGAAAGGAAACAAAAAGGAAAATACAAAAGGAAAAGGAAAATGTAGAAAAAGAAGCATAAAATTAAAAAATCAGAAAAAACATAAAAACCTGAAAAGAAAACAAACAAAATAAAAAAACATAAAACCCGATACATGGAACCTTTAAGAAGGTTTCCGAAACCGGCTAACTCGCAGTTGAGGTGGGTTGGCCTGTGGTGTGTGTGTCGCTTGCTCGTAAACTTCATGTGCAAAAGGTGGACAATCTCACGTAGAATGTGTTTTTTATGGTAATACGTGTTTTATTTATATCATTAGAATCATAGTACAAGTCATATACACATCGACCTGACAAAATTGAAAAAGATAGCAGAACGATATCTTTTGCACAAAGGAACATTGCCCAATAAAGAAAAATACAATTAAGACCTAAGAATCCTCTGAACTTGACATCAACACCCATCACCCTACCAGTGCCTGGTTTCTCCTCGTAGACCAGAGATCGACTCCCATTTCATCTGCTTTTTATTTTGTTCCGCGCGCGAATGGGCCGGCCCAATACAACGTGAGTTACTCCCTCCTTTCATCTATATAGGGCCTAATGCGTTTTTAAGACCGCTTTTGACTATTGACAAGATTAATAGTACATGACATACATAATGTGAAAATTATATCATTGAAAGCTCCTTTCACACACGAATTTAACGGTGTGCTTTGTGTAAGTTGCATGTCATATATTATTGTTTTAATATTTGGTCAAAGTTAGCCTCGAAAAACGCATTAGGCCCTATATAGATGGAAGGAGGGAGTAGGAGAAACTTTCAGCCAAAGCTGGCTACTGTCTAGCTTAATGCCAGACATAGCGCTCATGCTAACAGAGAGATAT
The DNA here is from genome assembly GCF_056163025.1 of Triticum urartu. Lineage (NCBI taxonomy): Eukaryota > Viridiplantae > Streptophyta > Magnoliopsida > Poales > Poaceae > Triticum > Triticum urartu. Next base: position 421,543,802 of record NC_141878.1, on the reverse strand, counting down.
AGACATGCCCCACTTCCATAGGAGTTAGTCCTCACTGAAAATTATGAACTTATGAGAAAAAGGAAAGGAAACAAAAAGGAAAATACAAAAGGAAAAGGAAAATGTAGAAAAAGAAGCATAAAATTAAAAAATCAGAAAAAACAAAAAAACCTGAAAAGAAAACAAACAAAATAAAAAAACATAAAACCCGATACAGGGAACCTTTAAGAAGGTTTCCGAAACCGGCTAACTCGCACTTGAGGTGGGTTGGCCCGTGGTGTGTGTGTCGCTTGCTCGTAAACTTCATGTGCAAAAGGTGGACAATCTCACGTAGAATGTGTTTTTTATGGTAATACGTGTTTTATTTATATCATTAGAATCATAGTACAAGTCATATACACATCGACCTGACAAAATTGAAAAAGATAGCAGAACGATATCTTTTGCACAAAGGAACATTGCCCAAGAAAGAAAAATACAATTAAGACCTAAGAATCCTCTGAACTTGACATCAACACCCATCACCTACCAGTGCCTGGTTTCTCCTCGCAGACCAGAGATCGACTCCCATTTCATCTGCTTTTTATTTTGTTCCGCGCGCGAATGGCCGATCCAATACAACATGAGTTACTCCCTCCTTTCATCTATATAGGGCCTAATGCGTTTTTAAGACCGCTTTTGACTATTGACAAGATTAATATTACATGACATACATAATGTGAAAATTATATCATTGAAAGCTCCTTTCACACATGAATTTAACAATGTGCTTTGTGTAAGTTGCATGTCATATATTATTGCTTTAATATTTGGTCAAAGTTAGCCTCGAAAAACGCATTAGGCCCTATATATATGGAAGGAGGGAGTAGGAGAAACTTTCAGCCAAAGCTGGCTACTGTCTAGCTTAATGCCAGACATAGCGCTCATGCTAACAGAGAGATATAGACATGCCCCACTTCCATAGGAGCTAGTGCTCACTGAAAATCATGAACTTATGAGAAAAAGGAAAGGAAACAAAAAGGAAAATACAAAAGGAAAAGGAAAATGTAGAAAAAGAATCATAAAATTAAAAAATCAGAAAAAACAAAAAAACCTGAAAAGAAAACAAACAAAATAAAAAAACATAAAACCCTATACAGGGAACCTTTAAGAAGGTTTCCGAAACCGGCTAACTCGCACTTGAGGTGGGTTGGCCCGTGGTGTGTGTGTCGCTTGCTCGTAAACTTCATGTGCAAAAGGTGGACAATCTCACGTAGAATGTGTTTTTTATGGTAATACGTGTTTTATTTATATCATTAGAATCATAGTACAAGTCATATACACATCGACCTGACAAAATTGAAAAAGATAGCAGAACGATATCTTTTGCACAAAGGAACATTGCCCAAGAAAGAAAAATACAATTAAGACCTAAGAATCCTCTGAACTTGACATCAACACCCATCACCCTACCAGTGCCTGGTTTCTCCTCGTAGACCAGAGATCGACTCCCATTTCATCTGCTTTTTATTTTGTTCCGCGCGCGAATGGGCCGGCCCAATACAACGTGAGTTACTCCCTCCTTTCATCTATATAGGGCCTAATGCGTTTTTAAGACCGCTTTTGACTATTGACAAGATTAATAGTACATGACATACATAGTGTGAAAATTATATCATTGAAAGCTCCTTTCACACACGAATTTAACGGTGTGCTTTGTGTAAGTTGCATGTCATATATTATTGCTTTAATATTTGGTCAAAGTTAGCCTCGAAAAACGCATTAGGCCCTATATAGATGAAAGGAGGGAGTAGGAGAAACTTTCAGCCAAAGCTGGCTACTGTCTAGCTTAATGCCAGACATAGCGCTCATGCTAACAGAGAGATATAGACATGCCCCACTTCCATAGGAGCTAGTCCTCACTGAAAATTATGAACTTATGAGAAAAAGGAAAGGAAACAAAAAGGAAAATACAAAAGGAAAAGGAAAATGTAGAAAAAGAAGCATAAAATTAAAAAATCAGAAAAAACAAAAAAACCTGAAAAGAAAACAAACAAAATAAAAAAACATAAAACCCGATACAGGGAACCTTTAAGAAGGTTTCCGAAACCGGCTAACTCGCACTTGAGGTGGGTTGGCCCGTGGTGTGTGTGTCGCTTGCTCGTAAACTTCATGTGCAAAAGGTGGACAATCTCACGTAGAATGTGTTTTTTATGGTAATACGTGTTTTATTTATATCATTAGAATCATAGTACAAGTCATATACACATCGACCTGACAAAATTGAAAAAGATAGCAGAATGATATCTTTTGCACAAAGGAACATTGCCCAAGAAAGAAAAATACAATTAAGACCTAAGAATCCTCTGAACTTGACATCAACACCCATCACCCTACCAGCGCCTGGTTTCTCCTCGCAGACCAGAGATCGACTCCCATTTCATCTGCTTTTTATTTTGTTCCGCGCGCGAATGGCCGATCCAATACAACATGAGTTACTCCCTCCTTTCATCTATATAGGGCCTAATGCGTTTTTAAGACCGCTTTTGACTATTGACAAGATTAATATTACATGACATACATAATGTGAAAATTATATCATTGAAAGCTCCTTTCATACATGAATTTAACAATGTGCTTTGTGTAAGTTGCATGTCATATATTATTGTTTTAATATTTGGTCAAAGTTAGCCTCGAAAAACGCATTAGGCCCTATATATATGGAAGGAGGGAGTAGGAGAAACTTTCAGCCAAAGCTGGCTACTGTCTAGCTTAATGCCAGACATAGCGCTCATGCTAACAGAGAGATATAGACATGCCCCACTTCCATAGGAGCTAGTGCTCACTGAAAATCATGAACTTATGAGAAAAAGGAAAGGAAACAAAAAGGAAAATACAAAAGGAAAAGGAAAATGTAGAAAAAGAATCATAAAATTAAAAAATCAGAAAAAACAAAAAAACCTGAAAAGAAAACAAACAAAATAAAAAAACATAAAACCCGATACAGGGAACCTTTAAGAAGGTTTCCGAAACCGGCTAACTCGCACTTGAGGTGGGTTGGCCCGTGGTGTGTGTGTCGCTTGCTCGTAAACTTCATGTGCAAAAGGTGGACAATCTCACGTAGAATGTGTTTTTTATGGTAATACGTGTTTTATTTATATCATTAGAATCATAGTACAAGTCATATACACATCGACCTGACAAAATTGAAAAAGATAGCAGAACGATATCTTTTGCACAAAGGAACATTGCCCAAGAAAGAAAAATACAATTAAGACCTAAGAATCCTCTGAACTTGACATCAACACCCATCACCCTACCAGTGCCTGGTTTCTCCTCGTAGACCAGAGATCGACTCCCATTTCATCTGCTTTTTATTTTGTTCCGCGCGCGAATGGGCCGGCCCAATACAACGTGAGTTACTCCCTCCTTTCATCTATATAGGGCCTAATGCGTTTTTAAGACCGCTTTTGACTATTGACAAGATTAATAGTACATGACATACATAGTGTGAAAATTATATCATTGAAAGCTCCTTTCACACACGAATTTAACGGTGTGCTTTGTGTAAGTTGCATGTCATATATTATTGCTTTAATATTTGGTCAAAGTTAGCCTCGAAAAACGCATTAGGCCCTATATAGATGAAAGGAGGGAGTAGGAGAAACTTTCAGCCAAAGCTGGCTACTGTCTAGCTTAATGCCAGACATAGCGCTCATGCTAACAGAGAGATATAGACATGCCCCACTTCCATAGGAGCTAGTCCTCACTGAAAATTATGAACTTATGAGAAAAAGGAAAGGAAACAAAAAGGAAAATACAAAAGGAAAAGGAAAATGTAGAAAAAGAAGCATAAAATTAAAAAATCAGAAAAAACAAAAAAACCTGAAAAGAAAACAAACAAAATAAAAAAACATAAAACCCGATACAGGGAACCTTTAAGAAGGTTTCCGAAACCGGCTAACTCGCACTTGAGGTGGGTTGGCCCGTGGTGTGTGTGTCGCTTGCTCGTAAACTTCATGTGCAAAAGGTGGACAATCTCACGTAGAATGTGTTTTTTATGGTAATACGTGTTTTATTTATATCATTAGAATCATAGTACAAGTCATATACACATCGACCTGACAAAATTGAAAAAGATAGCAGAATGATATCTTTTGCACAAAGGAACATTGCCGAAGAAAGAAAAATACAATTAAGATCTAAGAATCCTCTGAACTTGACATCAACACCCATCACCCTACCAGCGCCTGGTTTCTCCTCGCAGACCAGAGATCGACTCCCATTTCATCTGCTTTTTATTTTGTTCCGCGCGCGAATGGCCGATCCAATACAACGTGAGTTACTCCCTCCTTTCATCTATATAGGGCCTAATGCGTTTTTAAGACCGCTTTTGACTATTGACAAGATTAATAGTACATGACATACATAATGTGAAAATTATATCATTGAAAGCTCCTTTCACACATGAATTTAACGATGTGCTTTGTGTAAGTTGCATGTCATATATTATTGCTTTAATATTTGGTCAAAGTTAGCCTCGAAAAACGCATTAGGCCCTATATAGATGGAAGGAGGGAGTAGGAGAAACTTTCAGCCAAAGCTGGCTACTGTCTAGCTTAATGCCAGACATAGCGCTCATGCTAACAGAGAGATATAGACATGCCCCACTTCCATAGGAGCTAGTCCTCACTGAAAATTATGAACTTATGAGAAAAAGGAAAGGAAACAAAAAGGAAAATACAAAAGGAAAAGGAAAATGTATAAAAAGAATCATAAAATTAAAAAATCAGAAAAAACAAAAAAACCTGAAAAGAAAACAAACAAAATAAAAAAACATAAAACCCGATACAGGGAACCTTTAAGAAGGTTTCCGAAACCGGCTAACTCGCACTTGAGGTGGGTTGGCCCGTGGTGTGTGTGTCGCTTGCTCGTAAACTTCATGTGCAAAAGGTGGACAATGTCACGTAGAATGTGTTTTTTATGGTAATACGTGTTTTATTTATATCATTAGAATCATAGTACAAGTCATATACACATCGACCTGACAAAATTGAAAAAGATAGCAGAATGATATCTTTTGCACAAAGGAACATTGTCCAAGAAAGAAAAATACAATTAAGACCTAAGAATCCACTGAACTTGACATCAACACCCATCACCCTACCAGCGCCTGGTTTCTCCTCGCAGACCAGAGATCGACTCCCATTTCATCTGCTTTTTATTTTGTTCCGCGCGCGAATGGCCGGCCCAATACAACGTGAGTTACTCCCTCCTTTCATCTATATAGGGCCTAATGCGTTTTTAAGACCGCTTTTGACTATTGACAAGATTAATATTACATGACATACATAATGTGAAAATTATATCATTGAAAGCTCCTTTCACACATGAATTTAACGATGTGCTTTGTGTAAGTTGCATGTCATATATTATTGCTTTAATATTTGGTCAAAGTTAGCCTCGAAAAACGCATTAGGCCCTATATAGATGGAAGGAGGGAGTAGGAGAAACTTTCAGCCAAAGCTGGCTACTGTCTAGCTTAATGCCAGACATAGCGCTCATGCTAACAGAGAGATATAGACATGCCCCACTTCCATAGGAGCTAGTCCTCACTGAAAATTATGAACTTATGAGAAAAAGGAAAGGAAACAAAAAGGAAAATACAAAAGGAAAAGGAAAATGTATAAAAAGAATCATAAAATTAAAAAATCAGAAAAAACAAAAAAACCTGAAAAGAAAACAAACAAAATAAAAAAACATAAAACCCGATACAGGGAACCTTTAAGAAGGTTTCCGAAACCGGCTAACTCGCACTTGAGGTGGGTTGGCCCGTGGTGTGTGTGTCGCTTGCTCGTAAACTTCATGTGCAAAAGGTGGACAATCTCACGTAGAATGTGTTTTTTATGGTAATACGTGTTTTATTTATATCATTAGAATCATAGTACAAGTCATATACACATCGACCTGACAAAATTGAAAAAGATAGCAGAATGATATCTTTTGCACAAAGGAACATTGTCCAAGAAAGAAAAATACAATTAAGACCTAAGAATCCACTGAACTTGACATCAACACCCATCACCCTACCAGCGCCTGGTTTCTCCTCGCAGACCAGAGATCGACTCCCATTTCATCTGCTTTTTATTTTGTTCCGCGCGCGAATGGCCGGCCCAATACAACGTGAGTTACTCCCTCCTTTCATCTATATAGGGCCTAATGCGTTTTTAAGACCGCTTTTGACTATTGACAAGATTAATATTACATGACATACATAATGTGAAAATTATATCATTGAAAGCTCCTTTCACACATGAATTTAACGATGTGCTTTGTGTAAGTTGCATGTCATATATTATTGCTTTAATATTTGGTCAAAGTTAGCCTCGAAAAACGCATTAGGCCCTATATAGATGGAAGGAGGGAGTAGGAGAAACTTTCAGCCAAAGCTGGCTACTGTCTAGCTTAATGCCAGACATAGCGCTCATGCTAACAGAGAGATATAGACATGCCCCACTTCCATAGGAGCTAGTCCTCACTGAAAATTATGAACTTATGAGAAAAAGGAAAGGAAACAAAAAGGAAAATACAAAAGGAAAAGGAAAATGTATAAAAAGAATCATAAAATTAAAAAATCAGAAAAAACAAAAAAACCTGAAAAGAAAACAAACAAAATAAAAAAACATAAAACCCGATACAGGGAACCTTTAAGAAGGTTTCCGAAACCGGCTAACTCGCACTTGAGGTGGGTTGGCCCGTGGTGTGTGTGTCGCTTGCTCGTAAACTTCATGTGCAAAAGGTGGACAATCTCACGTAGAATGTGTTTTTTATGGTAATACGTGTTTTATTTATATCATTAGAATCATAGTACAAGTCATATACACATCGACCTGACAAAATTGAAAAAGATAGCAGAACGATATCTTTTGCACAAAGGAACATTGCCCAAGAAAGAAAAATACAATTAAGACCTAAGAATCCTCTGAACTTGACATCAACACCCATCACCCTACCAGTGCCTGGTTTCTCCTCGTAGACCAGAGATCGACTCCCATTTCATCTGCTTTTTATTTTGTTCCGCGCGCGAATGGGCCGGCCCAATACAACGTGTGTTACTCCCTCCTTTCATCTATATAGGGCCTAATGCGTTTTTAAGACTGCTTTTGACTATTGACAAGATTAATAGTACATGACATACATAATGTGAAAATTATATCATTGAAAGCTCCTTTCACACACGAATTCAACGGTGTGCTTTGTGTAAGTTGCATGTCATATATTATTGCTTTAATATTTGGTCAAAGTTAGCCTCGAAAAACACATTAGGCCCTATATAGATGGAAGGAGGGAGTAGGAGAAACTTTCAGCCAAAGCTGGCTACTGTCTAGCTTAATGCCAGACATAGCGCTCATGCTAACAGAGAGATATAGACATGCCCCACTTCCATAGGAGCTAGTCCTCACTGAAAATTATGAACTTATGAGAAAAAGGAAAGGAAACAAAAAGGAAAATACAAAAGGAAAAGGAAAATGTAGAAAAAGAAGCATAAAATTAAAAAATCAGAAAAAACAAAAAAACCTGAAAAGAAAACAAACAAAATAAAAAAACATAAAACCCAATACAGGGAACCTTTAAGAAGGTTTCCGAAACCGGCTAACTCGCACTTGAGGTGGGTTGGCCCGTGGTGTGTGTGTCGCTTGCTCGTAAACTTCATGTGCAAAAGGTGGACAATCTCACGTAGAATGTGTTTTTTATGGTAATACGTGTTTTATTTATATCATTAGAATAATAGTACAAGTCATATACACATCGACCTGACAAAATTGAAAAAGATAGCAGAACGATATCTTTTGCACAAAGGAACATTGCCCAAGAAAGAAAAATACAATTAAGACCTAAGAATCCTCTGAACTTGACATCAACACCCATCACCCTACCCGCCACTGGCACCACCACAGCAGCCACCAAAGAAAAAACATGACGGATCAGCTCCTCACCCGAGCTCTATGCGGCTCCGTCAGTGATATGTAGCTTTGCGGACCTCCAAGGTGGCTCACCAATGGTGAAACCATTACCGTTGAATGAATCACACCGGGGCAACACCTCGGGCACGCCACTGAACTCCAGATCTGGCAGTCCCGCATGAATAAGACCTCGAAGGAGGAAACCATATCTTTCATGCATGAACCACGAACCCAGCACACAATCCACCATTTCTTTATGTCGTTGATTCAGACTACAATATGCATCCGCTCCCGTACTACCCCCATGCACCGCGTCGGTGCTGGAGCAAACATCGTCGCAATGGCGGAGCCTGAGGACATAGATCCACCATGAGGTTGTCGTCATCGCCATGCCATCCTTACTTGAACAAACTGGTTTCCAAATCCATCCTTAACCATAGGATTGATCTCCTCATCGGGGAAGGATCTTAGGAATCTTTATTTAGCGTCGCCATCGTCGCCGCCGAAGGCAAGACGATGAACAACTTAAAAAACTAGACGAGGAGGGCCAAAAATTGACCCACACACCTGGATCCGGCGACCCCTCTCACCGCTGATGATCGAGGTCATCGGCGGAGGGGAGCTATTGGACGAATGACGATGGACGGACTTGACAGGGAACGTTGCATGGAAAACAAAAAGAATTCCTATGAAACACCCAAGATCTATTCTATGGAGATGCTAACAACGAGAGGGAGAGGTGTCTACATACCATTGTAGATCAAAAGCGTTAACGATCTAGAGATCGTGATTGGCGTAGTGTTGTACTCCCTCGCGATTCAATCTGATCCAAGCACCACACGAGCGGCACCTCTGGGATGTGCAAACATACGACTCGGTGACGTTGATTGCTTGTATCTGCGTTGGTAATTACCTAAAGAGGAGAGGATGATGCATTACAACAAAGGTAAGTATTTTCCTTGGTTATAAAACCAAGGTTATCAATCCAGTAGGAGAACCAAGCAATACTATGTAAATAGCACCTACACACAAATAACAAAAATTTGCAACCCAACGCGTAAGAGGGGTGTCAATCCCTCCTCGGTATTGAGATAAATTAAATTGTATTAGATTTGATAAATAGATCTATTAAAAACACAAAATAAAATAAAGAAAGAAAAAGTGCAGCAAGGTATTTTTAGATTTTTAGATAAATAGATATGAAAATAATATGATAGAAAATAGACCCGGAGCCGTAGATTTCACTAGAGGCTTCTCTCGAGAAAATAGCACACAGTGGGTAAACAAAATTAATGTTGGGCAATTGACAGAAGAGCAAATAATTATGACGATATCCAAGGCAATGATCATGTATATAGGCATCACGTCTAAGATTAGTAGACCAACTCCTGCATGCATCTACTACTATTACTACACACATCGAACGCTATCCAGCATGCATCTAGTGTATTAAGTTCATGGAGAAATGGAGTAATGCAATAAGAACTATCGGATTTCAGGTTCCGGCAAAACCCTTGAGGTTCGAACACTGGGGTGTGCACAAAGATCTCTCCCCCTCTAGCTCTCGCCCTCACCACAATCTTAAGTCTTAGCGCGTCGAACTCGCAGAACAAAGGGACACAAGATTTATACTGGTTCGAGGCCACCATTGCGGTGTAATACCCTACTCCAGTGTGGTGTGGTGGATTGCCTTGTGGGCTGAGGATGAAGAGTTACAAGGGGAAGAACAGCCTCCTGAGAAGAGGTGTTCTTGTGCTTGGCGAGCTTGTGTGGTGTCTGGTGGTCTGAATGATCCTCCCCCTTGCTAAGGTGGTGTCTAGTCCTATTTATAGAGGCCCTGGTCCTCTTCCCAAATATTGAGCGGGAAGAGATCCCACAACGGCCAAGTTTGAAGGGGGACAGCTAGTACAAGTTATCCTGACAAAAGTAGTCTTCGCCTGCCAAAGGCTCTGGTGGTGACACCACCTTGGGCTCTACGGTGACCTCCGTCCTGCCGTCCTGCTGGTCTTGGTCTTGTTGCACCGATATGGAAACCTTTGCTTGATGCCTCGGGACTCCGCGCATGAGCTTGCCTCTTTAGCACCAAAGAGGAATCGAGGACACTGCACGCGCTGGCGCCCGCCTGGTGCCCGCCTGGCCTTGGTCGTCATGGCTTACGTCACGGGGACCTCGCGAGGTCTCCCTTGCCTTGATCTCTCCGCCCCTCACGAACCAGCCTGGTGAGGCTGCCCCCGAGGAGGTCTTGTGTCGTCTGCCTCGCGAGGGTCTTGAGTGCTTGCTGGTGAAGATGGGCCGCATAGGGCCGCTGGTGGAGCCACGCCGTGGGCCGCAGGCAGGCAAGTCTGGGGACCCCCATTCCCAGAACACCGACAGTAGCCCCGGGCCCAAGGCGTGCTCAGACTTGGCTTTGAGGCGATGCCAAGGGGCAAGTGAGGGGCGTCGCGGGCCATAACAGCCTGCGGCCTCGATTGATGCGTGGCGGTTGATTGGACGTGGGCGTCCCTGCTTCCCGGCGCTGCCTCGGCAACCGCCCGACTTGACAAGTCCTTGCTGCATGCAGAAAAAAGGTCATCATTACCTTAGATCGTGGAGGCCGGCGGTTGGCCTCCTCTTGGCTATAAATGGGAAGGGGGAGCGGAGCTCCCGTTGATGAGGCTATGTACCTAGGGTAGGGTCATAGGCCTGACCTAGACACCTTCCCCTAGGGCATCACCCTAAAGCCAGAATCATTCAAAGGGTACCATCATCCACTCGACCAGAGACGTTCCACTTGGAAGAATCAATGTCACTCGACCGTCGTAGAAGCCACTCGACGAGCAGAAGATCTAAAGCCACTCTGCACCAACAACGGTCGAGCATTTACTTATAGGCTTAATTGTCATTTATAGCACTTAATGGCTAGCGTTACCAGTAACGATCCTCTCTTAATGTACATTGAACCTTGTGTAACGGATGGGAGCAAGGGTCTTGACGCACTCTATATAAGCCACCCCCCTCCTCTGGGACAAGGGTTCGCATCTTTTGTAAACACACACACACACACACACACATAATCCAGTCGACCGCCTCAGGGCACCGAGACGTAGGGATGTTACTTCTTCCGAGAAGGGCCTGAACTCGTAAAACTCGTGTGTACAACTACTCCATAGCTAGGATCTTGCCTCCTCATACCTACCCCCATTCTACTGTCAGTCTTAGATCCACGACAGTTGGCGCCCACCGTGGGGCAGGTGTCTTAGCAGTTTATTGGAGAAGTTGCGATTCCTCCGATTCCCATCATCATGGTTTCCGGCGGACGATTGGCTGAAGGCCGCGAGATCCATCTCGGCGCGCTCGTCTTCATCGCCGACGACTCCGCTTGGCTCCATGAGGCTCCACTCGACGTCGAGGCGCTCCCCGTCTGCGGAGCGACGCACTTCCGTGCGTGCGTTCGCGGTGTCCTTCTTCGGCAACCACCGACTCCGTATCAGTCGGCTCCTGTGGCAACCTCCCTCCGTTGTTCACCGGCACCAGCGATCCGGTTGGTCGCGGCTTCAGCGGTGGGTGAGGCACGCGGTGGTCCGCCAATCGGCTACCCCACAAATCGCGGCAATCGAGCCTGATGAAACTCTCTATGGCCTGTTGGATCTGTCGACTGGCTCCGTCGAGACTGCGTCCGAATGCGACAGCAGCGACCCCGCGGCGGAAGTCTTGATGGTCAATGGACCACGCAGTCCTCCTGGCTTCACCCGTGAAAGCAATGACGATGGCGGTGGCGATCCGTCGCGTGCTCACGAGGAGTACCGCCCCGAACCCCTCCCTTCGCAGCGGAGGGAAGATCTTCATCGCCGCAATATGGATGCACTTCACACTCCTATCGTTGGAGAAACCTCCGAGGTCCAGGCCTTGGAGGAGGCGCGCCTGGCCAACTTGGCTGAGCGCACTCGACTGGAGAACCTCCAGCGCGCACTCGACGAGTGTGCTTAGCAGCGGATCCCCGAGTCCAGTCGACAACAACTTTTTCCGCCTCCGACTCAGGTATATCGAACTTCGATCCAGAATCTCACAGCTGCAGCTAGAATAGCAGAGTCAATTCAACCTTCCCAGTCACAAGCTGGCCGAGGTTTGATGTAGATCCGGGCTTTACTCCGGGCAGCGGTGGAGCAGAATACAGCAGTATCTCAGTCGCGGAATAGGATTCACAGCAGGTCTGTGGTGGCGGATACTGTCCAATTTGCCCACAGCCCGAGATCGCCTCCGCAACGTGAGGGACGTGGGTACCAGCAAGATCAGTACAGGTACCGGGAGAAGTATGATCATCGACTCGACCACGACGACCGTCGTCGAGTACCCACACCTCCTCCGAGGAGTGGGTCATATGTGCCTCGGCGGTAAGACGACAGGCACCCCCGCAACGGCGAACGAAGAATTCCGGTCGACCCCAGAGAGCCAGGTTTTGATGCAAGGTCTATCCTCGTTCAAGGCTGGTTGATAGGAACAGAGCTCACAGAGAAGGCCACGATAGAGATCATCCGAGTGGAAGCAGGGTGCACGTTTTAGGACCCGAGTGTTTCAGCAGAGCCATCAGAGCAGCAGTGATTCCTCCCAACTTCAGGTTGGCGACTGGACTCAGCAAGTTCACCGGCGAATCCAAGATAGACACTTGGCTTGAGGATTACCGAGTGGCTGTGCAGATTGGTGGTGGCAATGATGATGTAGCCATGAAGCACCTCCCCTTGATGTTGGAGGGCTCTGCCAGAGCGTGGTTGAATCAGTTGGCTCCTGGCAGCATATACAGTTGGGAGGAACTTGCTCGAGTGTTTGTTAGGACCTTTGAAGGCACTTGCAAAAGGCTGGCAGGGTTGACAGAATTGCAGTGTTGTGTCCAGAAACCGAATGAAACTTTGAGAGATTATATCCAGAGATGGATCACGTTGCACCATACAGTAGAGAATGTGTCAGATCACCAAGCAATTTGTGCCTTCAAGGAAGGCGTTAAGTATCGGGAGTTGAACCTGAAATTCGGTCGGACAGGAGATATGACTCTGACTCAGATGATGGAGATTGCCACCAAATATGCCAATGGTGAAGAGGAAGACCGACTCCGGAGTGGCAAACACAAAACAGTCGCCCAAGAAACCGGAGGAGGAAATTCCAGTCGGAAACAGAAGCGAAAGGCCGAACCAGCTGCTCCTGGTGAAGATTTAGCTGTTGCCCAAGGAAAGTTCAAAGGAAAGCCCAAAGGTCCCTAGGCTCCCAAAAAAGTTAAGGATAAAGATGGGAATGATGTGTTGGATTTACCGTGCCATATTCATACCAAGAAAGATGAAGAGGGGAACATCATTTACCCTAAACACACCACTCGACAGTGTCGTTTCCTGATCCAGCAGTTCCGAGAGAAACAACCTAAGGAAAAGGAAAAGGAGTCAGACAGAGGTGAGGATAGGGAAGAAGATGATGACGGATTTCCCAATGTCAATTCCACACTGATGATTTTTGCTGATGTTGAAAGCAAAAGTGAATTGAAGGTTATTAACAGGGAAGTGAACATGGTTGCTCCGGCAACACCCAGTTATCTAAAGTGGTCCCAGACTGCCATCACATTCGACCAGTCAGACCACCCAGCGCATATAGCCACCCCTGGGAGGCAAGCACTGGTGGTCGACCCAGTAGTCGAAGGCACTCGACTGACTAAAGTGCTGATGGATGGTGGCAGTGGCTTGAATATCCTTTATGCTGAAACCTTGAAGGGAATGGGCATTCCGATGTCCAAGCTTAGTGAAAGCAAGATGAGTTTCCACGGTGTTATACCCGACAAGAAGGCTTAGTCACTCGGCCAGATCGCACTTGATGTGGTTTTTGGTGATTCCAAGAATTACCGCAAGGAAAAGTTGATGTTTGAGGTAGTGAATTTAAAGAGTGCTTACCATGCCATTCTGGGGAGACCCGCTTATGCACGTTTTATGGCTCGACCATGTTACATGTATCTCAAATTGAAGATGCCTGGTCCCAAGGGAGTAATCACTATCACCGGCAATCGACAGAAGGCAGAAGAGTGTTTCCAGAAGGGCTCAAAAATTGCCGATGCACAGATGGCAGTAGTGGAACTGCAAGAGTACCAGAAAAATGTAGATCCGAGTGATTTGCTGCGAGCCAAGAAGCCTGCCACAGAGTCCGCATTTCAGTCGTCAGGAGAAACGAAGCCGATTCATATCCACCCGACCGATCCCAATGCTGCTCCGACCCATATCTCGTCAACACTCAACATCAAATAGGAAGAAGCGCTCATCCAGTTCCTCTATGAGAACTGGGACATCTTTGCATGGAAACCTTCTGACATGCCGGGTGTACCCAGGGGACTGGCTGAGCATCGTTTACGAGTCAACCCGAAAGTAAAACCAGTCAAGGAACATCTCCGACGGTCCGCCGTCCAGAAGAGAAAATCAATTGGCGAGGAAGTGGCTTGGCTCCTGGCAGCTGAGTTCATTCGAGAGATTTACCACTCCGAGTGGCTCGCCAATGTTGTCATGGTCCCCAAGAAGGATGATTCACTTTGCATGTGCATTGACTTCAAGCATATCAATCGGGCCTGCCCGAAAGATCATTTTCTTCTTCCCCGCATCGACCAAATTGTCGACTCAACTACGGGGTGTGAGCATTTGTCCTTCTTGGACGCCTATTCCGGGTACCATCAGATCCGACTGTATGGACCCGATGAGATAAAAACGGATTTCATCACTCCATTCGGATGTTTCTGTTATGTCACTATGCCATTCGGCCTGAAGAACGCCGGAGCCACATTCATGAGGATGATCTAGAAGTGTCTGCTCACCCAAATCAGTCGGAATGTGGAAGCATACATGGATGACATTGTAGTCAAGTCACATAAAGGTTCCGACCTGCTGGCTGACCTTGCTGAAACCTTTGCCAATCTCAGAAGGTATGATATCAAGCTTAATCCATCAAAGTGTGCATTCAGAGTTCCCGAAGGAAAGTCACTCGGTTTCCTTGTTTCCGAACAAGGGATCGACGCTAACCTAGAGAAAGTTGGTGCCATTCTTCGGATGAAACGCCCTATGCGTGTGCACGATGTCCAAGAGCTTACTAGTTGTTTGGCCACTTTGAGTCAATTCATTTCTCGTCTCGGTGAAAAGGCACTGCCTCTTTACCAACTGATGAAGAAGTCTGATAAGTTCGAGTGGACTCCTGAAGCTGATGCAGCGTTTGTAGAGCTCAAAGCCCTGCTTTCCACCCAGCCGGTGCTTGCTGCACCAATCAGCAAAGAGCCTTTACTGCTTTACATTGCAGCCACTGGACAAGTTGTCAGTACAGTACTCACGGTCGAGCGGGAAGAAGAAGGAAAAACTTATAAAGTTCAGCGCCCAGTATATTGATACGTCTCCAACGTATCTATAATTTTTGATTGCTCCATGCTATATTATCTACTGTTTTGGACATTATTGGGCTTTATTATCCACTTTTATATTACTTTTGGGACTAACCTATTAACCGGAGGCCCAACCCAGAATTGCTATTTTTTGCCTGTTTTAGGGTTTTGAAGAAAAGGAATATCAAACGGAGTCCAAATGGAATGAAACCTTGGGGAACGTGATTTTCTCACCGAATACAACTCAGGAGACTTGGACCCTACGTCAAGCCAATTAACAGGAGGCCACGAGGTAGGGGGGCGCGCCTGCCCCCCAGGTGCACCCTCCACCCTCGTGGGCCCCCTGTTGATCCACCGACGTACTTCTTCCTCCTATATATACCCACGTACCCCCAAACGATCAGATACGGAGCCAAAAACCTAATTCCACCGCCACAACTTTATGTATCCACGAGATCCCATCTTGGGGCCTGTTCCGGAGCTCCACCGGAGGGGGCATCGATCACGGATGGCTTCTACATCATCATCCAAGCCCCTCCGATGAAGTTTGAGTAGTTTACTTCAGACCTACGGGTCCATAGTTAGTAGCTAGATGGCTTCTTCTCTCTTTTTGGATCTCAATACAATGTTCTCCCCCTCTCTCGTGGAGATCTATTCGATGTAATCTTCTTTTTGCGGTGTGTTTGTTGAGACCGATGAATTGTGGGTTTATGATCCAGTCTATCTATGAATAATATTTGAATCTTCTCTGAATTCTTTTATGTATGATTGGTTATCTTTGCAAGTCTCTTCGAATTATCAGTTTGGTTTGGCCTACTAGATTGGTTTTTCTTGCCATGGGAGAAGTGCTTAGCTTTGGGTTTAATCTTGCGGTGTCCTTTCCCAGTGACAGAAGGGGCAGCAAGGCACATATTGTATTGTTGCCATCGAGGATAACAAGATGGGGCTTTTTATCATATTGCATGAAACTATCCCTCTACATCATGTCATCTTGCTTAAGGCGTTACTCTGTTTTTAACTTAATACTCTAGATGCATGCTGGATAGCGGTCGATGAGTGGAGTAATAGTAGTAGATGCAGGTAGGAGTCGGTCTACTTGTTTCGGACATGATGCCTATATACATGATCATACCTAGATATTCTCATAATTATGCTCAATTCTGTCAATTGCTCAACAGTAATTTGTTCACCCACCGTAGAATACTTATGCTCTTGAGAGAAGCCACTAGTGAAACCTATGGCCCCCTAGTTTCTTTCTCATCGTATCAATCTCCATCACTTTATTATTGATTTGCTTTTTTACTTTGCCTTTTACTTTTCACTTTGCATCTTTATACCAAAAATACCAAAAATATTATTTATCATCTCTATCAGATCTCACTTTCGTAAGTGACCTGAAGGGATTGACAACCCCTAAGCGCGTTGGTTGCGTTGAGCTATTGTTTTTGTGTAGGTACGAGGGATTCGCGCGTAGCCTCCTACTGGATTGATACCTTGGTTCTCAAAAACTGAGGGAAATACTTACGCTACTTTGCTGCATCATCCTCTCCTCTTCGGGGAAATCCAACGCAGTGCTCAAGAGGTAGCAAGAAGAATTTCTGGCGCCGTTGCCGGGGAGGCTCACGCAAAGTCAAGTTAAAATTTTATCTCCCGTCAACGAGCCATTTCTGGCGCCATTGCCAGGGAGTCTGCGCAAAAGTCAACATACCAAGTACCCATCACAATCCCTATCTCCCGCATTACATTATTTGCCATTTGCCTCTCGTTTTCCTCTCCCCCACTTCACCCTTGCCGTTTTATTCGCCCTCTCTCTCTCTATCCTCCCTCTCTTTCTCTATTTGCCTCTTTTTGCCCGTTTGCCTTTTGTTTGCTCGTGTGTTAGATTGCTTGTTTGTCGCGATGGCTCAAGATAATACCAAATTGTGTGACTTCACCAATACCAACAACAATGATTTTATTAGCACTCCGATTGCTCCTCTTACCGATGCTGAATCTTGTGAAATTAATGCTGCTTTGCTGAATCTTGTCATGAAAGATCCGTTCTCCGGCCTTCCTAGTGAAGATGCCGCTACCCATCTTAATAGCTTCGTTGATTTGTGTGACATGCAAAAGAAGAAAGATGTCGATAATGATATTGTTAAATTGAAGCTATTTCCTTTTTCGCTTAGAGATCATGCTAAAGCTTGGTTTTCATCTTTGCCTAAAAATAGTATTGATTCATGGAACAAGTGCAAAGATGTTTTTATCTCTAAGTATTTTCCTCCTGCTAAGATCATCTCTCTTAGAAACGATATTATGAATTTTAAGCAACTTTATCATGAACATGTTGCACAAGCTTGGGAGAGAATGAAATTAATGATACGTAATTGCCCTACTCATGGTTTAAGTTTGTGGATGATTATACAAAAAATTTATGCCGGATTGAATTTTGCTTCTAGAAATCTTTTGGATTCGGCCGCGGGAGACACTTTTATGGAAATCACCTTAGGAGAAGCTACTAAACTCCTAGATAATATTAAGGTTCATTATTCTCAATGGCATACTGAAAGATCTACTAATAAAAAGGTGCATGCGATAGAAGAAATTAATGTTTTGAGTGGAAAGATGGATGAACTTATGAAATTGTTTGCTAATAAGAGTGTTTCTTCTGATCCTAATGATATGCCCTTGTCTACTTTGATTGAGAATAATAATGAATCTATGGATGTGAATTTTGTTGGTAGGAACAATTTTGGTAACAATGCGTATAGAGGAAATTTCAATCCTAGGCCTTATCCTAGTAATCCCTCTAATAATTATGGTAATTCCTACAACAATTCTTATGGAAATTATAATAAGATGCCCTGTGATTTTGAATCTAATATTAAATAATTTATTTCTTCGCAAAAGAATTTTAACGCTATGATTGAAGAAAAATTGCTTAAGATTGATGATTTGGCTAGGAACATTGATAGAATTTCTCTTGATGTTGATTCTTTAAAGCTTAGATCTATTCCTCCTAAGCATGATATCAATGAGTCTTTCAAATCCATGAGAATTTCCATTGATGAGTGCAAGGAAAGAACCACTAGGACGCGTGCTATGAAAGATGCCTTTATTAAAGCATGTTCTTCTAGTTCCTATAAAAATAATGATGAAGATCTAAAATTTATTGATGTGTCCCCTATTAAATCTTTGTTTTGCAATATTAATCTTGATAATGATGGGACTGAATATGATCCACCTTTACCTAGAAGGTGTTCTAAAAATTCGGAGTATTTAGATCTTGATGGTGAAATTGATAAAAGTGGGATTAAAAGAAATAAAACCCTAGATGATGCTAAACCCACTATATTGGATTTCAAGGAATTTAATTATGAAAATTTCTCTTTGATTGATTGTATTTCCTTGTTGCAATCCGTGCTAAATGCTCCTCATGCTTATAGTCAAAATAAAGCCTTTACCGAACATATCATTGATGCCTTGATGCAATCTTATGAAGAAAAACTTGAGTTGAAAGTTTCTATCACTAGAATACTTTATGATGAGTGAGAACCTACTATTAAAATTAAAATTAAAGATTATGAGTTTTATGATTTGTGTGATTTGGGTGCTAGTGTCTCTACTATTTCCAAAACTTTGTGTGATTTGCTAGATTTCCGTTATTTTGATGATTGCTCTCTGAACTTGCATCTTGCGGATTCCACTATTAAGAAACCTATGGGAAGAATTAATGATGTTCTTATTGTTGCAAATAGGAATTATGTTCCCGTAGATTTTATCGTTCTTGATATAGATTGCAATCCTTCTTGCCCTATTATTCTCGGTAGACCTTTCCTTAGAACGGTTGGTGCAGTTATTGATATGAAGGAAGGGAATATTAGATTTAAATCTCCATTAAAAAGGGCATGGAACACTTCCCTAGAAAGAAAATTAAATTACCTTATGAATCTATTATGAGATCCACTTATGGATTGCCTACCAAAGATGGCAATACCTAGATCTATTCTTGCTTGTTATGCCTAGCTAGGGGCGTTAAACGATAGTGCTTGTTGGGAGGCAACCCAATTTTATTTTTATTCCTTGCTTTTTGATCCTGTTTAGTAATAAATAAATTATTTATACTCTGTTTTGGTTGTGTTTTTTGTGTTTAATTCATGTTTGTTCCAAGTAGAACCGTTGGGAAGACTTGGGGGAAGTTTTGTTGAACTTGCTGTAAAAAACAGAAACTTTAGCACTCACGAGAACTGCTTTCATTTTTATTTGGAGAGTTCTATTTAGTTAATTCTTTTTTAAGATTATTAATAGATAAATTCCTCACGTCCATCAATTTATTTTAGAATTTTTGGGGTTCCAGATCTTGCGCTAGCTACATATTACTACAGACTGTTCTGTTTTTGACAGATTCTGTTTTTCGTGTGTTGTTTGCTTATTTTGATGAATCTATGGCTAGTAAAATAGTTTATGAACCATAGAGAAGTTGGAATACAGTAGGTATAACACCCATATAAATAAAGAATGAGTTCATTACAGTACCTTGAAGTGGTCTTTTGTTTTCTTTCGCTAACGGAGCTCACGAGATTTTCTACTTTAAGTTTTGTGTTGTGAAGTTTTCAAGTTTTGGGTAAAGATTTGATGGATTATGGAACAAGGAGTGGCAAGAGCCTAAGCTTGGGGATGCCCATGGCACCCCCAAGATAATCTAAGGACACCTAAAAGCCAAAGCTTGGGGTTGCCCCGGAAGGCATCCCCTCTTTCGTCTACTTCTATCGGTAACTTTACTTGGAGCTATATTTTTATTCACCACATGATATGTGTTTTGCTTGGAGCGTCTTTTATGATTTGAGTCTTTGCTTGTTAGTCTACCACAATCATCCTTTCTGTACACACCTTTTGAGAGAGCCATACATAATTTGGAATTTGATAGAATACTATATGTGTTTCACTTATATCTTTTGAGCTCTATAGTTTTACTCTAGTGCTTCACTTATATCTTTTGAGTTTTATAATTTTGCTCTAGTGCTTCACTTATATCTTTTAGAGCATGGTGGTGGATTTTTTTTATAGAAACTATTGATCTCTCATGCTTCACTTAGATTATTTTGAGAGTCTTAATAGCATGGTAATTTGCTTAAAATCCTAGTATGCTTGGTATGCAAGATTAATAATAAAAATTTCTTATGAGTGTGTTGAATACTAAGAGAAGTTTGATGCTTGATGATTGTTTTGAGACATGGAGGAAATAATATCAAAGTCGTGCTAGTTGAGTAGTTGTGAAATTGAGAAATACTTGTGTTGAGGTTTGCAAGTCCCGTAGCATGCACGTATGGTAAACGTTATGCAACAAATTTGAAACATGAGGTGTTATTTGATTGTCTTCCTTATGAGTGGCGGTCGGGGACGAGCGATGGTCTTTTCCTACCAATCTATCCCCCTAGGAGCATGCGCGTAGTACCGAGGTTTTTGATGACTTGTAGATTTTTGCAATAAGTATATGAGTTCTTTATGACTAATGTTGAGTCCATGGATTATACGCACTCTCACCCTTCCATCCTTGCTAGCCTCTTCGGTACCATGCATTGCCCTTTCTCTCATTGAGAGTTGGCGCAAACTTCGCCGGTGCATCCAAACCCCGTGATATGATACGCTCTTTCACACATAAACCTCCTTATATCTTCCTCAAAACAGCCACCATACCTACCTATTATGGCATTTCCATAGCCATTCTGAGATATATTGCCATGCAACTTTCCATCATTCCGTTCATCATGACACATTCATTATTGTCATATTTCTTAGCATGATCATGTAGTTGACATAATATTTGTGGCAAAGCCACTGTTCATAATTCTTTCATACATGTCACTCTTGGTTCATTGCATATCCCGGTAAACCGCCGGAGGCATTCATATAGACATCTTTGTTCTAGTATCGAGTTGTAATCATTGAGTTGTAAATAAATAGAAGTGTGATGATCATCATTTTCTAGAGCATTGTCCCAAGTGAGGAATAAAAAGAAGAGAAAGGCCATAAAAAGAGAAGGCCCAAAAAAATGAGAGAAAAAGAGAGAAGGGACAATGTTACTATCCTTTTACCACACTTGTGCTTCAAAGTAGCACCATGATCTTCATAGTAGAGAGTCTCTCTTGTTATCACTTTCATATACTAGTGGGAATTTTTCATTATAGAACTTGGCTTGTATATTCCAACAATGGGCCTCCTCAAGTGCCCTAGGTCTTCGTGAGCAAGCAAGTTGGATGCACACCCACTAGTTTCTTTTGTTGAGCTTCCACACATTTATAGCTCTAGTGCATCCGTTGCATGGCAATCCCTACTCCTTGCATTAAATCAATCGGTGGGCATCTCCATAGCCCATTGATTAGCCTCGTTGATGTGAGACTTCCTCCTTTTTTGTCTTCTCCACATAACCACCTCATTATATTCTATTCCACCTATAGTGCTGTGTCCATGGCTCGCGCTCATATATTGCGTGAAAGTTTATAGGTTTGAGATTACTAAAGTATGAAACAATTGCTTGGCTTGTCATCGGGGTTGTGCATGATGATAGCATTCTTGTGTGACGAAAATGAAACATGACTAAACCATATGATTTTGTAGGGATGAACTTTCTTTGGCCATGTTATTTTGAGAAGACATAATTGCTTAGTTAGTATGCTTGAAGTATTATCATTTTTATGTCAACATGAACTTTTGTCTTGAATCTTTCGGATCTGAATATTCATACCAAAATTAAGAAGAATTACATTAAAATTATGCCAAGTAGTACTCTGCATCAAAAATTCTATTTTTATCATTTACCTACTCGAGGACGAGCAGGAATTAAGCTTGGGGATGCTTGATACGTCTCCAACGTATCTATAATTTTTGATTGTTCCATGCTATATTATCTACTGTTTTGGACATTATTGGGCTTTATTATCCACTTTTATATTATTTTTGGGACTAACCTATTAACTGGAGGCCCATCCCAGAATTGCTATTTTTGCCTGTTTTAGGGTTTCTAAGAAAAGGAATATCAAACGGAGTCCAAACGGAATGAAACCTTCGGGAACGTGATTTTCTCACCGAATACAACTCAGGAGACTTGGACCCTACGTCAAGCCAATTAACAGGAGGCCACGAGGTAGGGGGGCGCGCCTGCCCCCCCAGGCGCGCCCTCCACCCTCGTGGGCCCCTATTGCTCCACCGACGTACTTCTTCCTCCTATATATACCCACGTACCCCCAAACGATCAAATACGGAGCCAAAAACCTAATTCCACCGCCGCAACTTTTTGTATCCATGAGATCCCATCTTGGGGCCTGTTCCGGAGCTCCGCCGGAGGGGGCATCGATCACGAAGGGCTTCTACATCATCATCCAAGCCCCTCCGATGAAGTGTGAGTAGTTTACTTTAGACCTACGGGTCCATAGTTAGTAGCTAGATGGCTTCTTCTCTCTTTTTGGATCTCAATACAATGTTCTCCCCCTCTCTCGTGGAGATCTATTCGATGTAATCTTATTTTTGTGGTGTGTTTGTTGAGACCGATGAATTGTGGGTTTATGATCTAGTCTATCTATGAATAATATTTGAATCTTCTCTGAATTCTTTTATGTATGATTGGTTATCTTTGCAAGTCTCTTCGAATTATCAGTTTGGTTTGGCCTACTAGATTGGTTTTTCTTGCCATGGGAGAAGTGCTTAGCTTTGGGATCGATCTTGCGGTGTCCTTTCCCAATGACAGAAGGGGCAGCAACGCACGTATTGTATTGTTGCCATCGAGGATAACAAGATGGGGTTTTTATCATATTGCATGAAACTATCCATCTACATCATGTCATCTTGCTTAAGGCGTTACTCTGTTTTTAACTTAATGCTCTAGATGCATGCTGGATAGCGGTCGATGAGTGGAGTAATAGTAGTAGATGCAGGCAGGAGTTGGTCTACTTGTCTCGGACGTGATGCCTATATACATGATCATACCTAGATATTCTCATAACTATGCTCAATTCTGTCAATTGCTCAACAGTAATTTGTTCACCCACCGTAGAATACTTATGCTCTTGAGAGAAGCCACTAGTGAAACCTATGGCCCCCGGGTCTCTTTCTCATCGTATCAATCTCCATATTATTGCTTTGCTTTTTTACTTTGCCTTTTACTTTTCACTTTGCATATCTATACCAAAAATATTATTTATCATCTCTATCAGATCTCACTTTCGTAAGTGACCGTGAAGGGATTGACAACCCCTAAGCGCGTTGGTTGCGTTGAGCTATTGTTTTTGTGTAGGTACGAGGGACTCGCGCGTAGCCTCCTACTGGATTGATACCTTGGTTCTCAAAAACTAAGGGAAATACTTACGCTACTTTGTTGCATCGTCCTCTCCTCTTCGGGGAAATCCAACGCAGTGCTCAAGAGGTAGCATATACTACATTTTTGAAGTCTTGACTCCATCAAAGCAAAGATATCCCCATTATCAGAAGCTTGTTTATGGAATCTACATGACCACAAAGAAGGTTGCACACTATTTCTCTGATCACTCCGTTACAGTCGTCAGCGACGCTCCATTATCGGAGATTCTGAACAACAGAGATGCAACTGGTCGAGTGGCAAAGTGGGCGATTGAACTCCTTCCCCTGGATATCAAGTTTGAAGCAAAGAAGGCTATTATGTCCCAAGCAATAGCTGATTTCCTCGCCGAGTGGATCGAACAACAACTTCCAGCCCAAATTCACTCGGAGCATTGGACCATGTTCTTCGATGGGTCCAAGATGCTGAATGGTTCCGGTGCTGGAGTGGTATTGGTCTCCCCCCGTGGTGACAAACTCAATTATGTTCTCCAGATCCACTTTGACTCCTCCAACAATGAGGCTGAATACTAGGCACTTATGTATGGGTTGCGTATGGCCATTTCACTCGGCGGCTGTCGCCTCATGGTCTATGGCGACTCGGATTTAGTGGTCAATCAGGTGATGAAGGAGTGAGACGTCAGAAGCCCAGCCATGACAGGTTATTGCAATGCAGTAAGAAAGTTAGAAAAGAGGTTCGAGGGGTTAGAGCTCCATCACATCCCCTGACTAAAAAATCAAGTAGCCGATGATCTGGCAAAGATAGGCTCCAAGAGAGAAGCCATTCCGAGTAATGTGTTCCTGGAGCATATTCATGCACCTTCAGTTCAAGAAGATCCCTTCACTGAAGAGCCCCCACAGCCGAAGAGTGCCACCGATCCGACTGAAATCGAGATTCCAGACGTGGTCGACTTGATCATGGAAGTTTTGGTCATCAACCCCGATTGGACAGTACCATATATCGCATACATTCTTAGAAGAGAACTCCCAGAAGATGAAGAAGAGGCTCGACAGATCGTCCGTTGATCGAAGGCCTTCACCGTGATAAGAGGGCAGTTGTTCAGAGAAAGTGTGACTGGAGTTTGCCAAAAATGCATAACACCTGAAGAAGGTTGAGTGATCCTCAATGATATCCACTCGGGGACCTGTGGTCACCATGCGTCCTCTCGGACCATTGTGGCCAAAGCATACCGAGCGGGATTTTACTGGCCTCGAGCAAATGAGATGGCACAAGAAATAGTCGACAAATGTGAAGGTTGCCAGTTCTACTCCAACATGTCTCACAAGCCTGCGTCAGCCCTGAAAACCATTCCGCTCGTCTGACCTTTTGCTGTTTGGGGATTGGATATGGTTGGACCTTTGAGGACTGGCAGGAGTGGATTCACTTATGTGCTTGTAGCAGCCGACAAGTTCACCAAGTGGATTGAAGCCAAGCCTATCAAGAACCTTGATGCCAGTACTGCTGTCAGCTTCATCAGAGAGATAACATTCAGATATGGTGTTCCCCACAGCATCATCACTGACAACGGATCAAACTTTGATTCTGATGAGTTCAGGACTTTTTGTGCTTCACAAGGTACTCGAGTCGACTATGCCTCGGTCGCTCACCCCCAGTCGAATGGACAGGCCGAAAGGGCAAATGGATTGATTCTCAAAGGACTGAAACCTCGACTGATGCGTGACCTCAAACACGCAGCAGGAGCCTGGGTCGACGAACTTCCATCAGTATTATGGGGATTGAGGACAACTCCCAATTGGTCGACTGGCAGAACCCCATTTTTCTTGGTTTATGGAGCCGAAGCCGTACTTCCGAGTGACTTGCTCCACAATGCACCCCGAGTCGAGCTTTTCACAGAGGAAGAAGCAGAATAAGAGCGACAGGATGCAGTTGACCTCCTTGAAGAAGAAAGAGAGACGGCCTTGATCCGATCAACCATCTATCAGCAAGATCTGCGTCGATTCCATGCCAGAAATGTGAGGGGTCGAGCATTTCAAGAGGGAGACTTAGTTCTCCGAGTGGATCAGCAGAAACCACACAAGCTTGCTCCCTCTTGAGAAGGCCCCTTCGTGGTCACCAGAGTGCTCCACAATGGAGCATACCACCTTTACGACGTCGAGCACAAGAAAGACGAGCTGCACGCCTGGAATGCGGAGCTGCTCCACCCCTTTTATACTTAAAAACTCAGTCTGCTGAGATGTAATAAAAAACACCTTTGTATTTTATTTATCAAAGACAAGAGTTTTACAGTCTTCCAAAAATATTGTCGATTGTTTACGTATGTTTCTGAAATCCCCCAGTGGGTGGCTTAGCTGCGAACCCATTTTGCCTAAGTTGAAAAATCCTACCGAGTGACGAGCAAGCCTCTCACTCGGGGGCTTAGCTGTAGTCCAGTACTCGCCTAAGTTTCAAACATCCTACCGAGTGATGAGCAAGTCTCTCACTCGGGGGCTTAGCTGCAGTCCAGTACTCGCCTAAGTTGAAAAAATCCTACCGAGTGATGAGCAAGTCTCTCACTCGGGGGCTTAGCTGCAGTCCAGTACTCGCCTAAGTTTCAAAAATCCTACCGAGTGATGAGCAAACCTCACACTCGGAGGCTTAGCTACAGTCCAGTACTCGCCTAAGTTTCAAAAATACTACCGAGTGATGAGCAAACCTCACACTCGGGGGGCTTAGCTGCAGTCCAGTACTCACCCAAGTTTCAAAAATCCTACCGAGTGATGAGCAAACCTCACATTCGGAGGCTTAGCTGCAGTCCAGTACTCGCCTAAGTTTCAAAAATCCTATCGAGTGATGAGCAAACCTCACACTCGAAGGCTTAGCTGCAGTCTAGTACTCGCCTAAGTTTCAAAAATCCTACCGAGTGATGAGCAAACCTCACACTCGGAGGCTTAGCTGCAGTCCAGTACTCGCCTAAGTTTCAAAAATCCTACCGAGTGATGAGCAAACCTCACACTCGGAGGCTTAGCTGCAGTTCAGTACTTGCCTAAGTTCCAAAACCATCCCTATCCGCAAGGATGACGAAGTGCAAGTTGATTACAATCCTCTCACGGAGCTGCGCTACAAGTACAACGTCCGCTCCATCCCTATCCGCAAGGATGACGAGGTGCAGGTCGAACTGCAATCCTCTCACAGAGCTGCGCTACAAGTACAATGTCCGCTCCATCCCTATCCTTAAGGATGATGAGGTGCAGGTCGACTGCAATCCTCTCACAGAGCTATGCTACAAGTACAATGTCCGCTCCATCCCTATCCGCAAGGATGACGAGGTGCAGGTCGACCGCAACCCTCTCCTCGGAGCTGCGCCACAAATACAATGTGTGCTCCATCCTTATCCGCAAGGATAGCGAGGTGCAGGTCGACTGGGGTATCCCCTTCAGAGTTGCATTTAGAAGGAGAGTCCGAGTGAAGAACAAGTTCTACTCGAAGATGAACGCAAGCATATGCAGAAGATAAACCAAGATCGGATAAAATCTCAAGAGTTTCAAAACAAAGATAAAAGTACTCGGGCATTAGGCCCGAAGGAGTTTAACGGTTACAGAAACCACTCGGCATTCTGAGGCAAATTTAAGGCAAGTTTAAATCTCAAGTTTGTTCTTTCGGCAAGAGGAGGGCTTGCAGGCTCGACGAATTCGTCCAAGTCAATTCCATCAGCGATCCGAGAGGCAGCAGCGATGAAAGTCTCCATGAAGGACTGGAAGTCATGCCTTTTGGTGTTGGCGACCTTGATCGCCACCAGCTTATCTTCGCGGGCTTCCTTGCAGTGGACTCTTACCAGCGACAGAGCCACGTCAGCACTGCATCAGGCAGAGGACTTCTTCCATTCTTGCACCCGACCGGGGACCTCGTTGAGTCGAGCCATCAGAGACACGAGATCATTTTGAAGCGTTGCCCTTGGCCAGAGTGATGAGTCGATGCGCGAAACTGCCACCTTCAGATGGCCAAGATAACTTGTAACGCTGCCGAAGCGGGATTCCAGTTGAAGCACATTCATGGCAGCCTCGTCACCGACTGGAGAAACGATAGGGTCCAAACCCGTCTCGATCCGTCCAGTCTCTTCTTCAAAGTTTTGGCAGAATTCTGCAGTCAAGGAGTTAGTGAGTTGACTGGACAAGACTAACTTACAAACAGTAAAGCAGTCGGATTAAAAGGAGTACCTTCGAGCATAAGAAAGAGCTTCTTGGCGAGGGTTCCCAGGTAAGCTGCCAAGTCATTTCTCTTACGAGCCATGTCTTCCAGCTTCTCGTTTAGAGCCACCTTATCCTTCTTCAGACGAGTTGCCTCTCGGTTGGATTCAGTGAGAGAGGACTTTAGCTTCCTTACTTCCTCTTCCAGTGCTCCGACTGAAGCCAGCTTCTTGTCAGTAAGGGTAGTCTTCTCTTGAGCCTCCTTCTGCGTAGCTGCAAGGTCCAAGTCCTTGTTTTCCAGAGCCAACCTCATTTTCTCTGCAAAATAAACATCAAACAAAAGATTGAAGGGGTAATTTAAAGGACGATCGACATGAGCAGCCGACAGGCCGTTACCTTCCATACCAGCAACTTCATCTTGAGCCTTCTTCAAATTTTGTCGGGCCAGCTCTAGGTCAAGATTGAGTTGCCTCTGCTTCTCCTCAAATTCGGCGAACTTAGAAATGAGAGTACAAGATTTCTGCAGAGAGTAAAAGACATATCAATCCACAAGATCAAAGATTATTTACTTCAGAGTGAATAAAACTTCAAAGTTTACTCAGACCCCAACCGACTGCCAGCAGTCGATTGCGGTCTTGGGGACTACACCCAGTGGGTGGACTTGGCATGCCCCCATTGGTTCAGTTTCCACTCGGCTGATCCGCCCAGGTCGAGTAAAAAAAGAAGAAGAAGAAGTACTCAGACCCCGGCCGACTGCTAGCAGTCAACCGCGGTCTCGGGGACTAAACCCAGTGGGTGCACTTGGCGTGCCCCCACTGGTTCAGTTCCCACTCGGCCGGCTCGCCCAGACCGAGTGGAAGAAAGGAAAGAGAAAGAAGTGCTCAGACCCCAGCCGACTGCCAGCAGTCGACTGCGGTCTCGGGGACTACACCCAGTGGGTGCACTTGTCGTGCCCCCACTGGTTCAGATCTCACTCGACCAGACCGAGTGGAAGAGTGCAAATACTAAAGACAACAAAACACCCAGTGGGTGTATAGATTCGAAGCAGACAATAAGAGATTGTTCGAAGGGAAATATTTAGGTAGCATATCCTAATAGAACAAGTTCAGCCGGAAGTCAAGTTACCTGGACATTGGCTCGAAGAGCCGCGCTGGCGTCGTAAGTAGCCTGGCTATTGTCGTGAACCACCTTCATCCGCTCCATCATTACGCCAGCCTGACGGATAGCCTCTGCAGCGGCGTTTGACTGGCTTTCCGGAACATGATAGGTGGTGAAGAAGGGGACAGACGGTCCAGGCGCAACAGCTTGGAGCTCCGAGGCATGAGGTTGGATGGCCGAAGAAAACACTGGTACAGTCGACGGTGCGAGGCGTTCACTCAACACTGGGACAACAAAAGTTACAGAGGCTCTACCTGCATCTTCGGGCTGTTGGACTGTTGGTTCTGTCGCTAGTTCCGACTGAGATATCTTGCCAGCTGCCGCTTTCTGCTCCTTCTGGGCCTTGGTATCACGTCTTCATTGTCATCTGGAAGCTCGATAACATTGGGCGGGGCTGCAAAGAAATCAGTCGACCCCAAATGAATCACTAGAATTTTATCGACCAAATAATCAAGAACAAGATCACGAGAATTGTACCTGGGTTGGAGGTAACCGTATCTTCCATCTCCTCGTCTCGGTACTGGTGGGTGGAAGTCCCAGAGGTGGCAGCACTACAAACATCAACATCCAGTCGGTCACGTTCGGTTACACAAGTCAACCAAAGGATCAGGTCAGATTGTTACCCAGAGATAGTGGGAATGACCACTTTGATTTTGGGCAAAGCCTTCAGCGGTTTGGAAGATGTGGCCTTTGGTGGTTTCGGCACTGGAGGCGGCGCGGTCTTGGGCTGCTTCAGTGCCTTCTCGGTCGGCACTGGAGAAGACGTCCGAGGGCGCTTTGAAGACTGCCCAGTTGGCGCGGCCACCAGGTCGGGGGTGCTTCTAGGTCATGAACGTGCTTGGACCTTCTTTCTCTGCAAGGAGGCGAGTCGACCTCTTCTTCATCACTCGGATCGTCTCTCTCCTCGTCCTCCTCTACATCCGAGTGCCCTCGCCTCTCTCTCCTCCGCTCGCCTCTCCCTCGAGATCTTGCTCCTGCACTCCATTGGGCATTGAGTACATATCAACAAGAGCCTGAAAGACAATGAAAAAAAGGAAGGCAATCGACCGTCAACAAGATGTTACATGGTCAATCAAGAAAACACTCGACAATGCAGAATTGTACCTGTTCCGGCCAGCGCAAATGGTCGAATGGAACCACCCTCCTGGACCCCCGGGGGTTATCCTTGTTGCCGGTAATGCCTCTCAGCCACTGCTCCACCGTGTCCTCACTGACATCCTCCGGGTGGATCCGAGTGGAATCCTTGATTCCAGAATACATCCACATCGGATGGTCATGAGCTTGGAGTGGTTGGATTCGTCGACTGAGGAAGACCTCCAGCAGGTCCATACCGGTCACTCCATCGCGGACGAGTTGGACCACCCGCTCGACCAACACCTTCACCTACGCCTTCTCCTCTGGGATCACTCTCAAGGTGGAGGGCTTCTCTACTCGGGCCATGGTAAAGGGGGGAGTCCAGTCGACTGACCCGGGGTCGGCTGGTCCTTGCAGTAGAACCAGGTCGACTGCCAACCCCGGAACGAGTCGGGAAGGATCATAGTTGGGAAAGTGCTCTTGTTCCTCATCTGAATTCCAAGGCCCCCGCACATCTGTATCACTTGCATCCTCTCATCACTCGGGTTGGCCTCCTTGACCGTCTGAGAACGACACGTGAATATGTGCTTGAAGAGACCCTAGTGTGGTCGACAGCCCAGGAAGTTCTCGCACATGGACACGAAAGCGGCAAGGTACACGATGGTGTTCGGGGAAAAGTGGTGGAGTTGAGCCCCAAAGAAGTTCAGGAAACCTCAGAAAAAAGGATGGGCAGGCAAAGAAAACCTGCGGTCGACATGAGTGGCAAGGAGAATGCACTCACCCTCCTGCGGCTGCGGCTCGGTCTCGTTCCCCGGGAGCCACGCCGATTCGTGGGGGATCAGTCCCCCTCAACCAAGTCATCAATATCATCCTGGCTAATTGTCGAGCGGATCCAGTCACCTTGGATCCAGCCAGGCGGCAGGCCGGACCTCAACGAAGACCAGCCCCGGCTGGTCCTCTTCCCTTTCGCCTTCGCCGTCGCTTTCTTCGCACGCTCCAACGCCACCGTCTTCTCCTTCCCCATGGCAGCGGATCGAGTTCAAGAAGGGCGACGACGCCGAGAGCAGAGGCAGATGCGGTGGAGAAAATAGAGGAGGAAGGGGAACAATGAGAATGCACTGTGCGAAAATCCCCGTCCAACGCCTTATATGAGGGCATTTCCGAGTGGCTGACTTGTGGGCCCAGGCAATCCGATCAAATCCCGCAACAGTCGCGCATGCGATATGTGGCGAAAAAGGTGGAGCGGAGATCGAGGCGGCCTGCCTAATCCGTCTCGATTACTGCGGCCTCCCCCGTCCGGCGCGCTTCCCAAAATTCGAATCCCGTGAAATCCACAGACAGGAGAGTAACCCGTCAGACGGAAGAATTTTCCCATATCAACACTCGAAGCTCAACAATGAAAGTTCACTCGACAAAACCAAGAATGGATCAAGGCAACTAAACAAGCAGTTGAAGTCATCATGAATGTTCATTCGACCTCTGGACAAGACATTTCCAAAGCACAAAAGCTGAATCAGAGAGGTTATCAACTCCTTCTCCACTCGGACCCTGAACCATTCGGGGGCTAATGATGAGGCTATGTACCTAGGGTAGGGTCATAGGCCTGACCTAGACACCTTACCCTAGGACATCACCCTAAAGCCAAAATCATTCAAAGGGTACCATCATCCACTCGACCAGAGACGTTCCACTCGGAAGAATCAATGTCACTCGACCGTCGCAGAAGCCACTCGACGAGCAAAAGATCTAAAGCCACTCTGCACCAACAACGGTCGAGCATTTACTTATAGGCTTAATTGTCATTTATAGCACTTAATGACTAGCATTACCAGTAATGTTCCTCTCTTAATGTACATTGAACCCGGTGTAATGGAGGGGAGCAGGGGTCCTGGCGCACTCTATATAAGCCACCCCCTCCTCTAGGACAAGGGTTCACATCTTTTGTAAACACACACACACACACATAATCCAGTCGACCGCCTCAAGGCACCGAGACGTAGGGCTGTTACTTCTTCCGAGAAGGGCCTGAACTCGTAAAACTCGTGTGTACAACTACTCCATAGCTAGGATCTTGCCTCCTCATACCTACCCCCTATTCTACTGTCAGTCTTAGATCCACGACACCCGTCACCCATCACTTCATTCTCTCCTTTTGCTTCTTCTTCCTCGCTTCCTTGCTAGCAGCGACACTCATGGCGCCGGTGAAGAGGTTCTCGACCGCGGAAAAGGGGAAGGCCCGCCAGGAGGGGCCTGGCTCGCCACCACCCAAGAGGGGGCGTGGTCGCCCGTGCAAGCACGCAGCGACCCCCACCATGGCCCCTCGCGGCAGCGGTGGCGCCCCCCCTCGTGGCGGGAGTCGCCCTGGTCATGGCAGTCCCGTTGATGAAGTGAGGTGTGCCGTGGTTGCGCGGCCTTCTCGGCCGCGCTTCCATTCGTCGGAGGTGACGTCGGAGTTCATCGTGTGGTCGAAGAACCTGGCTGGCACCTGGCTTCAGCTCCCGCGGTTCTTTATCGGCGAACTGCCGTCCGCAGGTCCAGGCGATCTCTGGCTGCAGGCGGGCGGTTGCTGCAGCAGGGCTTTGTGGGTAGTGGTGGAAGTCTCCGCCGCGGGCAACGCGGCCTTGGCCCGCGACTGGCAGACGTTCGCCCACGCGCGCGGACTGGGCAGGCGGTGTGTCCTCCACTTCAAGTATGATGGCGACGTGACCCTCTTCATGAGGGTATTTGGGGAAGATGGTCGCCGCGTCGGGTGCTGCCCCGAGGACAACGGCAGCGACGAGGTTCTCGGCCTTGGTGATGGTCGTGACGAGGAGGAAGGTGGCTTCGTCCTCGGCGCTGGCCGCGGCTCGTCCAGCTACGGTGGCTCCTCCTCCAGCAACAGCTCCAGCAGTGGTGGCTATGACCAGCCGCCACGCCAACGCGCCCGTTTCGAGGGAGGCGGCGGGTCGTCTCGTCACCGTGCTCCAGTGAAGCGTGAGGAGGGGTCTGGCTGAGCTCGGGGAAGCGCCATGGGTCCGCCCTCGTGAACTGTTGTGGGGGCACGCGCCACTTTTTTTTCTCTTTCCTTCATGCATTTAAGAAGAAACAAGTATGGGCCCTGCAGGAGCGTGTAATGAACCGTAATTTCCGAGTTGCTATGTTGTGTGTATCGTCCCTGCGTCATGTTGTGGTACCAACATTTTATGTGGGCGTGTAGAGATAACTTAGCTTGATGTGCCTGAAGTAGTTTCTCCCTCGCGAGGCGCGCATTCCCCATTGCCTGGCGAGGCCTCCTTTGCTCGGAAGGCATCTAGGAACTGCAAAAATTCGTTAGGAAACTCTTATTCTGCCGAATCCTGGTCGCAGGTGCCGCCGGCCATGACCCAGCACTTCATATCGCGGTACCCGAGGGGCACGGATTGAGAGAGGTGTGCCAGCTTGCGGGCTCGGGCGAGGGTGCCTCGCGAAGAACAGGAAAAACGCTCACGAGGGCACCTCCATGAGGGCACCTGTCTAGCCCCCTCGCGAGGCATGCGAGGGTGAGCACAGACCAAAACAAAAATCCAAGGAACAACAGAGGAGAAGGCAATCGAACAAAGATGACAAAAAGGCCAGAATGCAAACTTCCATGAAGAAAAAGGGGCAAGCCAAGTACAGAAAGCAAATGAAAAGCCGCGTCCGGCACCTAGTCTAGTCTTCTTGTCTTCTCACCAGCGCAGAGCTAAGTGCTGCCACTAAGACGTGGGAGGGAGCCCCCGAGGCCCAAGGGCGGCACTACTGAGACTCCGGGGCGTGTACAGCCCAACTCATTATTACGTGAGAGTGTCACGAGCGGAGATCTTCACAGGCACGGGGCCTTGCTTCACAGGCACTAGGCCTTGCTTCATGGGTAGAACCTCCAGAGGTGCTGGATGTTCCAGGCATTCTGGGTGGGGATCCCATCCTGTGTCTCCAGGCGCGCGACGCCAGGCCTGGAGAAAGGGTGATCTTAAACGAGCCCTCCCACATGGGCGAGAGTTTGTGTAGCCCTTCCCTGGAGAGCACCCGCATCAGGACGAGATCGCCCACCTCGAGCGTCTTGGAGCGGACACTGCGATAGTGGTACCATCGCAGCGCCTGCTGGTACCTTGCCGCTCGGAGCGAGGCTTCACGGCGGCGTTCCTCCCCCAACACAACGTCCACCCCCCGCATGGCGTCCTGTTGCGTCTCGTCGAACGCCAGGCCCCACGTGGAGCGATGCTTAACCTTGTGAGGGAGAACCGCTTCTACTCCATAGACGAGGAAGAACGGGGTATCGCCTGTTGGCTTGGTGGCGGTGGTGCGGATGGACCACAACACAGACTGGAGCTCGTCGTGCCAGCCCTTGCCGCAGGCCTCAAGCTTCTTCTTGAAGGTCCTGGTCTTGAGGCCCCTGAGGACCTCCGTGTTGGCACGTTCGGCTTAACCGTTGCTCCTGGGGTGTGCCATCGAAGCGTAGC
The DNA here is from genome assembly GCF_056163025.1 of Triticum urartu. Classification (NCBI taxonomy): domain Eukaryota; kingdom Viridiplantae; phylum Streptophyta; class Magnoliopsida; order Poales; family Poaceae; genus Triticum; species Triticum urartu. Next base: position 421,509,372 of record NC_141878.1, on the reverse strand, counting down.
AGATCTGTGTTCCAAGGTTAGCACAGTATGCCTTGAAAAGATTGCTAGTGAACTGCGAGCCGTTGTCGGTAATGATGCGATTAGGGACCCCAAACTGGCTTACGACACCCTTGATGAACTTGACCGCAGATCCGATCGAGATGGTGCAGATGACTTCTACCTCAGCCCATTTGGTGAACTTGTCAATGGCGACGTAGAGGTAGCGGTAGCCCCCAGGCGCTCGAGGGAATGGGCCTAAGATATCCAGCCCCCAGACTGCGAACGGCCATGAGAGCGGGATGGTCTGGAGGCCCCGAGCTGGCTGATGGATCTGCTTGGTGTGGAATTGGCAGGCCTCGCAGGACTTCACCAGCTCAGTTGCGTCGTTGAGAGCCGTAGGCCAGTAGAACCCGCTACGGAACGCCTTGCCGACGAGGATCCGTGATGAAGAGTGGTGCCCGCAGTCCCCGCCATGTATGTCGGCCAACAGCTCATTCCCCTGTCCCCTGGAGATGCATCGTAAGGTAACATCATTTAGCCGCTTCCTGTATAACTCACCATCCTGGATGCAGTATGCCGTAGCCTGTCGGGTCACGCGCTCCGCGTCCTCCTCCTTCTCTGGCAGCATCCCTTGCGTCAGGTATTCCTTGAACTCCTTGGTCCAGCACCCCTCCCGAGGCTCGAGCGCCAGGAGTAGGCGCGCTCCCGAGGTCGGGCCCTAGGCTGGGGCTCCCGAGGCAGGTGGTTGGTGGAGTTCCTCCCGAGGCGGCGCCGGCTTCGGGAGCGGAGGTGCTGCCAACGGCTTGAAGAGCCGCTCCTCAAAGACGCCAGGCTCTTGGGGTTGTCACTTGGACGCCCTCTTGGCAATGTCGTTGGCCTCCTTGTTGGTGCCACGGGGTACGTGCTGCAGCTCTAGACCTAGGAAATTCTTTTCCATTTTGCATACCTCCGCGAGGTATGCCTCCATGTGTTCGTCCTTCGGCTCGTATACCTTGTTGGAGAAGTTGACGAGGAGCTGCGAGTCACCCTTGATGGTGACGCGCTTCACCCCTAGGGCCACCACGGCCTTGAGGCCGGCGATGAGGCCTTTGTACTCCGCAATGTTGTTGGAGACCTTCTCGCCCTGCTGGAAGCAGAGCTACACGGGGTAGTAGAGCTTGTCCTGAGTAGGCGAGATGAGCACTGATCCAGCCCCCGCGCCTTGGCGTGCGAACACGCCATCGAAATACATGATCCAGCCATCTGGTGCTTCACTTCCTAGTGAGAGAGATCGGTCCTCGCCTGCTTCAAACCCCGGGGAGTCGGTCCATTCTGCCACGAAGTCGGCGAGCGCGGCCCCCTTGATGACCCTAGTTGTGCTGAACTCTAGTTGGAATGCTTGCAGCTCGATGTTCCATTCAGCGATTGTTCCAGCAGCGTTAGGGCTCCTGAGTACCCTCTCCAACGGGTAGGCCGGTATGACCTTGATTGGGTGACCTTGGAAGTAGTGTCGCAACTTGCGTGAGGCCACCAGAAGCGTGAGCAAGAGCTTCTGAGGCATGGGGTATCGTGCACTTGCATCCCGCGGTACCATGCTGACGAAATACACCGGGTGCACGACGAGGGCAGGAACGTTGACGGATCATGTGCCTGCCAGCAGTTGGGGCGTCTCCTGAGATGACGGGACCTCAAGAGCCCGATCGCGTGCTGGGGCCCCTGCCAGCCCGCGAATGCCGTCCTGCTGGGCCTGGTCGCCCGTTGGCCTTACTTCAGCCCTTGTAGTGCCCTCCGGGTCCTGCATCGCCTCGGCTGGTGACACGATGTGGCGCGGTAGCCCCCTGGCCTGGTGCTCCTCCCGGACCGCCACTAGAGCTGCGCTGGCCGAGTAGGGAGTGGTGGCAAGGTAAAGCACCAGGGGCTCGTGAGGGCGAGGCGTCACCATCACCGGAGGGCTGGTCAGGTATCTCTTGAGGTCTTGAAACGCTTGGTCGGCTTCTGGGGTCCACTCGAACGGGCCCTTCTTCTTCATCAGCTTGAAGAATGACATGGCGCGTTCTCCCAGCTTGGAGATGAAGCGCCCCAGCGAGGTCACGCAGCCTGCAAGCTTCTGCATCTCCTTAAGAGTTTGCGGTGGGATCATGTCTTCTATCGTCTTGACCTTCTCTGGGTTGGCCTTGATCCCCCTGTGGGACACGAGGAAGCCCAACAGCTTGCCGGAAGGGACACCAAACACACACTTCTCTGGGTTGAGCCGCAAGTCCACCTGGCGCAGGCTCGCAAAGGTCTCCTCCAGGTCCTGAATCAAAGTTCTTGCCTCCCGGGACTTCACCACAATGTCGTCGACGTAGGCCTCAGCGTTTCTCCCGAGCTGCCGTCCCAAGGCGATGTGCATCAGCCGCTGGAAGGTTGCTCCTGCGCTGCGCAGCCCGAATGGCATGCAACTGTAGCAGTATACCCCACATGGGGTGAGGAAGGCCGTCTTCTCCACATCCTCCACTGCCATCTTGATCTGGTGATAACCTGAGAATGCGTCCAGGAAGCACTGCAGGTCGCATTCGGCGGTGGAGTCGACAATCTGATCGATGCGCGGGAGCGGGAACGGGTCTTGGGGACAAGCCTTGTTGAGGTTGGTGAAGTCAACACACATGCGCTCCTTCTCGCCTTTCTTCGGTACGACGATAGGGTTCGCCAGCCACTCGGGGTACCAAACCTCCCGAATGACACCCGCCGCCTCCAGCTTGCGGGTTTCCTGGACGATGAAGGATTGCTTCTCCGTGGATTGTCGCCGCGCTTTCTGCTTCATGGGGTGCACACTGGGGGCACACCCTTAAGTGATGCTCAATCACCCCTCTTGGAATCCCCACTAGCTGCTTGGGTTCCCAGGCGAACACATCCTTGTTTGCGCGCAAGAACTTCACTAGTGCCTCCTCTTGATTTGGGTCGAGGTCGGCGCCTATGATGAAGGAGGCTCCCAAGGACCCATCTTGCTCGACCGACACCTGCTTGGTTTCGGCCCGATCTTGAGTGAACATCTGCTTCTTCTTTGCTGGCGCGGCCTCCTTAGCCCTTGGGACGGCCTCGTTGGCCGGTCGTGCCACCGTGGCGGTTTTGAGGGCGCACCTAAGCGCCGCTAGGGCCTCCTTGGTATCCCCAACCATGGTGAGGACGTCTTTGCTCCCGGGCATCTTCATGAGGTTGTATGCCGGATGGGTCGCAACCATGAACTAGGCGAGAGCAGGGTATCCGAGGATGGCGTTGTACGGGAGGCCGATGTGGGCGATGTCGAAGTCGATCAGCTTGGTGCGGTAGTTGTCACGGGTGCCGAAGGTCACCGGGAGGCGGATCTACCCCAAGGGGCTAGCGGAGCCGCTGCCGACCACGGAGAAGGGCTTGCTGGGTCGGCGCCGCCGTCGATGAGGGTCTTGGTGACGGCTATGCTACAGACGGTGGGCATGCACAACATTGAGAGCATGCCCGAGCCAATGGTGGTGGCGGGGTGATACCCCAAATCGAAGGTTGGGTCGGCCTTGGGCGCCGCCCAACCTAGGGAGTTCCTTGGTGCACGGAGGCGATGCCAATCTTGCGAAAGAATGGCTTGGTGTGACGGTCTGAGGGTGGTGCTTGCGAGTCGTCGAGGAGGGTCGCGGCAGCAAGGGGCGCTGGTGCTGTGAAGCGCGTGACGAAGAGACCGCGTAGTTCCTCCCAGGAGGTCATTGAAGATCCCGGCAGGCTGATCAGCCAGGCGCGTGGCGCGCCGGCCAGGGCCAGGAGGAACCAGTTTCCCATGACCTGGTCATCGCCTCCGGCTTCAAGGACGGCCTCCTCATACGCCTGCAAGAAGGCCGTCGAATTCGTCGCGCCATCGTAGCGGGGTGGCATCTCTGGCTTGAACTTTAGTGGCGACCGCACCCGTCGCAAGGTGTGGGTGAAGGCACGGACGCCCGCGGCGCATCCACATGCGCACGCCGGCCTAGCCGGAGGGGTAGCATCCGCCATGAAGCTGGACGAAGCAAGCGGAGAGGTGGAGCTTTGGTGCACCCCCTACCTGGCGCGCCAAATGTCGGATTTCGGGTTCCGGCAAAACCCTTGAGGTTCGAACACTAGGTTGCGCACGAAGATCTCTCCTCCTCTAGCTCTCGCCCTCACCACAATCTCAAGTCTTAGCGCGTCGAACTCGCAGAACAAAGAGACACAAGATTTATACTGGTTCGGGCCACCGTTACGGTGTAATACCCTACTCTAGTGTGGTGTGGTGGATTGCCTCGTGGGCTAAGGATGAACAGTTACAAGGGGAAGAACAGCCTCCTGAGGAGAGGTGTTCTTGTGCTTGGCGAGCTTGTGTGTTGTCTGGTGGTCTGAATGATCCTCCCCCTTGCTAAGGTGGTGGCTAGTCCTATTTATAGAGGCCCTGGTCCTCTTCCCAAATATTGAGCGGGAAGGGATCCCACAATGGCCAAGTTTGAAGGGGGACAACTAGTACAATTTATCCTGACAAAAGTAGTCTTCGCTTGCCAAAGGTTCTGGTGGTGACGCCGTCTTGGGCTCCATGGCGACCTCCGTCCTGCCGTCCTGTTGGTCTTGGTCTTGTTGCACCGATATGGAAACCTTTGCTTGATGCCTCGGGACTCCGCGCCTGAGCTTGCCTCTTTAGCACCAAAGAGGAAACGAGGACACTGCGCCCACCTGGCCTTGGTCGTCATGGCTTACGCCATGGGGACCTCGCGAGGTCTCCCTTGCCTTGATCTCTCCGCCCCTCGCGAGCCAGCCTGATGAGGCTGCCCCTGAGGAGGTCTTGCATCGTCCACCTCATGAGGCTTGGCCCCTCGCGAGGGTCTTGAATGCTTTCTGGTGAAGATGGGCGGCACAGGGCCGCTAGTGGAGCCACGCAATGGGCCGTAGGTAGGCATGTCTGGGGACCCCCATTCCCAGAACGCCGACAAGAACAATGACATGATGTAGACAAGATCTATTCATATAGGAATAGACCCCATCTTTTTATCCTTAATAAAAACGATACATCCGTGTCATGTCTCTTTCTGTCACTGAGATTGAGCACCGCAAGATCGAACCCATCACAAAGCACCTCTTCCCATTGCAAAAAAAATCAATCTAGTTGGCCAAACCTAACTAAAGTTTCGGAGAAGAAATACGAGGCTATAAAGATCATGCATAAAAGAGTTCAGCAAAGACTCAAATAATATTCATGGATGGATCTGATCATAAACTCACAATTCATCGCATCCCAACAAACACACCGCAAAAAGTCATTACATCAAATAGATCTCCAAGAACACTGTATTAAAGATCAAAAAGAGAGAAGAAGCCATCTAGTACTACCTACGGACCCGTAGGTCTGTGGTAAACTACTCATGCATCATCAGAGGGGCAACAAGATGATGAAGAACCCCTCTATGATCGTTGCCCCCTCCGGCAGAGTGCCGAAAAAGGCCTCTAGATTGGATCTCATGGTTCTGGAACTTGCGGTGGCTAAAAACATGTTTCGTCGTCTCCCCTAGGGTTTTGGGGATTTTTTAGAGTATTTATAGAGGTGGATGCCCATATTGACTCCCACATATTCAAGAAGATCTTTATCGGCTTGAACCACGATGTCAAGGATTTAGAAAATCCCGTGTATGATTCCCTTTGACTGGCAATATGCTACTTGCCCGAGAATCGGTCGTCGGTATTGCCATACCTAGTTCAATCTTGTTACCAGCAAGTCTTTTTACTCATTCCATAATACAAGATCCTCGTGAATAAACACATTAGTCACATGCTTGCAAGATATTCATGATGTTATATTACTGAGAGGGCCCGGAGATATCTCTTCGTCACACAGAGTGACAAATCCCAGTCTCGGTCCATGCAACCCAAAAAACACTTTCTGAGATACCTGTAGTCCACCTTTATGATCACCCAGTTAAGAAGTGGTGTTTGATATATAACCCAAAAAGTATTCTTTCGGTATTCGGGAGTGGCATGATCCCATGGTCTAAGAAATAAATACTTGATATGAAGAAAGTTGTAGCAATTAAACTAGGTGATGCAATCTGATGTTAAGTTTATGGTTGGGTGTGTTCATCACATCATTATCCTAATGTTGCGATATCATTATCAAATGACAACTCATGTCCATGGTTAAAAAATCTTAACCATCTTTGATCAACAAGATGGTCTAGTAGAGGCTTACTAGGGAAACAAGATTCGTTTATGTATCCACACATGTATTTAAGTTTTCGGTTAATACAATTCTAGCATGGATAATAAAAAATAATCATGAACATGGAAATATGGTAATAACATCTTCATTATTGCCTCTAGGGAATATTTCCAACAGTCTCCCTCTTGCACTAGAGACTGTTGTGGAACGTAGTATTTCAAAAAAATTCCTGCGATCACGCAAGATCTATCTAGGAGAAGCATAGCAACGAGCGGGGAAAGTGTGTCCATGTACCCTCGTAGACCGAAAGCGGAAGCGTTTAGTAACGCAATTGATGTAGTCGAACGTCTTCGCGATCCAACTGATCCAAGCACCGAACGTACGTCACCTCCGCGTTCAGCACACGTTCAGCTCGATGACGTCCCTCGATCTCTTGATCCAGTTGAGGACGATGGAGAGTTCCATCAGCACAACGGTGTGGCGACGGTGATGATAAAGTTACCGACGTAGGGTTTCGCCTAAGCACTATGACGATATGACCGAGGTGTGTAACTGTGGAGGGGGGCACCGCACATGGTTAAGAGAAACTTGTGTGTTCTAGGGTGCCCCCTGCCCCTGTATATAAAGGAGGGGAGGGGGAGGCCGGCCGACCCTGTAGGGAGCGCCACTAGGAGGGAGTCCTACTAGGACTCCAAGTCCTAGTAGGATTCCACCTGGAGGAAAGGGGGAAGAAGGAAGGGAGAGGGGAAGGGAAGGAAAGGGGGGCGCCGCCCCCTTCCCCTAGTCCAATTCGGACCCAAAGGGGGGGCGGCCAGCCCCTTGTGGCCCTTCCTCTCTCTCCACTAAGGCCCATCAAGGCCCATTAGTTCCCCCGGGGGGTTCCGATAACCCTCCGGCACTCCGATAATTATCCGGTACCTCTCTGAACTCATCCGGTGTCCGAATAACATCGTCCAATATATTAATCTTTATGTCTCGACCAATTCGAGACTCCTCGTCATGTCTGTGATCTCATCCGGGACTCTAAACAATCTATGGTCATCAAATCACATAACTCATAATACAAATCGTCATCAAACATTAAGCGTGCGGACCCTACGGGTTCAAGAACTATGTAGACATGACCGAGACACATCTCCGGTCAACAACCAATAGCAGAACCTGGATGCTCATATTGGCTCCTACATATTCTATGAAGATCTTTATCGGTCAAACTGCATAACAACATTTGTTGTTCCCTGTCATCGGTATGTTACTTGCCGAAGATTCGATCGTCGGTATCATCATACCTAGTTCAATCTCGTTACCGACATGTCCCTTTACTTGTTCCGTGATGCATCATCCCACAACTAACTCATTAGTCACATTGCTTGCAAGGCTTATAGTGATGGGCATTACCGAGAGGGCCCAGAGATACCTCTCCGAAACACGGAGTGACAATCCTAATCTCGATCTATGCCAATTCAACAAACACCATTAGAGACACCTGTAGAGCATCTTTATAATCACCCAGTTACGTTGTGACGTTTGATAGCACACAAGGTGTTCCTTCGGTATTCAGGAGTTGCATAATCTCATAGTCAGAGGAACATGTATAAGTTATGAAGAAAGCAATAGCAATAACACTAAACGATCATTTATGCTAAGTTAACGGATGGGTCTTGTCCATCACATCATTCTCTAATGATGTGATCCCATTCATCAAATGACAACACATGTCCATGGTCAGGAAACTTATCCATCTTTGATCAACGAGCTAGTCTAGTAGAGGCATACTAGGGACACTCTATTTGTCTATGTATCCACACATGTACTAAGTTTCCGGTTAATAAAATTCTAGCATGAATAATACACATTTATCATGATATAAGGAAATATAAATAACAACTTTATTATTACCTCTAGGGCATATTTCCTTCAGTCTCCCACTTGCACTAATATCAATAATCTAAATTACATAGTAATGATTCTAACACCCATGGAGTCTTGGTGCTGATCATGTTTTGCTCGTGAGAGGCTTAGTCAATGGGTCTGCAATATTCAGATCCCTATTTATCTTGCAAATCTCTATGTCTCCCTCCTTGATTTGACCACCGATGGAATTGAAGCGTCTCTTGATGTGTTTGGTTCTCTTGTGAAATCTGGATTCCTTCGCCAAGGCAATTGCTCCAGTATTGTCACAAAAGATTTTTATTGGACCCGATGCACTAGTTATGACACCTAGATCGGATATGAACTCCTTCATCCAAACTTCCTTCATTTGCTGCTTCCAAAGCAGCCATGTACTCCGCTTCACACATAGATCCCGCCACGACGCTCTGCTTGGAACTGCACCAACTGACAGGTCCACCATTCAATATAAACACGTATACGGTTCGTGACTTAGAGTCATCCGGATCAGTGTCAAAGCTTGCATCGATGTAACCATTTACGACGAGCTCTTTATCACCTCCATAAACGAGAAACATATCCTTAGTCCTTTTCAGGTATTTCAGGATGTTCTTGACCGCTATCCAGTGATTCACTCCTGGATTACTTTGGTACCTCCCTGCTAAACTAATAGCAAGGCACACATCAGGTCTGGTACACAGCATTGCATACATGATAGAACCTATGGATGAGGCATAGGGAATGACTTTCATTTTCTCTCTATCTTCTGCAGTGGTCGGGCATTGAGTCTGACTCAACTTTACACCTTGTAACACAGGCAAGAACCCCTTCTTTGACTGATCCATTTTGAACTTCTTCAAAACTTTATAAAGGTATGTGCTTTGTGAAAGTCCAATTAAGCGTCTTGATCTATCTCTATAGATCTTGATGCCCAATATATAAGCAGTTTCACTGAGGTCTTTCATTGAAAAATTCTTATTCAAGTATCCTTTTATGCTATTCAAAAATTCAGTATCATTTCTGATCAACAATATGTCATCCACATATAATATCAGAAATGCTACAAAGCTCCCACTCACTTTCTTGTAAATACAGGTTTCTCCAAAAGTCTATATAAAACCATATGCTTTGATCACATTATCAAAGCGTATATTCCAACTCCGAGAGGCTTGCACCAGTCCATAAATGGATAGCCGGAGCTTGCACACTTTGTTAGCACCTTTAGGATCGACAAAACCTTCTGGTTTCATCATATACAACTCTTCTTTAAGATATCCATTAAGGAATGCAGTTTTGACATCCATTTGCCAAATTCCATAATCATAAAATGTGGAAATTGCTAACATGATTCAGACAGACTTAAGCATCGCTACAGGTGAGAAGTTCTCATCGTAGTCAACTCCTTGAACTTGTCGAAAACCTTTCACAACAAGTCGAGCTTTGTAGAAAGTAACATTACCGTCATCGTTAGTCTTCTTCTTGAAGATCCATTTATTCTCTATGGCTTGCCGATCATCGGGCAAGTCAACCAAAGTCCACACTTTGTTCTCATACATGGATCCCGCTTCCTCATAGTTCGTAGGTTCGTCATGGTCAAGTAGCATGACCTCCAGAACAGGATTACCGTACCACTCTGGTGCGGATCTTACTCTCATTGACCTACGAGGTTCGGTATTAACTTGATCAGAAGTTTCATGATCATCATCATTAGCTTCCTCACTAATTTGTGTAGGAATCACTGGAACTGATTTCTGTGATGAACTACTTTCCAATTCGGGATAAGGTACAATTACCTCATCAAGTTCTACTTTCCTCCCACTCGCTTCTTTCGAGAGAAACTCCTTCTCTAGAAAGGACCCATTCTTAGCAACGAATATTTGCCTTCGGATCTTTGATAGAAGGTGTACCCAACAGTCTCCTTTGGGTATCCTATGAAGGCACATTTCTCCGATTTGGGTTCGAGCTTATCAGGTTGAAGCCTTTTCACATAAGCATCGCAACCCCAAACTTTAAGAAATGACAACTTTGGTTTCTTGCCAAACCACAGCTCATATGGTGTCGTCTCAATGGATTTAGATGGTGCCCTATTTAACGTGAATGCAGCCGTCTCTGAAGCATAACCCCAAAATGATAGCGGTAAATCAGTAAGAGACATCATAGATCGCACCATATCTAATGAAGTACAATTACGACGTCCGGACGCACCATTACGCTGTGGTGTTCCAGGTGGCGTGAGTTGTGAAACTATTCCACATTGTTTCAAATGAAGACCAAACTTGTAACTCAAATATTCTCCTCCACGATCAAATCATAGAAACTTTATTTTCTTGTTACGATGATTTTCAACTTCACTCTGAAATTCTTTGAACTTTTCAAATGTTTCAGACTTATGTTTCATCAAGTAGATATACCCATATCTGCTCAAATCATCTGTGAAGGTTAGAAAATAACGATACCCGCCGCGAGCCTCAACACTCATCGGACCGCATACATCAGTATGTATTATTTCCAACAAGTCTGTTGCTCGCTCCATTGTTCCGGAGAATGGAGTCTTAGTCATCTTTCCCATGAGGCATGGTTCGCAAGCATCAAGTGATTCATAATCAAGTGATTCCAAATGTCCATCAACATGGAGTTTCTTCATGCGCTTTACACCAATATGACCTAAACGATAGTGCCACAAATAAGTTGCACTATAATTATTAAACTTGTATCTTTTGGCTTCCATACTATGAATATGTGTATCACTACTATCGAGATTCAACAAAAATAGACCACTCATCAAGGGTGCATGACCATAAAAGATATTACTCATATAAATAGAACAACCATTATTCTCTGATTTAAATGAATAACCGTCTTGCATCAAACAAGATCCAGATATAATGTTCATGCTTAACGTTGGCACCAAATAACAATTATTCGGGTCTAAAACTAATCCCGAAGGTAGATGTAGAGGTAGCGTGCCGACGACGATCACATCGACTTTGGAACCATTTACCATGCGCATCATCACCTCATCCTTATCCAATCTTCGTTTAATCCATAGCGCATGTTTCGAGTTGCAAATATGAGCAATAGAACCAGTATCAAATACCCAGGCGCTACTAAAAGCATTAGTAAGGTACACAACAATAACATGTATATCAAATATACCTTTCACTTTGCCATCCTTCTTATCCGCCAAATACTTGGGGCAGTTCCGCTTCCAGTGACCAGTCCCTTTGCAGTAGAAGCACTCAATCTTAGGCTTAGGTCCAGACTTGGGCTTCTTCACTTGAGCAACAACTTGTTTGCCATTCTTCTTGAAGTTCCCTTTCTTCCCTTTGCCCTTCTTCTTGAAACTAGTGGTCTTGTTAACCATCAACACTTGATGCTCCTTCTTGATTTCTACCTCCACAGCCTTTAGCATCACGAAGAGCTCGGAAATTGTCTTATCCATCCCTTGCATATTATAGTTCATCACGAAGCTTTTGTAGCTTGGTGGCAGTGATTGAAGAACTCTGTCAATGACACTATCATCAAGAAGATTAACTCCCAGTTGAGTCAAGTGGTTGTGGTACCCAGACATTCTGAGTATATGTTCACTGACAGAACTATTCTCCTCTATTTTGCAGTTGTAGGACTTATTGGAGACTTCATATCTCTCAATCTGGGCATTTGCTTGAAATATTAAGTTCAACTCCTGAAACATCTCATATGCTCCATGATGTTCAAAACGTCGTTGAAGTCCTGGTTCTAAGCGGTAAAGCATGGCACACTGAACTATCGAGTAGTCATCAGCTTTGCTCTGCCAGACCTTCATAATGTCCGGAGTTGCTCCTGTAGCGGGTCTTGCACCTAGCAGTGCTTCCAGGACGTAATTCTTCTCTGCAGCAATGAGGATAATCCTCAAGTTATGGACCCAGTCCGTGTAGTTGCTACCATCATCTTTCAACTTAGCTTTCTCTAGGAATGCATTAAAATTCAAGGGAACGGTAGCATGGGCCATTGATCTACAACAACATAGACATGCAGAATACTATTAGGTACTAAGTTCATGATAAATTGAAGTTCAATTAATCATATTACTTAAGAACTCCCACTTAGATAGACATCCCTCTAGTCATCTAAATGGCCACGTGATCCATATCAACTAAACCATGTACGATCATCACGTGAGATGGAGTAGTTTTCAATGGTGAACATCACTATGTTGATCATATCTACTATATGATTCATGCTTGACCTTTCGGTCTTAGTGTTCCGAGGTCATATCTACATATGCTAGGCTCGTCAAGTTTAACCCAAGTATTCTGTGTGTGCAAAACTGGCTTGCACCCATTGTATGTGAACGTAGAGCTTATCACATCCAATCATCACGTGGTGTCTCGGCACGACGAACTGTAGCAACGGTGCATACTAAGGGAGAACACTTATACCTTGAAATTTAGTGAGAGATAATCTTATAATGCTACCGCCGTACTAAGAAAAATAAGATGCATAAAATATAAACATCGCATGCAATCAAAATAAGTGATATGATATGGCCATCATCATCTTGTGCCTTTGATCTCCATCTCCAAAGCATCGTCATGATCACCATCGTCACCGGCTTGACACCTTGATCTCCATCGAAGCATCGTTGTCGTCTCGCCAACTATTGCTTCTATGACTACCGCTACCGCTTAGTGATAAAGTAAAGCAATTACATGGCGATTGCATTTCATACAATAAAAGGACAACCATATGGCTCCTGCCAATGGCCGATAACTGTTACAAAACATGATCATCTCATACAACAATTTATATATCATCACGTCTTGACCATATCACATCACAGCAAGCCCTGCAAAACAAGTTAGACGTCCTCTACTTCGTTGTTGCAAGTTTTACGTGGCTGCTATGGGCTTCTAGCGAGAACCGTTCTTACCTTTGCATCAAAACCACAACGATTTTTCGTCAAGTGTGTTGTTTTAACCTTCAACAAGGGCCGGGCGCAGTCAAACTCGATTCAACTAAAGCTAGAGAAACAGACACCCACTAGCCACCTGTGTGCGAAGCACGTCGGTAGAACCAGTCTCATGAACGTGGTCATGTAATGTCGGTCCAGGGCGCTTCATCCAACAATACCGCCGAATCGGGTCCGTCTGCACTGCAGTCCGTGGCTCGCTCTGAAGACGAAGACAGTGCTGCTGCTCCACCACCCACTCCCATTGCCATGATTCAACTTGTAGGCACAGTCAAATGTGCTATACCTGCTACGGAGCTCTCTGAAGAGGTGCTCAATGAAGTTAATGAGGATGCTCTTTCCTCACCATCCAGCGCTTAATCTTTCCTCTTTTATCTATGGTACTTTTGGTTAATTGGAACGTTCTTTGTTGGAATGTCCGTGGCTTAAATTCTGAACCTAAGCAACTTGCTCTGTTTAATGCCATTACGGCCAGTGGGTGCGCGGTTATATGTCTGCAAGAAACTAAGAAGCACTCTTTCGATAATAACTTTATTAAATCTTGCTGCCCACGACGTTTTGATAAATTTGAATTTATTCCGGCTCGTGCTGCTTCGGGTGGAATTGCCACTATTTGGAACAGTTCAATTTTTTCTGCCACTGTTCTAGCTTCCAAGGACTTTGCCTTGGTGATCCGCTTTCAATCCACACAATCGGCACAACATTGGACCCTAGTGAATGTTTTACGGCCCCTGTCAGGGTGTTGAACGTAGGGATTTCATACAGTGGTTGCTAGACCTAAATATCCCGCACAATGAAGATTGGCTCCTTCTAGGTGACTTTAATTTCATTCGTGGCCCAGATAACCATAATAAACCAGGGGGAAATGTTGGGGACATGATCACCTTCAATGATTTTATCAGAAACCAAAATCTTGTGGAACTGCCAATCAAAGGTCGTGCTTATTGGAGCAAATTGACTGGTTTTTTACGAGCACCAACTGGACTACATCATACCCTAAAACCCTAGTTAAGCCTCTAGGCCGGCCAGTTTCTGATCACATCCCTTGTGTGGTCTGCATTGAGACTACCATTCCTCGGTCCAAGATTTTCATGTTCGAATCGTATTGGGTGCATCACCCTGGCTTTATGGACACGGTTACTCACTCTTGGTCCAAACCAATTTGTTCGACCAACATGGCTACTGTTATATCCCGAAAGTTTAAACACCTGAGGTATGATCTCAAGAGATGGAGTAAAGGTATTTCTAAACTGTCTATTGCCATTGAAAACTCCAATAAGGCTCTTTTTGAACTTGATGAACTTGAAAATAAAAGGCATCTCACCACTCCTGAATCAAATTTTCGTCGCATCCTCAAAAACCACATTCCAAGGCTTCTTAATTATCAGAAAGAATATTGGAGGAAGAGATGTACTATAAGATGGGTGAAGTTTGGCGATGAGCAACCGAATTTTTTCCAAGCAATGGCTTCAGAAAGATACAGGAGAAACAACATTGCCTCACTTAACACTGATGATGGATACTGTGTTGAAGATCATGCGGGAAAAGAATCTGTTATCTTTCAAGCTTTCAAAAAACGACTTGGGACTTCTGGGCGACGTGAAATGAAGTTTGATTTAGCCCGAATTATTAAGAAGGTGGAGGATCTCGACCAACTCACTGTGCCCTTCACCCACCAAGAAATTGATGATGTGATTAAATTCATGCCTGCGGATAGAGCTCCGGGACCAGATGGTTTCAGAGGTCATTTTCTCAAATCTTGCTGGCACGTGATTAAAGAAGACTTCTACAAACTTTGCAATCAATTCCATGAGGGCAACTTAAACCTAGAGAGCATTAATGAAGGTTTCATTACTTTGATTCCAAAAATTAATGCACCTACTTTAGTTAATGATTACACGCCCATCACTCTTCTCAATTGTTGTCTTAAGATCATCATGAAACTCCTTGCCAACCGTTTGCAAAAGATCATCTTAAAAATAGTGCATCGAAATCAATATGGTTTTTTGAAGGGAAGATCCATACAAGATTGTCTGGCATGGGCGTTTGAGTACATTTATCAATGCCAAGCCTAAAAAAAACCAATTATCCTCCTTAAGCTTGATTTCGCTAAGGCGTTTGACATGATTGAACATGAAGCAATGTTGGAGATTATGCAACACATGGGATTCAATGATAAATGGCTAAACTGGATTAAAGCTATTCTGGCTTTAGGCAAATCCTCAATCCTTCTTAATGGCGTACCGGGGAGACAATTTCATTGCAAAAGTGGGGTACGACAAGGAGATCCGTTATCTCCTTTGATTTTTGTGCTGGCCACCGACCTCCTTCAAGATGTCATTAATGATGCTTTTGCTCAAGGCCTTATTCAGCTTCCTTTCCCGTGTGCCACCCAGAAAGAGTACCCGGTCATTCAATACGCCGACGACACAATTATGGTTCTCCCGGCTTGTGAAACACAAGATGCCACGATCAAGCAAATTTTGTCTGATTATGCTACTTCCATTGGCCTTAAAATCAACTTCCAAAAATCCACTCTCATCCCAATCAATTGTGATGACTCTCTCACCAACAACATTGCCCAAATCTTTGGCTGCATGACCGGCAAAATGCCTTTTACTTACCTCGGGCTGCCTTTGGGGTCCACTCGGCCATCTGTTCAAGACTTGATGCCATTGGTTTCCAAAATGGAGCGCCGCCTCAAAGCTACTCTCAACATGATCTCATATGGAGCAAAACTTTCGTTACTAAACTCAGTGATCACTTCGCTGATAATTTTTGCTCTCTGCACACTCAAGCTCCCCATTACCATTATTGAGCTGATAGACAAGATCAGGAGGAAATGTCTTTGGACCAAAAAGACAGAGCAAGGGGAATCTTGTAACTCTCTGGCTGCTTGGAGCATGATTTGCAAGCCAAAAGAATGTGGTGGGATGGGCATTTTAGATCTCAGAACACAAAGTGATGCCCTGTTGCTTAAATATCTTCACAAGTTCTACAATCATTGGGACCTACCGTGGGTGGAACTAATCTGGAACACCTATTACACCTCGAAAATCCCACATGCAATGGATGCATGTGGGTTCTTCTGGTGGAGAGACATTACAAAGCTTATGCCCGTCTATAGAGGCATCACCAATGTAGCGCCCCGAGACCGATGTGTCAGGTGTCTTCCTGTTATTCGCTGTTGTTGCCATGTCATTTGCTTGCGTGTTGCATCTTGCCATGTCATCATGTGCATTGCATCATCATGTTTTCAAAACTTGCATTAGTCCGGGCCTCCCAGTTCCGTCCGTTCTCCGTTCTGAGCCCAGACACACTTGCACGCGCTCGCGGCATGTCCGAAATAGTATTTTATAAGTGGCCGGAAAATGTTCTCTAAATGGGATGAAAGTTGGTGTGTGGTCTTATTATAGTGTAGATAGACCTCCTGTCAAGTTTCATCGCATTCGGAGTTCGTTTGACGCCCCAACGATCAACTATAGCGACAATATAGTCAGTCAAACGTCGGACATTTTCGGTCTCCGGAAACAGTCGCCGGGCCTCTCTTCTCTTCTCTCAACCTGAGACCTTCTACACAGTCCACTACCTACCACCAGGCCTAACCTAGGCTCTCTCGTTAGTCCGCGGACCTCCTCGCGCGCGCGTCCGGAAGTTGTCCCGAACCCGACCCGGGGAGTCGTCACCATTGGGTCCGGATCATCCCCAAACATCTACAAAACATCACCGTTTTCTTATTTGGACTCCCTAGCCTATTTTTCCTGACCGCCCGATTTTGATCGGAGGGACGAGTTAGCCCCTAACCTAACCAACTTGCTTTATATAGATCAACCACTAGTCTATTTTGCCAAACCCTAAATTCTAGGACTTTTGTCCTGCCGCCGCCGCCACACTCATCTCCTCCTCGGGATCCTCCCCAATCCAAATCCTCCTTGTTTTCCTCTCCTGCCAGATCCAACCAGCGGCCCTGACCATCTCCCTTGATTTCCGCCGCCACCCAACCAGTGCATCCCTCCCGATCCTCCAACCACAACGCCCGCAGCCTCCTCCCGGCCTTCGTCCGGCCAGCAATGCACGCCGCCGGCGGACCCAACAGACGAGCCTCGCCCCTGCCCTTTCCTTCCTCCTTGATCCTCTCGCTCTTTACTCATATCTCCCCTGTTTCTTCCTCTACAGGGACACCCACGCCATGGCACCTTGCTCGAGCTCTGCCTCATCTTCCCGGTTGGCCGCCTCCATGGGATCTTTTCCGACCATCCCCGTCGTTCGCCGGCCTCCCCAGCACCACTGAGCCGGCCCAAGTGCTGTGCTGAGCAGCCCAGCTTGATCCAGCCTTTGGCCCGCGTGGTGTTTTTCTTGTCTAGTGTATTTCTTTTTTTCCACAGGAATGTCTGTTTTGCAGAAAACCCATATTAGTTCATGCATTTAATTAATCATCAACCGTGCATCAGTTTAAAACAAACTTAATATGAAAGTTGCTTAGAGTTTTGTCTAGTTTCATAATATGTCATTTTCATCCATGTTTAAAATGCTTAAAATGCTGTTTGTTTAAATTTTCTCCTATGCCATGTTAAAATGCTTTATTTCATAACTAAATAACCGTAACTCAGAATTTAATAAACTTTATATGTAATTGGGGTAGAAAAATGCCTAGTTTAACATGGTGTACTTGTTTTGCATGTTTAATAACTCTAACATTGTGTTTAGGGCAGAACAGTACCAAACCTAATATATGCACATGAGGAGTTTCCGGACTTGTTGTTTTGTTGTTCCGGCCTCATTTAAACTTGCCTAGATAGGTAGTTTTCTTTTGCTTCACCCTCTTGCCATGTTTAACAACATTTAATATTGTTGGGTACATAAACAAGATCGAACTAAATAAGTCACGTGGTGTTTCGTCAATATGCAACGGGGTTGCATGTTGAGCTCCACTTAATTTGTAGGGTCGTTTGTGCATTTTGCCATGCCATGCCTCATTAAACCGGACATGCATCATACTTGTTTTCGCATCGTGCCATGCTGATGTGATGATTGTTTACTATGTTGTTTGCTTTCTTTTCGGTGTTGCTTCTTCGGGTTAGTTCCGATAATGTCGCGTTTGTGAGGATCCGTTCGACTTCGTCCGTTTGTCTTCTTCATGGACTCGTTCTTCTTCCTTGCGGGATCTCAGGCAAGATGACCATACCCTCGAAATCACTTCTATCTTTGCTTGCTAGTTGCTCGCTCTTTTGCTATGCCTATGCTGCGATACCTACCACTTGCTTTTCATGCCTCCCATATTGTTAAGCCAAGCCTCTAACCCACCTTGTCCGAGCAAACTGTTGTTTGGCTATGTTACCGCTTTGCTCAGCCCCTCTTATAGCGTTGTTAGTTGTAGGTGAAGATTGTAGTTTGTTCCTTGTTGGAACATGGATATTTGTTGGGATATCACAATATCTCTTATTTATATTAATGCATCTATATACTTGGTAAAGGGTGGATGGCTCGGCCTTATGCCTGGTGTTTTGTTCCACTCTTGCCGCCCTAGTTTCCGTCATATCGGTGTTATGTTCCCGGATTTTGCGTTCCTTACACGGTTGGGTTATTATGGGAACCCCTTGACAGTTCGCTTTGAATAAAACTCCTCCAGCAAGGCCCAACCTTGGTTTTACCATTCGCCACCTAGCCTTTTTCCCTTGGGAGTCGCGCATCCCGAGGGTCATCTTTATTTTAACCCCCCGGGACCAGTGCTTGTCTAAGTGTTGGTCCAAACTGAGCGAGGTCCGGTGGCTAACAGGGGCAACTCTGGGCTGGCCTACCCGACGTCTTGCTCATCCGGTGTGCCCTGAGAACGAGATATGTGTAGCTCCTATCGGGATTTGTCGGCACATCCGGGTGGTCTTGCTGGACTTGTTTTACCATTGTCGAGGATGTCTTGTAACTGGGATTCCGAGTCTGATCGGGTTGTCTTGGGAGAAGGAATATCCTTCGTTGACCATGAGAGCTTGTGATAGGCTAAGTTGGGACACCTCTGTAGGGATTTGAACTTTCGAAAGCCGTGCCCGCGGTTATGGGCAGATGGGAATTTGTTAATGTCCGGTTGTGGAGAACTTGACACTTAACTTAATTAAAATGCATCAACCGCGTGTGTAACCATGATGGTCTCTTCTCGACGGAGTCCGGGAAGTGAACACGGTGTTGGAGTTATGCTTGAACATAAGTAGTCCAGGATCACTTCTTGATCATAGATTCCCGACCGTGCTTTGCCTTCTCTTCTCGCTCTCATTTGCGTATATTAGCCACCAAATATGCTAGTCGCTTGCTGCAGCTCCACCTTATACCTTTTACCCTTCCTATAAGCTTAAATAGTCTTGATCGCGAGGGTGTGAGATTGCTGAGTCCCCGTGACTCACAGATACTTCCAAAACCAGTTTGCAGGTGCCGATGTTACCGAGCAGGTGACACAACCAAGCTCAAGGAGGAGCTCGATGAAGATCTTGTCCTTTGTGTTGTTTCCTTCTAGTTGATCAGTAGTGGAGCCTAGTTGGGACGATCGGGGATCTGTGTAGCATTTGGGGTAGTCTTCTTTTATTTTGGTTCCGTAGTCGGACCTTGAGTGTATCTGGATGAATGTAATGTTTTATTCATGTATTTTGTGAAGTGGCGATTGTAGGCCAACTATGTATCTCTTTCCCTTATGTATTACATGGGTTGTGTGAAGATTACCTCACTTGCGACATTTCTTTCAATGCGGTTATGCCTCTAAGTCGTGCTTCGACAGGTGGGAGATATAGACGCATCGAGGGCGTTACAACCAAAGTCACAATACAGGACGGCCGCAACACTTTGCTTTGGAAAGATCTTTGGATGGATACTATTCTTGCCTCTAGCTATCCCAGGGCCTTCTCGTTCACCAGAAATGAAGACATCTCTGTCCAAGCTCTCTTAACGGCTGACACGTTGGGGGAAACCTTCCAACTTCCTCTATCTAAACAGGCACATGCAGAGTTGATGGATCTACAGCAACTGTTGACACCTATCACCTTGGCCCACGGAGAGGACAGATGGATATGCATTTAGGCTAAAGGAGACTACACTGCTAGCCAATACTACTCCTACTATTTCAGAGAAATAAAAGCTCACCAAACATACAAATGGCTATGGAAATCAAAGGTCACCATGAAAATAAAAGTGTTTGGATGGCTCCTCCTCTCAGATAGACTCAACACACGAAACATGCTCAAGAGGAGACATTATAGCATTGGTGACAATCACACTTGCCTCCTTTGTAATTCACCTATTGAAGAAACTTTGGAACATCTATTCTTTACTTGTCCATTTAGCCAAGAATGCTGGTCACACCTACATATCGGCTGGACGACACATGGTACAAGACTTCAATGGATTGAACAAGCAAAAACTACGTGGAATCACCCTATGTTCATGGATATTTTCCTACAGGTGCTTGGAGCATATGGAAAGAGAGAACAATAAACACTTCAGAGGGATCTCACCTTTGAAATCATCCTGGCTGGCTAGGTTGAAAGAAGACCTCTCCCTTCTTCGCTACAGAGTGGGAGAAAAACTTACCCCCTTTTTGACCTCTTTTGTAGATAGTATCTAACTTTCTTTTTTCTGCCTCTTTTGTTTTTTTCCTCTTGTGTCCAACCCCCAGCTGTTCCATGGCAATGGATGTAAGGTTATGACTTTGTAAGACTTTTTGTCACTTTAGTTAATACATATAGTAGGAGCCTCTCCTACTGTTTCAAGTGTCAAAAAAATACCGCCGAATCAAAGTAAGACGTTGCTGGTATGCAGTATCACTATTATCGCCCACAACTCATTGTGTTCTACTCGTGCATATAAAATCTACGCATAGACCTGGCTCGGATGCCATTGTTGTGGAACGTAGTATTTCCAAAAACTTATATGATCACGCAAGATCTATCTAGGAGAATCATAGCAACGAGCGGGGAGAGTGTGTCCACGTAGCCTCGTAGACCAAAAGCAGAAGCGTTTAGTAACGCGGTTGATGTAGTCGAACGTCTTCGCGATCCAACCGATCCAAGCACCGAATGTATGATGCCTCCGCGTTCAGCACGCGTTTAGATCGATGACGTCCCTTGATCTCTTGATCCAGTTGAGGACGAGGGAGAGTTCCGTCAGCATGACGGTGATGATGAAGTTACCGGCATGGGGCTTCGCCTAAGCACTACGACGATATGACCGAGGTGTGTAACTATGGAGGGGGGCATCGCACATGTTTAAGAGAAACTTGTGTGTTCTAGGGTGCCCCCTGCCCCCGTATATAAAGGAGGGGAGGGGGAGGCCGGCAGACCATGTAGGGTGCACCAGGAGGAGGGAGTCCTACTAGGACTCCAAGTCCTAGTAGGATTCCACCTGGAGGAAAGGGGGAAGAAGGAAGGGCGAGGGGAAGGGAAGGAAAGGGGGGCACCGCCCCCTTCCCCTAGTCCAATTCGGACCCAAAGGGGGGCGGCCAGCCCCTTGTGGCCCTTCCTTTCTTCCCACTAAGGCCTATCAAGGCCCATTAGTTCCCCCAGGGGGTTCCGATAACCCTCCGGCACTCCGATAATTATCTGGTACCTCTCGGAACTCATTCGGTGTCCGAATAACATCGTTCAATATATCAATCTTTATGTCTCAACCATATCAAGACTCCTCGTCATGTCCGTGATCTCATCCAGGACTCTGAACAATATTCGGTCATCAAATACATAACTCATAATACAAATTGTCATCGAACGTTAAGCGTGTGGACCCTACGGGTTCAAGAACTATGTAGACATGACCGAGACACATCTCCGGTCAATAACCAATGGTAGAACCTGGATGCTCATATTGGCTCCTACATATTCTACGAAGATCTTTATCGGTCAAACCGCATAACAACATACGTTGTTTCCTTTGTCATCGGTATGTTACTTGCCCGAGATTCGATCGTCGGTATCATCATACCTAGTTCAATCTCGTTATCGGCAAGTCTCTTTACTTGTTTCGTAATGCATCATCCCACAACTAACTCATTAGTCACATTGCTTGTAGGGCTTATAGTGATGAGCATTACAGAGAGGGCCCAGAGATACCTCTCTAAAACACGGAGTGACAAATCCTAATCTCGATCTATGCCAATGATACGTCTCCATCGTATCTACTTTTCCAAACACTTTTGCCCTTGTTTCGGACTCTAACTTGCATGATTTGAATGGAACTAACCCGGACTGACACTGTTTTCAGCAGAATTGCCATGGTGTTATTTATGTGTAGAAACAAAAGTTCTTAGAATGACCTGAAACTCCATGGAGCGTATTTTTGGAAATAATAAAAAATACTGGCAAAAGATCAAGGCTAGGGGGCCCACACCCTAGCCACGAGGGTGGGGGCGCGCCTGCCCCCCTGGGCGTGCCCCCTACCTCCTGGGCCCCATGGAGCTCTTCCGACCTCAACTCCAACTCTATATATTCACTTTCGGGGAGAAAAGAATCAGAGAGAAAGATTCATTGCGTTTTACGATACAGAGCCGCCGCCAAGCCCTAAACTCTCTCGGGAGGGCTGATCTGGAGTCCGTTCGGGGCTCCGGAGAGGGGAATCTGTCGCCATCGTCATCATCAACCATCCTCCATCACCAATTTCATGATGCTCACTGCCGTGCGTGAGTAATTCCATCATAGGCTTGCTGGATGGTGATGGGTTGGATGAGATTTATCATGTAATCGAGTTAGTTTTGTTAGGGTTTGATCCCTAGTATCCACTATGTTCTGAGATTGATGTTGCTATGACTTTGCTATGCTTAATGCTTGTCACTAGGGCCCGAGTGCCATGATTTCAGATCTGAACCTATTATGTTTTCATGAATATATGTGAGTTCTTGATCCTATCTTGCAAGTCTATAGTCACCTACTATGTGTTATGATCCGGTAACCCTGAAGTGACAATAATCGGGACCACTCTCGGTGATGACCGTAGTTTGAGGAGTTCATGTATTCACTATGTGTTAATGCTTTGGTCTGGTACTCTATTAGAAGGAGGCCTTAATATCCCTTAGTTTCCGCTAGGACCCCGCTTCCACGGGAGGGTAGGACAAAAGATGGCAGTGGCAGACGGCAAAGAACCTGCACTTTGCCATCAGTGGCAGACGGCAAAGAATCTGCCATGTAGTGACATGTAGATGACATCATACGGCGGACGGCAAAGACCCTAGCAATTTTGCCGTCAGCAGCGGATGGCAAAGGCCTGCCGTTAGCCACTTAACGGACTGACAGCGCAATTATTGCCGTCCGCTCTCTTTGCCGTCCGCCGCGGATGGCACCGGGCCTTTGCCGTCCGCCGCCAGGAAGCAGACGGCAAAGTAGCTGTTTACCGTAGCCTACTTTGCCGGAGCCTTTTGCCGTCCGCGGCTGACGGCAAAGGCCTTTGCCGTCCGCCGTTCATGCCTTTGCCGTCCGCCGTGGCAGACGGCAAAGTAGCTGATTCCTGTAGTGCTTCTGCTGTGCATGATACTTATGATGAAACTACTTCTATGCTTGATACTACTATGCCACTTGGTGAATTTCTTGATGAACAACTTGCTAGGGCCAGAGAGAATGAAATTATTGAAACTGATAATATTGATGAAAGTGATGATGAAGACTCTCCCCCTAATAAATATGAATTGCATGTTGTTCCTAAGGGTTATGTTATGGATGAAGAAGCTACTAGAGCTATTTTAGCTTGCAATGATAGATATGATCTAAAGAGGTTATTAGCTAAATGGAAGTAGCAATCCCTTAATGCTAGAATGAAACATGACCCTGCTTTTGCTACTTCACCTATCTGTGTTACTGATAAGGATTATGAATTCTCTGTTGATCCTGATATAGTTACTTTGGTTGAATCTGATCCTTTTTATGGCTATGAATCTGAAACTGTTGTGGCACATCTTACTAAATTAAATGATATAGCCACCCTGTTCACTAATGATGAGAGAACTCGCTACTTTTATATCCTTAAAATATTTCCGTTCTCATTAAAGGGTGATGCTAAGATATGGTTTAATTCTCTTGATCCTGGTTGTGTGCATAGTCCCCAGGATATGATTTATTACTTCTTCGCTAAATATTTCCCTGCTCATAAGAAACAAGCTGCTTTAAGGGATATATATAATTTTGTGCAACTTGAAGAAGAGAGTCTCCCACAAGCTTGGGGGAGGCTTCTCCAATTACTTAATGCTTTGCCTGATCATCCTCTTAAGAAAACTGAAATACTTGATATCCTTTATAATGGACTAACCGATGCTTCCAGAGATTACCTGGATAGTTGTGCTGGTTCTGTTTTCAAGGAAAGAACACCGGATGAAGTTGAAATTCTATTAAATAATATGTTGACTAATGAAAATTATTGGACACTTCCTGAGCCTATTCCTAAACCAACTCAGAAGAAGAGAGGTGTTCTATTTCTCAGTCCTGAAGATATGCAAGAGGCAAAGAAATCCATGAAAGAAAAGGGTATTAAAGCTGAAGATGTTAAGAATTTACCTCCTATTGAAGAAATACATGGTCTTAATTTACCGCCTATCGAAAAAAATGCATAATTTTAATCCATCTCCTATTAAAGAAATACATGGCCTTGATAACCCGACACAGGTAGTAAAGGTAAATTCTCTCTATAGATATGATAAAGCTGAAATCCCATTTACTAAGTTTGCTAGCCCATGGTTAGATGAGTTTGATAAATTTATGGTTAAGCAAGAAGACTTCAATGCTTATTTTGGTAGAGAATTAAAACGCAGTGCTGATATGCTTGAACACTTGGGTGATTATATGGCTAATGTCAAAGGTGAACTTAAACTTATTAGTAAACATGCTTCTATGGTTACCACTCAAGTACAACAAGTACTTAAAGCTCAAAATGATTTGCTCAATGAATTGAATAGTAAGAATAATGATTTTGCTGTTAGAGTGGCTACTAGAACTGGTAAAATGACTCAGGAACCTTTGTATCCTCAAGGCCACCCTAAGAGAATTGAGCAAGATTCTCAAAGAAATAATATAGATGCACCTAGTCCTTCTAAAATGAAGAAAAAGAAAAATGATAGGACTTTGCATGCTTCTAGTGAACCTATTGCTGAAACACCTGAGAATCCAAATGATATTTCTATTTCTAATCCTGAAACACAATCTGGTAATGAACCTGAACCTAGTGATAATGTTAATAATGATGTTCATGTTGATGCTCAACCTAGTAATGATAATGATATAGAAATTGAACCTGCTGTTGATCTTGATAACCCATAGTCAAAGAATCAATGTTATGATAAGAAAGACTTTGTTGCTAGGAAACACGGTAAGGAAAGAGAGCCTTGGGTTCAGAAACCCATGCATTTTCCTCCCAAACCATCCAAGAAAAAGGATGATGAGGATTTTGAGCGCTTTGCTGAAATGATTAGACCTATCTTTTTGCGTATGTGATTAACTGATATGCTTAAGATGAATCCTTATGCTAAGTACATGAAAGAAATTGTTACTAATAAAAGAAAGATACCGAAAGATGAAATTTCCACCATGCTTGCTAATTATAATTTTAAGGGTGGAATACCAAAGAAACTTGGAGATCCAGGAGTACCCACTATACCATGCTCCATTAAAAGAAATTATGTTAAAACTGCTTTATGTGATGTTGGAGCCGGTGTTAGTGTTATGCCTCTCTCTTTATATCGTAGACTTGATTTGAATAAGTTGACACCTACTAAAATATCTTTGCAAATGGCTGATAAATCAACTGCTATACCTGTCGGTATTTGTGAGGATGTGCCTGTTGTGGTTGCAAACGTTACTATTTTAACAGATTTGTTGTTCTTGATATTCCCGAGGACGATAGTATGTCTATTATTCTTGGAAGACCCTTTTTGAATACTGCAGGGGCTGTTATTGATTGCAACAAAGGCAATGTCACTTTACATGTTAATGGTAATGAGCATACGATACACTTTTCGAGGAAACAACCTCAAGTCCACAGTATCAATTCTATTGGAAAAATTCCATCAATTATTTTTGGAGGCTTTGAATTTCCTCTTCCTACTGTCAAGAAGAAATATTATATTCTTATTGTTGGGGATGTGCATATCCCCGTTGAGGTAACCTAGTGTTATACGAAAATTCTCCGGTTCCATGTTATTCGGAATGAGTTTGTTAACAAGACTTGATCAACCTTGTTAGTGGATTCCTTTTGATGATCATGAGATGGATGAATTTAGAAAACACAACTCTGTGTGCCCTCTTTTTAATTTCTGTTATCTATGTTAAATAAAGTAAAAATACTAATTTCTGTCTGTTTTCTGATTATCCATGCAATATAAAAATACCCTGAAAATAAAAGTTCTCCAAATGCCCTGAAATTTAAATATGATTTTTTCTGGAATATTTGAGAATATTTGGCACTGAGAACACATCAGAGGGGCATGCACCTGGCCACGAGGATGGAGGGTGCGCCCTACCCCCTGGGCGCGCCCCCTGCCTCGTGGGCCCACGGTGGCCCTCCTCCACTTATTCCTGCACCCACACACTCCTTCCTCCCACAAACACCATTATCCAGCTCAAGCACGAGTTCTAGCTCATTTTGCTGCGATTTTTGATCTCCTTGCTCAAAGCATCCTCACAAAACTGCTTTGAGGGATTGTTCCTTGGTATGTGACTCCTCCATTGGTCCAATTAGTTTTTGTTCTAGTGCTTTATTCATTAAAAATTTGTGCTGCCTAGGTGGCCCTGTTCTTGAGCTTGCATGTCAAATTTATGTGGTTCCAAGTAGTTTTGATGCATGATATAGGCTCTAGGCACTTGTAGGAGTAGTTGCTATCAATTTCATTGAGTTGGGCTCACTTTCATTTGAACTTACTAAAAATTTCAGAATTTTTCAGAAAATAATGAAGAGATTTTTGAGGGGCTCATCGAGCCGAAGCTCGAAGGAAAAGCAAAATGAAGAAGCAAAGAAGCCCAAATATAATCTGCCTCGCATCACGGAGGTTCGGCCGTGTGAATGGCCTTGTGATGATTTCTTGAGAGCAGCCGGGATTTATGATGATTTCTATGAATTGGCTGAGAATGCAGGCCTCACCGCCTTCCACCACGACCAATGCGAACAGTACCTCTTACTCACCAATATCTTTGTGCAAAACTTTCATTTCCATGCTAGGAGCTCACCACCTATGGTGGAGTTTTATTTATATGATGAGCATAAGGAGATGTCACTTCGTGATTTTTGTCGGGTTTGTTTGATCCCTTTCGAGGGCATCATAAAGGAACCACATCGCGGCGATGTGGATGGGTTTATTAATACCATCACTGTAGGGGAAACGAGGAAGGTTTCCGATGCACGAACTACTAGCATACAATTTCTTGTTCTACGTTACTTTGCTATATTTGCTAGTAGATGCTTAATTGGGCGCGGAAACTGTGGAAACCTGAGTGCCCCTGATATTGTTATTTTGTGCCATGCCTTATTTCGTGATGATACATTCATCATGGGTACTATTGTTGCAAAGCGGCTAAATCTTAATCGTACTAAGGGCCCCGTCTTTGGAGGCATCTTTGCCTCGCGCCTACCTGCACATTTTAACATACCTATTAGGCATTATGGGAAGGAAGAAAAATTGCCGCCTCCTGTTTAGTTAGATTATAAGAGTATGGTAGCACACGATTTTATTGTTAAGAATAGGGGAAATGAGCTCAAATACAAATTGTTCTTTGATAAATATCATCATGAGACTATTACCCTGCCTGCTCCTTCCTTGTTTGATTTATCTAAAGGCAAGTACCTTGTTCTGTTGGAGGCTATTCACGCCTACCAGAACCCTACATCAGCCACAGAGCCAAAGTCGGAACCACAAGTTGATCCTCCACGAAAGTCTAATTACCATTGGGATCCGGAGAAGATTGCCAACCAGTGGCAATCAGAGTCTTCTTCTTCCCAGTATGACCCCAACTATTAATATGGATATCCGCCAGGCCATCCGTGGCCATAGACCAACTTAGGCCAAAAGCCTAAGCTTGGGGTAGTATGTATTTCCCACCGACATTACATTCATGTTCACACACTCATTGCTAGATGTTGGTGCTCATACTTTTTCATTCTATCATCCATGCTAGTTTATTTTCTTTTTTTATGCTTTCTTCTTGTGTGTTTAATAAACCTTAAGAAAAACCAAAAAAATAGTTGTAACTTTTAGCTAGTTTTAATTTCCATGCTTGTAGTAGTAATTAAAAACAAAACCCAAAAAGATTTCCCGTTCTTCTTTTGCTTGTTGGGAGCTTTCCCGTGTAAATAGTTTTACTTCTTTTCTTTTCTTTGGGGGTCGATGGGAGAAGACCATAATGAAATTGTTGAAGTGGCTCTTATATGCTTTATTGTTGATTTAACCAAGAGACCATATTGCCTTGTCTTCTCCTGTTTATTGAATGTTCGCAGATTCCAGCTTAGTCCAATGCACGTGCACTATTATTATTATCCACATTGTTCGGTCGTGCAAGTGAAAGCCAATTATGACGATATATGATGGACTGATTGAGATGGGAGAAGCTGGTATGAACTCGACCTCTCTTGTTTTTGTAAATATGATTAGTTCATCGTTCCTGATTCAGCCTATTATGAATAAACATGTTTGCAATGACAACTAGAGATCATAGTTTCTTGTGCCATGCTTAATTAGCTAGGAGCTTATAATGGTTTACCTTGCGTGCCAACATGATATTAAAATGGTTGTGATGTGGTATGATAGGGTGGTATCCTATTTTGAACGATTCGAGTGGCTTGACTTGGCACATGCTCACGCATGTAGTTGAAACAAAATCAACATAGCCTCTATGATATTTATGTTCATGGTGCATTATATCCTACTCATGCTTGCATTCGGTGTTGATTAATTTTAATGCATGTTCATGACTGTTGTCGCTCTCTAGCTGGTCGCTTACCAGTCTTTTTCTAGCCTTCACCTGTACTAAGAGGGAATACTGCTTGTGCATCCAATCCCATAAACCCCAAAGTTATTCCGTATGAGTCCACCATACCTACCTATATACGGTATCTACCTGCCGTTCCAAGTAAATTTGTATGCGCCAATCTCTAAACCTTCAAATAAATATCTTGTTTTGTATGCTCGAATAGCTCATGTATCAACTAAGGCTGTCCGTATATTCCATGTTAGGCGGGTTATTCTCAAGAGGAGTGGACTCCGCTCCTCACTCACGAGAAAGTGGCTGGTCACCAGGAGGCCCAGTCCCATGCTTTATGCAAATCAAATCAAAATAATTGCAAACAAAACTCCCCCTGGGACTATTGTTAGTTGGAGGCACTCGTTGTTTCGAGCAAGCCATGGATTGATGCTTGTTGGTGGAGGGGGAGTATAAACTTTACCATTCTGTTTGGGAACCGCCTATAATGTGTGTATCATGGAAGATATCGCCATCTCTTGGTTGTTATGTTGACAATGAAAGTATGCCGCTCAAAATATTATTCATAAATATTTCAAAACCGAGCTCTGGCACCTCTACAAATCCCTGCTTCCCTCTGTGAAGGGCATGTCTATTTACTTTCATGTTGAGTCATCATCCTCTTATTAAACAGCACCAGTTGGAGAGTACCACTGTCATTTGCATTCATTACTATTAGTTTACATTGAGTATCACTTGACTGGATCTCTTTTACCATGAATTACAATGTCTAGTCAGCCCTTGATCTTTAAAGGTGCTCTACATTTATGTTTTGCGGTCTTAGAAAGGGCACGCGAGATACCATCTTGTTATATCATATTATGATTATTTTGAGAAAGTGTTATCATCTGAGATTTATTATTATTGCTCGCTAGTTGATTATGCCATTGATATGAGTAAACATGAGACCTATGCGTTATTGTGAATATGGTTAGTCTATAATCTTTGCTGAAAAATTGAATGCTGGCTTTACATATTTACAACAACAAGCGCAAATAGAGTTTGTAAAAGTTTTTCTTTATCACTTTTAGTTTGTCAACTGAATTTCTTGAGGACAAGCAAAGGTTTAAGCTTGGGGGAGTTGATACTTCTCCGTCGTATCTACTTTTCCAAACACTTTTGCCCTTGTTTTGGACTCTAACTTGCATGATTTCAATGGAACTAACCCGGACTGACGCTGTTTTCAGCAGAATTGCCATGGTGTTATTTATGTGCATAAACAAAAGTTCTCGGGATGACCTGAAACTCCACGGAGCATATTTTTGGAAATAATAAAAAATACTGGCAAAAGATCAAGGCCAGGGGCCCCACACCCTAGCCACGAGTGTGGGGGCGCGCCTGCCCCCCTGGGCGCTCCCCCTACCTTGTGGGCCCCCTGGAGCGCCTTCAACCTCAACTCCAACTCTATATATTCACTTTCAGGGAGAAAAAATCAGAGAGAAAGATTCATCGCGTTTTACGATACGGAGCCGCCGCCAAGCCCTAAACTCTCTCGGGAGGGCTGATATGGAGTCCGTTCGAGGCTCCGGAGAGGGGAATCCGTCGCCATCGTCATCATCAACCATCCTCCATCACCAATTTCATGATGCTCACCGCCGTGCGTGAGTAATTCCATCGTAGGCTTGCTGGACGGTGATGGGTTGGATGAGATTTATCATGTAATCGAGTTAGTTTTGATAGGGTTTGATCCCTAGTATCCACTATGTTCTAAGATTGATGTTGCTATGACTTTGCTATGCTTAATGCTTGTCACTAGGGCCCGAGTGCCATGATTTCAGATCTGAACCTATTATGTTTTCATGAATATATGTGAGTTCTTGATCCTATCTTGCAAGTCTATAGTCACCTACTATGTGTTATGATCCGGCAACCCCGAAGTAACAATAATCGGGACCACTCCCGGTGATGACCGTAGTTTGAGGAGTTCATGTATTCACTATGTGTTAATGCTTTGGTCCGGTACTCTATTAAACGGAGGCCTTAGTCTCCCTTAGTTTCCTCTAGGACCCCGCTACCACGGGAGGGTAGAACAAAAGATGTCATGCAAGTTCTTTTCCATAAGCACGTATGACTATATTCGGAATACATGCCTACATTACATTGATGAATTGGAGCTAGTTCTGTGTCACCCTAGGTTATGACTGTTACATGATGAACCACATCCGGCATAATTCTCCATCACTGATCCATTGCCTACGAGCCTTCCATATATTGTTCTCCGCTTATTTACTTTTCTGTTGCTATTGTTACAATCATTACAAAATACCAAAAACATTACTTTTGCTATCGTCACCACTACTATCATATTACTTTGCTACTAAATACTTTGCTGCAGATATTAAGTTTCCAGGAGTGGTTGAATTGACAACTCAGCTGGTAATACTTGAAAATATTCTTTGGCTCCCCTTGTGTCGAATCAATAAATTTGGGTTGAATACTCTACCCTCGAAAACTGTTGGGATCCCTTATACTTGTGGTTTATCAGCCATCTCAACAAACACCATCGGAGACACCTGTAGAGGATCTTTATAATCACCCAGTTACGTTGTGACGTTTGATAGAACACAAGGTGTTTGTCCGGTATTCGGGAGTCGCATAATCTCATAGTCAGAGGAACGTGTATAAGTTATGAAGAAAGCAATAGCAATAAAACTAAACGATCATTTATGTTAAGCTAACGAATGGGTCTTGTCCATCACATCATTCTATAATGATGTGATCCCGTTCATCAAATGACAACACATGTCTATGGCCAGGAAACTTATCCATCTTTGATTAACGAGCTAGTCTAGTAGAGGCATACTTGGGACACTCTGTTTGTCTATGTATCCACACATGTACTAAGTTTCCGGTTAATACAATTCTAGCATGAATAATAAACATTTATTATGATATAAGGAAATATAAATAACAACTTTATTATTGCCTCTAGGGCATATTTCCTTCAGAGTCAATAATCTAGTTTACATCATAATGAATTTAACACCCATAGAGTTCTAATGTTGATCATGTTTTGCTGATGGAAGAGGTTTAGTCAACGGGTCTGCCACATTCAGATCCGTGTGAACTTTGCAAAGCTCTATGTCTCCTTCCTTGATGTAATCACAGATGGAGTTGAAACGATGTTTGATATGCTTGATCTTTTTGTGAAACCTGGGCTCCTTGGAAATGGCAATGGCTCCAGTGTTCTCACAATGGATAGTCATGGGATTCGATGCACTAGAAACCACTCCTAGATCGGGCATGAACTCCTTCATCAAGACTCCTTCCTGCGTCGCTTCTGAAGCAGCTATATATTTATTTCGCCTCACATGTAGATGCTGCTACCACATTCTACTTGGAGCTACTCCAACTGACCGCTCTACCATTCAAAACAAATACGTATCCGGTTTGAGACTTCGAGTCATCAGGATCAGTGTCAAATCTAGCATCAACGTAACCCTTTACGACGAGCTCTTTATCAAGTCCATAAATAAGAAACATTTCCTTAGTCCTCTTTAGGTACTTAAGGATATTTTTGACCGTTGTCTAGTATTCAACTCCTGGATCACTCTGGTACCTCCCAGCAAAACTTATGGCAAGGCACACAACATGGCATACATGATAGAACCTATGGTCGAGTCACAGGGGACGACTTTCATCCTTTCTCTTTCTTCTGCCGTGGTCGAGCTTTGAGTCTTACTCAACTTCACACCTTGCAACACAGGCAAGAACCCCTTCTTTGATTGACCCATTTTGAACTTCTTCAAAACCTTGTCAAGGTATGTACTTTGTGAAAGTCTAATCAGGTGTCTTGATCTATTTCTATAGATCTTGATGCCCAATATGTAATTAGCTTCACCGAGGTCTTTCGTACAAAAACTCTTATTTAAATAACCCTTTATGCTTTCCAGAAATTCTATATCATTTCCAATCAATAATATGCCATCCACATACAATATTATGTAAATTCTATAGAGCTCCCAGTCACTTTCTTTTAAATACAACCTTCTCCATAAGCTTGGATAAATCCGAAAGCTTTTATCACCTCATCAAAGCAAATATTCCAACTCCGAGATGCTTGCACCAGTCCATAAATGGACCGTTGGAGCTTGCATACCTTATTAGCATCCTTAGGATCGACAAAACCTTCTGGTTGCATCATATACAACTCTTCCTTAAGGAAACCATTAAGGAACACTGTTTTGACATTCATCTGCCAGATTTCATAATTGAAAAATGCAGTAAGTGCTAACGTAATCGTAACAGACTCCAACATCGCTACAGGTGGGAAATTATCATCTTAGTCAACCCCTCGAACTTGTCGAAAAACTCTTTGCGACAAGTCGAGCTTTAGAGACAGTGACATTACCATCAATGTCCATCTTTTTCTTAAAGATCCATTTGTTCTCAATGGCCTTTCAGTCATCAGGTTAGTCTACCAATGTCCATACTTGGTTTTCACACATGGATCCTATCATGATTTCATGGCCTCAAGCCAGTTTTCGGATTCTGGGCTCATCATTGCTTCTTCGTACTTCGTAGGTTCACCGTTGTCCAACAACACCAGGATAGGATTGCCATACCATTCAGGGGCAGTACATGTCCTGCTCGACCTACGAAGTTTAGTAGTAGCTTGATTCAAAGTTTCATGATCATCATCATTAGCTTCCTCTCTGCACTACTAGGGAAAAGCCTAGCAGCAGCATGAGTTTTGGGCCTCTCAGTAGCGCGGGGACCGGCGCTACTAATAAGGCGCTACAGCTAATGTATAGCAGTAGCGCATGTTGTCCCACGCTGCTGCTATACATGAATAGCTGTAGCGCTCTTTAGAAAAGGGCGCTACTGATATTATCTGCAGTGCTGTTTACTGGGAAGCGCTACTGGTAAGGCGGCGCTACTGCTAATTTTTTCCCCTCGCTACTACTAGTTTTATTAGTTTTTTTCTCTGCATATTTGTTTTGTATTTGAATAGGCTTTATACAATAATCTTTAGCATATCATACACATACAAATGTAATCATAGCATATACATACAATTAGTCTCATCAAATCATGTCATCATCATAATCATCATCCAACACAAAGTGGTCTCTCGTCATCATCTCGAAAATAGCGATACAAGTCTCGATTACTTGCAAATACATCGTCATCCATCTAAACAATTGTCGTCGTCCACCTCCGTGACCACCAGTCTAGTAGTCCTGAGTTTGTTAGGAAGTCGTTGCCTCTTTGCTTTCGGTTCTACACCGGCTCCACTCCCCGAGGCAGTGCCGGTCTCAGTCTCAGCACCGGTCTCGATGCCGGTCTGAGTCTCAGCGCCGGTCTGAGTCTCAGCACTGGTCTGCGTGTTGGTCTCAGTCCCCGATGCCACCGGTGGGCCCAGCAACAACATCGATTGATTGTCGGCAAGGCTAAAAAATTCGTCTGCCGCCCGGTAGATGTCGTCGCAATCACTAGAACCCTGTCCTTCATCGTTGCTAGCCATGTTTCCTATGATTAAATCTAGTCAATTAATTCTAGACCTAATAAAATGAATAATGACATAAAAAGGCCTATTGTTTTGCAGGAGTGTTGACTTCTTCCTGGTGCGGCAAATCCCGGGCACTCGATATGTCCTAGTTTGTAGCACAAGTCATGCCGAAATTCACGGAAAATTTTGGCATGACCTTTGCTAAAAAGTGGACAAATCAAGAACCTGAAATTTGCCAGAACAGAAATGAATCAACATTCCGGCAAAACATAGGCCACTCAACATCATTCCCTGGAAACAACAAAGCCACTTGGGCACAATCGAACAACTTCAATGAAAACATATAACATGAGCAAACACTATTGAGGAATTTGCATATAACATGGTCACTTCAATGAAAAGATATAATCTACAATAATGGAATATGCAAATGAACATCAATGACATATATCATATAAAAATAGTCTTGTTTTTTGTTTACATAGCAACAGTTAGTTTGACCAAGTTTTTGAAAATAAAACAATTCTGTTTTTTGTTTATAGCTAAATGCCATAGCTACTATTTTTTATTTATAGCTAAATACTTTTGTTTTTTGTCTAAAGCTAAAAGTCTAGGAACTCCATTTTCTCTAACCCTTCTGACCTCACCAAAATTTCCACATCAAGACCTTAGTACCTACACCCAATATCTTCAAAAATATTCAGGTCCATAGTCCAAATAATTCAAATTTCATTTGAATGAAATTTGGAACAAATTCAGGTCCGTAGTCCAAATATTTTTTATAGCTAAGTGTTTTTGTTTATAGCCTCTGTTAATTTAAATCTAAATGCTACTATTATTTATATACCCTCTATTAGTTTAAAGCTAAATGGAATTACTGTTTAGGCATTTTCATAAAAATTGCCCTAGCTAATTTCCTAAAAAAATTGCTAATCATTTTTCCTAAATGCTATAAAATGCCTACTGCCCTAAAAAATCTAGGGTTCATATGAACACCTAGGGTTCATATGAACACAGTATCAACATATATATGAATTGCCCTAGCAGAGAGAGAGAGGAGGGTAGGGGACAGGAGAGGCAGAGCCTTACGTCAGCAGCGAGGGCAGGCTCTGGCTCGGGCGGCGGCGGTGAGGTCGAGGGCGGCGGCTGTGATCTCGAGGGAGACGACGGTGAGGTCGACGATGGCCTCGGGCGGCGGTTGTGAGGTCAAGGGCGGCCTCGGGCGGCGGCGGTGTGGTCGAAGGCGGCGGGCGGTGGCGGTGTGGTTGAAGGCGGCCTCGGGCGGTGGCGGTGTGGTCGAAGGCAGTAGGACGACGGCGGCGATGGAGCAGTTGGGGGACAGGGGGCCGGGAGTAGAGAGGGGGGGAAAGGACTTAGTGAAATTTTGAGCTCGGGCTGCCGGGATTTGAGTCAAACTAGCAGTAGCGTGTTTTGCCGAAACGCGCTATAGCTAAGATAGCTATAGCGTGTCCCAAAGAAACGCGCTACAGCTATTCCTTTCTATTTTATTTTTCCTTTTCTTTTTCTTTTGTTTTCTTTACATTTTCTTTTTTTCATTTCTCCTTTTTCTATTTCTTTCATTTTCATTTACTTTTCTACTTATTTTTCTATTTATTTTATTTTTCATAGCAGTAGCGCTCTACAGCATAAACGCGCTGCTACAAAGTTTTTAGTAGTAGCGTGCTTCTGGGTGAACCGCTACTACTATTCCTAGCCTACCGGCATTAGTGAGGGAATTTTAGTAGTAGCGCTTTTCCGTGGAGACGCGCTACTGCTAAAACAATGGTTGTAGCGTGGTTTTGTAACAAGCGCTACTACTAAGTAGCGCTAGCGCCGAGTTTTGACCAACGCTACTGCTATACCTCTGTGTATAAGGTTTTCCCTAGTAGTGCTGGCTGGTGTAGGCATCATGAGAACTTCTTTCTGCGATGCTCTACTCTCCAATCCCTCGGGGAAGACTGTCTCGAGGGTCCTATATGCGAAGAGATTTGATCGACATCATTAGAGAGGGATATTCCTAGCAATGCCATCAACTTTGTTTAGGTTATTGTCTCCTCAAGGTTAAACAATCACCGGAATGATAGATTTATTTGACCATCATACAACAGAATCATGATGACCACGTTAGAGGATCCTAACGATGGCAAAGAGCGAATGGAAAGATGTAGGAAGAAGTTGATAACCTAAACTAGGATGCATCGTCCATCCACTATAGCGTGTCCCATCCCCAGACATATCAATTCTTAATGCGCAGAAACGGGTGCCAGAACTAAGAGCTCAGGCTGAGTCGGCCAAGATCATGCCCCTATAGGTATTTTGTGTGATAAAATCTAGCCAATGTCCATCACTATTTTAGAGGATCTTCCAAATCCATTTGAGAAGGCAGTATTTATAAGCTTGATATTCAAATACCTATACACCTTGGTATTTTCTTTCTTATTAAGCGCTAGAGAGATTATTATCTTTGCCTAATAATAGTACTGATTCATGCAACAAATGCAAAGATGTTTCTATTAGAAAATATTTCCATCCTATTAAGATAATACAAATGAGAAATCTAATCATGAATTTCAAACAACATATTATCATGGACATCTAGATGAGGATGAGAAAATAATGAAAAATATGCTTAGAAATTGTCTAACTCATGGACTAGATGGTTGGCTAAATTTTCACACAATTTATGTTCGATAGAATCATATATCCAGAAACATGTTAGAGTGAGTTGCAAAACATGTTAGAGTGAGTTGCGAGTGGACATTTATGACCATGACACAATTTCAAGTAAAGAAGCTTTTGAACAACTTGTGTCCAATGACATACCGAAGGAGGTCCAACTATAAAAAACATAAACTCTATCAAGTTTAAATGCCAAGATTGCTATGCTTCATTTAGCTCTCATACTGTTTTTATTGGTCAACTTGTTGAAGAAAATAAAGATCAACTTAATGTCATCGATGCTTTGAGACAAGGCATAAGATTGCTTGACGCAATGCAACATTGTGCCTGCCTGGCTCCTGCGGAGAAGCCCCTCGCTCAACCCCTCCCGGCTCTATGCTTTGCCACTCCAGCTACCAATTACTGTCCAAAGGCGAGTGGATGGAAGCGTTGTTGATATCACTATGAGACAGACACACAAGGAGTGGGGCGCTCTTGGTTATTAGGATCAGATAGCTTTCACTCCATCTGACCTCCCAAAAAGCAGTGGCCAAGATGAATTTACCATCATCTGAGTAGGTCGTAGGAAGTGTGAGGCCAACTCCACCGCGCAACCCCATCCTGTCCGGGTGAGTCTGTTTGGGGTAGAACGGATGAATAGCGCGGCCCAACGCGCGGCCTCAAACGGACAAATGTCTGGATTCCGTCCGTTTTCGACCCATCCCCGGCCCAAACTTGCACCAAGTTTGGGGTGAAACAGAAATCGCACAGACGGGCTCGCCTCACACCCTTGTCCCCCCGTGGCCCGCCTGTCTAGGACACTAGCAGTCCCTTCGCTTCCAACTCCTCCACCCCCTCTCCCCGCCCCGCCCCACCGCTAGCGCCGCCGCTATTCTCTGGCCGCCTCCTCACCGTGCAGCCCTTGGCCGTCCATACGAAACCACATCTCAACATGGCCTCCACCACGCCCGCGCTTTCGCCATAGTTTTGGCCGTCGATCGGAGGAGGTTTGGCCGTCGCCGTTGTAGCCAACGGTAGAGGGGATACGACCGCCGGCGACGTACCACGGCGGCCACGGCAGCTTCCGACGAGTCCTCCAGAGCGACCAGTAGTCGGCCGCCAGCCACCCCTATTGCATCGAGGTGATCATCGCGGCCTCTTTGCCACCACAACCGCAAGGTGTTCGACACTTTGCCCACAAAGGTATGGACAATGGAGATGAATTTTTATTCCACCACTTCATTTGTTCATCAGATGATTTGTCGTCGGATGATGAAGATCTTGTGGTGGTTGCACTAGTCGTTCACGACCACATTCAACGGCAGCTTCCTCGGTACAGGGGGTCATGATAACCCACAAGTATAGGGGATCGCAACAGTTTTCGAGGGTAGAGTATTCAAACCAAATTTATTGATTCGACACAAGGGGAGCCAAAAAATATTCTCAAGTATTAATAGTTGAGTTGTCAATTCAACCACACCTGAAAGACTTAATATCCGCAACAAAGTATTTAGTAGCAAAGTAATATGATAGTAGTGGTAACGGTGGCAAATGTAACAGTAGCGGTTTCATAGTGATTGTAATAGTGGCAACGTAAAAGTAATTAAGCAAAGATCAATATGTGAAAATCTCGTAGGTAATGGATCAGTGATGGATAATTATGTCGGATGCGATTCCTCATGCAACAGTTATAACATAGGGTGACATAGAACTAGCTCCAGTTCATCAATGTAATGTAGGCATGTATTCCGAATATAGTCATATGTGCTTATGGAAAAGAACTTGCATGAAATCTTTTGTCCTACCCTCCCATGCCAGCGGGGTCCTATTGGAAACTAAGGGATATTACGGCCTCCTTTTAATAGAGTACCAGACCAAAGCGTTAACACTTAGTGAATACAAGAACTCCTCAAACTACGGTCATCACCGGTAAGTATCCCGATTATTGTCACTTCGGGGTTGCCGGATCATAACACATAATAGGTGACTATAGACTTGCAAGATAGGATCAAGAACTCACATATATTAATGAAAAAATAATAGGTTCAGATCTGAAATCATGGCACTCGGGCCCTAGTGACAAGCATTAAGCATAGCAAAGTCATAGCAACATCAATCTCAGAACATAATGGATACTAGGGATCAAACCCTAACAAAACTAACTCGATTACATGATAAATCTCATCCAACCCATCACTGTCCAGCAAGCCTACGATGGAATTACTCATGCACGGTGGTGAGAATCATGAAATTGGTGATGGAGGAAGGTTGATGATGATGATGGCGACAGATTCCCCTGTCCGGAGCCCCGAACGGACTCCAGATCAGCCCTCCCGAGAGAGATTAGGGCTTAGCGGCGGCTCTGTATCGTAAAACACGATGAATCCTTCTCTCTAATTTTTTTCTCCCCGAACGTGAATATATAGAGTTGGAGTTGAGGTCGGTGGAGCACCAGGGGACCCATGAGGCAGGGGGCGCGCCTAGGGGGTAGGCGCGCCCCCACCCTGGTGGACAGGGTGTGGGCCCCCTGGCCTTGATTCTTTCGCCAGTATTTTTTTATATATTCCAAAAATATTCTCCGTTGATTTTCATGTCATTCCGAGAACTTTTGTTTCTGCACAAAAATAACACCATGGTTAGTTCCATTCAAACCATGCAAGTTAGAGTCCAAAACAAGGGCAAACGTGTTTGGAAAAGTAGATATGATGGAGACGTATCAACTCCTCTAAGCTTAAACCTTTGCTTGTCCTCAAGCAATTCAGTTGATAAACTGAAAGTGATAAAGAAAAACTTTTACAAACTCTGTTTGCTCTTGTGATTGTAAATATGTAAAGCCAGCATTCAAGTTTTCAGCAAAGATTATGAACTAACCATATTCACAATAACATTTAGGTCTCATGTTTACTCATATCAATGGCATAATAACCTAGCGAGCAATAATAAATCTCGGATGACAACACTTTCTTAAAACAATCATAATATGATATAACAAGATGGTATCTCGCTAGCCCTATCTGAGACCGCAAAACATAAATGCAGAGCACCCCTGAAGATCAAGGGCTGACTGGAAATTGTAATTCATGATAAAAGAGATCCTGTCACAGTCATACTCAATGTAAACTAATAATAATACATGCAAATGACAGCGGTGCTCTCCAACTGGTGCTTTTTAATAAGAGGATGATGACTCAACATAAAAGTAAATAGATAGGCCCTTCGCAGAGGGAAGCAGGGATTTGTAGAGGTGCTAGAGCTCGGTTTTGAAATAGAGATGAATAATATTTTGAGCGGTATACTTTCATTGTCAACATAACAACCGAGAGATCTCGATATCTTCCATGCTAAACACATTATAGGCGGTTCCCAAGCAGAATGGTAAATTTTATACTCCCCCTACCACCAATAAACACCAATCCATGGCTTGTCTAAAACAACTGGTGCCCCCAACTAACAACAATCCTGGGGGAGTTTTGTTTGCAATTATTTTGATTTGGTTTGAGCATGGGACTGGGCATCCCGGTTACCAGCCATTTTCTCATGAATGAGGAGCGGAGTCCACTCCTCTTGAGAATAACCCGCCTAGCATGGAAGATATAGACAGCCCTAGTTGATACATGAGCTATTCGAGCATACAAAATAGACTTTAATTTTAATGTTTAGAGTTTGGCACATACAAATTTACTTGGAACGGCGGGTAGATACCGCATATAGGAAGGTATGGTGGACTCATATGGAGTAACTTTTGGGGTTTATGGAGTTGGATGCACAAGCAGTATTCCCACTTAGTACAAGTGAAGGCTAGAAAAATACTGGGAAGCGACCAGCTAGAGAGCGACAACAGTCATGAACATGCATTAAAATTAATCAACACTGAATGCAAGCATGAGTAGGATATAATTCACCATGAACATAAATATCGTGGAGGCTATGTTGATTTTGTTTCAACTACATGCGTGAACATGTACCAAGTCAAGCCACTTGAATCGTTCAAAGGAGGATACCACCCTATCATACCACATCACAACCATTTTAATAGCATGTTAGCACGCAAGGTAAACCATTATAAACTCCTAGCTAATTAAGCATGGCATGAGCAACTATAATATCTAATTGTCATTGCAAACATGTTTCATTCATAGTAGGCTGAATCAGGAACGATGAACTGATCATATTTACAAAAACAAGATAGGTCGAGTTCATACCAGCTTCTCTCATCTCAATCAGTTCATCATATATCGTCATTATTGCCTTTCACTTGCACGACCGAACGGTGTGTATAATAATAATAGTGCACGTGCATTGGACTAAGCTGGAATCTGCAAGCATTTAATACAAGGGAGAAGACAAGGTAATATGGGCTCTTGGTTAAATCAACAATAAAGCATATAAGAGACACTCAACATTTTCATCATGGTCTTCTCCTCTCGACCCCCAAAGAACAAGAAAACAAATAAAACTAATTACACGGGAAAGCTCCCAACAAGCAAAAGAAGAATGATAAATCTTTTTGGGTTTTCTTTTAATTATTACTACTACAGGCATGGAAAGTAAACTAGCTAAAAGCTACAACTAATTTTTTTGGTTTTTCTTATGGTTTTTCAAACACACAAGAAGAAAGCTTAAAAACAAATTAAACAAGCATGGATAGTAAAATGAAAAAGTATGAGCACCGACAACTGAAATGAGTGTGTGAACATGAGTGTAATGTCGGTGAGGAATACGTACTCCCCCAAGCTTAGGCTTTTGGCCTAAGTTGGTCTATGGCCACGGCTGGCCTGGTGGATATCCGAAGTTGAAGCTAGGGTCGTAATGAGATGCAGTAGCTACTGCCTGAAGAGCTGCAGCTTGGAGGCGAGTTGCCTCCATCCTCCTCTCGTACTCGTTCGCCTCCTCCCTGGTTATAACATATCTCCTTTTTGCCTGGAAGTCAATGAAAGTAGGATCAGGAAGAGCAACATGGATGGTGCGCCGTCTGTCAAAGATTAGTCGGTACGGGAGGAAATGATTATTCCTCTCAACAAACTCATGACGAACCATAGCATTATAATCTAGATAAGCAGGAGGCAATTCCATATCATTCTCATGTATGGGTATCTCAAGAAAATTAGCTACACGAGTTGCATAAAATTCCACCAAACAAGTCTCCACTTAAACTATTAAGATGCAACCTACGTGCAAAAATAGCCCCCAAGTTATATTGTTTATCACCTAATACAGCACTCTTGGGGACACTAAGATCTGGAACGCACATGTGACAAGCCTCATCTTTACCGTTAATGCATCTACCCACGAAGAGAGCAAAATAATGTATGGAAGGAAAATGACTGCTCCCTATGGTAGCTTGTGTGATTTCCTAGATTCCCCCATAGTAATACTAGCAAGAAAGTCTTTATATTCAGATTTGCGAGGTTCACTAACATTGCCCTAGTGTGGGAGTTTACA
The DNA here is from genome assembly GCF_056163025.1 of Triticum urartu. Classification (NCBI taxonomy): domain Eukaryota; kingdom Viridiplantae; phylum Streptophyta; class Magnoliopsida; order Poales; family Poaceae; genus Triticum; species Triticum urartu. The sequence goes on along the minus strand of NC_141878.1, from coordinate 421,466,905 downwards.
AGCAGTATTAAAATCTTCTAGGTCCATGGTATATGATTTATCATAAAGATCAAATAAAACAGTGTGAGAATTGCACGAGGATGTAAATTTAAACCTTCTCACAAATGAATCAGATAGGTAGAGGTATTGCGGGCACTTATCTGACACGAAGCCCTCAAGATCAGCGTTACGCACATACGCATCAAATTCTTCCTTGATGCCTGCACGGATCATAAACTCCTCTGACGGCCATTTGCAAGGCCACACTTGAGCTTCCCTCGGTAGTTCATAGTCCGGGTCACGTATAGCGAGCCTAGGTGCCTACTTTCTTGAGGAACCACCTTGGTACATTTTCCTAAACATATTTCTTCCTCTGAGAAATTTCTGAAATTTTTAGTGACTCAAAATAAAAGTGAACCAAACTCAACAAGATTGATAGCAACTACTCCTACAAGTGCCTAGAGGCCATATCATGCATTAAAACTACTTTTGACCACATAAATTTGACATGCAAGCTCAAGACCAAGGTTACCTAAGCAGCAAAAATTTGTAATAAATAAAGCACTAGAACAAAAACTAATTGGACCATTGGAAGAGTCACATACCTAAGAACAATCCCCCAAAGCAGTTTTGTGAGTGGAGCTTTGAGCTAGGAGATCAAAAATGGCAGCAAGATGAGCTAGAACACGGGTTTGAGCTATGGGATGATTTTTTTCTGGAGAAAGACGAAGTGTGTGGGTGCAGGAATAAGTGGAGGGGGCCTACATGAGGTCCACGAGGCAGGGGGCGCGCCCCAGGGGGGTGGGTGCGTGCTCCACCCTCGTGGGCACATGGTGGGTCCCCCTGGTGTGTTCTCAGTGCTAATAATTCTTAAATATTCTAGAAAAAATCATATAAATTTTTTAGGACATTTGGAGAACTTTTTTTCGGGGTATTTTTTATTGCAAGGATAATTCAGAAAACAGACATAAAATGCTAATTTTGCTTTATTAAATCTAAATAACAGAAAGTAAAAAGAGGGTACAGAGAGTTGTGCTTTCTAACTTCATCCATCTCATGCTCATCAAAAGGAATCCACTAACAGGGTTGATCAAGTCTTGTTAACAAACTCTTTTCGAATAACATGAAACCGGAGAATTTTCGAATAACACTAAGTTACCTCAACGGGGACATGCAAATCCCCAACAATAAGAATATCATATTTCCTCTTGATAGTAGGAAGAGGAAATTCAAAACCTCCAATAGTAATCATTGAAGTTTTTCCAATAGAATTAATACTGTGGACATGAGGTTGTTTCCTCAGAAAGTGTACCGTATGCTCATTACCATTAACATGAAAAGTGGCATTGCCTTTGTTGCAATCAATAACAGCCCCTGCAGTATTCAAAAAGGGTCTACCAAGAATAATAGACATACTATTGTCCTCAGAAATATCAAGAATAACAAAGTCCGTTAAAATAGTAACGTTTGCAACCACAACAAGCACATCCTCACAAATACCGACAGGTATAGCAGTTGATTTATCAGCCATTTGCAAAGATATTTCAGTAGGTGTCAGCTTATTCAAATCAAGTCTACGATATAAAGAGAGAGGCATAACACTAACACCGGCTCCAAGATCACATAAAGCAGTTTTAACATACTTCCTTTTAATGGAGCATGGTATAGTTGGTACTCCGGGATCTCCTAGTTTCTTTGGTATTCCACCCTTAAAAGTATAATTAGCAAGCATGGTGGAAATTTCAACTTCTGGTATCTTTCTATTATTTGTGACAATATCTTTCATATACTTAGCATAAGGATTCATTTTAAGCATATCAGTCAAACGCATACGCAAAAAGATCGGTCTAATCATTTAAGCGCTCAAAATCCTCATCATCCTTTTTCTTGGATGGCTTAGGAGGAAAAGACATGGGTTTCTGAACCCATGGTTATTTTTCTTTACCATGCTTCCTAGCAACAAAGTCTCTCTTATCATAATGTTGATTCTTTGATTGTGGGTTATCAAGATCAACAGCAGGTTCAATCTCTACATCATTGTTATTTCTAGGTTGAGCATCAACATGAACATTATCATTAGCATTATCACTAGGTTCATGTTCATTATTAGATTGTGTTTCAGCATCAGAAATAGAAATATCATTGGGATTCTCAAGTGTGTCAACAACAGGTTCACTAGAAGCATGCAAAGTTCTATCATTTTTTCTTTTTCTTCTTTTTAGAAGAACTAGGTGCATCAACAATAATTCTCTGAGAATCTTGCTCAATTCTCTTAGGGTGGCCCTCAGGATACAAAGGTTCCTGAGTCATTTTACCCCCTCTAGTCACAACTCTAACATCATTATCATTTTTCTTATTATTTAATTCATTGAGCAAATCATTCTGAGCTTTAAGTACTTGTTCTACTTGAGTGGTAACCATAGAAGCATGTTTACTAATAAGTTTAAGTTCACCTTTAACTCTAGACATATAAAAACTCAAGTGTTCAATCATATAAGCATTACGTTTCATAAGCATTGAAGTTTTCTTGTTTAACAATAAAATTATCAAACTCATCTAAGCATTGGCTAGCAGACTTATAACGAGGAATATCACCTTCATCAAATCTATAGAGAGAATTTACCTTTACTACCTGTGTCGGGTTATCAAGACCATGTATTTCTTCAATAGGTGGTAAATTCTTAACATCTTCAGCTTTAATACCTTTTTCTTTCATAGATTTCTTTGCCTCTTGCATATCTTTAGGACTGAGAAATAGAATACCCCTTTTCTTCAGAGTTGGTTCAGGAAGTGTCCAATCATTTTCATTGCTCAACACATTATTCAATAGCAATTTAGCTTGATCAACGGTTCTTTCCCTGAAAACACAACCAGCACAACTATCTAGGTGGTCTCTGGAAGCATCGGTTAGTCCATTATAAAAGATATCAAGTATTTCATTTTTCTTGAGAGGATGATCAGGCAAAGCATTAAGTAATTGGAGAAGCCTCCCCAAGCGTGTGGGAGACTCTCCTCTACAATTTGCACAAAATTATATATTTCCCTTAAGGCAGCTTGTTTCTTATGAGCGGGGAAATATTTAGCAGAGAAGTAATAAATCATATCCTGGGGACTACGCACACAACCAGGATCAAGAGAATTAAACCATGTTTTAGCATCACCCTTTAATGAGAACGGAAATAGCTTAAGGATATAATAGTAGCGAGTTTTCTCATCATTAGTGAACAGGGTGGCTATATGATAACCCACAAGTATAGGGGATCGCAACAGTTTTTGAGTGTAGAGTATTCAACCCAAATTTATTGATTTGACACAAGGGGAGCCAAAAATATTCTCAAGTATTAGAGCTGACTTGTCAATTCAACCACACCTGGAAACTTAATATCTGCAACAAAGTATTTAGTAGCAAATTAATATGATAGTAGTGGTAACGGTAGCAAAAGGTAATGATAACAAAAGTAATGTTTTTGGTATTTTGTAGTAATTGTAACAATAGCAATGGAAAAGTAAATAAGCGAAGAACAATATATGGAAAGCTCGTAGGCAATGGATCGGTGATAGAGAATTATGCCAGATGTGGTTCATCATGTAACAGTCATAACATAGGGTGACACAGAACTAGCTCCAATTCATCAATGTAATCTAGGCATGTATTCCGAATATAGTCATACGTGCTTATGGAAAAGAACTTGCATGACATCTTTTGTCCTACCCTCCCGTGGCAGCGGGGTCCTAGCGGAAACTAAGGGATATTAAGGCCTCCTTTTAATAGAGTACCGGACCAAAGCATTAACACATAGTGAATACATGAACTCCTCAAACTACGGTCATCACCGGGAGTGGTCCTGATTATTGTCACTTCGGGGTTGCCGGATCATAACACATAGTAGTCGACTATAGACTTGCAAGATAGGATCAAGAACTCACATATATTCATGAAAACATAATAGGTTCAGATCTGAAATCATGGCACTTGGGCCCTAGTGACAAGCATTAAGCATATCAAAGTCATAGAAACATCAATCTCAGAACATAGTGGATACTAGGGATCAAACCCTAACAATACTAACTCAATTACATGATAAATCTCATCCAACCCATCACCGTGCAGCAAGCCTGTGATGGAATTACTCACGCATGGCGGTGAGCATCATGAAATTGGTGATGGAGGATGGTTGATGATGACGACGGGGACGGATTCCCCTCTCGGGAGCCCCGAACGGACTCCAGATCAGCCCTCCCGAGAAGTTTTAGGGCTTGGCGGCAGCTCCGTATCGTAAAACGCGATGAATCCTTCTCCTTGATTTTTTTCTCCCCGAAAGTGAATATATAGAGTTGGAGTTGAGGTCGGAGGAGCTCCAGGGGGCCCACGAGGTAGGGGGCTCACCCAGGGGGGAGGCGCGCCCCCCACCCTCGTGGCTAGGGTGTGGGCCCCCTGGTCTTGATCTTTTGCCAGGATTTTTTATTATTTCCAAAAATACACTCCATGAAGTTTCAGGTCATTCTGAGAACTTTTGTTTCTGCACATAATTAACAACATGGCAATTCTGCCGAGAACAGCGTTAGTCCGGGTTAGTTCCTTTCAAATCATGCAAGTTAAAGTCCAAAATAAGGGCAAAAGTGTTTGGAAAAGTAGATACGAAGGAGACGTATCAACTCCCCCAAGGTTAAACCTTTGCTTCTCCTCAAGCAATTCAGTTGACAAACTGAAGGTGATAAAGAAAAACTTTTACAAACTCTGTTTGCTCTTGTTGTTGTAATGTAAAGCCAGCATTCAAGATTTCAGCAAAAATTATGAACTAACCATATTCACAATAACATTTAGGTCTCATGTTACTCATATAAATGGCATAATCAACTAGCGAGCAATAATAATTAATCTCGGATGACAACACTTTCTCAAAACAATCATGATCTGATATAACAAGATGGTATCTCGCTAGCCCTTTCTGAGACCGCAAAACATAAATGCAGAGCACCCCTGAAGATCAAGGGCTGACTGGAAATTGTAATTCATGGTAAAAGAGATCCAGTCACAGTCATACTCAATGTAAACTAACATTAATGAATGCAAATGACAGAGGTGCTCTCCAACTGGTGCTTTTTAATAAGAGGACGATGACTCAACATGAAAGTAAATAGATAGGCCCTTCGCAGAGGGAAGCAGGGATTTGTAGAGGTGCCAGAGCTCAGTTTTGAAATAGAGATGAATAATATTTTGAGTGGTATACTTTCATTGTCAACATAACAACCAAGAGATTGTGATATCTTCCATGCTACACACATTATAGGCGGTTCCAAAACAGAATGGTAAAGTTTATACTCCCCTCCACCAACAAGCATCAATCCATGGCTTGCTCGAAACAACGAGTGCCTCCAACTAACAAGAGTCCCAGGGGGAGTTTTGTTTGCAATTATTTTGATTTGATTTGCATAAAGCATGGGACTGGGCATCCCGGTGACCAGCCACTTTCTCGTGAGTGAGGAGCGGAGTCCACTCCTCTTGAGAATAACCCGCCTAACATGGAACATACTGACAACCCTAATTGATAAATGAGCTATTCGAGCATAGAAAATAGGATATTTATTTGAAGGTTTAGAGTTTGGCACATACAAATTTACTTGGAACGGCAGGTAGATACCGTATATAGGTAGATATGTGTTCGCACACGAACACGTCACCGTGTACCCTCGACGCCGGGGGTGATGCACTCCAGCTCACGTCGAAGGAGACCCGTCCGGAAGCGCGGTACGCAAGCAATCCAACGGGTGCTTTTGAGGACCCGAAACCCCACACGCCCGAGAGGGACCCCGTCAGGGCACGCGGCAGCTATGGGCTGCCCTAGGTCGACCTGATCGCCCCTAGGGCCTCGAGGTTCGCCGCCCTGCAACAAGAAGAACAGACGAAGAACGAGGAAGAAGAAGAAGTAGGGTTAGGGAGAAAAGATAAAAGATAAAAAGTAGTAGATGATTTGATCGATTGTGTGTTGTTCAATCGGCCATCACCCCTTAGATATATAAGAGGTGGCTGGACTTCCCGTGCAAGGAAAAGGCTTGGATTCACGTCCAAAACCCTAGTCAAATTTGGATTGGTTTTGTTCGAACTTTCCAAAACTGTTCGGTTTAAACTGGCTGCACCTTGTGGGTCTTTTTTGTGGTGGTAAACAATCTCGGATGAAAACGAGCCCAAAAGAAATCTTGACCGTTTCGACGAGACGAACAACTTTCATGTTGAACGTTTTTTGATCAGAAGTCATCTTGAGAGTCAAATCAGTCGCGCAAAACAGGCTATTTCTCGCGCTACCCATCAGACATGTGTGTGGTGGGGCGCGCCACATCTCGCCTCGTGACAGGGCTGCACTCCGATTCCTCTAACTTTTGCATACGAACTCGGATTTGGACAATTTTTATATCAAAATTGATTGTTTCGACGAGACGAAGACAAGCCGTGTAGATCATTTTTCTAGTTGAGGTCGTCTTAGGGGCTTAATAGGCAAACTGTACTCTGAATATAAGATCTTAGTACTTTGAGCATAGTTTCGGCCTTCGAGATAAAATCGGACGGCGATGACCCCAAGTTCAAAGATGTTCATATCAAGAATACAGAACTGTTTCATGTAGATCACTTCTCCATTTGAGGCCATCTTAAATAAGTTCTTGACCGTGCCAAAATCTGGTGTCAACACATGCCCCCCTATTTTTCGGCAAAGCTTGTGTGCCGAAAAATAACTTGCACATAGCTTGCTCCAAGGACGATGTCAACACTCCATCAGCCATTTTGCATATTCTTAGGACGATAAGTTTATATCGGCCATTGTTTGTGTGAATATTTTGATGCAAGCTTGTGTGACTTTACCAACTTCATTAATCCGACTATAAAGTTCCATAGGTATGCATGTCAAGACCATCCATCAACCATATTGTCCACCCTTCTGCTAGGATCTTGCAGATAATCAACAATGAACTTTCTTGAATCCTTACTTTGTCTGCATAAAAGTTTCATTAGTGGCCAAGGTGGTGAGCTCCAATTCGGCCTTACCTATGTTGGTAAGAATAAGCATCGGCTATTGATAGATGTGCAATACACCATGACCGACGTGGTAGACGGATGCTTACTAAGCCAACTATCTCCAATGATCATGTCTAGATGTATGAGCAATGCTAAAATAATCCAAAGTAGAAATTACATCTGATGATGAATTCTATGGCATAGACATCAACGACATAGTTGAAGAACATGGATAATGTGTGGACCGAAGATGTTGAAACCTTCGGCTTGGTGCTTCATAGTTTTCACTCTTTTCCTTCTTCATCTTTATCGCACGTCATGTAATGTATGCTTTCACATAATTCTTATTTTGAGCACTTCCTTTGGGAACCCATGCCATGGTCCTTTCTTCAAGTTCTTGTGCACTAAGTTTTTGTAATTCCCTCTTTTGCCAATAGGATAGGCCGAGTGGGCATCTTGGCTGTGATTCTGTTTTGACCAATGGCAATTCCTTTTTGGCCTTGTGCACTCTCAACTTCTTTTCTTCAGATTTGGCACTTCGACTCTCAATAATTGGTTGCTTTGTCTCATTGTCTTTAGTAGCCAATGTCAACACATTAATTGGCTCCTTTTCATTTGAGATCAAATATGAAGTTGCACTCTTACGACCATCTCTTTTAACACGGTAAACTTGCTTAACCACCTCTTTCTTCTTCCTTGAGCTCTGGACCAATTCCTTATGATTGCAACGGTCTTTGACGCATGATTTTTCAAATGTTGATCTTCTTGGAGCTGCATAGTATTGGTGGGATGGTCTAAAATAAGATGGAGAATGTGCCCTTGTATCATACCTGTCCCATGATGAATATGGATCTATATGAGCATATGGAGGCATCCACGACATTGGCATTGGCGGCCCAAAATAAGGATATGAATATGTTGCATTAAAATTCTCACTTTGCCAATACCGATCCTCATATTTGTGCCTTGGGGGGTGATCTTGGTTTCTTTGCATGATTTGGCCGATAAGAATTCTTCTCTTAACTCTTCTTTTGATATTTATCCAATAGTTCAGCGAAGGTGATTTTTGATCTCTTACACTTGCGCTTATTTCGGCCTTTGTTTTCTTTTGGTTTGCTTTCATCGACCATTGAATTTGCTTGCTGCCCCTAGTCCTTGGCGTCTTCATTGTAGCTTTGATGGAACTTTCACCCTCAAGATTATGTTCATTATGCTCTTCAACAACTTCTTTACTTGAAAGCTTTATCCCATAACCTGCAGTTTTTACCTTCTCTTTAAATGGATCAGCTCGAAGTAGCCGATGCAAAAACATTTTGCCGTCAGGACCAATTGGAATAGACTCGTCATCTATTGGTGTCTCAACAAATGTTAATCGTCCTTTATCAATGGCCGATTTAACTATTTGAGGGAACATGTTGCAATCCTCAAAATTATGCTTGGACGAATCATGAAATTTACAATACATTCATCCCTCGACAAATGGCTCAACATGGTGATCAAGAATTCTAATATAATTATTTCTCAACAACAAATCAAATATTTGATCACACATGCTGGAATTGAAGGTATACTTCTTGTTTTTTAGCCATTCTTGCTGTGTGAACGGCTTTGGAGATAAGCAAATGAATGGTTCAGATTTGGAATCTCCCCCATTCAGCTATGCATTGTGTCTTCCACTCTATCCCCGATGTCTTTGGATAAGATATTATATTAGCATCAGTTTTCTTAATAGAATTTAACCTTGGCTTTAAATTTCTGAAACGAAGATATTTAGAACATAGATGTCTCAGTTGAGACCAAGTGTAAGCCAAGTAAGAAATAAGCAAAGCTACCCAATTAGATATGAGCTTTAGATAAAGCAATGGGGAAAGCCTTGGCTGCAATATTTTTTCACTATCGATCTTTCTGAATGGTGCAATATGTTGACCAATATGCTCTGTGACAATCTGATTGCTAACAAATAAATTACCCTTCTTCATTGGACTCTCAATATTTCTTATGAAGATTTTTCTAATATATGCATCAACAACTAAGTCATGACCAAATCTGAAAACAGGTAAATTAATTGCTAGACATACCTCTTCAAATATGTTGGGAGAGCATGATGGTGGCGTGACGTGAAGAATATCTTGCTCCACCTTCGGATAGCTCCCCAACGCCTTGTCATCATCTTTTTCTTGATTTCGTGCATCATTAGTTTCAAGATCTTCGTCCACCAAACTTTCTTCGGCTACTTGTTCTTCTTCTTGAAGCTCATCAATTTCTATGGCATGAAACTCATAGGGCACGAAGTAGGTTCCATTAACTTCAGAAAAATCAAGTATGGCTGTCTTGCTATACTTTACATGCCCTTTCTCAACAATGTTTGCCTCTTTGGAATTGATGGATTCAGAATATATATAACTTGATTCGGCTTTTTCAACCGAAGCACTTTTAGTTTCCGAATCATCATTCTTTTCACTGGTTATATCAATTGGCAAGGCTTCTTTTCTTTGAGCTAATTCCCTATCAATTCTCTCTTGGCGAAGTACTTGCACCCTATCGCGCAAAGCTTTAACTCCCCTCTCAATTTCAGCCCGTTCTAGTGTAGTTTGCCCCCCAATGCTTTTAGGATCTTTCGGCAATGAACTGTTAGTGTTGCCGAAACTTTGCAACTATGTAGGGGGTGTATAATACGTTGCGGTACTAGGTGGAGGTGTATGCACTTCTGTATAACGATATGCTCTCTCGCCAATTGTATCGATTGATGAAGTTTCATCTTCTTGCAAAACTCTAGCCTTTATTGCAGCATAATCAGGAAACAACCCCTTTTCATATTGTTCAAGGCAAAGAGCACTAATCCTCTTGTTTTGTGCCAAACTCTTTTTTAATGCAGCCACAGCCGCTTCTGGAAGAGATTGTTCCGCAATACTTTCAGATTCTTTCGGCAATGATTTGCGAGTGTTGCCGAAATTCTCAAATTGCGTAGAGTATGCATTATATGCTACAGTATTTGATGACGGCACATGTGTTCCTGTAAAATTTTCACTTATTCGGCTATGACCATGAAGATGCGGGGCCGAATTATGAACATCTACAGTTGCATACAGTGTTGAAAAATTACTAACATGAGGTGTAGCATATGATGGTTGAGAGTAACTGGCCGAATAGCTAGTAGTAGCATGGCCAATTCTCCCATCCATCGGCAAGGTTGGATTCACATATTGCAAATTAGTTGCCGATGAATAAAAAGGTGAAACACTTTCTTGTATGCTATTGGAAATTTTAAAATGAGGTGTTTCAAATTGATTAACCAAACTCATCATGTTGTTCATCGGCATATGGATTTGTGGGGTTGCCGATGCATGAGAGTTTGGATACATATGTTGTACGTTACTAAAATCATAAGAATTTAAATCATGAAGATTGTTTTGCATCGGCCCTTGCGCATAATTAGATGCATGATTGATAAAACTAGGGCTAGCCGATACATTATGCTCATTAGGTGATCCAGCAACAACATATGGATTATTTGCATCTACAAAGAGGAATTGGGTATTCATATTAACTTTGTAGATTGCAGCAACTTGATGACGATCTCTTCGTAGCAAGAACGGGCTGGAGACCGTTCAAAGCTTTGTCCCCAGCGGAGTCGCCAAAAAGTGTGTTCACACACGAACACGTCACCGTGTACCTCCAACACCGAGGGTGATGCACCGCAACTCACGTCGAAGGAGACCCGCCGGAAGCGCGGTACGCAAGACAATCCGGCAGGTGCTTTTGTAGACCTGAAGCCCCACACGCCCGGGAGGAACCCCGTCGAGGGGCGCGGCGGCTATGGGCTGCCCTAGGTCAGCCTGCCCGCCCCTAGGGCCTCGAGGTTCGCCGCCCTGCAACAAGAAGAACCGACGAAGAACGAGAAGACAGATACAAGGGAGAGATAAAAAGTAGATGAACACGAAAAAGTAGTAGATGTGTTTGTTCGATTGTGTGTTGTTCAATCGGCCATCACCCCTTATAGATATATAAGAGGCGGCTGGACTTCCCGTGCAAGGAAAAGTCTTGGATTCACGTCCAAAACCCTAGTCAAATTCGGATTGGTTTTGTCCGAACTTTCCAAAACTGTTCGGTTTAAACTGGCTGCACCTTGCGGGTATTTTTTGTGGTGGTAAACGATCTCAGATGGAAACGAGCCCAAAAGAAATCTTGACCGTTTCGACGAGACGAACAACTTTCATGTAGAACGTTTTTTGATCAGAAGTCATCTTGAGGGTCAAATCGGTCGCGCAAAACAGGCTATTTCTCGCGCTACCCATCAGACATGTGTTTGGTGGGGCGCGCCACATCTCACGTCGTGAAAGGGCTGCACTCCGATTGCTCTAACTTTTGCATACGAACTCGGATTTGGATGATTTTTATATCAAAATCAATCGTTTCGATGAGACGAAGACAAGCCGTGTAGATCATTTTTCCAGTTGAGGTAGTCTTAGGGGCTTAATAGGCCAAACTGTACTCTGAATATAAGATCTTAGTACTTTGAGCATAGTTTCGGCCTTCGAGATGAAATCGGACGGCGATGACCCAAACTTCAAAGATGTTCATATCAAGAATACGAAACTTTTTCATGTAGATCACTTCTCCATTTGAGGTCATCTTAAATAAGTTCTTGACCGTGCCAAAATCTGGTGTCAACAGTATGGTGGACTCATATGGAATAACTTTGGGGTTTATGGGATTGGATGCAGAAGCAGTATTCCCGCTTAGTACAGGTGAAGGCTAGAAAAAGACTGGGAAGCGACCAGCTAGAGAGCGACAACAGTCATGAACATGCATTAAAATTAATCAACACCGAATGCAAGCATTAGTAGGATATAATGCACCATGAACATAAATATCGTAGAGGCTATGTTAATTTTGTTTCAACTACATGCGTGAACATGTGCCAAGTCAAATCACTTAAATCATTCAGAGGAGGATACCACCCTATCATACCACATCACAACAATTTTACTAGCATGTTGGCATGCAAGGTAAACCATTATAAGCTCCTAGCTAATTAAGTATGGCATAAGAAACTATGATCTCTAATTGTCATCACAAACATGTTTATTCATAATAGGTTGAATCAGGAACGATGAACTAATCATATTTACAAAAACAAGAGAGGTCGAGTTCATACCAGTTTTTCTCATCTTAGTCAGTCCATCATATATTGTCATAATTTCCTTTCACTTGCACGATCGAACGATGTGGATAATAATAATAGTGAACGTGCATTGGACTAAGCTGGAATCTGTAAGCATTCAATAAACAGGAGAAGATAAGGCAATATGGGCTCTTTTTTCAGATCAACAATAATGCATATAAGAGCCACTTCAACAATTTAAATATGGTCTTCTCCTATCGACCCCCAAAGAAAAGAAAAGAAATATTTACACGGGAAATCTTCCAACAAGCAAAAGAAGAACAAGAAATCTTGTTGAGTTTTCTTTTTAATTACTTCTACAAGCATGGAAATTAAAACTAGCTAAAAGCTACAACTAATTTTTTTTATTTTTCTTAAGGTTTATTAAACATACAAGAAGAAAGCATAAAAAGGAAATAAACTAGCATGGATATTACAATGAAAACGTATGAGCACCGACATCTAGCAATGAGTGTGTGAACATGAATGTAATGTCGGTGGGAAATACGTACTCCCCCAAGCTTAGGCTTTTGGCCTAAGTTTGTCTAATGCCACGGATGGCCTGGCGGATATCCAAAGTTGTAGTTGGGATCATACTGAGATGCAGCAGTCATTGCATCCTGGGTTGCAGCTTGGAGGCGAGCTATCTCAGCCCTCCTCTTATACTCTTCCGCCTCCTCTCTGGTTATAAAATATCTCCCTTTTGTCTGAAAGTCAAAGGAAGTAGAAGCAGGGAGAGCGACATGATAGGTGCGTTGTCTGTTAAAGATTAGTCGGTACTGGAGGAACTGATTGTTCCTCTAAACAAACTGATGACGAAACATAGCCTCATAATCCAAATAAGCAGGGGGCAACTCAATATCATCCTCACGTATGGTTATACCAAGAAAATTATCTATCTGGTTGCATAAATTCCACCAAAGAAATCTTCATTAAATCTATTAAGATGCAACCTACGTGCAATAATGGCTTCCAAATTATAAGATTTATCTCCTAACACAGCACTCCTAAGAATACTGAGGTCAAGGACACACATGTGACATGCTTCATCTTTACCATTAATGCATCTACCTATGAAGAGAGCAAAATAATGTATAGCAGGAAAATGAATGCTCCCTATGGTAGCTTGTGCTATATCTCTAAATTCCTCCACAGTTATACTAGCAAGAAAATCTCTAAAATCAGATTTGCGAGGTTCACTAGCAGTACCCCATTGTGGAAGTTTGCAAGCAGTGGTAAAATCCTCTAAGTCCATAGTATAAGAATTTTCATAAAGATCAAACAGGACAGTTGGAGTATTGCGTGAAGATGAACATTCAAACCTCCTCACAAAGGAACTAGTGAGATAGTGGTACTGGCGGCACTTTTCCTCCTCCAAGCTCACAAGATCAGCGTTACGCAAATATGCGTTAAATTCTTCCTTGATTCCCGCTCAATCCATAAAGTCCTCTGAAGGCCATTCACAGGGCCCCACTGGAGCGTTCCTTGGTGGCTCATCGTCAGCATCATGCATTGCAAGCCTGGGTCCTTGCTTCCTTGAAGAACCACCTTCGTACATTTTCCTAAGCATATTTCTCCCTCCGAAAAATTTCTGAAATTTTTAGTAACTTCAAATAAAAGTGAGCCAAGCTCAACAAAATTGATAGAAACTACTCCTACAAGTGCCTAGAGCCTATATCATGCATTAGAACTACTTGGAACCATATAAATTTGACATGCAAGCTCAAGAATAGGGTCACCTAAGCAGCAAAAATATGCAATGAATAAAGCACTAGAATGAAAACTAATTGGACCAATGGAGGAGTCACATACCAACGAACAATCCCTCAAAGCAGTTTTGTGAGAGGTGCTTTGAGCAAGGAGATCGAAAATGGCAGCAAAATGAGCTTGCACTCGGGTTTGAGCTGGATAATGGTGTTTGTGGGAGGAAGGAGTGTGTGGGTGCAGGAATAAGTGGAAGAGGGCCATTGTGGGCCCACGAGGCAGGGGCGCGCCCAGGGGGTAGGGCGCGCCCTCCACCCTCATGGCCAGGTGGATGCCCCACTGATGTGTTCTCAGTGCCAAATGTTCTCAAATATTCCAGAAAAAATCATATTTAAATTTCAGGGCATTTGGAGAACTTTTATTTTTGGGTATTTTTATATTGCACGGATAATTAGAAAACAGACAGAAATTACTATTTTTGCTTTATTTAACATAAATAACAGAAAGTAAAAGGAGGGTATAGAGAGTTGTGTTTTCTAAATTCATCCATCGCATGATCATCAAAAGGAATCCACTAACAAGGTTGATCAAGTCTTGTTAACAAACTCATTCCGAATAACATGGAACCGGAGAATTTTAGAATAACACTAAGTTACCTCAACGGGGATATGCACATCCCCAATAATTAGAATGTCATATTTCTTCTTGACAGTGAGTAGAGGAAATTCAAAACCTCCAAAAATAATCGATGGAATTTTTCCAATAGAATTGATACTACGAACTTGAGGTTGTTTCCTCAGAAAGTGTACCGTATGCTCATTACCATTAACATGAAAAGTGACATGGCCTTTGTTGCAATCAATAACAGCCCCTGCAGTATTCAAAAAGGGTCTTCCAAGAATAATAGACATATTATCGTCCTCGGGAATATCAAGAATAACAAAGTCCATTAAAATAGTAACGTTTGCAACCACAACAGGCACATCCTCACAAATACCGACAGGTATAGCAGTTGATTTATCAGCCATTTGCAAAGATATTTCAGCAGGTGTCAACTTATTCAAATCAAGTCTACGATATAAAGAAAGAGGCATAACACTAACACCGGCTCCAAGATCACATAAAGCAGTTTTAACATAGTTTCTTTTAATGGAGCATGGTATAGTGGGTACTCCTGGATCTCCAAGTTTCCTTGGTATTCCACCCTTAAAAGTATAATTAGCAAGCATGGTGGAAATTTCAGCTTCCGATATCTTTCTTTTATTAGTAACAATATCTTTCATACACTTAGCATAAGGATTCATTTTAAGCATATCAGTTAATCGCATACGCAAAAAGATAGGTCTAATCATTTCAGCAAAGCGCTCAAAATCCTCATCATCCTTTTTCTTGGATGGTTTGGGAGGAAAAGGCATGGGTTTCTGAACCCAAGGCTCTCTTTCCTTACCATATTTCCTAGCAACAAAGTCTCTTTTATCATAACGCTGATTCTTTGATTGTGGGTTATCAAGATCAACAGCAGGTTCAATTTCTATATCATTATCATTGCTAGGTTGAGCATCAACATGAACACCATTATTAACATTATCACTAGGCTCAGGTTCATACCAGATTGTGTTTCATCATTAGAAATAGAAATATCATTTGGATTCTCAGGTGTTTCAGCAATAAGTTGACTAGAAGCATGCAAAGTCCTATCATTTTTATTTTTCTTCCTTTTAGAATGACTAGGTGCATCTATTTTTTTCTTTGAGAATCTTGCTTAATTCTCTTAGGGTGGCCTTCAGGATACAAAGGTTCCTGAGTCGTTTTACCAGTTCTAGTGGCCATTCTAACAGCAAAATCATTATTCTTACTATTCAATTCATTGAGCAAATCATTTTGAGCCTTAAGTACTTGTTCTACTTGAGTGGTAACCATAGAAGCATGTTTACTAATATGTTTAAGTTCACCTTTGACATTAGCCATATAATCACCCAAGTGTTCAAGCATATCAGCACTGCGTTTTAATTCTCTACCAAAATAAGCATTGAAGTCTTCTTGCTTAACCATAAAGTTATCAAACTCATCAAAGCATGGGCTAGCAAAGTTAGTAAATGGGATTTCAGCTTTATCATATCTATAGAGAGAATTTACCTTTACTACCTGTGTGGGTTATCAAGGCCATGTATTTCTTTCATAGGAGATGGATTAAAATTATGCATTTCTTCGAAAGGCGGTAAATTAAGACCATGTATTTCTTCAATAGGAGGTAAATTCTGAACATCTTCAGCTTTAATACCCTTTTCTTTCATGGATTTCTTTGCCTCTTGCATATCTTCAGGACTGAGAAATAGAACACCTCTCTTCTTCGGAGTTGGTTTAGGAATAGGCTCAGGAAGTGTCCAATTATTTTCATTAGTCAGCATATTATTTAATAGAATTTCAGCTTCATCCAATGTTCTTTCCCTGAAAACAGAACCAGCACAACTATCCAGGGAATCTCTGGAAGCATTGGTTAGTCCATTATAAAAGATATCAAGTATTTCATTTTTCTTAAGAGGATGATCGGGCAAAGCATTAAGTAATTGGAGAAGCCTCCCCCAAGCTTGTTGGAGACTCTCTTCTTCAAGTTGCACGAAATTATATATATCCCTTAAAGCAGCTTGTTACTTATGAGCAGGGAAATATTTAGCAAAGAAGTAATAAATCATATCCTGGGGACTACGCACACAACCAGGATGAAGAGAATTAAACCATATCTTAGCATCACCCTTTAATGAGAACGGGAATATTTTAAGGATATAAAAGTAACGAGTTCTCTCATCATTAGTGAATAGGGTGACTATATCATTTAATTTAGTAAGATGTGCCACAACAGTTTCAGATTCATAGCCATAAAAAGGATCAGATTCAACCAAAGTAATTATGTCAGGATCGACAGTAACACAGATAGGTGAAGTAGCAAAAGCAGGGTCAGGTTTCATTCTAGCATTAAGGGATTGCTGCTTCCATTTAGCTAATAACCTCTTTAGATCATATCTATCATTGCAAGCTAAAATAGCTCTAGTAGCTTCTTCATCCATAACATAACCCTCAGGAACAACAGGCAATTCATATTTATTAGGGGGAGAGTCTTCATCATCACTTTCGCCAATATTATCAATTTCAATAATTTCATTCTCTCTGGCCCTAGCAAGTAGTTCATCCAGAAATTCACCAAGTGGCTTACTCCCTCCTTTCCGGTTTATAGGGCTCAATTGAAAAATCTCACCAACCAAGATAGATGGTGAGTGGTGGAATACTTTTTCTAATTTGCAAAAGCACCCAATTAATACTCTTGTTTTCCTCAAAAATTTATGTTTACCAATGTATTCATTGCAATGCATGCATGCATAAAGTACATGCATTGGTCAATTTTCTCTTAATACTTGCATGCAATTATTTAACGCACCTTGAAATCTGAACTTGTGATGGGAACAACCAAATTGAGCCTTATAAAATGAAAAAACTAAGATTTCGAGATAAGCCTTATAAACCGAAAAGGAGGGAGTAGTGGTATCAAGCATAGAAGTAGTTTCATCATAAGTATCATGCATAACAGAAGTGGCATCATCAATAACATGCGACATATCAGAATCAATAGCAGAAGCAGGTTTAGGTGTCGCAAGCTTACTCAAAACAGAAGGTGAATCAAGTGCAGAGCTAGATGGTAGTTCTTTACCTCCCCTCGTAGTTGAGGGATAAAACTTGGTTCTTGGATCTTTCAAGTTCTTCATAATGATAAGAAGATATAAATACCAAGTGACTCAAAGAATAGAGCTATGCTCCACGGCAATGGTGCCAGAAAATAGTCTTGATAACCCACAAGTATAGGGGATCACAACAGTTTTCGAGGGTAGAGTATTCAACCCAAATTTATTGATTCGACACAAGGGGAGCCAAATAATATTCTCAAGTATTAGCAGCTGAGTTGTCAATTCAACCACACCTGGAAACTTAATATCTGCAGCAAAGTATTTACTACAAAGTAATATGATAGTAGTGGTAACGGTAGCAAAAGGTAATGATAACAAAAGTAATGTTTTTGGTATTTTGTAGTAATTGTAACAATAGTAATGGAAAAGTAAATAAGCGAAGAACAATATATGGAAAGCTCGTTGGCAATGGATCGACGATAGAGAATTATGCCAGATGTGGTTCATCATGTAACAGTCATAACATAGGGTGACACAGAACTAGCTCCAATTCATCAATGTAATGTAGGCATGTATTCCGAATATAGTCATACGTGCTTATGGAAAAGAACTTGCATGACATATTTTGTCCAACCCTCCCGTGGCAGCGGGGTCCTAGCGGAAACTAAGGGATATTAAGGCCGCCTTTTAATAGAGTACCGGACCAAAGCATTACCACATAGTGAATAGATGAACTCCTCAAACTGCGGTCATCACTGGGAGTGGTCCCGGTTATTGTCACTTCGGGGTTGCCGGATCATAACACATAGTAGGTGACTATATACTTGCAAGATAGGATCAAGAACTCACATATATTCATGAAAACATAATAGGTTCAGATCTGAAATCATGGCACTCGGGCCCTAGTGACAAGCATTAAGCATAGCAAAGTCATAGCCACATCAATCTCATAACATAATGGATACTAGGGATCAAACCCTAACAAAACTAACTCGATTACATGATAAATCTCATCCAACCCATCACCGTCCAGCAAGTCTACGATGGAATTACTCACGCACGGTGGTGAGCATCATGAAATTGGTGATGGAGGATGGTTGATGATGACGATGGGGACGGATTCCCCTCTCCAGAGCCCCGAACGGACTCCAGATCAGCCCTCCCGAGCGGTTTTAGGGCTAGGCGGCGGCTCCGTATCGTAAAACACGATGAATCCTTCTCCTTGATTTTTTTCTCCCCGAAAGTGAATATATAGAGTTGGAGTTGAGGTCGGAGGAGCTCCATGGGGCCCACGAGGTAGGGGGCGCGCCCAGGGGGTAGGCGCGCCCCCAACCATCATGGCTAGGGTGTGGGCCCCCTGGTCTTGATCTTTTGCCAGGATAATTTTATTATTTCAAAAAATACGCTCCGTGAAGTTTCAGGTCATTCCGAGAACTTTTGTTTATGCACATAAATAACACTATGGCAATTCTGCTGAGAACAACGTCAGTCCGGGTTAGTTCCACTCAAATCATGCAAGTTAGAGTCTAAAATAAGGGCAAAAGTGTTTGGAAAAGTAGATACGACGGAGACGTATCACTATATCATTTAATTTAATAAGATGTGCCACAACAGTTTCAGATTCATAGCCATAAAAAGGATCAGATTCAACCAAAGTAATTATCTCAGGATCTACAGATAAATCATAATCCTTATCGGAAATATAGATAAGTGAAGTAGCAAAAGCAGGGTCATATTTCATTCTAGCATTCAAAGATTTTTCTTTAAGCTTAGCTAATAATTTCTTAAGATCATATCTATAATTGCAAGCTAAAAAGTCTCTAGCAGTTTCTTCAACCATAACATAACCCTCAGGCACAACAGGCAATTCATATCTAGGGGGAGAACCTTCATCATCAATATTATCAGTTTCAATAATTTCATTCTCTCTAACCCTAGCAAGTTGTTCATCAAGAAATTCACCTAGTGGCACAGTATTATCAAGCATAGAAGTAGTTTCATCATAAGTATCATGCAAAGCAGAAGTGGCATCATCAATAACATGCGACATATCAGAATCAATAGCATGTGTAGGTGTCGCAAGTTTACTCATAACAGAAGGTGAATCAAGTGCAGAGCTAGATGGCAGTTCCTTACCTCCCCTCGTAGTTGAGGGCAAATTCTTGGTTCTTTTATCTTTCAAGTTCTTCATAGTGATCAACAGATATAAATCCCAAGTGACTCAAAGAATAGAGCTATGCTCCCCGGCAACAGCACCAGAAAATAGTCTTGATAACACACAAGTATAGGGGATCACACCAGTTTTCGAGGGTAGAGTATTCAACCCAAATTTATTGATTCGACACAAGGGGAGCCAAAGAAAATTCTCAAGTATTAACAGTTGAGTTGTCAATTCAACCGCACCTGAAAGACTTAATACCTGCAACAAAGTATTTAGTAGCAAAGTAATATGATAGTAGTGGTAACAGTGGCAAAGGTAACAGTAGCGGTTTCGTGGTGATTGTAACAGTGGCAATGGAGAAGTAACTAAGCAAAGATCAATATGTGAAAAGCTCGTAGGCAATGGATCAGTGATGGATAATTATGTCGGGTGCGATTCCTCATGCAACAGTTATAACATAGGGTGACACAGAACTAGCTCCAATTCATCAATGTAATGTAGGCATGTATTCTGAATATAGTCATGCGTGCTTATGGAAAAGAACTTGCATGACATCTTTTGTCCTACCCTCTCGAGGAAGCGGGGTCCTATTGGAAACTAAGGATATTAAGGCCTCCTTTTAATAGAGTACCGGACCAAAGCATTAACACTTAGTGAATACATGAACTCCTCAAACTACGGTCATCACCGGTAAGTATCCCGATTATTGTCACTTCGGGGTTAACGGATAATATCACATAATAGGTGACTATAGACTTGCAAGATAGGATCAAGATCTCACATATATTCATGAAAACATAATAGGTTCAGATCTGAAATCATGGTACTCGAGCCCTAGTGACAAGCATTAAGCATAGCAAATCATAGCAACATCAATCTCAGAACATAGTGGATACTAGGGATCAAACTCTAACAAAACTAACTCGATTGCATGATAAATCACATCCAACCCATCACCGTCCAGCAATCCTACGATGGAATTACTCTTGCACGGCGGTGAGCATCATGAAATTGGTGATGGAGGATGGTTGATGATGACGACGGGGACGGATTCCCCTCTCTGGAGCCCCGAACGGACTCCAGATCAGCCCTCCCGAGAGGTTTAAGGGCTTGGCGGCGGCTCCGTATCGAAAACATGATGAATCCTTCTCCTTGATTTTTTTTCTCCCCGAAAGTGAATATACAGAGTTGGAGTTGAGGTCGGAGGAGCTCCATGGGGCCCACGAGGTAGGGGGGCGCGCCCAGGGGGTAGGCGCACCCCCCACCATCGTGGCTAGGGTGTGGGCCCCCTGGTCTTGATCTTTTGCCAGGATTTTTTTATTATTTCCAAAAATACGCTGCGTTAAGTTTCAGGTCATTCCAAGAACATTTGTTTCTGCACATTAATAACACCATGGAAATTCTGCTTAGAACATCGTCAGTCCGGGTTAGTTCCATTCAAATCATGCAAGTTAGAGTCTAAAATAAGGGCAAAAGTGTTTGGAAAAGTAGATACGACGGAGACGTATCACTATATCATTTAATTTAATAAGATGTGCCACAACAGTTTCAGATTCATAGCCATAAAAAGGATCGGATTCAACCAAAGTAATTATCGCAGGATCTACAGATAAATCATAATCCTTATCGGAAATATAGATAAGTGAAGTAGCAAAAGCAGGGTCATATTTCATTCTAGCATTTAAAGATTTTTCTTTAAGCTTATCTAATAATTTTGTAAGATCATATCTATCATTGCAAGCTAAAAAGTCTCTAGCAGTTTCTTCATTCGTAACATAACCCTCAGGCACAACAGGCAATTCATATCTAGGGGGAGAACCTTCATCATCAATATTATCAGTTTCAATAATTTCATTCTCTCTAACCCTAGCAAGTTGTTCATCAAGAAATTCACCTAGTGGCACAGTATAATCAAGCATAGAAGTAGTTTCATCATAAGTATCATGCAAAGCAGAAGTGGCATCATCAATAACATGCGACATATCAGAATCAATAGCATGTGTAGGTGTCGCAAGTTTACTCATAACAGAAGGTGAATCAAGTGCAGAGCTAGATGGCAGTTCCTTACCTCCCCTCGTAGTTGAGGGCAAATTCTTGGTTCTTTTATCTTTCAAGTTCTTCAAAGTGATCAACAGATATAAATCCCAAGTGACTCAAAGAATAGACCTATGCTCCCCGGCAACAGCGCCAGAAAATAGTCTTGATAACCCACAAGTATAGGGAATAACAACAGTTTTCGAGGGTAGAGTTTCAACCCAAATTTATTGATTCGACACAGGGGGAGCCAAAGAAAATTCTCAAGTATTAACAGTTGAGTTGTCAATTCAACCACACCCGAAAGACTTAATATCTGCAACAAAGTATTTAGTAGCAAAGTAATATGATAGTAGTGGTAACAGTGGCAAAGGTAACAGTAGCGGTTTCGTAGTGATTGTAACAGTGGCAACGAAAAAGTAACTAAGCAAAGATCAATATGTGAAAAGCTCGTAGGCAATGGATCAGTGATGGATAATTATGTCGGGTGCGATTCCTCATGCAACAGTTATAACATAGGGTGACACAGAACTAGCTCCAATTCATCAATGTAATGTAGGCATGTATTCTGAATATAGTCATGCGTGCTTATGGAAAAGAACTTGCATGACATCTTTTGTCCTACCCTCCCGAGGCAGCGGGGTCCTATTGGAAACTAAGGATATTAAGGCCTCCTTTTAATAGAGTACCGGACCAAAGCATTAACACTTAGTGAATACATGAACTCCTCAAACTACGGTCATCACCGGTAAGTATCCCGATTATTGTCACTTCGGGGTTAACGGATAATATCACATAATAGGTGACTATAGACTTGCAAGATAGGATCAAGAACTCACATATATTCATGAAAACATAATAGGTTCAGATCTGAAATCATGGTACTCGGGCCCTAGTGACAAGCATTAAGCATAGCAAATCATAGCAACATCAATCTCAGAACATAGTGGATACTAGGGATCAAACCCTAACAAAACTAACTCGATTGCATGATAAATCTCATCCAACCCATCACCGTCCAGCAAGCCTACTATGGAATTACTCACGCACGGTGGTGAGCATCATGAAATTGGTGATGGAGGATGGTTGATGACGACGATGGGGACGGATTCCCCTCTCTGGAGCCCCGAACGGACTCTAGATCAGCCCTCCCGAGAGGTTTAAGGGCTTGGCGGCGGCTCCGTATCGTAAAACATGATGAATCCTTCTCCTTGATTTTTTTCTCCCCGAAAGTGAATATATAGAGTTGGAGTTGAGGTCGGAGGAGCTCCTTGGGGCCCACGAGGTAGGGGGGCGCGCCCAGGGGGGTAGGCGCGCCCCCCACCCTCGTGGGTAGGGTGTGGGCCCCCTGGTCCTGATCTTTTGCCAGGATTTTTTTATTATTTCCAAAAATATGCTCCGTTAAGTTTCAGGTCATTCCGAGAACTTTTGTTTCTGCACATTAATCACACCATGGAAATTCTGCTGAGAACAGCGTCAATCCGGGTTAGTTCCATTCAAATCATGCAAGTTAGAGTCTAAAATAAGGGCAAAAGTGTTTGGAAAAGTAGATACGACGGAGACGTATCACTATATCATTTAATTTAATAAGATGTGCCACAACAGTTTCAGATTCATAGCCATAAAAAGGATCGGATTCAACCAAAGTAATTATCGCAGGATCTACAGATAAATCATAATCCTTATCGGAAATATAGATAAGTGAAGTAGCAAAAGCAGGGTCATATTTCATTCTAGCATTCAAAGATTTTTCTTTAAGCTTAGCTAATAATTTCGTAAGATCATATCTATCATTGCAAGCTTAAAAGTCTCTAGCAGTTTCTTCATCCATAACATAACCCTCAGGCACAACAGGCAATTCATATCTAGGGGGAGAACCTTCATCATCAATATTATCAGTTTCAATAATTTCATTCTCTCTAACCCTAGCAAGTTGTTCATCAAGAAATTCACCTAGTGGCACAGTATTATCAAGCATAGAAGTAGTTTCATCATAAGTATCATGCAAAGCAGAAGTGCCATCATCAATAACATGCGACATATCAGAATCAATAGCATGTGTAGGTGTCGCAAGTTTACTCATAACAGAAGGTGAATCAAGTGCAGAGCTAGATGGTAGTTTCTTACCTCCCCTCGTAGTTGAGGGCAAATTCTTGGTTCTTTTATCTTTCAAGTTCTTCAAAGTGATCAACAGATATAAATCCCAAGTGACTAAAAGAATAGACCTATGCTCCCCGGCAACAGCGCCAGAAAATAGTTTTGATAACCCACAAGTATAGGGAATAACAACAGTTTTCGAGGGTAGAGTATTCAACCCAAATTTATTGATTCGACACAAGGGGAGCCAAAGAAAATTCTCAAGTATTAACAGTTGAGTTGTCAATTCAACCGCACCTGAAAGACTTAATACCTGCAACAAAGTATTTAGTAGAAAAGGAATATGATAGTAGTGATAACAGTGGCAAAGGTAACAGTAGCGGTTTCGTGGTGATTGTAAAAGTGGCAACGGAAAAGTAACTAATCAAAGATCAATATGTGAAAAGCTCGTAGGCAACGGATCAATGATGGATAATTATGTCGGCTGCGATTCCTCATGCAACAGTTATAACATAGGGTGACACAGAACTAGCTCCAATTCATCAATGTAATGTAGGCATGTATTCTGAATATAGTCATACGTGCTTATGGAAAAGAACTTGCATGACATCTTTTGTCCTACCCTCCCGAGGCAGCGGGGTCCTATTGGAAACTAAGGATATTAAGGCCTCCTTTTAATAGAGTACCGGACCAAAGCATTAACACTTAGTGAATACATGAACTCCTCAAACTACGGTCATCACCGGTAAGTATCCCGATTATTGTCACTTCGGGGTTAACAGATAATATCACATAATAGGTGACTATAGACTTGCAAGATAGGATCAAGAACTCACATATATTCATGAAAACATAATAGGTTCAGATCTGAAATCATGGCACTCGGGCCCTAGTGACAAGCATTAAGCATAGCAAAGTCAAAGCAACATCAATCTCAGAACATAGTGGATACTAGGGATCAAACCCTAACAAAACTAACTCGATTGCATGATAAATCTCATCCAACCCGTCACCGTCTAGACAGCCTACGATGGAATTACTCACGCACGGCGGTGAGCATCATGAAATTGGTGATGGAGGATGGTTGATGATGACGACGAGGACGGATTCCCCTCTCCGGAAACCCGAACGGACTCCAGATCAGCCCTCCCGAGAGGTTTTAGGGCTTGGCGGCGGCTCCGTATCGTAAAACATGATGAATCCTTCTCCTTGATTTTTTTTCTCCCCGAAAGTGAATATACAGAGTTGGAGTTGAGGTCGGAGGAGCTCCATGGGGCCCACGAGGTAGGGGGCGCGCCCAGGGGGTAGGCGCACCCCCCACCCTCGTGGCTAGGGTGTGGGCCCCCTGGTCTTGATCTTTTGCCAGGATTTTTTTTATTATTTCCAAAAATATGCTCCGTGAAGTTTCAGGTCATTCCGAGAACTTTTGTTTCTGCACATAAATAACACCATGGAAATTCTGCTGAGAACACGTCAGTCCGGGTTAGTTCCATTCAAATCATGCAAGTTAGAGTCTAAAATAAGAGAAAAAGTGTTTGGAAAAGTATATACGACGGAGACGTATCACTATATCATTTAATTTAATAAGATGTGCCACAACAGTTTCAGATTCATAGCCATAAAAAGGATCAGATTCAACCAAAGTAATTATCTCAGGATCTACAGATAAATCATAATCCTTATCGGAAATATAGATAAGTGAAGTAGCAAAAGCAGGGTCATATTTCATTCTAGCATTCAAAGATTTTTCTTTAAGCTTAGCTAATAATTTCTTAAGATCATATCTATAATTGCAAGCTAAAAAGTCTCTAGCAGTTTCTTCATCCATAACATAACCCTCAGGCACAACAGGCAATTCATATCTAGGGGGAGAACCTTCATCATCAATATTATCAGTTTCAATAATTTCATTCTCTCTAACCCGAGCAAGTTGTTCATCAAGAAATTCACCTAGTGGGACAGTATTATCAAGCATAGAAGTAGTTTCATAATAAGTATCATGCAAAGCAGAAGTGGCATCATCAATAACATGCGACATATCAGAATCAATAGCATGTGTAGGTGTCACAAGTTTACTCATAACAGAAGGTGAATCAAGTGTAGAGCTAGATGGCAGTACCTTACCTCCCCTCGTAGTTGAGGGCAAATTCTTGGTTCTTTTATCTTTCAAGTTCTTCATAGTGATCAACAGATATAAATCCCAAGTGACTCAAAGAATAGAGCTATGCTCCCCGGCAACAGCGCCAGAAAATAGTCTTGATAACCCACAAGTATAGGGGATCACAACAGTTTTCGAGGGTAGAGTATTCAACCCAAATTTATTGATTCAACACAAGGGGAGCCAAAGAAAATTCTCAAGTATTAACAGTTGAGTTGTCAATTCAACCCACCCGAAAGACTTAATATCTGCAACAAAGTATTTAGTAGCAAAGTAATATGATAGTAGTGGTAACAGTGGCAAAGGTAACAGTAGCGGTTTCGTGGTGATTGTAAAAGTGGCAACGGAAAAGTAACTAATCAAAGATCAATATGTGAAAAGCTCGTATGCAATGGATCAATGATGGATAATTATGTCGGGTGCGATTCCTCATGCAACAGTTATAACATAGGGTGACACAGAACTAGCTCCAATTCATCAATGTAATGTAGGCATGTATTCTGAATATAGTCATATGTGCTTATGGAAAAGAACTTGCATGACATCTTTTGTCCTACCCTCCCGAGGCAGCGGGGTCCTATTGGAAACTAAGCATATTAAGGCCTCCTTTTAATAGAATACCGGACCAAAGCATTAACACTTAGTGAATACATGAACTCCTCAAACTACGGTCATCACCGGTAAGTATCCCGATTATTGTCACTTCGGGGCTAACGGATCATATCACATAATAGGTGACTATAGACTTGCAAGATAGGATCAAGAACTCACATATATTCATGAAAACATAATAGGTTCAGATCTGAAATCATGGCACTCGGGACCTAGTGACAAGCATTAAGCATAGCAAAGTCATAGCAACATCAATCTCAGAACATACTGGATACTAGGGATCAAACCCTAACAAAACTAACTCGATTGCATGATAAATCTCATCCAACCCATCACCGTCCAGCAAGCCTACGATGGAATTACTCACGCACGGCGGTGAGCATCATGAAATTGGTGATGGAGGATGGTTGATGACGACGACGGTGACGGATTCCCCTCTCTGGAGCCCCGAACGGACTCCAGATCAGCCCTCCCGAGAGGTTTAAGCGCTTGGCGGCGGCTCCGTATCGTAAAACATGATGAATCCTTCTCCTTGATTTTTTTCTCCCCGAAAGTGAATATATAGAGTTGGAGTTGAGGTCGGAGGAGCTCCATGGGGCCCACGAGGTAGGGGGGCGCGCCCAGGGGGGTAGGCGCGCCCCCACCCTCGTGGCTAGGGTGTGGGCCCCCTGGTCTTGATCTTTTGCCCGGATTTTTTATTATTTCCAAAAATACGCTCCGTTAAGTTTCAGGTCATTCCGAGAACTTTTGTTTCTACACATTAATAACACCATGGAAATTCTCCTTAGAACAGCGTCAGTCCGGGTTAGTTCCATTCAAATCATGCAAGTTAGAGTCTAAAATAAGGGCAAAAGTGTTTGGAAAAGTAGATACGACGGAGACGTATCACTATATCATTTAATTTAATAAGATGTGCCACAACAGTTTCAGATTCATAGCCATAAAAAGGATCGGATTCAACCAAAGTAATTATCGCAGGATCTACAGATAAATCATAATCCTTATCGGAAATATAGATAAGTGAAGTAGCAAAAGCAGGGTCATATTTCATTCTAGCATTTAAAGATTTTTCTTTAAGCTTAGCTAATAATTTCGTAAGATCATATCTATCATTGCAAGCTAAAAAGTCTCTAGCAGTTTCTTCATCCATAACATAACCCTCAGGCACAACAGGCAATTCATATCTAGGGGGAGAACCTTCATCATCAATATTATCAGTTTCAATAATTTCATTCGCTCTAACCCTAGCAAGGTTTTCATCAAGAAATTCACCTAGTGGCACAGTATTATCAAGCATAGAAGTAGTTTCATCATAAGTATCATGCAAACAAGAAGTGGCATCATCAATAACATGCGACATATCAGAATCAATAGCATGTGTAGGTGTCGCAAGTTTACTCATAACAGAAGGTGAATCAAGTGCAGAGCTAGATGGCAGTTCCTTACCTCCCCTCGTAGTTGAGGGCAAATTCTTGGTTCTTTTATCTTTCAAGTTCTTCATAGTGATCAACAGATATAAATCCCAAGTGACTCAAAGAATAGAGCTATGCTCCCCGGCAATAGCGCCAGAAAATAGTCTTGATAACCCGCAAGTATAGGGGATCACAACAGTTTTCGAGGGTAGAGTATTCAACCCAAATTTATTGATTCGGCACAAGGGGAGCCAAAGAAAATTCTCAAGTATTAACAGTTGAGTTGTCAATTCAACCACACCCGAAAGACTTAGTATCTGCAACAAAGTATTTAGTAGCAAAGTAATATGATAGTAGTGGTAACAGTGGCAAAGGTAACAGTAGCGGTTTCGTAGTAATTGTAACAGTGGCAATGGAAAAGTAAGTAAGCAAAGATCAATATGTGAAAAGCTCGTAGGCAATGGATCAGTGATGGATAATTATGTCCGGTGCGATTCCTCATGCAACAGTTATAACATAGGGTGACACAGAACTAGCTCCAATTCATCAATGTAATGTAGGCATGTATTCTGAATATAGTCATGCGTGCTTATGGAAAAGAACTTGCATGACATCTTTTGTCCTACCCTCCCGAGGCAGCGGGGTCCTATTGGTAACTAAGCATATTAAGGCCTCCTTTTAATAGAATACCGGACCAAAGCATTAACACTTAGTGAATACATGAACTCCTCAAACTACGGTCATCACCGGTAAGTATCCCGATTATTGTCACTTCGGGGCTAACGGATCATATCACATAATAGGTGACTATAGACTTGCAAGATAGGATCAAGAACTCACATATATTCATGAAAACATAATAGGTTCAGATCTGAAATCATGGCACTCGGGCCCTAGTGACAAGCATTAAGCATAGCAAAGTCATAGCAACATCAATCTCAGAACATAGTGGATACTAGGGATCAAACCTTAACAAAACTAACTCGATTGCATGATAAATCTCATCAAACCCATCACCGTCCAGCAAGCCTACGATGGAATCACTCACGCACGGCGGTGAGCATCATGAAATTGGTGATGGAGGATGGTTGATGATGACGACGGGGACGGATTCCCCTCTCCGAAGCCCCGAACGGACTCCAAATCATCCCTCCCGAGAGGTTTTCGGGATTGGCGGCGGCTCCGTATCGTAAAACACGATGAATCCTTCTCCTTGATTTTTTTCTCCCCGAAGGTGAATATATAGAGTTGGAGTTGAGGTCGGAGGAGCCCACGAGGTAGGGGGGCGCGCCCAGGGGGTAGGCGCGCCCCCACCCTCGTGGCTAGGGTGTGGGCCCCCTGGTCATGATCTTTTGCCAGGATTTTTTTATTATTTCCAAAAATACGCTCCGTTAAGTTTCAGGTCATTCCGAGAACTTTTGTTTCTGCACATTAATAAAACCATGGAAATTCTCCTTAGAACAGCGTTAGTCCGGGTTAGTTCCATTCAAATCATGCAAGTTAGAGTCTAAAATAAGGGCAAAAGTGTTTGGAAAAGTAGATACGACAGAGACGTATCACTATATCATTTAATTTAATAAGATGTGCCACAACAGTTTCAGATTCATAGCCATAAAAAGGATCGGATTCAACCAAAGTAATTATCGCGGGATCTACAGATAAATCATAATCCTTATCGGAAATATAGATAAGTGAAGTAGCAAAAGCAGGGTCATATTTCATTCTAGCATTCAAAGATTTTTCTTTAAGCTTATCTAATAATTTCGTAAGATCATATCTATCATTGCAAGCTAAAAAGTCTCTAGCAGTTTCTTCATCCATAACATAACCCTCAGGCACAACAGGCAATTCATATCTAGGGGGAGAACCTTCATCATCAATATTATCAGTTTCAATAATTTCATTCTCTCTAACCCTAGCAAGGTTTTCATCAAGAAATTCACCTAGTGGCACAGTATTATCAAGCATAGAAGTAGTTTCATCATAAGTATCATGCAAACAAGAAGTGGCATCATCAATAACATGCGACATATCAGAATCAATAGCATGTGTAGGTGTCGCAAGTTTACTCATAACAGAAGGTGAATCAAGTGCAGAGCTAGATGGCAGTTCCTTACCTCCCCTCGTAGTTGAGGGCAAATTCTTGGTTCTTTTATCTTTCAAGTTCTTCATAGTGATCAACAGATATAAATCCCAAGTGACTCAAAGAATAGAGCTATGCTCCCCGGCAATAGCGCCAGAAAATACTCTTGATAACCCGCAAGTATAGGGGATCACAACAGTTTTCGAGGGTAGAGTATTCAACCCAAATTTATTGATTCGGCACAAGGGGAGCCAAAGAAAATTCTCAAGTATTAACAGTTGAGTTGTCAATTCAACCACACCCGAAAGACTTAATATCTGCAACAAAGTATTTAGTAGCAAAGTAATATGATAGTAGTGGTAACAGTGGCAAAGGTAACAGTAGCGGTTTCGTAGTAATTGTAACAGTGGCAATGGAAAAGTAAGTAAGCAAAGATCAATATGTGAAAAGCTCGTAGGCAATGGATCAGTGATGGATAATTATGTCGGGTGCGATTCCTCATGCAACAGTTATAACATAGGGTGACACAGAACTAGCTCCAATTCATCAATGTAATGTAGGCATGTATTCTGAATATAGTCATGCGTGCTTATGGAAAAGAACTTGCATGACATCTTTTGTCCTACCCTCCCGAGGCAGCGGGGTCCTATTGGAAACTAAGCATATTAAGGCCTCCTTTTAATAGAATACCGGACCAAAGCATTAACACTTAGTGAATACATGAACTCCTCAAACTACGGTCATCACCGGTAAGTATCCCGATTATTGTCACTTCGGGGCTAACGGATCATATCACATAATAGGTGACTATAGACTTGCAAGATAGGATCAAGAACTCACATATATTCATGAAAACATAATAGGTTCAGATCTGAAATCATGGCACTCGGGCCCTAGTGACAAGCATTAAGCATAGCAAAGTCATAGCAACATCAATCTCAGAACATAGTGGATACTAGGGATCAAACCCTAACAAAACTAACTCGATTGCATGATAAATCTCATCCAACCCATCACCGTCCAGCAAGCCTACGATGGAATTACTCACGCACGGCGGTGAGCATCATGAAATTGGTGATGGAGGATGGTTGATGATGACGACGGGGACGGATTCCCCTCTCCGAAGCCCCGAACGGACTCCAAATCATCCCTCCCGAGAGGTTTTCGGGATTGGCGGCGGCTCCGTATCGTAAAACACGATGAATCCTTCTCCTTGATTTTTTTCTCCCCGAAAGTGAATATATAGAGTTGGAGTTGAGGTCGGAGGAGCCCACGAGGTAGGGGGGCGCGCCCAGGGGGTAGGCGCGCCCCCACCCTCGTGGCTAGGGTGTGGGCCCCCTGGTCATGATCTTTTGCCAGGATTTTTTTATTATTTCCAAAAATACGCTCCGTTAAGTTTCAGGTCATTCCGAGAACTTTTGTTTCTGCACATTAATAAAACCATGGAAATTCTCCTTAGAACAGCGTTAGTCCGGGTTAGTTCCATTCAAATCATGCAAGTTAGAGTCTAAAATAAGGGCAAAAGTGTTTGGAAAAGTAGATACGACAGAGACGTATCACTATATCATTTAATTTAATAAGATGTGCCACAACAGTTTCAGATTCATAGCCATAAAAAGGATCGGATTCAACCAAAGTAATTATCGCGGGATCTACAGATAAATCATAATCCTTATCGGAAATATAGATAAGTGAAGTAGCAAAAGCAGGGTCATATTTCATTCTAGCATTCAAAGATTTTTCTTTAAGCTTATCTAATAATTTCGTAAGATCATATCTATCATTGCAAGCTAAAAAGTCTCTAGCAGTTTCTTCATCCATAACATAACCCTCAGGCACAACAGGCAATTCATATCTAGGGGGAGAACCTTCATCATCAATATTATCAGTTTCAATAATTTCATTCTCTCTAACCCTAGCAAGGTTTTCATCAAGAAATTCACCTAGTGGCACAGTATTATCAAGCATAGAAGTAGTTTCATCATAAGTATCATGCAAACAAGAAGTGGCATCATCAATAACATGCGACATATCAGAATCAATAGCATGTGTAGGTGTCGCAAGTTTACTCATAACAGAAGGTGAATCAAGTGCAGAGCTAGATGGCAGTTCCTTACCTCCCCTCGTAGTTGAGGGCAAATTCTTGGTTCTTTTATCTTTCAAGTTCTTCATAGTGATCAACAGATATAAATCCCAAGTGACTCAAAGAATAGAGCTATGCTCCCCGGCAACAGCGCCAGAAAATAGTCTTGATAACCCACAAGTATAGGGGATCACAACAGTTTTCGAGGGTAGAGTATTCAACCCAAATTTATTGATTCGACACAAGGGGAGCCAAAGGAAATTCTCAAGTATTAACAGTTGAGTTGTCAATTCAACCGCACCTGAAAGACTTAATATCTGCAACAAAGTATTTAGTAGCAAAGTAATATGATAGTAGTGGTAACAGTGGCAAAGGTAACAGTAGCGGTTTCGTGGTGATTGTAAAAGTGGCAACGGAAAAGTAACTAATCAAAGATCAATATGTGAAAAGCTCGTAGGCAATGGATCAATGATGGATAATTATGTCGGGTGCGATTCCTCATGTAACAGTTATAACATAGGGTGACACAGAATTAGCTCCAATTCATCAATGTAATGTAGGCATGTATTCTGAATATAGTCATATGTGCTTATGGAAAAGAACTTGCATGACATCTTTTGTCCTACCCTCCCGAGGCAGCGGGGTCCTATTGGAAACTAAGCATATTAAGGCCTCCTTTTAATAGAATACCGGACCAAAGCATTAACACTTAGTGAATACATGAACTCCTCAAACTACGGTCATCACCGGTAAGTATCCCGATTATTGTCACTTCGGGGCTAACGGATCATATCACATAATAGGTGACTATAGACTTGCAAGATAGGATCAAGAACTCACATATATTCATGAAAACATAATAGGTTCAGATCTGAAATCATGGCACTCGGGCCCTAGTGACAAGCATTAAGCATAGCAAAGCCATAGCAACATCAATCTCAGAACATAGTGGATACTAGGGATCAAACCCTAACAAAACTAACTCGATTGCATGATAAATCTCATCCAACCCATCACCGTCCAGCAAGCCTACGATGGAATTACTCACGCACGGCGGTGAGCATCATGAAATTGGTGATGGAGGATGGTTGATGATGACGACGGGGACGGATTCCCCTCTCCGGAGCCCCGAACGGACTCCAAATCATCCCTCCCGAGAGGTTTTCGGGATTGGCGGCGGCTCCGTATCGTAAAACACGATGAATCCTTCTCCTTGATTTTTTTCTCCCCGAAAGTGAATATATAGAGTTGGAGTTGAGGTCGGAGGAGCTCCATGGGGCCCCGAGGTAGGGGGGCACGCCCAGGGGGGTAGGCGCGCCCCCACCCTCGTGGCTAGGGTGTGGGCCCCCTGGTCTTGATCTTTTGCCCGGATTTTTTTATTATTTCCAAAAATACGCTCCGTTAAGTTTCAGGTCATTCCGAGAACTTTTGTTTCTGCACATTAATAAAACCATGGAAATTCTCCTGAGAACAGCGTCAGTCCGGGTTAGTTCCATTCAAATCATGCAAGTTAGAGTCTAAAATAAGGGCAAAAGTGTTTGGAAAAGTAGATACGACGGAGACGTATCACTATATCATTTAATTTAATAAGATGTGCCACAACAGTTTCAGATTCATAGCCATAAAAAGGATCGGATTGAACCAAAGTAATTATCGCAGGATCTACAGATAAATCATAATCCTTATCGGAAATATAGATAAGTGAAGTAGCAAAAGCAGGGTCATATTTCATTCTAGCATTTAAAGATTTTTCTTTAAGCTTATCTAATAATTTCGTAAGATCATATCTATCATTGCAAGCTAAAAAGTCTCTAGCAGTTTCTTCATCCATAACATAACCCTCAGGCACAACAGGCAATTCATATCTAGGGGGAGAACCTTCATCATCAATATTATCAGTTTCAATAATTTCATTCTCTCTAACCCTAGCAAGGTTTTCATCAAGAAATTCACCTAGTGGCACGGTATTATCAAGCATAGAAGTAGTTTCATCATAAGTATCATGCAAAGCAGAAGTGGCATCATCAATAACATGCGACATATCAGAATCAATAGCATGTGTAGGTGTCGCAAGTTTACTCATAACAGAAGGTGAATCAAGTGCAGAGCTAGATGGCAGTTCCTTACCTCCCCTCATAGTTGAGGGCAAATTCTTGGTTCTTTTATCTTTCAAGTTCTTCATAGTGATCAACAGATATAAATCCCAAGTGACTCAAAGAATAGAGCTATGCTCCCCGGCAACAGCGCCAGAAAATAGTTTTGATAACCCACAAGTATAGGGGATCACAACAGTTTTTGAGGGTAGAGTATTCAACCCAAATTTATTGATTCGACACAAGGGGAGCCAAAGGAAATTCTCAAGTATTAACAGTTGAGTTGTCAATTCAACCGCACCTGAAAGACTTAATATCTGCAACAAAGTATTTAGTAGCAAAGTAATATGATAGTAGTGGTAACAGTGGCAAAGGTAACAGTAGCGGTTTCGTGGTGATTGTAAAAGTGGCAACGGAAAAGTAACTAATCAAAGATCAATATGTGAAAATCTCGTAGGCAATGGATCAATGATGGATAA
Source organism: Triticum urartu (assembly GCF_056163025.1). NCBI lineage: Eukaryota > Viridiplantae > Streptophyta > Magnoliopsida > Poales > Poaceae > Triticum > Triticum urartu. The sequence goes on along the minus strand of NC_141878.1, from coordinate 421,432,160 downwards.
TTATGTCGGGTGCGATTCCTCATGCAACAGTTATAACATAGGGTGACACAGAACTAGCTCCAATTCATCAATGTAATGTAGGCATGTATTCTGAATATAGTCATATGTGCTTATGGAAAAGAACTTGCATGACATCTTTTGTCCTACCCTCCCGAGGCAGCGGGGTCCTATTGGAAACTAAGCATATTAAGGCCTCCTTTTAATAGAATACCGGACCAAAGCATTAACACTTAGTGAATACATGAACTCCTCAAACTACGGTCATCACCGGTAAGTATCCCGATTATTGTCACTTCGGGGCTAACGGATCATATCACATAATAGGTGACTATAGACTTGCAAGATAGGATCAAGAACTCACATATATTCATGAGAACATAATAGGTTCAGATCTGAAATCATGGCACTCGGGCCCTAGTGACAAGCATTAAGCATAACAAAGTCATAGCAACATCAATCTCAGAACATAATGGATACTAGGGATCAAACTCTAACAAAACTAACTCGATTGCATGATAAATGTCATCCAACCCATCACCGTCCAGCAAGCCTACGATGGAATTACTCACGCATGGCGATGAGCATCATGAAATTGGTGATGTACGAAGCTTGATGATGACGATGGCGACAGATTCCCTCTCCGGAGCCCTGAACGGACTCCAGATCAGCCCTCCCGAAAGAGATTAGGGTTTGGCGGCGGCTCCGTATTGTAAAACGCGATGAATCCTTCTCTCTAATTTTTTTCTCCCCGTACGTGAATATATAGAGTTGGAGTTGAGGTCGGTGGAGCACCAAGGGGCCCATGAGGCAGGGGGCGCGCCCCCACCCTCGTGGACAGGGTGTAACACCCACGATGCGGCTATATTTCCCCCGTGTCGGGGCACGACTTAGAGGCATAACCGCATAGTAGGCAGGTGGCAAGAGGGGTAATCTTTACACATCCCATGTACTGAATAAGAAAGGGATAAAGAGTTGGCTTACAATCGACACTTCACACAATGCTTCAATATAGCATTACATCATCCAGATACAATCAAGGTCCGACTATGGAACCAAATAAAAAAAGACAACCCCTAATGCATAGATCCTCGATCGCCCCGACTGGGCTCCACTACTGATCAACTGGAAACGAAACAACACAACGAACACGATCTTCATCGAGCTCCTCCTTGAGCTCGGTTGCGTCACCTGCGCGGTTATCATCTGCACCTGCAACTGTTTGAAGTAATCTGTGAGTCACGGGGACTCAGCAATCTCACACCCGCGAGATCAAGACTATTTAAGCTTATGGGTAGGAAAGGGTAGTGAGGTGGAGCTGCAGCAAGCACTAGCATATATGGTGGCTAACATACGCAAATAGGAGCGAGAAGAGAAGCAATGCACGGTTGTGAGCTAGAAGTGATCATGTAGCGACCCGACCTCAGATGGTCAAGTCTCTGTGCTTCAGTGTCATCCCTGGATCGGTAATGCTGACACACACAGTACTCGAGGATTTATAACAGAGTAGCAATCACACACTTATTACATCGAAAAGTCTAAGAGAGAACTTATTACAATAATATGGCTTAAGGCCATCTAATGCGATAACAGCGGAAGGCTTGGAAGATAAAGTGAGTCCATCAACTCCAACGGCATAGCTGAGCTGCACGGCAACGACCTAACGAACCTTACTCCTCGTCTGAAAAGTCTGCAACATAATACATTGCAGCCCGAAAACGGGTCAGCACATGGAATATGCTGGCAATATAACACAATAGAGCAGAAACAGAATAATGCTATCACTACATGCATATATGGCTGGTGGAAAGTTGTATGGTTATAGTTTTTGCGAAAAGCCAATTTTCCCTACAACAAAGGAATAGATTTTAATTTAACTATCATGGTGGTTGAAACATCATTGAGAAGGTACCCCCAACTCAATCCCAATTAAAGTGATTAACAACCCAACAGTATTAATTAAACATGGTGAGATACATGTGATAACCCAAGTACTAGATACTCAAGAATTGTCCATAACCGGGGACACGGCTAACCATGATTAGATTGTACACTCTGCAGAGGTTTGCGCACTTTTCTCCACAAGACTCGATCGCCTCCGTTGGATTTCTCGCACTACATGGTGTTTGAGAAACGGATGACCGAGACACAGTCTTCCAGAAACGTTAACTCTCCACTCCGGGTAGACCATACCAAACCTACCAAACCCACTACCTGCTAATCTACCTCTTCAAGAGCTTCACGTAACTTACTCAACTATGCTAGAGCCCATAATAGCTTATGGCTGCACACGGAAGTTTCTAGCATGAATCATCTCAGTTCCCTTTGAGCCTGGGTGGCGGTCCATAGGAAGATCACACGGGTACCCCGGGATTTCCAAAAAAATACAGACAACACTGGGTTCCCCAGGTGCCTCAATCCACCCAGTTGTTTGATTAAGTTGCCACCTTAAGTTGAACCATTAATTAACAATCTCACATCTGTAATGAATTTCACTCAAACCCAAACCACGTCTACGAGCATAGCATAGCAATATAAGCAATACGTAGAAGTAACTCCCAAGGGTTTGAATATAACAGGGCAATAGGTTCTACCTCAGCAACTACTTCCCAACCCACAAGTTATCGACATCCTAATCATGCAATGTTTGAGGATTAGAACTAATGCATAAAAACTGGGTAATAATCGGATATGATCAAAGTGTTACTTGCCTTGCTGACGATCCGCGAATCCTAGAGACTCGTAGTAACACGCTTCACACTCCGGGAATTCTATCGCAAGCAAACAATAACATATATAAATAACAAGCAACGATGCACAAGCAAAACTCAAATAAGAGAGGTTGACCAGAAAGTTCAACTTAAGAACTCCGGTACGCAAAAAGAATCAAAACAAACGAAGCAACGAAAGTCAAACGGCGAAAGAAAACCACTTCGTTTACTAATCTGAACTTAGGTCAAATTTTACAGTAGCAAAAACTTGTTTGAGTTGATTAACCGGAAAGAGGGTTTCGAGACGAAACTCCAGGCGCTTGAATTGCCTGATTCCGATAAACGAGCGAAAAGATAAATAGAAATTAAGATCGGATCAGAAATCACGATCAGAAAAATCATGGAATAAATCCGAGAAAAAGAAAAACGACGAACAGATTAACGAACGAACGTTCGTTATCTGGATCTAAACGAAGAACGCGTTCGTTAAAACGAACGAACAAGCGAACGCTCGCTAAATAAATAAACCGGAGAAAAACCGATCTATTTAAAAAAACAAAAACTATGGTTTTGAAAAAATAAAACCGAATGGTTTTTAAGAAAAACCGGCGGTTGGATCCGGCGGCTATCTCCGGCGAGGGCTTGGGCGGCGGGGTGCGGCGGCGGCGCGGGCGGCGGCGGCGGGAGGCGCGGCGCGGCTCGGGGCGGGATGCGGGAGGCGGCGATGGTGGCGGTAGGGGGCTCGGGCGGCGCGTATATAAAGGGGGCGCGGTGGGGCGGCTTGGAGGAGGGGGCAAGGCGGCGGCGACGGAGTCCGGCTCGGACTCTTCGTCCGAGTCGGCGGAGGCGGCTGCGGCGGCTGGGCCCTAGGCCCAGTCGGGCGCGAGATTTTTTTTATTTATAATACCACCGACAGAAGAAAAATCCTATAAAAATAAATAAAAATATAAAAATGCCAAAATGAATTTTCACCGTCTAAATAAAATATTTAGGACGAGTTGAACATTTACTTGGCCCTAAAATGCAATTTTGAAAACGTGCAATTTTTCTAATGCAAATAAAATCCGAATAAAACCAAATAAAATCCAATAAATGATTTTAATATTTTTCCTCCAATATTTCAATTATTTTGGAGAAGTCATATTATCTCCACTCATTTGATTTAATATGAAATATTTTTCGGAGAGAAAAATTGTTACAATCAAAATACTCGTTTCATTATTTGATAAAAATCAAATATGAAAACCGGAAAATCCCCAACTCTCTCAGTGGGTCCTTGAGTTGCTTAGGATTTCGAGGATTGCAGAACGGAAATGCAATAAATCATGATATGCATGGATGATCTATGTATAACATTCCAAATTGAAAATTTGGGATGTTACAGATCAAGAAGTGATCCTGAAACTACTTACGTTCAAGCATAACACAAGAACCGTGTTCACTTCCCGGAGTCCGTCGGAAAGAGACCATCACGGCTACACACGCGGTTGATGCCTTTTAATTAAGTTAAGTGACAAGTTTTCTACAACTGGATATTAACAAATTCCCATCTACCCATAACCGCGGGCACGGCTTTCGAAAGTTCAAAACCCTGCAGGGGTGTCCCAACTTAGCCCATCACAAGCTCTCACGGTCAACGAAGGATATTACTTCTCCCAGGAAGACCCGATCAGACTCAGAATCCCGGTTACAAGACATTTCGACAATGGTAAAACAAGACCAGCAAAGCCGCCCGAATGTGCCGACAAATCCCGATAGGAGCTGCACATATCTCGTTCTCAGGGCACACCGGATGAGCAAGACATCGGGTTGGCATAGACCCTGGTTGCACAGGGGGCACCGGGCATCGCTCAGGTCGGACCAACACTTAGAGAAGCACTGGCCCGGGGGGGTTAAAAATAAAGATGACCCTCGGGCTCGCGAAAACCCAAGGGAAGGTGATAGGTTGTTAGTGCAAATGTAAAACCAAGGTTGGGCCTTGCTGCAGGAGTTTTATTCAAGGCGAACTGTCAAGGGGTTCCTATTATAACCCAACCGCGTAAGGAACGCAAAATTAAGGAATATAACACCGGTATGACGGAAACTAGGGCGGCAAGAGTGGAACAAAACACCAGGCATAAGGCCGAGCCTTCCAACCTTTACCAAGTATATAGGTGCATTAAAGTAAACAATATATGTAATAATGATATCCTAACAAAATCCATGTTCCAACATGGAACAAACTCCAACTTCACCTGCAACTAGCAACGCTATAAGAGGGGCTGAGCAAAGCGGTAACATAGCCAAACAACGGTTTGCTAGGTAAGGTGGGTTAGAGGCTTGACATGGCAATATGGGAGGCATGTTATAGCAAGTGATAGGTATCGCAGCATAGCAATAGAGCGAGCAACTAGCAAGCAAAGATAGAAGTGATTTCGAGGGTATGGTCATCTTGCCTGAGATCCCGCAAAGAAGAAGAACGAGTCCATGAAGAAGATAAACGGACGTAGTCGAACAAATCCTCACAACTCCGGAACGAAACCGAAGCTATCGAGAGAAGCAACCCGGAAAGAAGCAAGCAACATAATAAACAACCATCACATAAACATGGCATGATGCACAATCAAGTATGATGCATGTCCGGTTTAATGTGGCATGGCATGGCAAAGTGCACAACCAACACTACAAGTTAAGTGGAGCTCAATATGCAACGAGTTGCATATCAACGGAACACCACATTAATTATTTAGTTCTCTCCCATTTAGGTACCCAACAATATTAAAAGTTGTTAAACATGGCAAAAGATGAAGCAAAAGTAAACTACACAAACCAAGCAAATTAAATGGGGCCGAAAACATCAAACAACAATTCCGGTAAATCCCAATGTGCATTAGCAATTTAATGCAACAACAATTTAAAACATTTTAGAAGTTATTAACATGATGCGGATGCCATGTTCAAGTTTATGCATTTTTTTATGAAAATGTTGACAAGCATAATATGAAGAATTTGTCATCGTGGCGGAAACGAAAAGGGGTGCCACGACAACGAATCCGAAAATGATGCCACGGCAACATGTCGGTTCCGGTAGCTCATAGAGATACCGGTGCAAAGGAGAAGTGTGCAGATGCGTGCAAAATATGGTGGGGCGCTCCCGAATACCGGGTGTCCCATGAGTCGATGGCATGGAAGCGAGAGACACTACGAACACGATGCAGACAAAGGGGTGCATCTCATACAACACATGCAATCATTTTCGGACGGTCGTCTCGGGGTTATACCTCCAAAGCGTGCAAACGGGACGGTTCTCGTTTGGTGTAAAGTAGAGGAAGTAGATGTTCACGGGTCGTTGTTGGACGTAGTCGTTCTCGTGGCGACGGTAGTCGTTCATGTTCTTAGTCTCACAAGTTTCTGTAGATGTTCGGGGGCACGGCGAAAAACTTGACATCCACGGAGTTTTCAAGGATCGACGGTAGTGGTACTTGGCGAAAATGCTCGTCGACGGTAGTTATTCTCGTATCGTCGTAGTACTTGGCAATTTCGAAAACGGCGGAAGACGAACTTGGCGGTCCTCGTTGATCTAGTACTTGGCGTTATTCCCTATTTGGTGGTCATTTTAGGCATCGGGCGTCGAGGTACTTGGCGGATCCGTGGTGCTCGCGGTCTTGGTCACGCCGAAAGGCACTTGGCGAAACCATTCAGGGAGGAAGCATCGGAGTGCTGCTAGCAATTGGTGGAACTCCACGGTCACACCACATGGGTGTACAGAGGCAAAGCTTGTGGCGATGCGCCTATGCGGTTGCCAAAGGGAACAATGCCGGGTCGAGGCAGAAGACAGGCGACGCGGCTGTGGGAACCGGGAGGCATGGCTCCAACGGGCAGGGCCGGAGACGATGCAACTGTCAAGGAGGAGTTTGGCGGAGCAGCACCAAGGCAGCAGTGAAGCTCTAACCTCAGGTCCATGGCGGCAGATACAGGCGATGGTGGTTCGAGGGGAGGCAGGCGAGCGGGAGGCTCGCAGGGCCTTGGGTGCTCGAGGAGAGGCCGAGGGCGGCTGGAACCGACCAGAGGCGACGCCCTACGGCGCGGGGACGAGGTGGCGTTGGGGGCGCTGCTGCAGACATGGATGGATAGGAGATGGGAAGATCTGGCCGGCTGGCGCTCCAGCGGGCGAGGCGGCGGCACGAGGCAGGAGGCGGCTCGGTCTGCGGCTACTCGGATGCTCGGCGTGGGCGGAGCCGGCGCGAGGAAGAGGAGCCTGGCATGGCTCCCGCTTGAGGTGGCATTCCTAGAGGAGCTCGGCGGCGGCGGTCGCAGGCCGGCGCGGCGGAGGAATGGTAGGCCCGTGTGAAGGGAGAGCGACGGGGAGGCATGGGCGAGGAGATCCATGGATCAGGACGAGGTGCAGCGCTGCTCTCTCCCTGCCTCTCTCTGATGGCGCACGCACAGGAGAAAGGGATCGATGGGGGAGATGGGGATCGGGCAAGCGGCGGCGCTGAATGGGCATCGAGGGAGAGAGCGAGTGGAGGGGTCGGGGCTAGGTTAGGTGCGGTTGGGCCTTGGCCTCGGCTGCTGGGCTGAACAGGAGGCCCAGGTGGGCTACGGGGATGGATGCCTAGCTGGGTTTCCCCCTTCGTTTTCTATTTCTCACAAGAAGAAAGAAAGAAAAAAACACAGGAGATAAAAGAAATGACTAGAGGAGTAGCAAAGGACTTTGGTAGGGAGAAAAATCTTTCTGGACTCACAAAAATGTGAAGGATGACAATAAAATGGTTCGAGCATTCTTCGCGGAATTAAGATTCGCACAAGGTTGAATGTCAAAACCCATTCCAACGAACTACAAATGGGTTGAAATTATAGGAGATGACCCTACACACTAGATGTGATTTATGGGCAGATCTGGAACATTTATGGATAAGTAAAATTGCAACTCAATTTTACTAAAAAGGCTCCAAAGGAAGAAAAGAAGTGGAGTTGGATAAAAAGGAAATTGAAGAACGGTGCAAATGTGTTATGGGTGAATCCAAGCCAATGGAATGGTTTAATATAGCTCCCTAAATATTAGGAGGATATGTTATAAAGAGAATCACCATGTGAATTCCCTCGGCTTAAATGGACCGAAGATCCATACGATTTATTTAGTTGAGTTGCAAAAGAATTAATGATATGATACATGATGACAAGATGCAATGCAAAATATGCAATGAAGAATGCAATGAACCAAACAAATCACATGACGAAACCCGGAATTCATGGAAGGCACCTGAAGCTCCGGTCTTGGGGCGTCACAACACTCCACCACTACGATTGGATCTCGTCCTGAGATATAGGATGGCACCGGAGGGAAAAGAAAGAGGAAGAGAAGAGGTAAAACTAAGTTGCTTCTTTGACAATTGAGTGAAACCAAAGAACCTTGCGAGGTTGAACAAATAGAAAGAAAGAATACCATGAAGATGAACAAAGTTGAAAACAATCCGTTAGAAAAGAGGAACAAGGGACCTTACTAGAGCCTTGTAGGTTGAAAGACATAAGAAAAAGTTTGCAATGGACAAGAAGTACAAGCAAGCACTTCGGTTGAAATGCGATGTACAAGGAACGATAAGGATCAAATATGACAACACTTCGGTTGGAAATGGAAGGCAATAATAAGGACTTGGCAAAATGAAAGCACTTGGATGAGACTCCGGTTAGAAGAGGAATGATAGCCACAACACTCCGGTTAAAACAAGATAGAGACGTAATAAGAATGATATAATTTGGACAGCACTCCGATTATAAATGTAAGGAATTAGAATCATGAACTTGACAAGATGAGAAGATACTTGATGAAATCAACAACACACTAACTCCGGAACTATTGAAAGAATGGCACAAGGGGTAAGAAAGATTTCAGACAACACTCCGGTTGAAAAGGAATGCAAAACTTGATAAGACGAGCGAACTTGAATAGAGGGCACGACACTCCGGTTGAATGGATAAGCATGTAAAGAACACGATCCTCGCAATTCGAGATCATGATTGAAAAGAGCAACATCACTATGCCTCCGGGAGAAATGAAAGAATGGAATGGAATGAATGGAGGGAAACAAGATCTTGAGAGAGCACGCTTACAACAAATGCTAGAACGGAGTTGTTGGATTATCAACAACGAAAGCATAAGTTTGATGTGGGCTAATGGAAGACATCTCAAAATTATGAGGTGACCACCTGCCACTCATGGGAAAAAGATTTGATTGAGAGCTAGAAAAGATAGAAAGCTTCTCCCACCAAGGTGATAAGAAAAACTTGGATCATAGGTAATCATCAAAAAGAGCAACATTCCCAATGGAAGGCTTTAGGTGAAATCTATACCAAGATACCCTCCAACGAAGAAATTGATGGTTTGCAAAGGATGTTATGAACGAATTGAAAATGATGGGTTTAAAATATGTCATTTCGGCCAACTTGTGAATCATGAAACATGAAGGGGGCCGTCAAAATGACATAACACCACCTCAAAAGATAAGATAGAAAGAATTTCACTTTGGAATGCAAGATGAAGAAGCTTGAACTCCTGAAAACAAGACATGTGTTTAACACCATGTTTATTTTTGAGTATAGCTTGGTGGAACTTAACTTCGCAAGAAATCCTGAAGATCAATTGAGGAATGAAAAGAATCCTTGACGAACCACCATGTAACCTCCATGAAGAAAAACTCCGGATAGGAAATGATAACATAAAAGAATTGAAAGGTTTTAAGCGAACAAGATTGAAGTCTTGCAATGGTCAGATGGAGCTTCGCGATGATATAAACGAGAAAACTTGGAACTCCGAAAAACAAAGATGAGCAGTTGAAACCAAGAATTTGATGAGCCCCCGGAATAAGGAATTGAATCACTTGGATGAAACAAGAATAAGAATTACATTATGTTTATCCTTCATCAATTAAATTGATGACAAGCAATGGATTGCATACAACTTATTCTCGTAGAAAGGATTAAGATAGATATAGCGCAAACTTGAGAAGGTCTTCAACGATCCACCGGTAGGATTTGAAAGAACAAAGGAATTGATATGATAACGTAAGAAGAGGAATCTTGAACAAACCACCGTAAGAATTGAAAATGAAAGTAGCAGAGGCACAAATCACCCAGAAGAATTTGGAAAATGAATGAAGATACTTGAAGGAATTTAGATACATGAGAACGAATAGATCACGAGCTGATTAGAGAATATTTGAATGATGCACTGGTAAGATTTGGAGAATGAGAGCTGAAAGCTGCGAATGAACAAACCCGAAATGATGACCTTTGGAGAATCGAACTGAAAAGACTCCTGAATTGCTCCGGATGGGTAAAAAGAATTCTCACAATCGAAAACAATTATGAGAGGATGGCATAAGGCTAGCACCATGAATCTTGAAGAGAATGGAGCAAGATTAAAGAGAAACTCTTCTTCGGTCTTCAAATGTTGAGAATGATGACGAGAACTACCACTGAGAATTTTTGAGGCACTCCGGAATAAAGAAGAATATAAAGGTTGAATCAACAATGAAATGGATTTGAAAGATCTTGGAGAAAGACATTTGACTGGTGACAATTCATTCTTACGTCAAACTTTGAAATGAATTTTAGAATAGCTCCGAGAAAATTAGAAGAGTCAGGTAAGATCCTGGGAAAAGACCTGTGGGTTAGGGCCCACTCAAGAGAAACACTATTCAAATGGTTTTGAAGAGAGATTGCACCGATTGATTTAAATGGCTAGAATGAGATAACAACCTCGAAATAACTTGAACGTATTACGAATGGAAATGTAAATCTTCTGAGATATCTTCAGCACTCCGAAACAATTGACTAGCGAGAAGTGGATGATTAAGAGGTGCCCCGCTTGGGAAAGCATTTGGAACGAGGAAAAAGGATATGATCAACAAAGCTTGAATTGAATCGTAACATCCCAAATTTTCAATTTGGAATGTTATACATTAGATCATCATTGCATATCATGTTTTATTGCTTTTCTGTTTCATAATCCTCGAAACTCCTAAGCAACTCAAGGACCTTCGAAGAGAGTTGGGGATTTCCCGGTTTTCATATTTGATTCTTTTATCAAATAATGAAACGAGGATTTGATTTTAATTATTTCTCTCCGAAAAATATTTCACATTAAAAAAATTAAAGAGAGGAGATAATATGACTTCTCCAAAATAAATGAAATATTGGAGGAAAAATATTAAAATCATTAAATTGTTTTTTTTGTTTTGTTGTTTTTATTCGGATTTATTTGCATTAGAAAAATTGCATGTTTTCAAAACTGCATTTTAGGGCCAAGAAAATGTTCATCTTCTTCTAAATATTTTATTTAGACGGAGAAAATTTGTTTTGGCATTTTTAGATTTTTATTTATTTTTCTAGGATTTTTTTCTATCGGCGGAATTATTTTTTTAAAAAAAGAGTTCCCGCGCCCGACTGGGCCTAAGGCCCAGCCGAGCCAGGCCGGCCCAGCTGCCGCCGCCGCCTCCTGCGCGCGCGCGCCGCCGCCACCGCTGCCACTCGGACCGGAGCTCGAGTTGGACCCCGCGCTGCCCCGCCTTGGCCCCTACTCCAAGCCGCCGCCGCCCCCGCCTTTATAAACCGCCACCCCAACACCCTACCACCACCGCCGCAGCCGCCGCCCCCGCGAGCCGCCGCCCCGTCGCCCGCACCTCGCCTCGCCGGACCCCTCGCAAGAGGTAGCCGCCGGACTCCGCCACCGGTTTTTTTATAAAAACCGTCCAGGTTTTTTAGAAACCCTAGATCCGTTTTTGGTTTCGCCGGGTTTTTCCGGTTCTTCTAGTTAGCGGACGTTAGTCCGAACGTTCGTTTTAACGAACGGTTCTTCGCCTGTTAGATACAGCTAACGAACGCTCGTACGTTAGTTTGTTCGTCAGTTTTCTTTGATCGGATTTATTCCGCGATTTTCTCTGATCGCGATTTCTGATCCGATCTTAGTTTCTGTTTTTCTTTTCGCTCGTTAGTCTGAATCAGGCGATTCAAGTGCCTGGAGTTTCATCTCGAAACCCTATTTCCGTTTAACCAACTCAAACAAGATTTTTCTACTCTAAAATTTGACCTAGTTTCAGATTAGTAAACGAAACTTCTTTCTTTCGCCGTTTGAGTTTCGTTGCTCCGTTTGATTTGATTCTTTTTGCGTACCGGAGTTCTTAATTTGAACTTTCTGGTCAACCTCTTTTATTTGAGTTTTGCTTGTGCATCGTTGCTTGTTACTTATGTATGCTATTGTTTCCTTGCGATAGAATTCCCGGAGTGCGAAGCGTGTTACTACGAGTCTCTAGGATCCGCGGATCATCAGCAAAGCAAGTAACACTTTGATCATACCCCTTTATCACCCAGTTTTTATGCATTAGTTCCAATCCTCAAACATTGCATGATTAGGATGTCATTAACTTGTGGGTTGGGAAGTAGTTGATGAGGTAGAACCTATTGCCCTGCTATATTCAAACCCTTGGGAGTTACTTCTATGCTTGCTTATAATACTATGCTATGCTATGCTCATAGACGTGGTTTGGGTTTGAGTGAAATCCATGACAGATGTGAGCTTGTTAATTAATGGTTGAACTTAAGGTGGCAACTTAAATTAACATCTGGATGGATTAAGGCACCTAGAGTACCCAGTGTTGCATGTATTTTTTTTGGAAATCCCGGAGTACCCGTGTGATCTTCCTATGGACCGCCACCCAGGCCCAAAGGGAACTAAGATGATTCATGCTAGAAACTTCCGTTTGCAGCCACAAGCTATTATGGGCTCTAGCATAGTTGGGTAAGTTACATGAAGCTCTTGAAGAGGCAGATCAGCAGGTAGTGGGATGTAGGTTTGGTATGGTCTGTCCGGAGTGGAGAGTTAATGTTTCTGAAAGACTGTGTCTCGGTCATCCGTTTCTCAAACACCCTGTAGTGCAAGAAAACCAACGGAGGCGATCGAGTCTTGTGGGGAAAAGTGCGCAAACCTCTATAGAGTGTACAATCTAATCATGGTTGGCCGTGTCCCCGGTTCTGGACAATTCTTCAGTATCTAGTACTTGGGTTATCATATGTATCTCATCACTCTTAATTAATATTGTTGGGTTGTTAATCACTTTAATTGGGATTGAGTTGGAGGAACCTTCTCAATGATGTTTCAACTACCATGATAGTTAAATTAAAATCTATTCCTTTGTTGTAGGGAAAAATTGGCTTTTCGCAAAAACTATAACCATAAAGCTTTCCACCAGCCATATATGCATGTAGTGATAGCATTATTCTGTTCTTTCTCTAGTGTGTTATCTTGCCAGCATATTCCATGTGCTGACCCGTTTTCAGGCTGCAACGTATTATGTTGCAGACTTTTCAGACGAGGAGTAAGGTTCGTTAGGTCGTTGCTGTGCAGCTCAGTTATGCCGTTGGAGTTGATGGACTCAGTTTATTTTCCAAGCCTTCCACTGTTATCGTATTAGATGGCCTTAAGCCATATTATTGTAATAAGTTCTCTCTCTTGAGACATTCGATGTAATAAGTGTGTGTTTGCTACTCTGTTATAAATCCTTCGAGTACTGTGTGTGTCAGCATTACCGATCCAGGGATGACACAGAAGCACAGAGACTTGACCATCTGAGGTCGGGTCGCTACAAGATGGTATTAGAGCACACGCTGAGTGTAGGACACGACCACTAAGATAAACCCTAGGTCACACTTCTCTTCTCATTTCTGACTCCTCACCATTTTCTACTCTTTAGGATGACGGAGATGAAGAACAAGTTTGCACAACCGGATGAAGACACCCCCTTTTGGATGCCACTTGAAGGAACTCACTAGGTACTTAAACATTGGAATACCAAGCTTCACCGGGACGTACAACGCCACTTTACCTGAAGAGGAGCGCTGGATGATTCAAGTACAAGTTCTAGGAAGGACGTTCTCGCCCACTTCTAAACCCATAGAGTTTTCTTTTGAAGCACCCACCTGGAGTCTAGGCAAGAGCATGGCAGCCCACATTACCATGGGACGCATTGGAAAGTTTACAACAAGGAGCTTAAGGACACTATTTACCAAATATGTGGGCGCCGAGACAAGCAATGGGAAGTAATCAGCACCAGGAAGGATAGATCCATTACAGCTTTCATCCAGGAGTTAAACCAGCACATCCGACGTCAGGAAAACCAGATGTGCGCGGACATGATGGACCTGAAGAAGGCAAAGACTAGGATCATCGAACTGGAGGAAGAACTCAAGTTTACACGCGATGGATATGAGGAGGAAATCAAGACACTACTGGAGAAGAATGACGATGTAACACCCTCGATGCGACTATATCTCCCACGTGTCGAGGCACGACTTAGAGGCATAATCGCATTGAAGGCATCTGTCGCAAGTTAGGCAATCTTCACAACATCCCATGTAATATAAATCATAAAGGGGAGATAACATAGTTGGCTTACACTCGCCACGTCAATCAAGTACATAAATAACATTACATCAACCAATAACTCATGGCCCGACTACGACGCCAAAATAAAAGGTAACCCAACATGCGACACGGTCCCAATCACCCCCAACTGGGCACCACTACTGATCATCAGGAAAGGAAACATAGTAACGTTGAGAGTCCTCGTCGAACTCCCACTTGAGCTCAAGCGCATCTCCTGGAGCAGAATCATCAGGCCCTGCATCTGGTGTAATAGTAATCTGTGACCCACAGGGACTCAGCAATCTCGCACCCTCGCGATCAAGACTATTTAAGCTTATAGGTAAGACAAGGTAAAAATGAGTGGAGCTGCAGCAAGTGACTAGCAAGTATGGTGGCTAACTTATTCGCAAAAGAGAGCGAGAAGAGGAGGCAAAGCACGAGCGAGAAACTAGAGAACAACCTGCGCAAGCATTACTCCAACACCGTGTCCACTTCCCGGACTCCGCCGAGAAGAGGCCATCACGGTAACACACTCAGTTGATTCATTTTAGTTAAGTTAAGGTTCAAGTTATCTACAACCGGACATTAACAAATTCCCATCTGCCCATAACCGCGGGCACGGCTTTCGAAAGTTCAAATCCCTGCAGGGGAGTCCCAACTTAGCCCATGACAAGCTCTCACGGTCAACGAAGGAATAGACCTCCTCCCAAGACGTTCTGATCAGACTCGGTATCTCGGTTATTCAAGACACTTTGACAGGTTAAAACAAGACCAGCAACACCGCCTGAATGTGCCGACAAATCCCGATAGGAGCTGCACATATCTCTTTCTCAGGGCACACTCAGATTGTCCTAGGTACGGGTAGGCCAGCCCAGAGTTGCCCCTAGTGGCCACCGGCAGCTGACAGGTGGACCAACACTCAGAGGAGCACTGGCCCCGGGGGGGGAGGGGGGTTTAAAATAAGATGACCCTCGGGCTCCGGAAACCCAAGGGAAAAAGAGGCTAGGTGGCAAATGGTAAAACCAAGGTTGGGCATTGCTGGAAAAGCTTTAATGAAGGCGAACTATCAAGCGGTTCCCATTATAACGCAACCGCGTAAGGAACGCAAAATCCGGGAACATAACACCGATATGACGGAAACTAGGGCGGCAAGAGTGGAACAAAACACTAGGCGAGAGGCCGAGCCTTCCACCCTTTACCAAGTATATAGGTGCATTAAGATAACAGGCTTCATTCGAGTCCACCAATAAGCCTGCTTGAGGTCCTGATACATCTTCGTGCTCCCGGGGTGGATGGAGAGGAGAGAATTGTGAGCCTCGTTCATGGTCACTTTACGGAGGTCACCTTTGGGTACAACAATACGATCCTCGAAGAAGAGAGTGTCCTTGTCATCAAGGCGGTAGCACTTGTACTTGGGTTGACTCTTGGCAATCCCAATCTTCACCTTTTTCACCATAGCATCAAGAAGCTGGGCTTGGCGAATCTGGTCTTCCAAGGTAGGAGAGACTTGAAGGTTGGCGAGGAAACCTTGAGGAACAACTTGCAGATTAAGTTTGCGGAAAGCTTCACAAAGCTCGGGTTGATAAGGCTTGAGAATCAGACTGCTGCAGTAAGCTTTCCTGCTCAATGCGTCAGCAATCACATTGGCCTTGCCTGGAGTATACTCAATACTTGGATTATACTCTTGAATCATTTCGACCCATCGAGTTTGCCTGAGGTTGAGATTAGGCTGAGTGAAGATGTACTTGAGACTCTTGTGATCAGTGAAAATGTCCACTTTTCTTCCCAATAGAAGATGTCTCCAAGTCAAAAGAGCATGAACAACTGCCGCCAACTCGAGATCATGAGTGGGGTAGTTCTTCTCATTAGGCTTCAACTGGCGAGAGGTATAAGCAACAACTTTCTTCTCTTGCATCAATACTGCGCCAAGACCTTGGAGAGAGGCATCACAAAAGACCTCGTACGGTTTGGATTCATCAGGCGGAGTCAGAACTGGAGCAGTGATCAATTTTTCTTTCAAAGTGTTGAAAGCAATATCACACTCCGGAGACCAAACGCACTTGACGTGCTTCTGGAGAAGATTTGAGAGAGGCTTCGCGATCTTAGAAAAGTTTTCAACGAATCTTCGGAAATAGCTTGCGAGACCGAGGAAGCTACGGAGTTGCTTCACGTTCTGAGGAGGTTCCCAATTCACAATTGTAGACACCTTCTCAGGATTCATGGCAATGCCCTTGGCAGAGATATGACCAAGATAAAGAACCTCATCGAGCCAAAATTCGCACTTGGAGAACTTGGCGTAGAACTGATGTTCCCTGAGCTTATCAAGAACCAAACGCAAGTGCTTGGCATGATCTTCCTTGTTCTTCGAGAAAACCAGAATGTCGTCGAGATAGACCAAAACGAAGTCATTGGTGTAGGCGTTGAAGATGAAGTTCATCATACGAGAGAAAGTCGGAAGAGCGTTGACGAGGCCAAAAGACATGACAGTGTATTCATATGAACCATAGCTTGTCCTGAAAGCCGTCTTGGGAATATCTTGCTCACGGATTCGAATCTGATGATAACCCATACGGAGATCAAGCTTGGAGAATACTTGGGCACCTTTGAGTTGTTCGAACAGCTCATTGATGTTGGGAAGTGGGTATTTGTTCTTGATAGTCTTCTTGTTCAATGTACGGTAATCAACACAAAGTCGGTCCGTTCCATCCTTCTTCTTCACAAAAAGAACACCACAACCCCATGGAGAAGAACTAGGCCAGATGAGACCCATTTTCTCTTGAATATCGAGTTGCTTCTTCAGCTCCTTCAACTCTTCAGGTCCGAGCTTGTAAGGACATTTGCACACAGGTTTCGTGCCAGGCTCAAGATCAATAACGAATTCAACTGGCTGGTGCGGAGGCATTCCTGGAAGCTCTTCTGGAAAGACGTCTTGATATTCGCAAATGACTGGAATTTGCGAGATGGCATCGAGTTCACCTTTCTCATTGAGAGAAAACAGACGGATAGTATCATCACGAGCGGCAAAGACAATTACATCCTCAGACGAATGAGTCAACTGAATCTGACTGGCTGCACAATCAAGCTGAGCCTTGTGCTTAGAAATCCAATCCATTCCGAGAATAAGATCAATATCCGAGTCACCAAGAACCGTGGGAGAAGCCAGAAACTTGTAGTCACCCAAGGTGATAGTAACATCCGGAACGATGGAGTTAGCATGCATGCGCTTACCGGGAGAGACAACTGCTAATGGACTAGGCAAAACTTGCGAAACCAATTCATGCCTAGATGTAAACGGTCTCGAGATGAAACAATGTGATGCACCAGTGTCAAAAATAACTTTAGCTGGAATATCATTAACATGAAGGTTACCCATGATGACATCTGATGAATCCTCTGCCTGAGCTGCATTCATCAAGTTGACCTTGGCGTGCTTGGGGTTATGCTTGACCACAGCTGTACTTGCCGATCTGATAGGAGGAGGAGGAGGAAGACGCCTCTGGTTGAAACACTTGTTGGCATTGTGACCCTTCTGTTGGCACTTGTTGCACGTGACCTCTGAAAGCGGACGGTGATACGGAGCACTCGATCTTGGAGTTTGAGATGAAGTCTTGTTCTGAAAGCCAGGGTTGGGTGGGTGGGAATATCCACTGCCACCTTTGCTCTTCTGCTAATACGGCTGACGGAACGGAGGAGGAGGAAGCCAATACTTCTGCTGCTTGGCCACTTGAGTAGAGGAAGAAGGAGTAACATCTCTGACTCGCTTCTTGGAAGCATCACACCTCAACTGAGCAGCCTCTTGCTTCAATGCCATGTTGTAGAACTCATCGTATCTCAAGGGCTCGAAGAGAACAAGAGCTAGCTGAATTTCTTCTCTGAGACCACCCCTGAACTGGTATATCATGCTCTTCTCATCAGGGACGTCCTGCTTAGCAAAGCGGGCGAGCTTCTGAAACAACTTGTTGTAGTCATAGACAGACAAAGAGCCTTGCTTCAGGTTGCAGAATTCCTCATGCTTGCTTTCAACCACGCTCTGAGGAATATGATGAGCTCGGAAATCTCGACGGAAATCATCCCAAGTGATAACACGTCCACCTCTGGAGTCCTTGTACTGCTGGAACCATTCTGCAGCTTGATATTTGAGTTGGAAGGAAGCGAACTTGACAAAGTCCTCAGGCCTGACGTTACTGCACTCGAAATGCTTGCACAGATCCACAAGCCAATCGTCAGCATCGGTTGCCTCAACACAATTGCTGAAAGTCTTTGGCCCGTTAGCAAGGAACTGGTTGAGTGTAGCAAAGTGATTCTGATTGTTGCCTTGATTCCCTTGGTTGCCTTGATTGCGCTCTTGAAGAATTTGCATGATCAACTGTGTGTTTGCATTGGTTGCGGCCATCACAGCTTGCCATGCCTCCGGAGGAGGTGGAGGTGGTGGCGGATCAGGATTCGGAGTCATGCGCGTTGGAGGAGCCATCCTGAAGAGGTTGACATCCATTAGCACATTGATAGACAAATATTGAAGCTGAATCCAACGGAATGAAAATTGCAACATATAGTCTTCACATCCGAACACAATGAACGAATGCATTCCTCTTGAAATGGTCACGTATCCATAAATTGAGAAGCCACGTAGAATTAAGGTAGAGAAATAAATCAACAAGGTACGGATCAAGGACGAATAATCGGTAAGAAATCCCAATCTCAAACCAATATCCGTGGAAGAAGAACTAGAGCTACTAGAATTCCCACCTATGAAACTCCCGAACCTTTCCGGATATGCAATCAGGTGTTGGGGATACAGGGGAAGCATAATATCTCACCCAAAACTAGCAAATCCTACATCCAGCTGTATCCATCCTTCAACACATAACCAAGAAAAACTTCGGAAACCATCTACCTCAACCTTCGAAAAGCATCCGTTATACAAGTTATGGTGATACTCCCGAACTCCCGCCCCAGTACTGGGTGGCGTCGAGGTTATCGCACCAACGAACTGCATAAAAGAGATTTTCGATGTCGGCGTACTAGACTCAGGTATTCCAGAACTGCAACGATAAAATTATGATGACAACACCTCAGAGCTCAACTCCCCGGGACACTTCCACTAAACCCCTGACAGGAGGCACCAAGACAATGTTCTCATCATAAAACCATCGGAACGATTCCAAGATACCCGCGTGATCCTAAATTTTTTTTTGTGAAATTTGAGAAGAGAAGAGTCAAAACTCTACGTCAGGATGCCTTACCAGAGCGATGAGGAGACTGGGAAGTAAAAAAGAATTCCTAAACTCTCCGATATATAATTCCTAATGACTCAAAACATTTTTCTAGACACAACTCGGCCGCTAAAAACGATCAAGCAATGGGGCTCCTAAGGTCGGGGAAAGCTCTGATACCAACTTGTAACACCCTCGATGCGACTATATCTCCCACGTGTCGAGGCACGACTTAGAGGCATAATCGCATTGAAGGCATCTGTCACAAGTTAGGCAATCTTCACAACATCCCATGTAATATAAATCATAAAGGGGAGATAACATAGTTGGCTTACACTTGCCACGTCAATCAAGTACATAAATAACATTACATCAACCAAACACTCATGGCCCGACTACGGCGCCAGAATAAAAGCTAACCCAACATGCGACACGGTCCCAATCACCCCAACTGGGCACCACTACTAATCATCAGGAAAGGAAACATAGTAACGTTGAGAGTCCTCGTCAAACTCCCACTTGAGCTCAAGCACATCTCCTGGAGCGGAATCATCAGGCCCTGCATCTGGTGTAATAGTAATCTGTGACCCACAAGGACTCAGCAATCTCGCACCCTCGCGATCAAGACTATTTAAGCTTATAGGTAAGACAAGGTAAAAATGAGTGGAGCTGCAGCAAGCGACTAGCAAGTATGGTGGCTAACTTATTCGCAAAAGAGAGCGAGAAGAAGAGGCAAAGCGCGAGCGAGAAACTAGAGAACAACCTGCGCAAGCATTACTCCAACACCGTGTCCACTTCCCGGACTCCGCCGAGAAGAGGCCATCACGGTAACACACTCAGTTGATTCATTTTAGTTAAGTTAAGGTTCAAGTTATCTACAACCGGACATTAACAAATTCCCATCTGCCCATAACCGCGGGCACGGCTTTCGAAAGTTCAAATCCCTGCAGGGGAGTCCCAACTTAGCCCATGACAAGCTCTCACGGTCAACGAAGGAATAGACCTCCTCCCAAGACGTTCTGATCAGACTCGGTATCTCGGTTATTCAAGACACTTTGACAGGTTAAAACAAGACCAGCAACACCGCCTGAATGTGCCGACAAATCCCGATAGGAGCTGCACATATCTCTTTCTCAGGGCACACTCAGATTGTCCTAGGTACGGGTAGGCCAGCCCAGAGTTGCCCCTAGTGGCCACCGGCAGCTGACAGGTGGACCAACACTCAGAGGAGCACTGGCCCCGGGGGGGGAGGGGGGTTTAAAATAAGATGACCCTCGGGCTCCGGAAACCCAAGGGAAAAAGAGGCTAGGTGGCAAATGGTAAAACCAAGGTTGGGCATTGCTGGAAAAGCTTTAATGAAGGCGAACTATCAAGCGGTTCCCATTATAACGCAACCGCGTAAGGAACGCAAAATCCGGGAACATAACACCGATATGACGGAAACTAGGGCGGCAAGAGTGGAACAAAACACTAGGCGAGAGGCCGAGCCTTCCACCCTTTACCAAGTATATAGGTGCATTAAGATAACAGGCTTCATTCGAGTCCACCAATAAGCCTGCTTGAGGTCCTGATACATCTTCGTGCTCCCGGGGTGGATGGAGAGGAGAGAATTGTGAGCCTCGTTCATGGTCACTTTACGGAGGTCACCTTTGGGTACAACAATACGATCCTCGAAGAAGAGAGTGTCCTTGTCATCAAGGCGGTAGCACTTGTACTTGGGTTGACTCTTGGCAATCCCAATCTTCACCTTTTTCACCATAGCATCAAGAAGCTGGGCTTGGCGAATCTGGTCTTCCAAGGTAGGAGAGACTTGAAGGTTGGCGAGGAAACCTTGAGGAACAACTTGCAGATTAAGTTTGCGGAAAGCTTCACAAAGCTCGGGTTGATAAGGCTTGAGAATCAGACTGCTGCAGTAAGCTTTCCTGCTCAATGCGTCAGCAATCACATTGGCCTTGCCTGGAGTATACTCAATACTTGGATTATACTCTTGAATCATTTCGACCCATCGAGTTTGCCTGAGGTTGAGATTAGGCTGAGTGAAGATGTACTTGAGACTCTTGTGATCAGTGAAAATGTCCACTTTTCTTCCCAATAGAAGATGTCTCCAAGTCAAAAGAGCATGAACAACTGCCGCCAACTCGAGATCATGAGTGGGGTAGTTCTTCTCATTAGGCTTCAACTGGCGAGAGGTATAAGCAACAACTTTCTTCTCTTGCATCAATACTGCGCCAAGACCTTGGATGCGATGGGGGATGCATATGCAAGACGTGACAAGGAATGCATGAACCTGGCCTCAACATGGAAATCCAAGTGTGCCACTGGAAAGATGAGATGAAATCGCTTGAAAACGATATAAAGAACGCCGGAATCGGAGTTACGGTTTGGAAATGGCAAGCGATTCAAATATGACACCGGTCTGCGATTTACAGCAAGTAGCCATCTAAATGCAATGAGATGAACATGCTACAGCACCAAAACATGACAACAAAATACATGGCAGGGATGCATTCAAGATTCTTAACAAAAGTCTAGCACTGAGCTATGTCCAATTCATCCATTAATAGGTTCAAACAAGTATGGCAAAAATGCATATGGCAAACAGATTTCAGACTTAGTGAAATTAACACTTGTCTGTAATTTTCAGATCAGGTAGCACTCTTCGGAGCAACAAAACTATATGCTACAGGACCTGAACATGACAAAGTAAAGCATGGCATGGAGATACTAAAAGAGCTTAACAAAAGTCCCTTAGTGACCTTGAGACAAAAGGGATCAGAAAATACAATTGCAAGCATGTGAACATGGCAAAAACATAATCAGTTTTCAGACTTAGTGAAAACTGGCACATGCTGAAAACAGATCTCAAGTAGGCATGTTTACGAGCTCGATGCACTCACTACGGTGCAAGTCATGATAAGCTAAGCATACATCCATCAAGAATACACAAAATGCAAGCTAGACATGGCAAGAACAATAGCATAGCATGCATGGATCAACTACAACATCATCGGCAAAATTGCAAACAAGTTGACAATCTGCCCAGATTCACAAAGTAGCAAAAGTAGAGCTCGATTGACTCAAGCTAGGGTGCTCCATAAGTGCAAACAAAGACATGAATGGATAGAGCACTACAATGTTAACAAAACATCCTTACTGATCATCCTCAAAAGAGGCACGGATCACTAGGAAACAACATGAACATATGGCATCATGAGATAAATAGCTCAAGGACTTAGTGGAATTGCTAAGTCCCTGAAATCAGAATTAACAAGTGCACCACTTTGCAAGCCTGTGCTAGTCAGCACACACATCACAAAAATACATGGGTTGCGCCTATGGAAAAGATGACAAAACCCTTAACAAAACATATGTAGAGCATCAGGGCATATCATGCACACAATAATCATGGCAAAAATGACAAAAAGCTAAATGGAGCAGCAGATCTGACAATTAACTCAAGTAGCCTCCTTCTAACAGCATTTCGGGCATCAAGATGAACTCAAATGAAAATGATGCAATGGAATGAAATGATGTACTCTCTGAGATGAACATTTTGATATGCTATATGCATGAATCGGAGCTACGGATGCGGAGTTACGAGGATATGAACATGAGCACATGGATCTGGGATTTCGGGACTTGGAAGAAAATCACACCCTGGGAAAAGTGGATCTCGCGGATCGGGACGGAGCGGTGCGGGGACGGGCGAGGGCGTTTGGATCGGGGACCGGTGGATCTGGTCCCGATCCGGATCCGGCCGGAATCTCGCCGGAGTTCACCGGGGAGGTGACCGGAGATGGTGGTGGAGACATCCGGCGAGCGAGGCGAGCGGGGCGGCGGCCGGAGCAACGCAGGGCGGCGGCGCGGCGAGCACCGAGCGGCGAGGCGGGACGCGGCGGCCGGCGCGGAGGCGGCAAGGCGGCGATGACCGGGCGGCGGGGCGGCGCGGTCCGGCCGAGCCTTGGGCGCGAGGAGTCGGGGCGAGGGAGCGGGCCGCGGGGGCCGGCTCCGGGCTCCCGGGCCGCGGCGGCGGCTGGCGGCGGAGGTGCCACGTGGCAGCCTGCCACTGGTGCGGGCGGGCGGCGGACGGTGTCCGGCCGGCACGGACGTGTCCGGCGCGGCGCGGTGGATTTTTTTTAGGGTTTCGGGGGAAGAAGGAGATCCGAATTTCGGGGGTTCTATTTATAGGCATAGAGGGAGCTAGGAGAGTCCAAATGAGGTGCGGTTTTCAGCCAAGCGATCATGATCGAACGATCTAGATGATGGAGAAGTCTTAGGTGGGTTTTGGGCCAAATTGGAGGGGTGTTGGGCTGCAACACACGAGGCCTTTTCGGTTCCTCGGTTAACCGTTGGAGTATCAAACGAAGTCCAAATGGTACGAAACTTGACAGGCGGTCTACCGGTAGTAAACCAAGGCCTCTTGGCAAGTCTCGGTCCAATCCGGAAATGTTTAATCCCCAAACACGAAAGAAAGGTAGAAAAGACCACCGGAGGAGAACGAAGCGCCGGAATGCAAAACGGACAACGGGGAAAATGCTCGAATGCATGAGACGAACACGTATGCAAATGCAATGCACATGATGACATGATATGAGATGCATGACAACGTCAACAACACACGGAGACAAAGACCCGAACCCGAGAAAATAAATTAACTTAAAGTCGAAAACGGCAAGAGTTGGAGTACAAATTGGGAAAGTTACATCCGGGGGGTTACAACACTCCACCACTACGAAAGGATCTCGTCCCGAGATCTAGGACTGAAAGAACGCCGGGTATTCAGAACGGAGGTGATCCTCGCGTTCCCAGGTAGCTTCACGGTCGGAATGGTGTGACCACTTGACTTTGAGAAATTTGATTGACTTGTTGCGAGTCTTGCGTTCAGTCTCTTCAAGAATAGCAACTGGGTGCTCACGATAGGAGAGATCTTCTTGGAGCTCAATGTCCTCGAAGTTGACGGTGCGGTCAGGAGTCTTGAAGCACTTTCGAAGCTGAGAGACATGGAACACGTCATGAACATTTGCAAAGTTTGAAGGAAGCTCGAGTTGATAGGCGAGGTTGCCTCTCTTGCTGACAATCTTGAAAGGTCCCACGTATCTGGGGGCAAGCTTCCCTTTGATACCGAAGCGACGAGTACCTTTCATAGGAGAGACATGGAGGTAAACATGATCTCCGATCTCGAAAGCCAAATCACGGTGCTTACTGTCATAGTAGCTCTTCTGGCGGGATCGGGCTGCTTTGACGTTATCACGAATGACTTTGCACATTTCCTCTGCCTCTGTGATTAAGTCATTACCCAAAAGATGACGTTCACCGGTTTCAGACCAGTTGAGAGGGGTACGACACTTCCTGCCATACAGAATTTCAAATGGGGCCTTGCCCGAACTTGCTTGAAAACTGTTGTTGTAGGAGAATTCAGCATAAGGAAGACAATCCTCCCACTTCATGCCGAAGGAGATCACACAAGCCCTGAGCATATCTTCAAGAATCTGGTTGACACGCTCGACTTGACCGCTAGTTTGAGGATGGAAAGCTGTGCTCAAGCGGATGTTGGTGCCCATGGCCTTCTGAAAAGAATCCCAAAACTTGGACGTAAAGATGCTGCCATGGTCTGAAGAGAGCACTTGTGGAATACCATGCAGAGAGACAATCCGAGAGGTATAGAGTTCCGCCAATTGAGCTGCAGTGATTGACTCTTTGATAGGCAGAAAGTGAGCCACTTTGGTGAGTTTGTCGATGACAACGAATATAGCATCATTGCCATGCTTGGACTTTGGAAACCCAGTCACGAAGTCCATTTCAATGTGGTCAAACTTCCATTCTGGAATGGCAAGAGGTTGGAGGAGACCAGCTGGCCTTTGGTGTTCTGCCTTCACTCTTCTGCAGACATCACATTCATTCACGAATTGAGCAATCTAGCGCTTCATTCGAGTCCACCAATAAGCCTGCTTGAGGTCCTGATACATCTTCGTGCTCCCAGGGTGGATGGAGAGGAGAGAATTGTGAGCCTCGTTCATGATCACTTTACGGAGGTCACCTTTGGGTACAACAATACGATCCTCGAAGAAGAGAGTGTCCTTGTCATCAAGGCGGTAGCACTTGTACTTGGGTTGACTCTTGGCAATCCCAATCTTCACCTTTTTCACCATAGCATCAAGAAGCTGGGCTTGGCGAATCTGGTCTTCCAAGGTAGGAGAGACTTGAAGGTTGGCGAGGAAACCTTGAGGAACAACTTGCAGATTAAGTTTGCGGAAAGCTTCATAAAGCTCGGGTTGATAAGGCTTGAGAATCAGACTGCTGCAGTAAGCTTTCCTGCTCAATGCGTCAGCAATCACATTGGCCTTGCTTAGAGTATACTCGATACTTGGATTATACTCTTGAATCATTTCGACCCATCGAGTTTGCCTGAGGTTGAGATTAGGCTGAGTGAAGATGTACTTGAGACTCTTGTGATCAGTGAAAATGTCCACTTTTCTTCCCAATAGAAGATGTCTCCAAGTCAAAAGAGCATGAACAACTGCCGCCAACTCGAGATCATGAGTGGGGTAGTTCTTCTCATTAGGCTTCAACTGGCGAGAGGTATAAGCAACAACTTTCTTCTCTTGCATCAATACTGCGCCAAGACCTTGGAGAGAGGCATCACAAAAGACCTCGTACGGTTTGGATTCATCAGGCGGAGTCAGAACTGGAGCAGTGATCAATTTTTGTTTCAAAGTGTTGAAAGCAATATCACACTCCGGAGACCAAACGCACTTGACGTGCTTCTGGAGAAGATTTGAGAGAGGCTTCGCGATCTTAGAAAAGTTTTCAACGAATCTTCGGCAATAGCTTGCGAGACCGAGGAAGCTACGGAGTTGCTTCACGTTCTGAGGAGGTTCCCAATTCACAATTGCAGACACCTTCTCAGGATTCATGGCAATGCCCTTGGCAGAGATATGACCAAGATAAAGAACCTCATCGAGCCAAAATTCGCACTTGGAGAACTTGGCGTAGAACTGATGTTCCCTGAGCTTATCAAGAACCAAACACAAGTGCTTGGCATGATCTTCCTTGTTCTTCGAGAAAACCAGAATGTCGTCGAGATAGACCAAAACGAAGTCATTGGTGTAGGCGTTGAAGATGAAGTTCATCATACGAGAGAAAGTCGGAAGAGCGTTGACGAGGCCAAAAGACATGAGTGTATTCATATGAACCATAGATTTTCCTGAAAGCCGTCTTGGGAATATCTTGCTCACGGATTCGAATCTGATGATAACCCATACGGAGATCAAGCTTTGAGAATACTTGGGCACCTTTGAGTTGTTCGAACAGCTCATTGATGTTGGGAAGTGGGTATTTGTTCTTGATAGTCTTCTTGTTCAATGTACGGTAATCAACACAAAGTCGGTCCGTTCCATCCTTCTTCTTCACAAAAAGAACACCACAACCCCATGGAGAAGAACTAAGCCGGATGAGACCCATTTTCTCTTGAATATCGAGTTGCTTCTTCAGCTCCTTCAACTCTTCAGGTCCAAGCTTGGAAGGACGTTTGCACACAGGTTTCGTGCCAGGCTCAAGATCAATAACGAATTCAACTGGCCGGTGCGGAGGCATTCCTGGAAGCTCTTCTAGAAAGACGTCTTGATATTCGCAAACGACTGGAATTTGCGAGATGGCATCGAGTTCACCTTTCTCATTGAGAGAAAATAGACGGATAGTATCATCACGAGCGGCAAAGACAATTACATCCTCAGACGAATGAGTCAACTGAATCTGCCTGGCTGCACAATCAAGCTGAGCCTTGTGCTTAGAAAGCCAATCCATTCCGAGAATAAGATCAATATCCGAGTCACCAAGAACCGTTGGAGAAGCCAGAAACTTGTAGTCACCCAAGGTGATAGTAACATCCGGAACGATGGAGTTAGCATGCATGCGCTTACCGGGAGAGACAACTGCTAATGGACTAGGCAAAACTTGCAAAACCAATTCATGCCTAGATATAAACGGTCTCGAGATGAAACAATGTGATGCACCAGTGTCAAAAAGAACTTTAGCTGGAATATCATTAACAGGAAGGTTACCCATGATGACATCTGATGAATCCTCTGCCTGAGCTGCATTAATCAAGTTGACCTTGGCGTGCTTGGGGTTATGCTTGACCACAGTTGTACTTGCCGATCTGACAGGAGGAGGAGGAAGACGCCTCTGGTTGAAACACTTGTTGGCATAGTGACCCTTCTGTTGGCACTTGTTGCACGTGACCTCTGAAAGCGGACGGTGATACGGAGCACTCGATCTTGGAGTTTGAGACGAAGTCTTGTTCTAAAAGCCAGGGTTGGGTGGGTGGGAAGATCCACTGCCACCTTTGCTCTTCTGCTAATACGGCTGACGGAACGGAGGAGGAGGAAGCCAATACTTCTGCTGCTTGGCCACTTGAGTAGAGGAAGAAGGAGTAACATCTCTGACTCGCTTCTTGGAAGCATCACACCTCAACTGAGCAGCCTCTTGCTTCAGTGCCATGTTGTAGAACTCATCGTATCTCAAGGGCTCGAAGAGAACAAGAGCTAGCTGAATTTCTTCTCTAAGACCACCCCTGAACTGGTATA
Organism: Triticum urartu; assembly: GCF_056163025.1. Taxonomy (NCBI): domain Eukaryota; kingdom Viridiplantae; phylum Streptophyta; class Magnoliopsida; order Poales; family Poaceae; genus Triticum; species Triticum urartu. The sequence goes on along the minus strand of NC_141878.1, from coordinate 421,404,256 downwards.
TCATGCTCTTCTCATCAGGGACGTCCTGCTTAGCAAAGCGGGCGATCTTCTGAAACAACTTGTTGTAGTCATAGACAGACAAAGAGCCTTGCTTCAGGTTGCGGAATTCCTCACGCTTGCTTTCAACCACGCTCTGAGGAATATGATGAGCTCGGAAATCTCGACGGAAATCATCCCAAGTGATAACACGTCCACCTCTGGAGTCCTTGTACTGCTGGAACCATTCTGCAGCTTGATCTTTGAGTTGGAAGGAAGCACATGATGACATGATATGAGATGCACATGATGACATGATATGAGATGCATGACAACGACAACAACACACGGAGACAAAGACCCGAAGCCGAGAAAATAAATTAACTTAATGCCGAAAACGGCAAGAGTTGGAGTACAAATTGGGAAAGTTACATCCAGGGTGTTACAGACGACCTAGTCAAGAAGATCGGAGTATTCATGGGAGGAACAGCACCGGGAGATGAAGACGAAGATCCCACTTGTGCGGACAACTACATCATCATCGATGACACTGATTCCGATCCTAGTGATGATGACTTTGAAGACGAAGCTGGAGCAGACATCATGGAGTCTTCCACCGATCAAAATTTCTAGATGACTACCATATATTACTAGTATTCCCCCATGTATTTAGTAGTAGTTGAGTGCTTGTGCGATAGTTCTAGATCGTTTGTATGCCCTTGCTTGCTTGATTGAGTGAATTGAGTGTGTTTGTCTCATGTGCATATGGGTAGTGTTTTCTCATTAGACCTCTTTTCTATTCTAATCTCTTCCATCTAAACCCCTCAGATGCCTCCGAGACGTGACACCGGTTATGCCTTCCCACCGGAGCTCACCCAGTTGATCCAACAACAGAATGCGTTGATGCAATTGCTAGTTCAGAATCAAGACAACAACAACAACAACAACAACAACAACCCGCCGCCCGTGGACAACCTAGCCCGTTTTCTAAGGTTACAGCCACCGGTGTTTTCAAGTAGCACCGAGCCCATAGTTGCGAACGATTGGCTACACCGTATTGGAAGGGAGTTGACCAGCGCAGGTTGCACAGATGCTGAGAGAGTGCGCTTTGCCGCACATCAATTGGATGGACCAGCAGCCTCATGGTGGGAGAATTACACGGCCACTTTTCCTATAGCCAATGTCACTTAGGACCAGTTTCAGCAAGCTTTCCGCACAGCCCATGTCTCCACTGGAGCTATGCAAATGAAGAAGCGGTAGTTCCGCAACTTACGCCAGGGGAACTGTACTGTGGCTCAGTATGTGGATGAGTTTAGCAAGTTATCTCGCTACGCCCCTGATGATGTGGCCACAGATGTAGCGAAGCAGGAGAAGTTTATGGAAGGGCTGAATGATGAGATGAGTATGCAGTTGATGGTAGCAACCTTCAACAACTACCATGAGTTGGTAGATAAGGCTCTTATGATTGAAGAGAAGCAGCAGCAGATTGAGAGCCGCAAGAGAAAGTATGGACAAGGGAAGTATAACTCAGGAGCTCAGCAGAAGCCTCGCCTAACCCCGAACTCGGGAGGACTTGTTCATAACCATGGAGGTCACAACCACACTGGAGGAGGATCGCATAACCACAATGGATCTAAGAATGGGAATGGGAACGGAACCAACAATAATCATAACCGCCCCAACCCAGCCACACCCGCCAAAAGGGACTTAAGTCATGTTACTTGTTTCAAGTGTGGGAAGACTAGACACTACGCCACAGAGTGCCCTGAAGGAAAGAATGGAAATGGAAATGGGAGCGCTGGGAAGAAGCCAAATCCATTCAACAAAGGACAAGTGAACCACGTTAACGTGGAGGAGGTTGAAGAGCAGCCGGACGCGGTAATAGGTAAGTTTTTGGTTAAGTCATTTACCGCTCTCGTTCTTTTCGATACTGGTGCATCGCATTCATACATATCAAGGGGATTCGTGGATAAGTTTAAACTACCAACCCAAACCCTTAGGACCCCTCTTTTAGTGAGTTCACCCGGAGCAGAGTATATGGCCAGTCGATGGTGTGACCAGATACCCTTAACCATTGGTACACATGTTTTTCCGTCCGACCTAATTATCTTGGAGTCACAAGGACTAGATGTGATATTGGGTATGGACTGGATGTCAAAGTTTGGAGGAAGCATTGACTGTGCTAGTAAGTTGATTTATCTCACCACCCCGGAAGGAAAAAGGATTAAGTATGTATCTAGGAATGTGCCTAGGAGGAGTCAAGTGAATGCCCTTACGGGAGTTGTTCAGGAGGAAGTGCTTGTAGTGCAGGATTACCCAGATGTTTTTCCAGAGGAGTTACCAGGCATGCCACCGGGTAGAGAAATTGAGTTTTTGATAGAGCTGTTGCCAGGTACAGGACCAATATCCAAGAGACCCTATCGGATGCCCGCAAATGATCTGGAAGAAATTAAGAAACAGATCAAGGAGTTATTGGAGAAAGGATACATTCGAAGAAGTTCATCACCTTGGGGAGCCCCAGTACTTTTGGTTGAGAAGAAGGATAAATCCCTGAGGATGGTTGTTGATTATTGAGCATTAAATGAAGTGACGATTAAGAACAAGTACCCACTGCCGATGATCAATGATCTGTTTGATCAGTTGCAAGGAGCTAAAGTGTTTTCGAAGATCGATTTACGTTCGGGGTATCATCAGTTGAAGATACGAGAGAAGGATATACCGAAGACAGCGTTCACAACACGATATGGATTATACGAGTACACGGTCATGTCATTTGGACTGACTAACGCCCCTGCCTATTTCATGAGCATGATGAACAAGGTGTTCATGGAGTATTTGGACAAGTTTGTTGTGGTGTTTATTGATGATAGTATGGTATACTCGAAGAACGAGGAGGAGCACAGGGAGCATTTGCGCTTAGTTCTCGAGAAACTCAGGGAACACCAGTTGTATGCTAAGTTTAGCAAATGCGAATTTTGGTTGAAGGAAGTCGGGTTCCTTGGACATGTTATATCGGGAGAAGGTATAGCAGTAGACCCCAGCAAAATTCAGTCAGTCACTGAATGGTTGGCACCCACTTCAGTTAGCGAGATCCGCAGTTTTCTTGGACTCGCAGGATACTACCGGAGATTCATCGAGAATTTTTCCAAGATTGCAAAGCCAATGACTAAACTGTTGAAGAAGGATACTAAGTTTAAACGGACAGAAGATTGCGAGGCAAGTTTCCAAGAGTTGAAGAAACGTTTGACTACAGCGCCAGCGCTAACACTGCCAGATATACATAAGGAGTTCCAAGTGTACTGCGATGCCCCACGCTTAGGACTTGGATGTGTTCTTATGTAGGATGGGAGAGTTGTTTCGTATGCCTCACGACAACTAAAACCTCATGAGTTGAACTATGCCACGCATGATTTGGAGTTAGCAGCTATAGTGCATGCATTGAAGACCTGGAGACATTACCTTATTGGAAACCGTTGTGATGTGTACACGGACCATAAGAGTTTGAAGTACATTTTCACCCAGAAGGAACTGAACCTTAGACAGAGGAGATGGTTGGAGCTTATAAAGGATTATGACATGAAGCTACACTATCATCCAGGAAAGGCCAATGTCGTAGCAGACGCATTGAGCCGGAAGAGTTATGCTAATATCCTTAAAAGTAAGGGATTGTCGAAGGAGTTAGCAGAGAATATCATGGAACTTCGATTGGAGATTGTTCCTAGAGGATCCGTTGCAACAATGGAGGTCCAGTCAACATTGTTGGACAAGATTCGGGAAGCTCAGAAGGAGGACAAGGAGATTGCCGAGATAAGGGAGAAGATGAGCAAAGGAAAGGCCAAAGGTTTTCGTGAAGATGAGCACGATACCCTATGGTTTGAGGACCGAATCTATGTGCCCAATAACCAGGAGATCAGGAAGTTAATACTTCAAGAGGCCCATCACTCACCATACTCGATACACCCCGGAAACACCAAGATGTATTTGGATTTGAAGGAACGTTTCTGGTGGACCGGTATGAAGAAGGATATTGCCGAGTATGTAGCTGTATGTGATGTATGTCAGCGCGTGAAGGCAGAGCATCAGAAGCCAGCAGGACTATTACAGCCTATGCCGATACCCGAATGGAAGTGGGATAAACTGGGCATGGACTTTATCACCGGATTGCCCAGGACTAAAGCAGGATATGATTCCATATGGGTAGTAGTTGATCGCTTGACCAAAGTAGCTCACTTCATCCCAGTGAAAACCACCTATACAAGTGCAAAGTTGGCCAAGATATATATGTCCAGGATCGTATGTCTGCATGGAGTTCCGAGGACCATCGTATCAGATCGAGGAACACAGTTTACCTCAAAGTTTTGGCACCAGTTGCACCAGACTTTGGGAACGAGATTGGAGTTTAGTACAACATTTCACCCGCAGATGGATGGACAAACAGAGAGAGTCAACCAAATTTTGGAGGACATGTTGAGAGCCTGTGCGCTATATTATGGATCTAGTTGGGATGAAAAGTTGCCATACATAGAGTTTTCATACAACAATAGCTATCAAGCCAGTTTGAAGATGGCACCGTTCGAAGCCCTGTATGGACAAAGGTGCAGAACACCGTTGATGTGGGACGAGGTAGGAGACCGATAGTTGTTTGGACCAGACTTGATCAAGGAGTCCGAGGAGAAGGTTAAATTGATTCGTGATAGACTGAAGATTGCTCAGTCCAGGCAGAAGAGTTATGCAGACTCAAAACGCAAGGAGGTAACCTATGAAATTGGAGATCGAGCATATCTGCGAGTATCACCCTTGCGAGGAGTGAAACGTTTTGGAGTTAAGAGAAAGTTAGCCCCGAGATTTGTAGGACCGTATCGTATTTTGGAACGGATGGGAGAAGTTGCCTACAAGTTGGAGTTACCCGAGGGATTGTCAGGAGTTCATGACGTGTTTCATGTTTCACAGCTGTAGAAGTGTCATGCTGAGATGGCAGATATACCGCTAAGAGATACAGTACCCCTGGAGGCGATTCAGTTGGACAATGATTTGACTTATGAGGAGAAACCAGTTAAGATTCTTGAGTTTGCCAGCAGAGTCACCCGCAGTAAGGTTATCAAGTTTTACAAAGTTCAGTGGAGCCACCATACCGAGGATGAAGCCACCTGGGAACGAGAGGATGATCTCCGCAAAGACCACCCGCACCTATTTTCTAGCCAGCCCGAATCTCGAGGGCGAGATTCATCTTAAGGGGGGTAGGTTTGTAACATCCCAAATTTTCTATTTGGAATGTTATACATTAGATCATCATTACATATCATGTTTTATTGCTTTTCCGTTTCGTAATCCTCGCAAATCCTAAGCAACTCAAGGACCTTCGGAGAGAGTTGGGGATTTCCTGGTTTTCATATTTGATTCTTTTATCAAATAATGAAACGAGGATTTGATTTTAATTATTTCTCTCCGAAAAATATTTCAATTAAAAAATTTAAGAGAGGAGATAATAAGACTTCTCCAAAAATAAATGAAATATTGGAGGAAAAATATTAAAATCATTAAATTGTTTTTTGTTTTGTTGTTTTTATTCGGATTTATTTGCATTAGAAAAATTGCATCTTTACAAAAATGCATTTTAGGGCCAAGAAAATGTTCATCTTGTTCTAAATATTTTATTTAGACGGAGAAAATTTGTTTTGGCATTTTTAGATTTTTATTTATTTTTCTAGGAATTTTTTCTATCGGCGGAATTATTTTAAAAAAAGAGTTCCTGCGCCCGACTCGGCCTAAGGCCCAGCCGAGCCAGGCCGGCCCAGCCTCCGCCGCCGCCGCCGCCGCCACCACTCGGACTGGAGTCCGAGTTGGACTCCGCGCCGCCCCGCCTTGGCCCCTACTCCAAGCCGCCGCCGCCCTTGCCCTTATATACCGCCGCCCCGCCACCCCAACACCCTAACCACACCTGAATGACTTAATATCTGCAACAAAGACTTAATATCTGCAACAAAGTATTTAGTAGCAAAGTAATATGATAGTAGTGGTAACAGTGGCAAAGGTAACAGTAGCGGTTTCGTAGTGATTGTAATAGTGGCAATGGAAAAGTAACTAAGCAAAGATCAATATGTGAAAAGCTCGTAGGCAATGGATCAGTGATGGATAATTATGTCGGGTGTGATTCCTCATGCAACAGTTATAACATAGGGTGACACAGAACTAGCTCCAATTCATCAATGTAATGTAGGCATGTATTCTGAATATAGTCATACGTGCTTATGGAAAAGAACTTGCATGACATCTTTTGTCCTACCCTCCCGAGGCAGCGGGGTCCTATTGGAAACTAAGGATATTAAGGCCTCCTTTTAATAGAGTACCGGACCAAAGCATTAACACTTAGTGAATACATGAACTCCTCAAACTACGGTCATCACCGGTAAGTATCCCGATTATTGTCACTTCGGGGTTAACGGATCATATCACATAATAGGTGACTATAGACTTGCAAGATAGGATCAAGAACTCACATATATTCATGAAAACATAATAGGTTCAGATCTGAAATCATGGCACTCGGGCCCTAGTGACAAGCATTAAGCATAGCAAAGTCATAGCAACATCAATCTCAGAACATAATGGATACTAGGGATCAAACCCTAACAAAACTAACTCGATTACATGATAAATCTCATCCAACCCATCACCATCCAGCAAGCCTACGACGGAATTACTCACGCACGGCGGTGAGCATCATGAAATTGGTGATGTACGAAGCTTGATGATGACGATGGCGACAGATTCCCCTCTCCGGAGCCCCAAACGGACTCCAGATCAGCCCTCCCGAAAGAGATTAGGGCTTGGCGGCGGCTCCGTATTGTAAAACGCGATGAATCCTTCTCTCTAATTTTTTTCTCCTCGAACGTGAATATATAGAGTTGGAGTTGAGGTCGGTGGAGCACCAAGGGGCCCATGAGGCAGGGGGGCGCGTCCGGGGGGGTAGGCGCGCCCCCACCCTCGTGGATAGGGTGTAACACCCACGATGCGGCTATATTTCCCACGTGTCGGAGCACGACTTAGAGGCATAACCGCATAGTAGGCAGGTGGCAAGAGGGGTAATCTTTACACATCCCATGTACTGAATAAGAAAGGGATAAAGAGTTGGCTTACAATCGCCACTTCACACAATACTTAAATATAGCATTCCATCATCCAGATACAATCAAGGTCCGACTACGGAACCAAATAAAGAAAGACAACCCCTAATGCATAGATCCCTGATCGCCCCGACTGGGCTCCACTACTGATCAACTGGAAACGAAACAACACAACGAACACGATCTTCATCGAGCTCCTCCTTGAGCTCGGTTGCGTCACCTGCGCGGTTATCATCTGCACCTACAACTGTTTGAAGTAATCTGTGAGTCACGGGGACTCAGCAATCTCACACCCGCGAGATCAAGACTATTTAAGCTTATGGGTAGGAAAGGGTAGTGAGGTGGAGCTGCAGCAAGCACTAGCATATATGGTGGCTAACATACGCAAATAGGAGCGAGAAGAGAAGCAATGCACGGTTGTGAGCTAGAAGTGATCATGTAGCGACCCGACCTCAGATGGTCAAGTCTCTGTGCTTCAGTGTCATCCCTGGATCGGTAATGCTGACACACACAGTACTCGAGGATTTATAACAGAGTAGCAATCACACACTTATTACATCGAAAAGTCTAAGAGAGAACTTATTACAATAATATGGCTTAAGGCCATCTAATGCGATAACAGCGGAAGGCTTGGAAGATAAAGTGAGTCCATCAACTCCAACGGCATAGCTGAGCTGCACGGCAACGACCTAACGAACCTTACTCCTCGTCTGAAAAGTCTGCAACATAATACGTTGCAGCCCGAAAACGGGTCAGCACATGGAATATGCTGGCAATATAACACAATAGAGCAGAAACAGAATAATGCTATCACTACATGCATATATGGCTGGTGGAAAGTTGTATGGTTATAGTTTTTGCGAAAAGCCAATTTTCCCTACAACAAAGGAATAGATTTTAATTTAACTATCATGGTGGTTGAAACATCATTGAGAAGGTACCCCCAACTCAATCCCAATTAAAGTGATTAACAACCCAACAGTATTAATTAAACATGGTGAGATACATGTGATAACCCAAGTACTAGATACTCAAGAATTGTCCATAACCGGGGACACGGCTAACCATGATTAGATTGTACACTCTGCAGAGGTTTGCGCACTTTTCTCCACAAGACTCGATCGCCTCCGTTGGATTTCTCGCACTACATGGTGTTTGAGAAACGGATGACCGAGACACAGTCTTCCAGAAACGTTAACTCTCCACTCCGGGTAGACCATACCAAACCTACCAAACCCACTACCTGCTAATCTACCTCTTCAAGAGCTTCACGTAACTTACTCAACTATGCTAGAGCCCATAATAGCTTGTGGCTGCACACGGAAGTTTCTAGCATGAATCATCTCAGTTCCCTTTGAGCCTGGGTGGCGGTCCATAGGAAGATCACACGGGTACCCCGGGATTTCCAAAAAAATACAGACAACACTAGGTTCCCCGGGTGCCTCAATCCACCCAGTTGTTTGATTAAGTTGCCACCTTAAGTTGAACCATTAATTAACAATCTCACATCTGTCATGAATTTCACTCAAACCCAAACCACGTCTACGAGCATAGCATAGCAATATAAGCAATACGTAGAAGTAACTCCCAAGGGTTTGAATATAACAGGGCAATAGATTCTACCTCAGCAACTACTTCCCAACCCACAAGTTATCGACATCCTAATCATGCAATGTTTGAGGATTGGAACTAATGCGTAAAAACTGGGTAATAATGGGATATGATCAAAGTGTTACTTGCCTTGCTGATGATCCGCGAATCCTAGAGACTCGTAGTAACATGCTTCGCACTCCGGGAATTCTATCGCAAGCCAACAATAACATACATAAGTAACAAGCAACGATGCACAAGCAAAACTCAAATAAGAGAGGTTGACCAGAAAGTTCAACTTAAGAACTCCGGTACGCAAAAAGAATCAAAACAAATGAAGCAACGAAAGTCAAACGGCGAAAGAAAACCACTTCGTTTACTAATCTGAACTTAGGTCAAATTTTACAGTAGCAAAAACTTGTTTGAGTTGATTAACCGGAAAGAGGGTTTCGAGACGAAACTCCAGGCGCTTGAATCGCCTCATTCCGAAACGAGCGAAAAGATAAACAGAAATTAAGATCGGATCAGAAATCGCGATCAGAAAAATCACGGAATAAATCCGAGAAAAAGAAAAACGACGAACAGATTAACGAACGAACGTTCGTTATCTAGATCTAAACGAAGAACGCGTTCGTTAAAACGAACAAACAAGCGAACGCTCGCTAAATAAATAAACTAGAGAAAAACCGATCTATTTAAAAAAACGAAAACTAAGGTTTTGAAAAAATAAAACCGGACGGTTTTTAAGAAAAACCGGCGGTTGGATCCGGCGGCTACCTCCGGCGAGGGCTTGGGCGGCGGGGCGGCGGGGTGTTGCGGCGGCGCGGGCGGCGGCGGCGCGCTGCAGCGACGGCGGCGGGAGGCGCGGCGCGGCTCGGGGCGGGGTGCGGGAGGCGGCGATGGTGGCGGTGGGGGGCTCGGGCGGCGCGTATATAAAGGGGGCGGGGTTGGGCGGCTTGGAGGAGGGGGCAAGGCGACGGCGACAGAGTCCGGCTCGGACTCTTCGTCCGAGTCGGCGGCGGCGGCGGCTGGGCCCTAGGCCCAGTCGGGCGCGGGATTTTTTTATATATAATACCGCCGAGAGAAGAAAAATCCTAGAAAAATAAATAAAAATATAAAAATGCCAAAACGAATTTTCACCGTCTAAATAAAATATTTAGGACGAGTTGAACATTTACTTGGCCCTAAAATGCAATTTTGAAAACGTGCAATTTTTCTAATTCAAATAAAATCGGAATAAAACCAAATAAAATCCAATAAATGATTTTAATATTTTTCCTCCAATATTTCAATTATTTTGGAGAAGTCATATTATCTCCACTCATTTGATTTAATATGAAATATTTTTCGGAGAGAAAAATTATTACAATCAAAATCCTCGTTTCATTATTTGATAAAAATCAAATATGAAAACCGAAAAATCCCCAACTCTCTCAGTGGGTCCTTGAGTTGCTTAGGATTTCAAGGATTGCGGAACAGAAATGCAATAAATCATGATATGCATGGATGATCTATGTATAACATTCCAAATTGAAAATTTGGGATGTTACAGATCAAGAAGTGATCCTGAAACTACTTACGTTCAAGCATAACACAAGAACCATGTTCACTTCCCGGAGTCCGCCGGAAAGAGACCATCACGGCTACACACACGGTTGATGCCTTTTAATTAAGTTAAGTCACAAGTTTTCTACAACCGGATATTAACAAATTCTCATCTGCCCATAACCGCGGGCACGGCTTTCGAAAGTTCAAAACCCTGCAGGGGTGTCCCAACTTAGCCCATCACAAGCTCTCACGGTCAACGAAGGATATTACTTCTCCCAGGAAGACCCGATCAGAGTCGGAATCCCAGTTACAAGACATTTCGACAATGGTAAACAAGACCAGCAAAGCCGCCTGAATGTGCCGACAAATCCCGATAGGAGCTGCACATATCTCGTTCTCAGGGCACACCGGATGAGCAAGACGTCGGGTTGGCATAGACCCTGGTTGCACAGGGGGCACCGGGCATCGCTCAGGTCGGACCAACACTTAGAGAAGCACTGGCCCGGGGGGGTTAAAAATAAAGATGACCCTCGGGCTCGCCAAAACCCAAGGGAAGGTGATAGGTTGTTAGTGCAAATGTAAAACCAAGGTTGGGCCTTGCTGGAGGAGTTCTATTCAAGGCGAACTGTCAAGGGTTCCTATTATAACCCAACCGCGTAAGGAACGCAAAATCATGGAACATAACACCGGTATGACGGAAACTAGGGCGGCAAGAGTGGAACAAAACACCAGGCATAAGGCCGAGCCTTCCAACCTTTACCAAGTATATAGGTGCATTAAAGTAAACAATATATGTAATAATGATATCCTAACAAAATCCATGTTCCAACATGGAACAAACTCCAACTTCACCTGCAACTAGCAACGCTATAAGAGGGGCTGAGCAAAGCGGTAACATAGCCAAACAACGGTTTGCTAGGTAAGGTGGGTTAGAGGCTTGACATGGCAATATGGGAGGCATGTTATAGCAAGTGATAGGTATCGCAGCATAGAAATAGAGCGAGCAACTAGCAAGCAAAGATAGAAGTGATTTCAAGGGTATGGTCATCTTGCCTGAGATCCTGCAAGGAAGAAGAACGAGTCCATGAAGAAGATAAACGGACGTAGTCGAACGAATCCTCACAACTCCGGAACGAAACCAAAGCTATCGAGAGAAGCAACCCGGAAAGAAGCAAGCAACATAATAAACAACCATCACATAAACATGGGATGATGCACAATTAAGTATGATGCATGTCCGGTTTAATGCGGCATGGCATGGCAAAGTGCACAACCAACACTACAAGTTAAGTGGAGCTCAATATGCAACGAGTTGCATATCAACGGAACACCACATCAATTATTTAGTTCTCTCCCGTTTAGGTACCCAACAATATTTAAGATTGTTAAACATGGCAAGAGATGAAGCAAAAGTAAACTACACAAACCAAGCAAATTAAATGGGGCCGGAAACATCAAACAACAATTCCGGTAAATCCCAATGTGCATTAGCAATTTAATGCAACAACAATTTAAAACATTTTAGAAGTTATTAACATGATGCGGATGACATGTTCAAGTTTATGCATTTTTTATGAAAATGTTGACAAGCATAATATGAAGAATTTGTCATCGTGGCGGAAACGAAAAGGGGTGCCACGACAACGAATCCGAAAATGATGCCACGGCAACATGTCGGTTCCGGTAGCTCATGGAGATACCGGTGCAAAGGAGAAGTGTGCAGATGCGTGCAAAATATGGTGGGGCGCTCCCGGATACCGGGTGTCCCATGAGTCGATGGCATGGAAGCGAGAGACACTACGAACACGGTGCAGACAAAGGGGTGCATCTCATACAACACGTGCAATCGTTCTCGGACGGTCGTCTCGGGGTTATACCTCCAAAGTGTGCAAACGGGACGGTTCTCGTTTGGTGCAAAGTAGAGGAAGTAGATGTTCACGGGTCGTTGTGGGAAGTAGTCGTTCTCATGGCGACAGTAGTCGTTCATGTTCTTAGTCTCACAAGTTTCTGTAGATGTTCGGGGGCACGGCGAGAAACTTGACGTCCACGGAGTCTTCAAGGGTCGACGGTAGTGGTACTTGGCAAAAATGCTCATCGACGGTAGTTGTTCTCGTATCGTCGTGGTACTTGGCAATTTCGGAAATGGCGGAAGACGAACTTGGCGGTCCTCGTTGATCTAGTACTTGGCGTTATTCCCTATTTGGTGGTCATTTGAGGCATCGGGCGTCGAGGTACTTGGCGGATCCGTGGTGCTCGCGGTCTTGGTCATGCCGAAAGGCACTTGGCGAAACCATTCAGGGAGGAAGCATCGGAGTGCTGCTAGCAATTGGTGGAACTCCGCGGTCACACCACATGGGTGTACAGAGGCAAAGCTTGTGGCGATGCGCCTATGCGGTTGCCAAAGGGAACGATGCCGGGTCGAGGCAGAAGACAGGCGACGCGGCTGTGGGAACCGGGAGGCATGGCTCCAACGGGCAGGGCCGGAGACGATGCAACTGTCAAGGAGGAGTTTGGCGGAGCAGCACCAAGGCAGCAGTGAAGCTCTAACCTCAGGTCCATGGCGGCAGATACAGGCGATGGTGGTTCGAGGGGAGGCGGGCGAGCGGGAGGCTCGCAGGGCCTTGGGTGCTCGAGGAGAGGCCGAGGGCGGCTGGAACCGACCAGAGGCGACGCCCTACGGCGCGGGGACGAGGTGGCGTTGGGGGCGCTGCTGCAGACATGGATGGATAGGAGATGGGAAGATCTGGCCGGCTGGCGCTCCAGCGGGAGAGGCGGCGGCACGAGGCAGGAGGCGGCTCGGTCTGTGGCTACTCGGATGCTCGGCGTGGGCGGAGCCGGCGTGAGGAAGAGGAGCCTGGCATGGCTCCCGCTTGAGGTGGCATTCCTAGAGGAGCTCGGCGGCGGTGGTTGCAGGCCGGCGCGGCAGAGGAATGGGAGGCCCGTGTGAAGGGAGAGCGACGGGGAGGCATGGGCGAGGAGATCCATGGATCAGGACGAGGTGCAGCGCTGCTCTCTCCCTGCCTCTCTCTGATGGCGCACGCACAGGAGAAAGGGATCGATGGGGGAGATGGGGATCGGGCAAGCGGCGGCGCTGAATGGGCATCGAGGGAGAGAGCGAGTGGAGGGGTCGGGGCTAGGTTAGGTGCGGTTGGGCCTTGGCCTCGGCTGCTGGGCTGAACAGGAGCCCCGGGTGGGCTACGGGGATGGATGCCTAGCTAGGTTTCTCCCTTCGTTTTCTATTTCTCACAAGAAGAAAGAAAGAAAAAAAACACAGGAGATAAAAGAAATGACTAGAGGAGTAGCAAAGGACTTTGGTAGGGAGAAAAATCTTTCCGGACTCACAAAAATGTGAAGGATGATAATAAAATGGTTCGAGCATTCTTCGCGGAATTAAGATTCGCACAAGGTTGAATTTCAAAACCCATTCCAACGAACTACAAATGGGTTGAAATTATAGGAGATGACCCTACACACTAGATGTGATTTATGGGCAGATCTGGAACATTTATGGATAAGTAAAATTGCAACTCAATTTTACTAAAAAGGCTCCAAAGGAAGAAAAGAAGTGGAGTTGGATAAAAAGGAAATTGAAGAACGGTGCAAATGTGTTATGGGTGAATCCAAGCCAATGGAATGGTTTAATATAGCTCCCTAAATATTAGGAGGATATGTTATAAAGAGAATCACCATGTGAATTCCCTCGGCTTAAATGGACCGAAGATCCATACGATTTATTTAGTTGAGTTGCAAAAGAATTAATGATATGATACATGATGACAAGATGCAATGCAAAATATGCAATGAAGAATGCAACGAACCAAACAAATCACATGACGAAACCCGGAATTCATGGAAGGCACCTGAAGCTCCGGTCTTGGGGCTTCACAACACTCCACCACTACGATTGGATCTTGTCCCGAGATATAGGATGGCACCGGAGGGAAAAGAAAGAGGAAGAGAAGAGGTAAAACTAAGTTGCTTCTTTAACAATTGAGTGAAACCAAAGAACCTTGCGAGGTTGAACAAATAGAAAGAAAGAATACCATGAAGATGAACAAAGTTGAAAACACTCCGTTAGAAAAGAGGAACAAGGGACCTTACTAGAGCCTTGTAGGTTGAAAGACATAAGAAAAAGGTTGCAATGGACAAGAAGTACAAGCAAGCACTTCGGTTGAAATGCGATGTACAAGGAACGATAAGGATCAAATATGACAACACTTCAGTTGGAAATGGAAGGCAATAATAAGGACTTGGCAAAATGAAAGCACTTGGATGAGACTCCGGTTAGAAGAGGAATGATAGCCACAACACTCCGGTTAAAACAAGATAGAGACGGAATAAGAATGATATAATTTGGACAGCACTCTGATTATAAATGTAAGGAATTAGAATCATGAACTTGACAAGATGAGAAGATACTTGATGAAATCAACAACACACTAACTCTGGAACTATTGAAAGAATGGCACAAGGGGTAAGAAAGATTTCAGACAACACTCCGGTTGAAAAGGAATGCAAAACTTGATAAGACGAGCGAACTTGAATAGAGGGCACGACACTCCGGTTGAATGGATAAGCACGAAAAGAACACGATCCTCGCAATTCGAGATCATGATTGAAAAGAGCAACATCACTATGCCTCCGGGAGAAATGAAAGAATGGAATGGAATGAATGGAGGGAAACAAGATCTTGAGAGAGCACGCTTACAACAAATGCTAGAACGGAGTTGTTGGATTATCAACAACGAAAGCATAAGTTTGATGTGGGCTAATGGAAGACATCTCAAAATTATGAGGTGACCACCTGCCACTCACGGGAAAAAGATTTGATTGAGAGCTAGAAAAGATAGAAAGCTTCTCCCACCGAGGTGATAAGAAAAACTTGGATCATAGGTAATCATCACAAAGAGCAACATTCCCAATGGAAGGCTTTAGGTGAAATCTATACCAAGATACCCTCCAACGAAGAAATTGATGGTTTGCAAAGGATGTCATGAACAAATTGAAAATGATGGGTTTAAAATATGTCATTTCGGCCAACTTGTGAATCATGAAACATGAAGGGGGCCGTTAAAATGACATAAAACCACCTCAAAAGATAAGATAGAAAGAATTTCACTTCGAAATGCAAGATGAAGAAGCTTGAACTCCTGAAAACAAGACATGTGTTTAACAC
Organism: Triticum urartu; assembly: GCF_056163025.1. Taxonomy (NCBI): domain Eukaryota; kingdom Viridiplantae; phylum Streptophyta; class Magnoliopsida; order Poales; family Poaceae; genus Triticum; species Triticum urartu. The sequence goes on along the minus strand of NC_141878.1, from coordinate 421,388,842 downwards.
CATGTTTATTTTTGAGTATAGCTTGGTGGAACTTAACTTCGCAAGAAATCCTGAAGATCAATTGAGGAATGAAAAGAATCCTTGACAAACCACCATGTAACCTCCATGAAGAAAAACTCCGGATAGGAAATGATAACATAAAAGAATTGAAAGGTTTTAAGCGAACAAGATTGAAGTCTTGCAATGGTCAGATGGAGCTTCGCGATGATAAAAACGAGAAAACTTGGAACTCCGGAAAAGAAAGATGAGCAGTTGAAACCAAGAATTTGATGAGCCCCCGGAATAAGGAATTGAATCACTTGGATGAAACAAGAATAAGAATTACATTATGTTTATCCTTCATCAATTAAATTGATGACAAGTAATGGATTGCATACAACTTATTCTCGTAGAAAGGATTAAGATAGATATAGCGCAAACTTGAGAAGGTCTTCAACGATCCACCGGTAGGATTTGAAAGAACAAAGGAATTGATATGATAACGTAAGAAGAGGAATCTTGAACAAACCACCGTAAGAATTGAAAATGAAAGTAGCAGAGGCACAAATCACCCAGAAGAATTTGGAAAATGAATGAAGATACTTGAAGGAATTTAGATACATGAGAACGAATAGATCACGAGCTGATTAGAGAATATTTGAATGATGCACTGGTAAGATTTGGAGAATGAGAGCTGAAAGCTGCGAATGAACAAACCCGAAATGATGACCTTTGGAGAATCGAACTGAAAAGACTCCTGAATTGCTCCGGATGGGTAAAAAGAATTCTCACAATCGAAAACAATTATGAGAGGATGGCATAAGGCTAGCACCATGAATCTTGAAGAGAATGGAGCAAGATTAAAGAGAAACTCTTCTTCGGTCTTCAAATGTTGAGAATGATGACGAGAACTACCACTGAGAATTTTTGAGGCACTCCGGAATAAAGAAGAATATAAAGGTTGAATCAACAATGAAATGGATTTGAAAGATCTTGGAGAAAGACATTTGACTGGTGACAATTCATTCTTACGTCAAACTTTGAAATGAATTTTAGAATAGCTCCGAGAAAATTAGAAGAGTCAGGTAAGATCCTGGGAAAAGACCTGTGGGTTAGGGCCCACTCAAGAGAAATACTATTCAAATGGTTTTGAAGAGAGATTGCACTGGTTGATTTAAATGGCTAGAATGAGATAACAACCTCAAAATAACTTGAACGTATTACGAATGGAAATGTAAATCTTCTGAGATATCTTCAGCACTCCGAAACAATTGACTAGCGAGAAGTGAATGATTAAGAGGTGCCCGGCATGGGAAAGCATTTGGAACGAGGAAAAAGGATATGATCAACAAAGCTTGAATTGAATTGTAACATCCCAAATTTTCAATTTGGAATGTTATACATTAGATCATCATTGCATATCATGTTTTATTGCTTTTCCGTTTCGTAATCCTCGAAAATCCTAAGCAACTCAAGGACCTTTGGAGAGAGTTGGGGATTTCCCGGTTTTCATATTTGATTATTTTATCAAATAATGAAACGAGGATTTGATTTTAATTATTTCTCTCCGAAAAATATTTCACATTAAAAAAATTAAAGAAAGTAGATAATATGACTTCTCCAAAATAAATGAAATATTGGAGGAAAAATATTAAAATCATTAAATTGTTTTTTTGTTTTTATTCGGATTTATTTGCATTAGAAAAATTGCATGTTTTCAAAACTGCATTTTAGGGCCAAGAAAATGTTCATCTTGTTCTAAATATTTTATTTAGACGGAGAAAATTTGCTTTGGCATTTTTAGACTTTTATTTATTTTTCTAGGATTTTTTTCTGTCGGTGGAATTATTATTTTTTCAACAAAAATAGTTCCCGCGCCCGACTGGGCCTAAGGCCCAGCCGAGCCAGGCCGGCCCAGCCGCCGACGCCGCTGCCACTCGGACCGGAGCTTGAGTTGGACCCCGCGCCGCCCCGCCTTGGCCCCTACTCCAAGCCGCCGCCACCCCCGCCCTTATAATCCGCCACCCCAACACCCCACCGCCACCGCCGCAGCCGCAGCCGAGCACCGCCGCCGCCCCCGCGAGCCGCCGCCCCGTCGCCCGCACCTCGCCTTGCTGGACCTCTCGCCGGAGGTAGCCGCCGGACTCCGCCGCTGGTTTTTTTTATAAAAACCGTCCGGTTTTTTAGAAACCCTAGATCCATTTTTGGTTTCACCGGGTTTTTCCGGTTCTTCTAGTTAACGGACGTTCGTCCGAACGTTCGTTTTAACGAACGGTTCTTCGCCCGTTAGATACAGCTAATGAACGCTCGTACGTTAGTTTGTTCGTTAGTTTTCTTTGATCGGATTTATTCCGCGATTTTCTCTGATCGCGATTTCTGATCCGATCTTAGTTTCTGTTTTTCTTTTCGCTCGTTAGTCTGAATCAGGCGATTCAAGCGCCTGGAGTTTCATCTCGAAACCCTCTTTCCGTTTAACCAACTCAAACAAGATTTTTCTACTCTAAATTTTGACCTAGTTTCAGATTAGTAAATGAAACTTCTTTCTTTCGCTGTTTGAGTTTCATTGCTCCGATTGATTTGATTCTTTTTGCGTACCGGAGTTCTTAATTTGAACTTTCTGGTCAACCTCTTTTATTTGAGTTTTGCTTGTGCATCGTTGCTTGTTACTTATGTATGCTATTGTTTGCTTGCGATAGAATTCCTAGAGTGCGAAGCGTGTTACTACGAGTCTCTAGGATTCGCGGATCATCAGCAAAGCAAGTAACACTTTGATCATACCCCTTTATCACCCAGTTTTTATGCATTAGTTCCAATCCTCAAACATTGCATGATTAGGATGTCATTAACTTGTGGGTTGGGAAGTAGTTGATGAGGTAGAACCTATTGCCCTGCTATATTCAAACCCTTGGGAGTTACTTCTACGCTTGCTTATAATACTATGCTATGCTATGCTCATAGACGTGGTTTGGGTTTGAGTGAAATCCATGACAGATGTGAGCTTGTTAATTAATGGTTGAACTTAAGATGGCAACTTAAATTAACATCTGGATGGATTGAGGCACCTGGAGTACCCAGTGTTGCATGTATTTTTTTGGAAATCCCGGAGTACCCGTGTGATCTTCCTATGGACCGCCACCCAGGCTCAAAGGGAACTAAGATGATTCATGCTAAAAACTTCCGTGTGCAGCCACAAGCTATTATGGGCTCTAGCATAGTTGGGTAAGTTACATGAAGCTCTTGAAGAGGAAGATCAGCAGGTAGTGGGATGTAGGTTTGGTATGGTTTGTCCGGAGTAGAGAGTTAATGTTTCTGAAAGACTGTGTCTCGGTCATCCATTTCTCAAACACCCTGTAGTGCGAGAAAACCAACGGAGGCGATCGAGTCTTGTGGGGAAAAGTGCGCAAACCTCTGTAGAGTGTAAATTCTAATCATGGTTGGTCGTGTCCCCGGTTATGGACAATTCTTGAGTATCTAGTACTTGGGTTATCACATGTATCTCATCACTCTTAATTAATATTGTTGGGTTGTTAATCACTTTAATTGGGATTGAGTTGGAGGAACCTTCTCAATGATGTTTCAACTACCATGATAGTTAAATTAAAATCTATTCCTTTGCTGTAGGGAAAAATTGGCTTTTCGCAAAAACTATAACCATAGAGCTCTCCACCAGCCATATATGCATGTAGTGATAGCATTATTTTGTTCTTGCTCTACTGTGTTATCTTGCCAGCATATTCCATGTGTTGACCCGTTTTCGGGCTGCAACGTATTATGTTGCAGACTTTTCAGACGAGGAGTAAGGTTCGTTAGGTTGTTGCCGTGCAGCTTAGTTATGTCGTTGGATTTGATGGACTCACTTTATTTTCCAAGCCTTCCGCTGTTATCGTATTAGATGGCCTTAAGCTATATTATTGTAATAAGTTCTCTCTCTTGAGACATTCGATGTAATAAGTGTGTGTTTGCTACTCTATTATAAATCCTTCGAGTACTGTGTGTGTCAGCATTACCGATCCAGGGATGACACTAAAGCACAGAGACTTGACCATCTGAGGTCGGGTCGCTACAAGATGGTATCAGAGCACACGCTGAGTGTAGGACACGACCACTAAGATAAACCCTGGGTCACACTTCTCTTCTCATTTTTCTGACTCCTCACCATTTTCTACTCTTTAGGATGACGGAGATGAAGAACAAGTTTGCACAACCGGATGAAGACACCCCCTTTTGGATGCCACTAGAAGGAACTCACTAGGTACTTAAACATTGGAATACCAAGCTTCACCGGGACATACAACGCCACTTTACCTGAAGAGGAGCGCTGGATGATTCAAGTACAAGTTCCAGGAAGGACGTTCTCGCCCACTTCTAAATCCATAGAGTTTTCTTTTGAAGCACCCACCTGGAGTCTAGGCAAGAGCATGGCAGCCCACATTACCATGGGACACATTGGAGAAGTTTACAACAGGGAGCTTAAGGACACTATTTACCAAATATGTGGGCGCCGAGACGAGCAATGGGAAGTAATCAACACCAGGAAGGATAGATCCATTACAGCTTTCATCCAGGAGTTAAACCAGCACATCCGACGTCAGGAAAACCAGATGTGCGTGGACATGATGGACCTGAAGAAGGCAAAGACTAGGATCATCGAACTGGAGGAAGAACTCAAGTTTACACGCGATGGATATGAGGAGGAAATCAAGACACTACTAGAGAAGAATGACAACCTAGTCAAGAAGATCGGAGTATTCATGGGAGGACCAGCACCGGGAGACGAAGATCCCACTTGCCCGGACAACTACATCATCATCGACGACACTGATTCCGATCCTAGTGATGATGACTTTGAAGACAAATCTTGAGTAGACATCATGGAGTCTTCCACCGATCAAAATTTCTAGATGACTACCATATATTACTAGTATTCTCCCATGTATTTAGTAGTAGTTGAGCACTTGTGCGATAGTTCTAGATCGTTTGTATGCCCTTGCTTGATTGATTGAGTGAATTGAGTGTGTTTGTCTCATGTGCATATGGGTAGTGTTTTCTCATTAGACCTCTTTTCTATTCTAATCTCTTTTATCTAAACCCCTCAGATGCCTCCGAGATGTGACACCGATTTTGCCTTCCCACCGGAGCTCACCCAGTTGATCCAACAGCAGAATGTGTTGATGCAATTGCTAGTTCAGAATCAGGACAACAACAACAACAACAACCCGCCGCCCGTGGACAACCTAGCCCGTTTTCTAAGGTTACAGCCGCCGGTGTTTTCAAGTAGCACCGAGCCCATAGTTGCGGACGATTGGCTACGCCGTATTGGAAGGGAGTTGACCAGCACAGGTTGCACAGATGCTGAGAGAGTGCGCTTTGCCGCACATCAATTGGATGGACCAGCAGCCTCATGGTGGGAGAATTACACGGCCACTTTTCCTATAGCCAATGTCACTTAGGACCAGTTTCAGCAAGCTTTCCGCATTGCCCATTACACGGCCACAGATGCTGATGCTGAGAATGTGTTCTCGCCCACTTGAGCTATGCAAATGAAGAAGTGGGAGTTCCGCAACTTACGCCAGGGGAACCGTACTGTGGCTCAGTACGTGGATGAGTTTAGCAAGTTATCTCGCTACGCCCCTGATGATGTGGCCACAGATGCAGCGAAGCAGGAGAAGTTTATGGAAGGGCTGAATGATGAGATGAGTATGCAGTTGATGGTAGCAACCTTCAACAACTACCAGGAGTTGGTAGATAAGGCTCTTATGATTGAAGGGAAGCAGCAGCAGATTGAGAGCCGCAAGAGAAAGTATGGACAAGGGAAGCAGCAGCAGATTGAGAGCAGCAGCAGAAGCCTCGCCTAACCCCAAACTCGGGAGGACTTGTTCATAACCATGGAGGTCACAACCACACTGGAGGAGGATCGCATAACCACAATGGATCTAAGAATGGGAATGGGAACGGAACCAACAATAATCATAACCGCCCCAACCCAGCCACACCCGCCAAAAGGGACTTAAGTCATGTTACTTGTTTCAAGTGTGGGAAGACTGGACACTACGCCACGGAGTGCCCTGAAGGAAAGAATGGAAATGGAAATGGGAGCGCTGGGAAGAAGCCAAATCCATTCAACAAAGGACAAGTGAACCACGTTAACGTGGAGGAGGTTGAAGAGCAGCCAGACGTGGTAATAGGTAAGTTTTTGGTTAAGTCATTTACCGCTCTTGTTCTTTTCGATACTGGTGCATCGCATTCATACATATCAAGGGGATTCGTGGATAAGTTTAAACTACCAACCCAAACCCTTAGGACCCCTCTTTTAGTGAGTTCACCCGGAGCAGAGTATATGGCCAGCCGATGGTGTGACCAGATACCCTTAACCATTGGTACACATGTTTTTCCGTCCGACCTAATTATCTTGGAGTCACAAGGATTGGATGTGATATTGGGTATGGACTGGATGTCAAAGTTTGGAGGAAGCATTGACTGTGCTAGTAAGTCGATTTATCTCACCACCCCGGAAGGAAAAAGGATTAAGTATGTATCTAGGCATGTGCCTAGGAGGAGTTAAGTGAATGCCCTTACAGGAGTTGTTCAGGAGGAAGTGCTTGTAGTGCAAGATTTCCCGGATGTTTTTCCAGAGGAGTTACCAGGCATGCCACCGGATAGAGAAATTGAGTTTTTGATAGAGCTGTTGCCAGGTACAGGACCAATATCCATGAGACCCTATCGGATGCCCGCAGATGATCTGGAAGAAATTAAGAAACAGATCAAGGAGTTATTGGAGAAAGGATACATCCGAAGAAGTTCATCACTGAGGGAGTCCTGGATTAGGGGGTGTTCGGGTAGCCGGACTATACCTTCAGCCGGACTCCTGGACTATGAAGATACAAGATTGAAGACTTCGTCCCGTGTCCGGATGGGACTTTCCTTGGCGTAGAAGGCAAGCTTGGCGATGCGGATATTCAAGATCTCCTACCATTGTAACCAACTTTATGTAACCCTAACCCTATCCGGTGTCTATATAAACCGGAGGGTTGTAGTCCGTAGGCAATCAACTCCATACACAACAATCATACCATAGGCTAGCTTCTAGGGTTTAGCCTCCTTGATCTCGTGGTAGATCTACTCTTGTACTACCCATATCATCAATATTAATCAAGGAGGAGTAGGGTATTACCTCCATCGAGAGGGCCCGAACCTGGGTAAAAAACATCGTGTCCCTTGTCTCCTGTTACCATCCGGCTTAGACGCACAGTTCGGGACCCCCTACCCGAGATCCGCCGGTTTTGACACCGACATTGGTGCTTTCATTGAGGGTTCCTCTGTGTCATCGCCTTTAGGCCCGATGGCTCCTTTGATCATCAACAACGATACGGTCCAGGGTGAGACTTTTCTCCCCGGACAGATCTTCGTCTTCGGCGGCTTCGCTCTGCGGGCCAATTCGCTCGGCCACCTGGAGCAGATCGAAAGCTACGCCCCTGGCCATCAAGTCAGGTTTGGAAGCTTAAACTACACGGCTGACATCCGCGGAGACTTGATCTTCGACGGATTCGAGCCACAGCCAAGCGCGCCGCACTGTCTCGATGGGCATGATATAGCTCTGCCGCCGAACAGCGCCTTGGAGGCCGCGCACGCATCGGTTTCGACCATTGATTCGGAGCCTACTGCACCGATCGAGGATCAGCGGTTGGACGCTACCTCAGGGGCTGCGATCTCATAGGCGATCGAGCCGAACTCCAGCCCCGCACTCCGCATGGCCCGTGACTCCGAGGAGCCGGATTCCTCTCCGAACTCCGAGCCCCCCGCGCCCCTGCCGATCGAATCCGATTGGGCGCCGATCATGGAGTTCACCGCCGCGGACATCTTTCAGCACTCGCCCTTCGGTGACATCCTGAATTCTCTAAAGTCTCTTGCTTTATCAGGAGAGTCCTGGCCGGACTACGGTCAGCGAGGGTGGAATACGGACGATGAGGAAATTCAAAGCCCACCCACCACCCACTTTGTAGCCACTGTCGATGATCTAACCGACATGCTTGACTTCAGCTCCAAAGACATCGACGGCATGGACGACGATGTAGGAGACGAACAAGAACCAGCACCTGTAGGGCGCTGGAAGGCCACCTCGTCATATGACATATATATGGTGGATACTCCAAAAGATGGAGATGGCGATGGAACAGTGGGGGATGACGTCCCCAAGAAACAACCAAAGCGCCGGCATCAGCGGCGCCGCTCTAAATCCCGCCAAAGCAAAAACGGTGATTCCGGCACGGGAGATAATACTACCCCAGATAGCGCCAAAGAACACCCACCTCAGAAAGATTCGGCACAGGAAGATGGAGAAGCCAGCCCTCATGAGAGAGCCGCAGACCGAGAGGTCGAGGATGATAACTATACGCCTCCCTTCAAAGACGAGGCAAGCCTCGATGACGACGAATTCGTCATACCATCAGACCCCGCCGAACAAGAGCGTTTTAAACGCAGGCTTTTAGCCACGGCAAGCAGCCTCAAGAAAAAGCAGCAGCAACTTAGAGCTGCACAAGATTTGCTAGCTGATAGATGGACTGAAGTCCCTGCGGCCGAAGAGTATGAACTCGAACGCCCCTCCAAGAGTTACCTGAAGCGTAGGTCGCTACCCCGATCAGAGGAGGAAGCACCTACATCACCAGCGAATGACATGGCAGACCGGCCACCTCGCGGCCGCGACAGAGAGGCCTCTCGGCCCTCCACCCAAGCCATGCCCCAACGCCTCTCAACTAAGGTACGGGAAAATGCGCCCGACCTGCGAGACATACTGGAGGACAAGGCAAGACAAACAAGATCGATCTACGAATCGCGCAGGCGCCCTACGGCATGTGACAATGATCCTCACTCCGGATACAACAAATCCGGCCAGGCCGAACACAACAGACATAGCTCTTCCGAGCTGCGTCGTGATATAGCCCAGTACAGAGGTGCCGCACACTCGCTATGCTTCACGAATGAAGTAATGGATCATAAAATCCCAGAGGGTTTTAAACCCGTAAACATCGAATCATACGATGGCACAACAGATCTGGCGGTATGGATCGAGGATTATCTCCTTCACATCCACATGGCACGCGGCGATGATCTACACGCCATAAAATACCTCCCGCTCAAACTTAAAGGACCTACTGGAGGACAAGGCAAGACAAACAAGATCGATCTACGAATCGCGCGGGCGCCCTACGGCATGTGACAATGATCCTCACTCCGGATACAACAAAACCGGCCGGGCCGAACACAACAGACATAGCTCTTCCGAGCTGCATCGTGATATAGCCCAGTACAGAGGTGCCGCACACTCGCTATGCTTCACGAATGAAGTAATGGATCATAAAATCCCAGAGGGTTTTAAACCCGTAAACATCGAATCATACGATGGCACAACAGATCCGGCGGTATGGATCGAGGATTATCTCCTTCACATCCACATGGCACGCGGCGATGATCTACACGCCATAAAATACCTCCCGCTCAAACTTAAAGGACCGGCCTGGCATTGGCTTAACAGCTTGCCAGCAGACTCAATCGGTTCTTGGGAGGACCTGGAAGCCGCATTCCTCGACAACTTCCAGGGCACGTACGTGCGACCACCGGATGCCGACGACTTAAGCCACATAATTCAGCAGCCAGAAGAATCGGCCAGACAATTCTGGACACGGTTCCTAACAAAGAAAAACCAGATAGTCGACTGTCCGGACACAGAGGCCCTAGCAGCCTTCAAGCATAACATTCGCGACGAGTGGCTTGCCCGGCACCTGGGACAGGAAAAGCCAAAATCCATGGCGGCCCTCACGACACTCATGACCTGCTTTTGCGCGGGAGAAGACAGCTGGCTAGCTCGCAGTAACAACTTATCAAAGAACCCTGGTAATTCGGATACCAAGGACAAAAGTGGCAGGACACGTCGGAATAAGCAAAAACGCCGCTTAACAGCGACAGCAATGAAGACACGACAGTCAATGCCGGATTCAAAGGCTATAAATCCGGTCGGCAGAAAAAGCCATTCAAAAAGAATACTCATGGCCCGTCCAGTTTGGACCGAATACTCGATCGCTTGTGCCAGATACATGGCACCCCCGAAAGGCCAGCCAATCACACTAACAGGGATTGTTGGGTGTTCAAGCAGGCAGGCAAGTTAAGGGCCGAAAACAGAGACAGGGGGCTGCACAGCGACGACGAGGAGCCCAAGCCGCCGAACAACAATGGACAGAAGGGCTTTCCCCCACAAGTGCGGATGGTGAACTTGATATACGCAACCCACATTCCCAAGCGGGAGCGGAAGCGTGCGCTACGGGACGTATACGCGATAGAGCCAGTCGCCCCAAAGTTCAACCCATGGTCCTCCTGTCCGATCACTTTTGATCGAAGGGACCATCCCACTAGCATCCGTCATGGTGGCTTCGCCGCATTGGTTCTCGACCCAATCATCGACGGATTTCATCTCACCAGAGTCCTCATGGACGGCGGCAGTAGCCTGAACCTGCTTTATCAGGATACAGTGCGGAAAATGGGCATAGATCCCTCAAGGATTAAGCCCACAAGAACGACCTTTAAAGGCGTTATACCAGGTGTAGAAGACAACTGTACAGGCTCAGTAACACTTGACGTGGTCTTCGGATCCCCGGACAATTTCCGAAACAAAGAGTTAATCTTCGATATAGTCCCGTTTCGCAGTGGCTATCACGCCCTGCTCAGACGAACCGCATTCGCAAAGTTCAATGCAGTGCCGCACTACGCATATCTCAAGCTCAAGATGCTAGGCCCTCGAGGAGTAATTACGGTCAACGGAAACACCGAACGCTCCCTCCGTACGGAGGAGCATACGGCGGCTCTCGCAGCGGAGGTACAAAGTAGCCTTCTCAGGAAATTCTCCAGTCCGGCTATTAAAAAGCCAGACACTGCCAAGCGCGCCCGGAGTAACCCACAGCAGGACCGCCTGGCACACTCTGAGCAAGCGTAGCAATGCGGCCCCAACCCCAGCTTTCGCGACATAGCGAAACCAGTACCTCGCGTACATAACTACGCCCTTGAAATACCATGGGCACAGGGGAAGGGGCACAATAACGGCACGCCCAAAATACGGCTTAAAATGTACTAGGGGCTGCCGGATTCTTTTTTTAATTTTTTCTTACTTTCAGGACTCCATACTTCGGACGACCTGTTCGGCAATTCGACTACCGCACAAACGATGCAAGATCCAGGGAGGCAGACAAGCCATGCCGCATTATGGAACTCCTAGGTGGTCTCTGTTACGAGCGGTATACCTGTTTTAAATACAATTCCGCGGCCTGCCCCTGGTCAGGACATACTGAATAGTCCAATATCTTTTGCTTACCGCACTATTTGTATCGTTCGGCTTTGATAAATAGCCTCTCTATAAACAATGCATAGCTTTTTGTCTATTTTTTGCATTATCTTCTTTTCATATATATGTTTATTAAATGACATGATTGCACCCGTACACCATGGTACGGAAAACACGCCAGGGGCTTCAGTACCCCTCATAATGGTGTGAGAAGTCCGTACACTTTCACAAGTGCGGCACCCCGAACTTATAGCACTATATGCATCGGCTCCGAATCATGATTTGGGTCAATAGTTGGGTTTGCCCGGCTCCTATGTTTTGGTGCCTTACGTTCTGCTCTATCGGCTAAGGTAGCACTAGGAGAACCACTGCGATTGTGCCCCGGTTCAGCTGGGTTAAGCACCTCAGTGGAGAAAGCTAAAACTGACTGTCATGATGTGGCGAGAGACCGGTCGCTGTTCGAGAGGTTTTTTGAGTCTCTAAAGGCTTATGCCGCTTCGAGCGAGGAGCTGGATAACCCCGGCCAAGGCGTGGATAGTGCCCCGAACTCGGTCTTCCGAACTAGGGGCTTCGCTGAAATTTAAAATTATAAAGTTCTATGGCTAAGTGAGAGTGTTCAAGCACTATACTCCGATTGCCTGGTTCGTTATGCTGAGCGCCTCCCTCGAAGGACCCAACTATGGGAAAAAGAGCGCTCAGGTTTATCCCGAACACCCCAGCACTAGGGGCATGGGGGCAGAAGCCGACGACTGGCCATCTCTCAATTTTTGATAAACGGCCGCACAGAAAATAATATTTTAAATTCAATAAGCATTGCTTAGCGCCTATGAACAAGTTTTCAGCGCACAGGATAAACACGAGCGAGTTCATTCAAAAATTACATCCTTGGTACATTCATCTGCCACAAGGCGGGCACCCGCAAGAACATCCTTATAGTAGTTCTCGGGCTTGCGATGCTCCTTCCCCGGCGGCGGCCCGTCCCTCACAAGCTTCTCACTGTCCAGCTTACCCCAGTGCACCTTTGCATGGGCAAGGGCCCTACGGGCTCCTTCGATGCAGACGGACCGCTTGATGACTTCGAGCCTTGGACAGGCCTCCACCAGCCGCCGCACCAGCCCGAAGTAGCTCCCAGGCAGGGCCTCTCCGGGCCACAGCCGAACTATGAAGCCCTTCATGGCCTGTTCGGCCGCCTTGTGGAGCTCGATCAGCTGTTTCAGCTGGTCGCTCAAGGGCACAGAGTGTCCGGCCTCAGCATACTGAGACCAGAACACCTTCTCCGTTAAGCTGCCCTCCTTAGCTCGGTAGAATGCGGCGGCGTCGGATATGCTACGGGGAAGATCTGCGAATGCCCCTGGAGAGCTCCGGATTCGGGTAAGTAACAAGTAGTTTACTTTTATATTTCTGCTTTGCATAAAGAATGCCTTACCCGCTGCTATCTTTTTCACCTCCTCCAACTCTTGGAGGGCCTTTTGGGCTTCGGCCTTGGCAGATTTAGCAGTCTCAAGGGCCGCCGCGAGCTTGGACGCTTGCGTCTTTGACTCAAGCTCTAGACTCTCATGTTTTTTCATGAGAGCCTGAAGCTCTTGCTGCACCTCGCCGACCTAGGCCTCAAGTTTCTCTCGCTCGGTGCGCTCCGCGGCCGCTTTCTTTTCGACCTCGGACAGCGCCTGCTTGAGGGTCGCCACCTCAGTCGTGGCCCCTACAATAAGCAGTACAATCCTGTTATTTTTTGCAATCACGCCTCTCTATAGGCACTTTTTTCTGTAAGGTATTTCTTACCTTCTTTCTCCTCGAGCTGCCGCTTGGCAAGGTCGAGCTCTTGCTTGGTCCGCTCGAGTCCCTGTTTCAGGGCACCCACCTCCGTAGTCAGTGCGGCGGTGGCTAGCAGCGAAGCCTGCATACGCATATTGACTCTTTGTTGTTAGACTCCTGCAAAATTTAATAGATCCTCTATTCGGCTTTTCTTTCCGAACGCCAAACAGAGCATCAGGGGCTACTGTCTATGCGGTAATATTTTTACATATTTTTACTTACCTCGAAGCCTGTTAGGAGGCTAGCACAAGCTTCACTCAGTCCGCTCTTGGCGGACTGAACCTTCTGGATCACCGTACTCATAATAGTATGGTGCTCCTCGTCGATGGAGGCGCCGTCAAGCACCTCCAGCAGATTGTCCGGCACCTCCGGTTGGACAGAGGCCGCCGGCTCAGAAGACTTGCTCCTCTTGGAAGGAGTTTGCCTACCGCACTCCGGAACTGCTGAAGATTCCGGCGCGGTGTCCAGCATAAAGCCGGACTTGGAGCCCTGGGGGGTCTTGTCCCCTTTACTCCTGGGGTCCGGGAGGTCACCTTGCGGCTCCTCCAGGACCACCTCCTCCTACCCCGGAGCTCATTGCGACGCCACTTCGGCGTCGTCCGCAGTGCGGGGGGAGACAGCGGGCGGAACTGAGTTCACGTCCGATGAATCCAGGGAGCCGCTCGACGACTCGTTGAGTTCGGCCCGGGGCGGACTGCATAATTATGTTCGACATTAGGGAAAGCTGTGCAACAAAGGAACGTCATGAGTTACTCTGATATCCGAATACTTACAATTTCGCCGGACGCTTGGCCCTATCTGGCCACTCCTCTTCGTCCTCTTCGGCATCGGGGGAGTAGTTCGGCGGAGGGGTCTTCCTCTTCCTGGACCCTTCGACCTCCCTCGTTGGGGCGGCCTTCCTTTTCTTTCCTCCCCCCGCTGGAGGGGGAGAGTTTTCTTCTTCCTCCTCCTCGTTCTCACGGGAGGGGAGTGTCTCGGACTCGTCGGATGACGGGTCCGACACCACCACGTTGCGGGCACTCTTTTGAGTCCCCATGGTCTTCTTCTTCTTGGCCTTCTTCTCCGGCACCACATTAGGCGCCGGAGCCAGCAGCTTCGCTAGTAGAGCTGGGGCTGGGTCTTCGGGCAGCGCAGCCAGACAGTTAATCGGTCCGGATATCGCCCGCCAAGCCTGTCAAAGGTAAGGGAGTTTAGATCCCGCATAGAGTCAAACTATGAAAAAACTTAACATCCTGTAAAAGGTGAAAATAGCTTACCTCGCTAGCGTGACGCTGCGAGCTATATCCGCGGTCCTCGGAAGCGGATGCGGGAGCCTCGGCACCTTTGATTAGCGCCTTCCAGACGTCTTCACACGTCGTGCCGAAGAGCCTGTTAAGGGTTCGGTGCTGTGCCGGGTCGAACTCCCACAGAGTAAAGTCCCGTTGTTGACACGGGAGGATTCGGCGAACGAGCATGACCTGGACTACATTTACAAGCCTGATTGGCTTGTTTACCAGGGACTGGATGCATGTCTTCAGTCCGGTCACCTCTTCCTCGTTACCCCATGATAGGCCCGTCTCTTTCCAGGACATGAGCCGCGTGGGGGGTCCGGATCGGAACTCGGGGGCTGCGATCCATTTCGGATCGCGTGGCTCGGTGATGTAAAACCACCCGGCTTGCCACCCCTTTAGGGTCTCTATGAAGGAGCCCTCGAACCACAAGACGTTGGCAATCTTGCCCGCCATGGCACCTCCGCACTCCGCCTGGCTGCCGCGCACCACCTTGGGCTTGACATTGAAGGTCTTGAGCCAGAGGCCGAAATGGGGGCGGATGCGGAGGAAAGCCTCGCACACGAGATAAACGCCGAGATGTTGAGGATGAAGTTCGGGGCCAGATCGTGGAAATCCAGGCCGTAGTAGAACATGAGCCCCCGGACGAATGGGTGAAGTGGAAAACCCAGTCCGTGGAGGAAGTGGGGAAGGAATACTACCCTCTCGTGGGGCCTTGGGGTGGGGAGGAGCTGCCCCTTCTCGGGAAGCCGGTGTGCGATGTCTTTGGACAAGTATCCGGCCTTCCTAAGCTTTTTGACGTCGCCCTCCGTGACGGAGGAGACCTTCCACTTGCCTCCCGCTCCGGACATCGCTGGAGAAGGTCGAGGTGGGAAGAGCGGGCTTGGGCACTGGAGCTCGAGTGCACAGGAGATGGGTAGGCAAAGGAGGAAGAAGGCATAGGTAAAAAGGGTGGATCCTTATCCCCTTATATGGGCAGATGCGGTTGTGCGTCCCCACCAGCCTAGTAAAACTCGCTTGCCTCCCAAGCGCCGTGATAAATGGCGCGGTTGTGTTACCCACGTCCGTATTGATGAGAATCCCGCCAAAAGGGCACACGATCTCTGCTTTGACAAGACGTGCCAAGGAAGCCGCCTCGCAAAACATGCTGAGGTGGAAAAGTAAAAACGATTCGAGTAAAGAACTTGGCTGTAGTGTGATGACGCACTGCGGAATACGTCAGCAGATTTGATTTGTGTTAATATTATTCTCTCTATGGCAATATGTGGAAGCTTATTTTGCAGAACCGGACACTACTCTTGGTGTTTACAATCTTCTATGAAGGACTTGGAGGAGGAACCCGCCTTGCAATGCCGAAGACAATTTGCGCGCCGGACTCGTCGTCATTAAAGCCTGGTTCAGGGGCTACTGAGGGAGTCCTGGATTAGGGGGTGTTCGGGTAGCCGGACTATACCTTCAGCCGGACTCCTGGACTATGAAGATACAAGATTGAATACTTCGTCCCGTGTCCGGATGGGACTTTCCTTGGCATAGAAGGCAAGCTTGGCGATGCGGATATTCAAGATCTCCTACCATTGTAACTGACTTTATGTAACCCTAACCCTATCCGGTGTCTATATAAACCGGAGGGTTGTAGTCCGTAGGCAATCAACTGCATACACAACAATCATACCATAGGCTAGCTTCTAGGGTTTAGCCTCCTTGATCTCGTGGTAGATCTACTCTTGTACTACCCATATCATCAATATTAATCAAGCAGGAGTAGGGTATTACCTCCATCGAGAGGGCCAGAACCTGGGTAAAAAACATCGTGTCCCTTGTCTCCTATTACCATCTGGCCTAAACGCACAGTTCGGGACCCCCTACCCGAGATCCGCCGGTTTTGACACCGACAATCACCTTGGGGAGCCCCAGTACTTTTGGTTGAGAAGAAGGATAAATCCCTGAGGATGGTTGTTGATTATCGAGCATTAAATGAAGTGACGATTAAGAACAAGTACCCACTGCCGATGATCAACGATCCGTTTGATCAGTTGCAAGGAGCTAAAGTGTTTTCGAAGATCAATTTGCGATCGGGGTATCATCAGTTGAAGATACGAGAGAAGGATATACCGAAGACAGCGTTCACAACACGATATGGATTATACGAGTACACGGTCATGTCATTTGGACTGACTAACGCCCCTGCCTATTTCATGAGCATGAAGAACAAGGTGTTCATGGAGTAGTTGGACAAGTTTGTTGTGGTGTTTATTGACGATAGTATGGTATACTCGAAGAACGAGGAGGAGCACAGGGAGCATTTGCGCTTAGTTCTCGAGAAACTCAGGGAACACCAGTTGTATGCTAAGTTTAGCAAATGCGAATTTTGGTTGAAGGAAGTCGGGTTCCTTGGACATGTTATATCGGGAGAAGGTATAGCAGTAGACCCCAGCAAAATTCAGTCAGTCACTGAATGGTTGGCACCCACTTCAGTTAGCGAGATCCGTAGTTTTCTTGGACTCGCAGGATACTACCGGAGATTCATCGAGAATTTTTCCAAGATTGCAAAGCCAATGACTGAACTGTTGAAGAAGGATACTAAGTTTAAACGGACAGAAGATTGCGAGGCAAGTTTCCAAGAGTTGAAGAAACGTTTGACTACAGCGCCAGTGCTAACACTGCCAGATATACATAAGGAGTTCCAAGTGTACTGCGATGCCTCACGCTTAGGACTTGGATGTGTGCTTATGCAGGATGGGAGAGTTGTTTCGTATGCCTCACGACAACTAAAACCTCATGAGTTGAACTATTCCATGCATGATTTGGAGTTAGCAGCTATAGTGCATGCATTGAAGACCTGGAGACATTACCTTATTGGGAACCGTTGTGATGTGTACACGGACCATAAGAGTTTGAAGTACATTTTCACCCAGAAGGAACTGAAACTTAGACAGAGGAGATGGTTGGAGCTTATAAAGGATTATGACATGAAGCTACACTATCAACCAGGAAAGGCCAATGTCGTAGCAGACGCATTGAGCCGGAAGAGTTATGCTAATATCCTTGAAAGTAAGGGACTGTCGAAGGAGTTAGCAGAGAATATCATGGAACTTCGATTGGAGATTGTTCCTAGAGGATCCGTTGCAACAATGGAGGTCCAGTCAACATTGTTGGACAAGATTCAGGAAGCTCAGAAGAAGGACAAGGAGATTGCCGAGATAAGGGAGAAGATGAGCAAAGGAAAGGCCAAAGGTTTTCGTGAAGATGAGCACGATACCCTATGGTTTGAGGACCGAATCTATGTGCCCAATAACCAGGAGATCAGGAAGTTAATACTTCAAGAGGCCCATGACTCACCATACTCGATACACCCCGGAAACACCAAGATGTATTTGGATTTGAAGGAACGTTTCTGGTGGACCGGTATGAAGAAGGATATTGCCGAGTATGTAGCCGTATGTGATGTATGTCAGCGCGTGAAGGCAGAGCATCAGAAGCCAGCAGGACTATTACAACCTATGCCGATACCCGAATGGAAGTGGGATAAACTGGGCATGGACTTTATCACCGGATTGCCCAGGACTAAAGCAGGATATGATTCCATATGGGTAGTAGTTGATCGCTTGACCAAAGTAGCTCACTTCATCCCAGTGAAAACCACCTATACAAGTGCAAAGTTGGCCAAGATATATATGTCCAGGATCGTATGTCTGCATGGAGTTCCGAGGACCATCGTATCAGATCGAGGAACACAGTTTACCTCAATGTTTTGGCACTAGTTGGACCAGACTTTGGGAACGAGATTGGAGTTTAGTACAGCATTTCACCCGCAGATGGATGGAAAAACAGAGAGAGTCAACCAAATTTTGGAGGACATGTTGAGAGCCTGTGCGCTAGATTATGGATCTAGTTGGGATGACAATTTGCCATACACAGAGTTTTCATACAACAATAGCTATCAAGCCAGTTTGAAGATGGCACCATTTGAAGCCCTGTATGGACGAAGGTGCAGAACACCGTTGATGTGGGACGAGGTAGGAGACCGACAGTTGTTCGGACCAGACTTGATCAAGGAGTCTGAGGAGAAGGTTAAATTGATTCGTGATAGACTGAAGATTGCTCAGTCCAGGCAGAAGAGTTATGCAGACTCAAAACGCAAGGAGGTAACCAATGAAATTGGAGATCGAGCATATCTGTGAGTATCACCCTTGCGAGGAGTGAAACGTTTTGGAGTTAAGGGAAAGTTAGCCCCGAGATTTGTAGGACCGTATCGTATTTTGGAACGGATGGGAGAAGTTGCCTACAAGTTGGAGTTACCCGAGGGATTGTCAGGAGTTCATGACGTGTTTCACATTTCACAGCTGTAGAAGTGTCATGCTGAGATGGCAGATATACCGCTAAGAGATACAATACCCCTGGAGGCGATTCAGTTGGACAATGATTTGACTTATGAGGAGAAACCAGTTAAGATTCTTGAGTTTGCCAGCAGAGTCACCCGCAGTAAGGTTATCAAGTTTTGCAAAGTTCAGTGGAGCCACCATACCGAGGATGAAGCCACCTGGGAACGAGAGGATGATCTCCGCAAAGACCACCCGCACCTATTTTCTAGCTAGCCCGAATCCCGAGGGCGAGATTCATCTTAAGGGGGGTAGGTTTGTAACATCCCAAATTTTCAATTTGGAATGTTATACATTAGATCATCATTGCATATCATGTTTTATTGCTTTTCCGTTTCATAATCCTCGCAAATCCTAAGCAACTCAAGGACCTTCGGAGAGAGTTGGGGATTTCCCGGTTTTCATATTTGATTCTTTTATCAAATAATGAAACGAGGATTTGATTTTAATTATTTCTCTCCGAAAAATATTTCACATTAAATATTAAAGAGAGGAGATAATATGACTTCTCCAAAATAAATGAAATATTGGAGGAAAAATATTAAAATCATTAAATTGTTTTTTTTGTTTTGTTCTTTTTATTCGGATTTATTTGCATTAGAAAAATTGCATGTTTTCAAAAATGCTTTTTAGGGCCAAGAAAATGTTCATCTTGTTCTAAATATTTTATTTAGACGGAGAAAATTTGTTTTGGCATTTTTAGATTGTTATTTATTTTTCTAGGATTTTTTTCTGTCGGCGGAATTATTTAAAAAAAAAGAGTTCCCACGCCCGACTGGGCCTAAGGCCCAGCCGAGCCAGGCCGGCCCAGCCGCCGCCACCGCCTCCTGCGCGCGTGCGCCGCCGCCACCGCCACTCGGACCGGAGTCCGAGTTGGACTCCGCGTCGCCCCGCCTTGGCCCCTACTCCAAGCCGCCGCCGCCCTCGCCCTTATATACCGCCGCCCCGCCACCCCAACACCCCACCGCCACCGCCAGCGCCGTAGCCGAGCGCCGTTGCCACCGCTTGCCGCCGCCGCCCCCGCGAGCCATCGTCCCGTCGCCCGCACCTCGCCTCGCCGGACCTCTCGCCGAAGGTAGCCGCCGGACTCCGCCGCCGGTTTTTTTTATAAAAACCGTCTGGTGTTTTTATAAAAACCGTCTGGTTTTTTTAGAAACCCTAGATCCGTTTTTGGTTTCGCCGGTTTTTTTCGGTTCTTCTAGTTAGCGGACGTTCGTCCGAACGTTCATTTTAACGAACGGTTCTTCGCCCGTTAGATACAGCTAACGAACGCTCGTACGTTAGTCTGTTCGTCAGTTTTCTTTGATCGGATTTATTCCGCGATTTTCTCTGATCGCGATTTCTGATCCGATCTTAGTTTCTCTTTTTCTTTTCGCTCGTTAGTCAGAATCAGGCGATTCAAGCGCCTCGAGTTTCATCTCGAAGCCCTCTTTCTGTTTAACCAACTCAAACAAGATTTTTCTACTCTAAAATTTGACCTAGTTTCAGATTAGTAAACGAAGCTTCTTTCTTTCGCCGTTTGAGTTTCGTTGCTCCATTTGATTTGATTATTTTTGCGTACCGGAGTTCTTAATTTGAACTTTCTGGTCAACCTCTTTTATTTGAGTTTTGCTTGTGCATAGTTGCTTGTTACTTATGTATGCTATTGTTTGCTTGCAATAGAATTCCCGGAGTGCAAAGCATGTTACTACGAGTCCCTAGGATTCGCGGATCGTCAGCAAGGCAAGTAACACTTTGATCATACCCCTTTATTAACCCAGTTTTTATGCATTAGTTCCAATCCTAAAACATTGCATGATTAGGATGTCATTAACTTGTGGGTTGGGAAGTATTTGATGAGGTAGAACCTATTGCCCTGTTATATTCAAACCCTTGGGAGTTACTTCTACGCTTGCTTATAATACTATGCTATGCTATGCTCGTAGACATGGTTTGGGTTTGAGTGAAATCCATGACAGATGTGATCTTGTTAATTAATGGTTGAACTTAAGGTGGCAACTTAAATTAACATCTGGATGGATTGAGGCACCTGGAGTACCCAGTGTTGCATGTATTTTTTTGGAAATCCCGGAGTACCCGTGTGATCTTCCTATGGACCGCCACCCAGGCTCAAAGGGAACTGAGATGATTCATGCTAGAAACTTCCGTGTGCAGCCACAAGCTATTATGGGCTCTAGCATAGTTGAGTAAGTTACATGAAGCTCTTGAAGAGGCAGATCAGCAGGTAGTGGGATGTAGGTTTGTTATGGTTTGTCCGGAGTAGAGAGTTAATGTTTCTGAAAGACTGTGTCTCGGTCATCCATTTCTCAAACACCCTGTAGTGTGAGAAAACCAACGGAGGCGATCGAGTCTTGTGGGGAAAAGTGTGCAAACCTCTGCAGAGTGTACAATCTATTCATGGTTAGCCGTGTCCCTGGTCATGGACAATTCTTGAGTATCTAGTACTTCGGTTATCACATGTATCTCATCACTCTTAATTAATATTGTTGGGTTGTTAATCACTTTAATTGGGATTGAGTTGGAGGAACCTTCTCAATGATGTTTCAACTACCATGATAGTTAAATTAAAATCTATTCCTTTGTTGTAGGGAAAAATTGGCTTTTCGCAAAAACTATAACCATAGAGCTTTCCACCAGCCATATATGCATGTGGTGATAGCATTATTCTGTTCTTGCTCTACTGTGTTATCTTGCCAGCATATTCCATGTGCTGACCCGTTTTCGGGCTGCAACGTATTATGTTGCAGACTTTTCAGACGAGGAGTAAGGTTCGTTAGGTCGTTGCCGTGCAGCTCAGTTATGCCGTTGGAGTTGATGGACTCACTTTATCTTCCAAACCTTCCGATGTTATTGTATTAGATGGCCTTAAGCCATATTATTGTAATAAGTTCTCTCTCTTGAGACATTTGATGTAATAAGTGTGTGTTTGCTACTCTGTTATAAATCCTTCGAGTATTGTGTGTGTCAGCATTACCGATCCAGGGATGACACTGAAGCACAGAGACTTGACCATCTGAGGTCGGGTCGCTACATGAATCCACCAGAGAAAGAAAAATAATGAAGAATGATGAACTTGAAGCTCCGTTAGAATCTTCATGAGACTCACCAGATAAGAATATTGATGGAAAAGAATGGAGAGACTTCACAATACTTGATCGAGAAATATGAGTCCTTGAAGAAAAAGGGTGGGAGGGCGGGAAAAACAACGGCAACTTGGGATGGGTGAAACAAACATCGTTGAGAAAATTAGAGTTGATCTTGCGGATGTTGAAAATGATTGGATCCACTTGACGAGAAACACGCCGGTTGAAAAGGATTGACATGACAATCTCGATGAACAAGAAGGATTGGTATTCACATAGAAGTATGAGAACACCGCTTAGGAAAGGTATGGAATCAACATTTGACTTTCAAGCAACTCGAATACCACAACTGAAAAAACAAAACAAAGGATTGGCTTGCAGAACAAGCCAGTACAAACATATGATAGAGATTTCGTCTGATGTTTTTGTGGTGGGGCCCACACGGGCTCGATCGTACAGCACCATCATGTATAAGGCAGTACACATGACATATGAAGCGTCCCCGAGTCAGCATAGCCAAGGAGTCTTTAAGACACAACGAGACCACTGTAAAACCAACCATGGATAGGCGGACCACTAGACGTCGAACCCCAATTTCATATCATACATCTGTCGGAAAGATATCCTAGGAGCTACTTGAATTCCCACTTATAAACTCCCGAAACTTTCTGGTTATGCAATCAGGTGTTGGGGATACAGGGGAAGCATAATATCTCACCCAAACTAACAATTCCTACATCCAGTTGTATCCATCCTTCAACACATAACCAAGAAACCTTCGGAAATCGTTTACCTCAACCTTCGAAAAGCATCCGTTATACGAGTTATGGCAATACTCCCGAACTCCTGCCCCAGTACTGGGTGGTGTCACGGGGACTCAGCAATCTCACACCCACGAGATCAAGACTATTTAAGCTTATGGGTAGGAAAGGGTAGTGAGGTGGAGCTGCAGCAAGCACTAGCATATATGGTGGCTAACATACGCAAATAAGAGAAAGAAGAGAAGCAATGCACGGTTGTGAACTAGAAGTGATCAAGAAGTGATCCTGAAACTACTTACGTTCAAGCATAACACAAGAACCGTGTTCACTTCCTGGACTCCGCCGGAAAGAGACCATCACGGCTACACACGCAGTTGATGCCTTTTAATTAAATTAAGTGACAAGTTTTCTACAATCGGATATTAACAAATTCTCATCTGCCCATAACCGCGGGCACGACTTTCGAAAGTTCAAAACCTTGTAGGGGTGTCCCAACTTAGCCCATCACAAGCTCTCATGGTCAACGAAGGATATTCCTTCTCCCAGGAAGACCCGATCAGACAATGGTAAAACAAGACCAGCAAAGCCACCTGAATGTGCCGACAGATCCCGATAAGAGCTGCACATATCTCGTTCTCAGAGCACACCGGATGAGCAAGACGTCGGGTTGGCATAGACTCTGGTTGCCCAGGGGGCACCGAACATCGCTCAGGTCGGACCAACACTTAGAGAAGCACTGGCCCGGGGGGGTTAAAAATAAAGATGACCCTCGGGCTCGCGAAAACCCAAGGGAAGGTGATAGGTTGTTAGTGCAAATGTAAAACCAACGTTGGGCCTTGTTGGAGGATTTTTATTCAAGGCGAACTGTCAAGGGGTTCCCATTATAACCCAACCGCGTAAGGAACGCAAAATCAAGGAACATAACACCGGTATGACGGAAACTAGGGCGGCAAGAGTGGAACAAAACACCAGGCATAAGGCCGAGCCTTCCACCCTTTACCAAGTATATAGGTGCATTAAAGTAAACAATATATGTAATAATGATATCCCAACAAAATCCATGTTCCAACATGGAACAAACTCCAACTTCACCTGCAACTAGCAATGCTATAAGAGGGGCTGAGCAAAGCGGTAACATAGCCAAACAACGGTTTGCTAGGTAAGGTGGGTTAGAGGCTTGACATGGCAATATGGGAGGCATGTTATAGCAAGTGGTAGGTATCGCGGCATAGCAATAGAGCGAGCAACTAGCAAGCAAAGATAGAAGTGATTTCGAGGGTATGGTCATCTTGCCTGAGATCCCGCAAGGAAGAATAACGAGTCCATGAAGAAGACAAACGGACGTAGTCGAACGAATCCTCACAACTCCGGAATGAAACCGAAGCTATCAAGAGAAGCAACCCGGAAAGAAGCAAGCAACATAATAAACAACCATCACATAAACATGGCATGATGCACAATCAAGTATGATGCATGTCCGGTTTAATGCGGCATGGCATGGCAAAGTGCACAACCAACACTACAAGTTAAGTGGAGCTCAATATGCAACGAGTTGCATATCGACGGAACAACACATCAATTATTTAGTTCTCTCCCGTTTAGGTACCCAACAATATTAAAGGTTGTTAAACATGGCAAGAGATGAAGCAAAAGTAAGCTACACAAACCAAGCAAATTAAATGGGACCAGAAACATCAAACAACAATTCCGGTAAATCCCAATGTGCATTAGCAATTTAATGCAACAACAATTTAAAACATTTTAAAAGTTATTAACATGATGCGGATGCCATGTTCAAGTTTATGCAATTTTTTATGAAAATGTTGACAAGCATAATATGAAGCATTTGTCATTGTGGCGGAAACGAAAAGGGGTGCTACGCCAACGAATCCAAAAATGATGCCACGGCAACATATCGGTTCCGGTAGCTCATGGAGATACCGGTGCAAAGGAGAAGTGTGTGGATGCGTGCAAAAGATGGTGGGGCACTCCCGGATACCGGGTATCCCATGAGTCGATGGCATGGAAGCGAGAGACACTATGAACATGGTGCACACAAACGGGTGCATCTCATACAACACATGCAATCGTTCTCGGACGGTCGTTTCAGGGTTATACCTCCAAAGCGTGCAAACGGGACGGTTCTCGTTCGGTGCAAAGTAGAGGAACTAGATGTTCACGGGTCGTTGTGGGAAGTAGTCGTTCTCGTGGCAACGGTAGTCGTTCATGTTCTTAGTCTCACAAGTTTCCGTAGATGTTCGGGGGCACGGCGAGAAACTTGACATCCACGGAGTCTTCGAGGGTCGACGGTAGTGGTACTTGGAAAAAATGCTTGTCGACGGTAGTTGTTCTCGTATCGTCGTGGTACTTGGCGATTTTGGAGACGGCGGAAGACGAACTTGGCGGTCCTCGTTGATCTAGTACTTTGGTGTTATTCCCTGTTCGGTAGTCATTTTAGGCATCGGGCATCAAGGTACTTGGCGGATCCGTGGTGCTCGCGGTCTTGGTCACACTGAAAGGCACTTGGCGAAACCATTCACAGAGGAAGCATCGGAGTGCTGCTAGCAATTGGTGGAACTCCATGGTTAAACCACACGGGTGTACAGAGGCAAAGCTTGTGGCGATGCGCCTATGCGGTTGCCAAAGGGAACGATGCTGGGTCGAGGCAGAAGACAGGCGACACGGCTGCGGGCACCGGGAGGCATGGCTCCAACGGGCAGGGCCGGAGACGATGCAATTGTCAAGGAGGAGTTTGGCAGAGCAGCACCAAGGCAGCAGCGAAGCTCTAAGCTCGGGTCCATGGCGGCAGCTGCAGGCGGTGGTGGTTAGAGAGGAGGCGGGCGAGCAGGAGGCTCGCAGGGCCTTGGGTGCTCGAGGAGAGGCCGAGGGCAGCTGGAACCGACAAGAGACGACGCCCTACAGCGCGGGGACGAGGTGGCGTTGGGGGCGCTGCTGTGGACATCGATGGATAGGAGATGGGAAGCTCTGGCCGGCCGGCGCTCCAGCGGGCGAGGCGGCGGCACGAGGTAGGAGGCGGCTCGGTCTGCAGCTACTCGGATGCTCGGCATGGGCGGAGCCGGCACGAGGAAGAGGATCCTAGCATGGCTCCCGCTTGAGGTGGCCTTCTTGGAGGAGCTCGGCGGCGGAGGTCACAGGCCGGCGCGGCAGAGGAATGGGAGGCTCGTGTGAAGGGAGAGCGGCGGAGAGGCATTGATACGTCTCCAACGTATCTATAATTTTTGATTTCTCCATGCTATATTATCTACTGTTTTGGACATTATTGGGCTTTATTATCCACTTTTATATTATTTTTGGGACTAACCTATTAACCGGAGGCCCAGCCCACAATTGTTGTTTTTTGCCTGTTTTAGGGTTTCGAAGAAAAGGAATATCAAATGGAGTCCAAACGGAATGAAACCTTCGGGAACGTGATTTTCTCACTGAATACAACTCAGGAGACTTGGACCCTACGTCAAGCCAATTAACAGGAGGCCACGAGGTAGGGGGCACGCCTGCCTGGCTGCCCCCCCAGGCGCACCCTCCACCCACATGGGCCCCCTGTTGCTCCACCGACGTACTTCTTCCTCCTATATATATCCACGTACCCCCAAACAATTAGAGACGGGGCCAAAAACCTAATGCCACTGCCGCAACTTTCTGTATCCACGAGATTCCATCTTGGGGCCTCTTCCGGAGCTCCGCCGGAGGGGGCATCGATCACGGAGGGCTTCTACATCATCATCCAAGCCCCTCCAATGAAGTGTGAGTAGTTTACTTCAGACCTACGGGTCCATAGTTAGTAGCTAGATGGCTTCTTCTCTCTTTTTGGATCTCAATACAATGTTCTCCCCCTCTCTCGTGGAGATCTATTCGATGTAATCTTCTTTTTGCGGTGTGTCTGTTGAGACCGATGAATTATGGGTTTATGATCCAGTCTATCTATGAATAATATTTGAATCTTCTCTGAATTCTTTTATGTATGATTGGTTATCTTTGCAAGTCTCTTCGAATTATCAGTTTGGTTTGGCCTACTAGATTGGTTTTTCTTGCCATGGGAGATGTGCTTAGCTTTGGGTTCGATCTTGCGGTGTCCTTTCCTAGTGACAGAAGGGGCAGCAAGGCACGTATTGTATTGTTGCCATCGAGGATAACAAGATGGGTTTTTTTTATCATATTGCATGAAACTATCCCTCTACATCATGTCATCTTGCTTAAGGCGTTACTCTGCTTTTAACTTAATACTCTAGATGCATGCTGGATAGCGGTCGATGAGTGGAGTAATAGTAGTAGATGCAGGCAGGAGTCGGTCTACTTGTCTCGGACGTGATGCCTATATACATGATCATACCTAGATATTCTCATAACTATGCTCAATTTTGTCAATTGCTCAACAGTAATTTATTCACCCACCGTAGAATACTTATGCGCTTGAGAGAAGCCACTAGTGAAACCTATGGCCCCCGGGTCACTTTCTCATCATATCAATCTCCATCACTTTATTATTGCTTTGCTTTTACTTTGCACTTTGCATCTCTGTACCAAAAATACCAAAAATATTATTTATCATCTCTATCAGATCTCACTTTCGTAAGTGACCGTGAAGGGATTGACAACCCTTAAGCGCGTTGGTTGCGTTGAGCTATTGTTTTTGTGTAGGTACGAGGGACTCGTGTGGAGCCTCCTACTGGATTGATACCTTGGTTCTCAAAAACTGAGGGAAATACTTACGCTACTTCGATGCAAAATCCTCTCCTCTTCGTGGAAATCCAACGCAGTGCTCAAGAGGTAGCCAGAACAATTTCTGGCGCCGTTGCCGGGGAGTCTGCGCAAAAGTCAACATACCAAGTACCCATCACAATCCCTATCTCCTGCATTACATTATTTGCCATTTTCCTCTCGTTTTCCACTCCCCCACTTCACCCTTGCTGTTTTATTCGCCTTCTCTCTCTATCCTTCCTCTCTGTCAGGACCCCGATTCCAAGTCACATTGATCTAGCCGGTAACACCTCATATCACTTCGCGGCCTCACACACGGTATTCCCACGGGTGTCGCCTTGCCATGGCACAGGATCATTTGCGCCTTTTGGCTCACGTATATGATAGTGTCGCTAGCATCCATATGACAGAGAACCCGGGCCGACATGACTAGTCGTGAACCCAAAGTGGCACTAACTTACGGGGACAGGCATACATGAATCAACATCGAGCATGTCAGTCAGCAGCATGTGAATCCGGGCTGTAGCACTGGGCTAACAGGATCCGGTGAACCGGGCTGTAACAGGCTAGGCAGGACTCCGGATGTCACCGCGTGACATTTCCCCGAAGGGACAGACACAGGAATGAAGCGAGTCACATGTCGGCCAGTCAAGTGTTCCGGAGCAGTAGTGCTGGGCTAGCAGGACTCCGGTGAACAGGGCTGTAGCGGACTACTATGGCTCATGGAAGCACAAGACTACATTTCCCCATAAGAGAGGCTACCAAGGGTAAACAACTAGGTTGTCGGATCCCACACATACTAAGCATTTCAGTCATACACACAATATGCTCAATATGTGCAATACAACATGGCATCACAACAAGACTCTACGACTTAGAGTATTTATTCATTAGGCTCCAAGGAGCGAGATATTACAAACATGGGTCTCATGACCCAACAATCATAGCATACAAATCAAAGCACATGGGGAAGCTTAACATGTCTGAGTACAAACATCTACAAATGAAAAAGGTTGAGAAGCTTGACTATCCACCAGATCCTGCCGAGGGCACAAGATCGTAGCTGAGGTATCAAGCTAAACGTCGAAGTCCACACGGAACTACTAGCGAGACTGACGTCTCTCTACAAAACATAAAATAGGCAATCGTGAGTACAAATGTACCCAGCAAGACTTACATCAAAACTAGCTACATATGCATCGGTATCAACAAAGAGGGGTAGTGGAATTTAACTGCAGCAAGCCAGCTTTGACTCAGTGGCTAACCTGAACTACGACTGCAAGCAACTCTTTTGAGGTGGCGCACGCGAGTCCACATATTCACCATACCAATACACCGCTATGGATCCGCTCCCGTCTCCCTGCGAGAACGCCATCCATAGCACTCACACTTATCTTGCGCATTTTAGAGTATCCACTTTCACTTGTCTATGAACTATGCAAGGGGTCCAAGTTTCCATATCCGAGGAATCCGGCTATTCGAATAGATAATGATAATCCTGCAGGGGTGTACTTCTTCACACACGCTCTCGCCACTTACCACCATGTACACATCATGTATCTCGGCAACCTTCAAGCGGAAGCCTGGCGAGGGAGTCATCCACGACCTGACTAACCAACAAGTCTCTAGTCCATGTTTGTCGCCTATTCGGGTTCCATCCGCAAGGAGATCCGGCCGGGGTGTCGCTCACGGCCCCAAATGATGTGAGCAGGTTTCCCAAGCCCACCATCCGGGTGCCACTTGGTACACCGGGCCACTGTGCCTAGTCTGCCCCAAGCCCACCTGTACCAGGTGCCACTTGGTAGACTACTAACGCTACCTACAAACACCAGAAACTAGTTGCAACTCCTGGACAGAGATCAGGTTGATTAATAAGTCGAGAGAGCTTGGAGCGCCTAGAGCCCAATGTGTGGTAGTAACTGTTTATGGATCACAAACACAGAACTCAGTTCCTGAGGACGGCTGCAATGAGACAACCCACCATGTACTCCTACATGGCCTCTCACTGCTACCTTTACCAAATCGTGTTCACACACTTAGCTCTCAACAATAGGACATGTTCACCATGTTCCAATTCATCCCCGATGAATCGGACCTGACTCAACTCTAAGCAGTAGCAGGCATGACAAACAAGCATGAATGAGTAGGCACATCAGGGCTCAAACAAGTCCTACTCATGCTAGTGGGTTTCATCTATTTATTGTGGCAATGACAGGTCATGCAGGGGAAAGGGGTTCAACTACCGCAGCATGTAACAGTTGAATCGATGTTGTCCTAATGCAGTAAAAGAGAGCAGGAGGGAGAGAGTGGAATTGTATAGGAATGAACAAGGGGGTTTTGCTTGCCTGGCACTTCTGAAGATAGTATAGCTCTTCATCGGTGTCATCGAACTCATCGTCGGAACCACGTCTATCGAGAGGGGACAAATACCGGCAACAGAGAAAGAAACACAATCAATGCAATGCACAATATGATGCATGATCATGACATGGCAATAATGTTATGATTTGCACTAATGCATCTAGCAACAATTTAAATGAAGTCCATATGGACCAAGGGTTCATATGCAAACTCCATATTTAGCATTTAAAATGCCATTATCATGTTTTCACTTATACAGTGGGTATAAGTTGGTTTATCATGCATGAAAGTAGCATAAATGGATAAATTGTATTTTTCTGATAATTTTTCATATATAAAACTTTTCATTTGGAGTTACGGTTTAATTTCTATGATTTTTCAAAGTTTTGGATATTTTCTGAAATTTCCTGGATTATTTTTAATCCAGAAAATTATTAACTGCATCAGCATTGTGCAAGCATGATGTCAGGGAGTCAACTGAGGCTGACTAGGTCAAACCTGACCAGTGGGTCCCAGTGGTCAGCGACTCAATGGCTAATCTAAATTAAAATTAAGCTAAACTAATTAGTAAGGGGGTTGGCCCCACATGTCAGTGTCTCAACTGCTTAATAGGGTAATTAGCACTAATATTTTGCCTAACCTAAATTTAAACTGGGGTGGGGCCCATGTGTCAGTGAGATAGAGAGTTAACAGGGGGTTATTTAACTTAACCCGTGTTTTAAACACCAGTGGTCCCACATGTCATTGACTCTAGGGGGTTAGTTAGGCGCTAATGACGGTGCCACGTCACCAGCCATCGGAGTTGGACACCGGCGACCAAACCCGGCGGCGGAGGATCGCCGGAGTTTCTCGGGACGGCGCTACAGGGGTCGGCTCGACGCGCTGGAGGCACCAGAGGGATGCCCATCCTCGCGCGCATCCAGGTGATCACGCGGGAGGCTGCGGGGTGGCCGGGAGCAGCATCGGCAGCGAGCGAGGCGGTCGCCGGAGCTATGGCTCCATGGGCGCGAGGACTGCAGTGCGCTATCGAGCGAGCTGATGGCCGCATTGGGCTCCTGGGAGGTCCCTAAACACGCTTGCGTTCTCGGGTTAGCCAGGCGGGGCTGCTACCGACGGTGATGACAGAAGCAGCGCCGCCGAGCTTCGGTGATGGCGACGAATGTCAGTACGGCATGGGAGCGAGCAAATAGAGAGAGGGGAGATGCGGTGGAGCTCACAGCGCATCCGATGGCGTCATCGGTGAGGTCGGGGACGGTTGGGTTGCTGCGAATCGACAAGGACAGCCGTTGGTGCAGAGGACGAAGACGGTGTCGATGGCGTCCATGTTGTGCTCCTCTGGTTGCTATCGACGATGGGGACGCGTACGAGGTCGGCGCAGAGCTCCCGAGCATGGCAGCGCGATGAGGGGATGGCGATGACCACGCGAGCGGCAGCGGCGGCCGGTGGGGCTGTCGGTGGTCGCGTGGAGCAGGGCTAGAGAGGGAGAGAGGCACCAGAGAGATGGGGGTGAGAGGGAAGGTGCTGGGCGTCTCCAAGCGCGTCGGATCGGAGTGGGGAGGAAGCAGGAGGTGGAAGCGGGAGGTGGCTTCGCCTCCTGTGCGTGCGCCACACCGTCGACCTCCTCACAAAGGAAGGAGACTACTGGCGCCTGGCTCTGGTGGGCTGGGCCGTGCTGGGCCGTGTCATGTGAGCGCCAGGTAAGCCGTATCTCTCTCCTCTGACTTTTATTTCTTTTTTCTATTTTCTGACATTTGTTTCTGATTTAGTAAAATACTAAATCAATTTTAAACTTCATGAAAATAATTGTGTCAACTAAGTAGACTTATACAAAGCCACACAACAATTTTTAGAATTATTGAACATATATTTATATATATAATAAATATAAATCCAATTCAAGTAGTTATTGAATTAATTTCAAATGCCCAAAATAAATATTTATGAAACTCCAAAAATATTGGTTTGAATTTTACCTCTTGCCAATATTTTTACAGAATAACAGGAACATTTCCTTGGACTCATTTGAAAAGATTTTTAACGTTGATTATTTCTGAAGTGATTTCTGAGGGTTTCAAATAACCTCAATTCAACTTTCAGAATTTAGACATGATGCATGGATGCTCTCTTATGCAACTATTGCAAACAATTCTAGGGCTGTGACAACTCACCCCCACTAAACAAGAATCTCGTCTCGAGATTCAAGTCGTGAGGTAGGAAGACAAAGCGACACAAGCTAACACAATCTTCACGATCCAAATGTCCTTCTCGAGGATGTTGATTCATTGCTTCATATTGACCTTGACATCTTTGCTTTCGAGATCTTCATCCAACATGATGACGACAGAAGGAAACTCTACATGAAACGATTTCCTCGAAGAATGAGCACTCAAGATCAACTCATGGAGTGAGACGTTGAAACATCTCTTGAGTTGGGACACAAAACATACACCAAGATGGATGGATAGTAACGGATGGTGAAGTTCGATTTGATAGGCAACTATTCCATGCTTAAGAAGATGGCGGATGGGTTTAAAGTAGCAAGGAGATAATTACCACGATTCCATAATGTGGCACCCTAGAGGAGGTGACTCGTAGGATTATTCCCTTAAGTGGCAAAAAGAGTTACTTTTGATCCATAGATCATTGAAACTCTTCATACCATCCTGAGGCAATTCTTAATGGAACGTTTGAAGGAGTTCGAAAGAATGACATACTCGGGCTAGGGTGGACGATGTGGACTACCTTGTTGAAGACAACGTAATGGATGATTTTGCTTATCATTGGAGATGGATGGGACCCATGGTAAGCCCACTTTTGAAGATGATCCTGGACAACAATTACTGGGGTGCAAGCTGGGAATAAAATGCAAATGCTGGGAATGACCCAACCATCATATCTGCCTGAGATTCAGATCTGGTTGGTAACAGGATATCTCAGACAGCATGTCTGGAAAAGAAAGGTAGCAACACAAATCGACGGGATGGCGTTGCGAGATTCTCGAGAATGAACTACGATAGCAAGCTCCAAAACATGAGCTGCTTCTGCTACAAACATGTGAACACGCTGTCCTAGACAAGCATGACCACATGGTAGTCTTACAACAAAACACTACTGAGTTCTAGTTGGGAACCATCATCGAGGATATTGGAATCTTGTACATGAACTAGTATTCGCACATCAACTCCTTTTTCTTGAACAAATTAATCAGTGGCTCGGTGTGCTAGGAACACATATGGAGTGGAGGCGGACAACCTATCAAACCATAGAGAACTTCGCACGTGCATGACTAACTTGGGATGATTCCAAAGGAGGCAAAAATAAACTCTCTTGAATTCACGGCGGAAACTTGCATCGAATGCACATGAATTAGAGGAAGTCACTTCTTTCATCCAAACATATGCTTCATGAGATAGCATGAAGAAATGCTTTCAAAAGTTTCCAACACTCGCTTAATGTTCAACATGAATCATGGAGGAGATAAAGACGTTGTCGATGGGCTCAACAACAATTTATCAAGATTTCCATAAGATGGGGTTACATGGTTATGTGAACAATATGATAGCATTGATCAGACCAAAGGATGTAATGATGTATGCTCGAGGGATCAACCACAAGTAAGACAACATTACGACATCGTTGGTACTGATTTGATTTGGTGATAGCCCATACTCAAATCAAAGTTTTGATAACACAGTAGGTCCAACAACTGATCACAGGGACCAATTGATAAAGATATCATCTTTCGTCAACTAACACACAAACACATGGATATCCTTTTGGAACGAACTAAGTTAGGCAAGCTTTTATCTTCCAACTCTCCAAGTTGTTGTTTGGCTTAACCAACTAGCTCAGGGGTATCCAACACAGATTCTTAGAGAAGGAGTGGTTTATGGAAAAAACAACTTGATCACGAACTCCACATAGCAGTCAGGTGATAACCTAGTAATACTTCTGAGAAGATATTCGGAAAATCATGAACCACTGAAATGTTATTAATCTCGAGAGCAATCTTGCTTCTAAGGCAAGATGATATGATCAAATAAGCAAGGATTGGCACTATCCTAACTCATTGATCGAAAGGTGCACTAGAAAAAAGGCTAGGTAGCACGATCGACCTTAGGGTGATGATTCAAAAATCAACACGCTAAGAATGAGGTTATTGTCCATTAATCACCAAGAAACGGGGTTGCTAGGAGTATTGATTTCACACACCACGATTCACTTGTCGGTATTCCGGTTACAATAACACGGAGACCTAGCAATGAACGATGATGGCGAGAAGTATCACTATATCAAGAGTTCATAGGAGGTGGTGCAATTCCCATGGCAACCTTGACATCAAGACGGTGATACTTCAGGGTAGAACAAAATCAAAAGCTGGATTGGCATTTTGATCTGCGAAATACAACTACTTTGACCCAATCCTGGATATGGGTGAGGTACTGGAGTTTGTTTCTCCTAGTCATTCTGGAATAGAATGGCTTGATGGACCACAAGAATAATAGACACTGACAAACACGATGGCACAACTATTCCTGACTATCACTTGATAGACGGAGGTCAGGGTATAACTAAAGAGGGACAACTCAAAGGAACATATGTTTTTCTGAGTTATGGATGCATAAACTAGTATGTCCAGCGAAGCTCAACATTTCTTCCGGATAACCCATGCGGAAAGGGTAGAATTGGCAGATTCATAATATAACGTAGACCTCATCAAGAGCACTCTTATTGCGATCCTTTCGTTCAAGACGAACGTCTGCCATGGATGGTTCACGGTATTGGAAGAATGATATACCACGGACCTCGATGACTATCACAAGGTTACTAATATCCTAAAGGAACTAGCAAACACTATCAACATGAAGTAAGTAGGGTGAATCTCGGGTTCAAGAACCTAGGAATAGAATACCTACTACTAAATGGCATCACGAGATGCTTTCGAGAATGGTGGCCAGAATCATCACACTGGGAACACAAAACATGGCTAGATTACTAGGTGACTCCCTAAAGCGCCTAGGGTCATAATAATAGCTCCAACATATATGTCGAGGCAACAGAGTACCTCAACTCACCGATTAGTGTGATTAATCTGGCCCAAATGGACATCAGGAACATGGAGGAATGATTGCAAGTGCATCAGACTATCTAGAATCCTGGGATGACTCGGACAGCATAATGGTTGTAAATGCTCAAAAAATATTTGAGACATCCTGCAAAATAGTGGCATGACCACTCAACATCACAATATCAATGTTCTGAGGCCAGCTATGAACATACAGAAGTAATAGTAACTGAACTGAGCCTTGATTCCATCAATCCTACAAGTCTATGGATTAGTAACACGTGATCCTGATAGAAAGATGAGAAGCCTAGTTCTTAATCCCCGTAGAAGAGAAAAGGGTGACTCAGATCAGAGGGCATGAGGTATAAGGAGTAAAAAGAGCCTTACGTTCCATCCCACAATCAATTCCCTTATATAACTAAAGCATTTCTAGACACAACTTCGACCAGTTTGGCTTGGTAATCCCACAGGCAGTCAGGCTCTGATACCAAAGCTGTCAGAACCCCGATTCCAAGTCACATCGATCTAGCCGGTAACACCTCATATCACTTTGCGACCTCACGCACGGTATTCCCACGGGTGTCGCCTTACCATGGCCCGGGACCGTTTGCGCCTTTTGGCTCACGTATATGATAGTGTCGCTAGCATCCATATGACAGAGAACCCGG
Organism: Triticum urartu; assembly: GCF_056163025.1. Lineage (NCBI taxonomy): Eukaryota > Viridiplantae > Streptophyta > Magnoliopsida > Poales > Poaceae > Triticum > Triticum urartu. The sequence continues at coordinate 421,353,424 of NC_141878.1, read as the reverse complement.
GCCGACATGACTAGTCGTGAACCCAAAGTGGCACTAACTTACGGGGACAGGCATACATGAATCAACATCGAGCATGTTGGTCAGCAGCGTGCGAATCCGGGCTATAGCACTAGGCTAACAGGACTCCGGTGAACCGGGCTGTAGCAGGCTAGGCAGGACTCCGGATGTCACCGCGTGACATTTCCCAGAAGGGACAGACACAGGAACGAAGCGAGTCACATGTCGGCCAGTCAAGTGTTCCGGAGCAGTAGTGCTGGGCTAGCAGGACTCCGGTGAACCGGGCTGTAGCGGACTACTATGGCTCATGGAAGCACAAGACTACATTTCCCCATAAGAGAGGCTACCAAGGATAAACAACTAGGTTGTCGGATCTCACACATACCAAGCATTTCAATCATACACACAATATGCTCAATATGTGCAATACAACATGGCATCACAACAAGACTCTACGACTCAGAGTATTTATTCATTAGGCTCCGAGGAGCAAGATATTACAAACATGGGTGTCATGACCCAACAATCATAGCATACAAATCAAAGCACATGCGGAAGCTTAACATGTCTGAGTACAGACATCTACAAATGAAAAAGGCTGAGAAGCCTGACTATCTACCAGATCCTGCCGAGGGCACAAGATCGTAGCTGAGGTATCAAGCTAAACGTCGAAGTCCACATGGAACTACTAGCGAGACTGACGTCTCTCTGCAAAACATAAAATAGGCAATCGTGAGTACAAATGTACCCAGCAAGACTTACATCAAAACTAGCTACATATGCATCGGTATCAACAAAGGGGGGGTAGTGGAATTTAACTACAGCAAGCCAGCTTTGACTCAGTGGCTAACCTGAACTACGACTGCAAGCAACTCTTTTGAGGTGGCGCACACGAGTCCACATATTCACCATACCAATACACCGCTATGGATCCGCTCCCGTCTCCCTGCGAGAACGCCATCCATAGCACTCACACTTATCTTGCACATTTTAGAGTATCCACTTTCACTTGTCTATGGACTATGCAAGGGGTCCAAGTTTCCATATCCGAGGAATCCGGCTATTCGAATAGATAATGATAACCCTGCAGGGGTATACTTCTTCACACACGCTCTCGCCACTTACCACCATGTACACATCGTGTATCTCGGCAACCTTCAAGCATAAGCCTGGCGAGGGAGTCGGCCACGACCTGACTAACCAACAAGTCTCTAGTCCAGGTTTATCGCCTATTTGGGTTCCATCCGCAAGGAGATCCGGCCGGGGTGTCGCTCACGGCCCCAAACGATGTGAGCAGGGTTCCCAAGCCCACCATCCGGGTGCCACTTGGTACACCGGGCCACTGTGCCTAGTCTGTCCCAAGCCCACCTGTACCGGGTGCCACTTGGTAGACTACTAACACTACCTACAAACACCAGAAACTAGTTGCAACTCCTGGACAGAGATCAGGTTGATTAATAAGTCGAGAGAGCTTGGAGCGCCCGGAGCCCAATGTGTGGTAGTAACTGTTCATGGATCACAAACACACAACTCAGTTCCTGAGGACGGCTGCAATGAGACAACCCATCATGTACTCCTACATGGCCTCTCACCGCTATCTTTACCAAATCGTGTTCACACACTTTGCTCTCAACAGTAGGACATGTTCGCCACGTTCCAATTCATCCCCGATGAATCGGACCTGACTCAACTCTAAGCAGTAGCAGGCATGACAAACAAGCATGAATGAGTAGGCACATCAGGGCTCAAACAAGTCCTACTCATGCTAGTGGGTTTCATCTATTTACTGTGGCAATGACAGGTCATGCAGGGGAAAGGGGTTCAGCTACCGCAGCATGTAACAGTTGAATCGTTGTTGTCCTAATGAAGTAAAAGAGAGCAGGAGCGAGAGAGTGGGATTGTATCGGAATGAACAAGGGGGTTTTGCTTGCCTGGCACTTCTGAAGATAGTATAGCTCTTCTTCGGTGTCATCGAACTCATCGTCGGAACCACGTCTATCGAGAGGGGACAAATACCGACAACAGAGAAAGAAACACAAACAATGCAATGCACAATATGATGCATGATCATGACATGGCAATAATGTTATAATTTGCACTAATGCATCTAGCAACAATTTAAATGAAGTCCATATGGACCAAGGGTTCATATGCAAACTCCATATTTAGCATTTAAAATGCCATTATCATGTTTTCACTTATACATTGGGTATAAGTTGGTTTATCATGCATGAAAGTAGCATAAATGGATATATTGGATTTTTTCTGATAATTTTTCATATATAAAACTTTTCATTTGGAGTTACGGTTTAATTTCTATGATTTTTCAAAGTTTTGGATATTTTCTGAAATTTCCTGGATTATTTTTAAACCATAAAATTATTAACTGCGTCAGCATTGTGCAAGCATGACGTCAGCGAGTCAACTGAGGCTGACCAGGTCAAACCTGACCAGTGGGTCCCAGTGGTAGCGACTCAATGGCTAATCTAAATTAAAATTAAGCTAAACTAATTAGTAAGGGGGTTTGCCCCACATGTCAGTGTCTCAACTGCTTAATAGGGTAATTAGCACTAATATTTTGCCTAACCTAAATTTAAACTGGGGCGGGGCCCACGTGTCAGTGAGATAGAGAGTTAACAGGGGGTTATTTAACTTAACCCGTGTTTTAAACAGCAATGGTCCCACATGTCATTGACTCTAGGGGGTTACTTAGGCGCTAATGACGGCGACCAAACCCGATGGCGGAGGATCGCCGGAGTTTCTCGGGATGGCTCTACAGGGGTCGGCTCAACGCGCTGGAGGCACCAGAGGGATGCCCATCCTCGCGCGCATCCAGGTGATCACGCAGGAGGCTGCGGGGTGGCCAGGAGCAGCGTCGGCGGTGAGCGAGGCGGTGGTCGGAGCTACGGCTCCACGGGCGCAAGGACTGCAGCGCGCTAGCGAGCGAGCTGATGGCCGCGTTGGACTCCTGGGAGCTCCCTGAGCACGCTTGCGTGCTCGGGTTAGCCAGGCGGGGCTGCTACCGACGGTGATGACAGACGCAGCGCTGGCGAGCTTCGGTGATGGCGGGGAATGTCAGTACGGCATGGGGGCGAGCAAATGGAGAGAGGGGAGATGCGGTGGAGCTCACAGCGCATCCGATGGCGTCGTCGGTGAGGTCGGGGACAGTCGGGTTGCTGCGAATCGACGAGGACATCCGTTGGTGCAGAGGACGAAGACGGCGCCGATGGCGGCCATGTTGTGCTCCTCTGGTTACTATCGACGATGGGGACACGTACGAGGTCGGCGCAGAGCTCCCGAGCATGGCAGCGCGACGAGGGGATGGCGATGGCCACGCGAGTGGCAGCGGCGGCCGGTGGGGCTGTCGGTGGTCGCGTGGAGCAGGGCTAGAGAGGGAGAGAGGCACTAGAGAGATGGAGGGTGAGAGGGAAGGTGTTGGGCGTCTCCAGGCGCGTCGGATCAGAGTGGGGAGGAAGCAGGAGGTGGCTTCGCCACCTGTGCGTGCGCCACGCCGTCGTCCTCCTGGTAAAGGAAGGAGACGACTGGCGCCTGGCTCTGGTGGGCTGGGCCGTGCTGGGCCGTGTCAGGTGAGCGCCAGGTAAGCCGTACCTCTCTCCTCTGACTTTTATTTCTATTTTCTATTTTCTGACATTTGTTTCTGATTTAGTAAAATACTAAATCAATTTTAAACTTCATGAAAATAATTGTGTCAACTAAGTAGACTTATACAAAGCCACACAACAATTTTCAGAATTATTGAACATATATTTATATATATAATAAATATAAATCCAATTCAAGTAGTTATTTAATTAATTTCAAATGCCCAAAATAAATATTTATGAAACTCCAAAAATATTGGTTTGAATTTTACCTCTTGCCAATATTTTTACAGAATAACAGGAACATTTCCTTGGACTCATTTGAAAAGATTTTTAACGTTGATTATTTCTGAAGTGATTTCTGAGGGTTTCAACTAACCTCAATTCAACTTTCAGAATTTAGACATGATGCATGGATGCTCTCTTATGCAACTATTGCAAACAATTCTAGGGCTATGACACTCTCTTTCTATATTTGCCTCTTTTTGCCCGTTTGCCTTTTGTTTGCTCATGTGTTGGATTGCTTGCTTGTCACGATGGCTCAAGATAATACCAAATTGTGTGACTTTACTAATACCAACAACAATGATTTTATTAGCACTCCGATTGCTCCTCTTACCGATGTTGAATCTTGTGAAATTAATGCTGCCTTGCTGAATCTTGTCATGAAAGATCCGTTTTCCGGCCTTCCTAGTGAAGATGCCGCTACCCATCTAAACAACTTTGTTGATTTGTGTGATATGCAAAAAAAGAAAGATGTGGATAATGATATTGTTAAATTGAAGCTATTTCCTTTTTCGCTTAGAGATCATGCTAAAGCTTGGTTTTCATCTTTCCCTAAAAATAGTATTGATTCATGGAACAAGTTCAAAGATGCTTTTATCTCTAAGTATTTTCCTCCCACTAAGATCATCTCTCTTAGAAAAGATATTATGAATTTTAAGCAACTTGATCATGAACATGTTGCACAAGCTTGGGAGAGAATGAAATTAATGATACGTAATTGCCCTACTCATGGTTTAAATTTGTGGATGATTATACAAAAATTTTATGCCGGATTGAATTTTGCTTCTAGAAATCTTTTAGATTCGGCCGTGGGAGGCACTTTTATGGAAATCACTTTAGGAGAAGCTACTAAACTCCTAGATAATATTATGGTTAATTATTCTCAATGGCATACTGAAAGATCTACTAAAAAGGTGCATGCGATAGAAGAAATTAATGTTTTGAGTGGAAAGATGGATGAACTTATGAAATTATTTGCTAATAAGAGTGTTTCTTCTGATCCTAATGATGTGCCCTTGTCTACTTTGATTGAGAATAATAATGAATCTATGGATGTGAATTTTATTGGTAGGAACAATTTTGGTAACAACGCGTATAGAGGAAATTTCAACCCTAGGTCTTATCCTAGTAATCCCTCTAATAATTATGGTAATTCCTACAATAATTCTTATGGAAATTATAATAATATGCCCTCTGATTTTGAATCTAATATTAAACAATTTATTACTTTGCAAAAAAAATTAATGCTTTGGTTGAAGAAAAATTGCTTAAGATTGATGATTTGGCTAGGAACGTTGATAGAATTGCTCTTGATGTTGATTCTTTGAAACTTAGATCTATTCCACCTAAGCATGATATCAATGAGTCTCTCAAAGCCATGAGAATTTCCATTGACGAGTGCAAGGAAAGAACCGCTAGGACGCGTGCTATGAGAGATGCCTTTATTAAAGCGTGTTCTTCTAATTCCTATGAAAATAAAGATGAAGATCTAAAAGTTATTGATGTGTCCCCTATTAAATCTTTGTTTTGCAATATGAATCTTGATAATGATGGGACTGAATATGATCCACCTTCACCTAGAAGGCTTTCTAAGAATTTGGAATTTGTTGATCTTGATGCTAAATTTGGTAAAAGTGGGATTGAAGAAATTAAAACCATAGATGTTGCTAAACCCACCATTATGGATTTCAAGGAATTTAACTATGAAAATTGCTCTTAGATTGATTGTATTTCCTTGTTTCAATCCGTGCTAAATTCTCCTCACGCTTATAGTCAAAATAAAGCGTTTACTAAGCATATCGTTGATGCCTTGATGCAATCTTATGAAGAAAAACTTGAATTGGAAGTTTCTATCCCTAGAAAACTTTATGATGAGTGGTAACCTACTATTAAAATTAAAATTAAAGATCATGAATGCTATGCTTTGTGTGATTTGGGTGCTAGTGTTTCCACGATTCCAAAGACTTTGTGTGATTTGTTAGGTTTCTGTGATTTTGATGACTGCTCTCTAAACTTGCACCTTGCGGATTCCACTATTAAGAAACCTATGGGAAGAATTAATGATGTTCTTATTGTTGAAAATAGGAATTATGTGCCCGTAGATTTTATCGTTCTTGATATAGATTGCAATCCTTCTTGCCCTATTATTCTCGGTAGACCTTTCCTTAGAATGGTTGGTGCAATTATTGATATGAAGGAAGGGAATATTAGATTCCAATTTCCATTAAAAAAGGGCATGGAACACTTCCCTAGAAAGAAAATAAAATTACCATATGAATCTATCATGAGAGCCACTTATGGATTGCCTACCAAAGATGGCAATACCTAGATCTATTCTTGCTTGTTATGCCTAGCTAGGGGCGTTAAACGATAGCGCTTGTTGGGAGGCAACCCAATTTTATTTTTATTCCTTGCTTTTTGCTCCTGTTTAGTAATAAATAAATTATTTAGACTCTGTTTTGGTTGTGTTTTTTGTGTTTAATTAGTGTTTGTGCCAAGTAGAACCGTTGGGAAGACTTGGGGAAAGTCTTGTTGAATTTGCTGTAAAAAACAGAAACTTTAGCGCTCACGAGAACTGCTGTCATTTTTATTTGGAGAGTTATATTTAGTTAATTCTTTTTGCAGGTGATTAATAGATAAATTCCTCACGTCCATAAATTTATTTTATAATTTTTGGGGTTCCATATCTTGCGCTAGCTACAGATTACTACAGACTGTTCTGTTTTTGACAGATTCTGTTTTTCGTGTCTTGTTTGCTTATTTTGATGAATATATGGCAAGTAAAATAGTTTATAATCCATAGAGAAGTTGGAATACAGTAGGTTTAACACCAATATAAAAAAGAATGAGTTCACTACAGTACCTTGAAGTGGTCTTTTGTTTTCTTTCGCTAACGGAGCTCACGAGATTTTCTACTTTAAGTTTTGTGTTGTGAAATTTTCAAGTTTTGGGTAAAGATTTGATGGATTATGGAACAAGGAGCGGCAAGAGCCTGAGCTTGGGGATGCCCATGGCACCCCCAAGATAATCTAAGGATACCTAAAAGCCAAAGCTTGGGGATGCCCCGGAAGGCATCCCCTCTTTCGTCTACTTCTATCGGTAACTTTACTTGGAGCTATATTTTTATTCATCACATGGTATGTGTTTTGCTTGGAGCGCCTTTTATGATTTGAGTCTTTGATTGTCAGTCTACCACAATCATCCTTGCTGTACACACCTTTTGAGAGCGCCATACATAATTTGGAATTTGATAGAATACTCTATGTGCTTCATTTATATCTTTTGAGTTATATAATTTTGCTCTAGTGCTTCACTTATATCTTTTAGAGCACGGTGGTGGATTTGTTTTATAGAAACTATTGATCTCTCATGCTTCACTTAGATTATTTTGAGAGTCTTAATAGCATGGTAATTTTCTTAATAATAATATTCTTGGTATTCAAGATTCGTAAAACTTTCTTTTGAGTGCGTTGAATACTAAGAAAAAAATTGATGCTTGATAATTATTTTGAGATATGAGGATGGTGATATTAGAGTCATGCTAGTTGAGTAGTTGTGAATTTGAGAAATGCTTGTGTTAAAGTTTGTGATTCCTGTAGCATGCACGTATGGTGAACCGTTATGTGATGAAGTCGGAGCATGATTTATTTATTGATTGTCTTCCTTATGAGTGGCGGTCGGGGACGAGCGATGGTCTTTTCCTACCAATCTATCCCCCTAGGAGCATGCGTGTAATACTTTGCTTTGATAACTTCTAGATTTTTGCAATAAGTATATGAGTTCTTTATGACTAATGTTGAGTCCATGGATTATACACACTTTCCTTCCTTCCACCATTGCTAGCCTCTCTAATACCGCGCACTTTCCGCCGGTATCATACACCCACCAAATACCTTCCTCAAAACAGCCACCATACCTACGTATCATGGCATTTCCATAGCCATTCCGAGATATATTGCCATGCAACTTTCCACCGTTCCATTCATTATGACATGCTCCATCATTGTCATATTGCTAGCATGATCATGTAGTTGACATTGTATTTGTGGCAAAGCCACCGTTCATAATTCTTTCATACATGTCACCCTTGATTCATTGCATATCCCGGTACACCGCCGGAGGCATTCATATAGTCATATTTTGTTCTAAGTATTGAGTTGTAATTGTTGAGTTGTGAGAAAAATAAAAAGTGTGATGATCATCATTTTTAGAGCATTGTCCCAAGTGAGGAAAGGATGATGGAGACTATGATTCCCCCACAAGTCGGGATGAGACTCCGGACGAAAAATAAAAAAAATAAAAAGAGGCCATAAAAAGAGAAGGCCCAAAAAAATGAGAGAAAAAGAGAGAAGGGACAATGTTACTATCCTTTTACCACACTTGTGCTTCAAAGTAGCACCATGATCTTCATGATAGAGAGACTCTCATTCTGTCACTTTCTTATACTAGTGGGAATTTTTCATTATAGAACTTGGCTTGTATATTCCAATGATGGGCTTCCTCAAAATGCCCTAGGTCTTCGTGAGCAAGCGAGTTGGATGCACACCCACTTAGTTTCTTTTGTTGAGCTTTCATATACTTATAGCTCTAGTGCATCCGTTGCATGGCAATCCCTACTCACTCACATTGATATCTATTGATGGGCATCTCCATAGCTCGTTGATACGCCTAGTTGATGTGAGACTATCTTCCCCTCTTTTTGTCTTCTCCACAACCACTATTCTATTCCACATATAGTGCTATATCCATGGCTCACGCTCATGTATTGCGTGAAGATCGAAAAAGTTTTGAAAATGTCAAAAGTATGAAACAATTGCTTGGATTGTCATCGGGGTTGTGCATGATTTAAATACTTTGTGTGGTGAAGATAGAGCATAGCCAAACTATATGATTTTGTAGGCATAGCTTTCTTTGGCCATGTTATTTTGAGAAGACATAATTCCTTTGTTAGTATGCTTGAAGTATTATTATTTTTATGTCAACATGAACTTTTATCTTGAATCTTTTGAATCTGAATATTCATACCACAATTAAGAAGATTTACATTGAAATTATGCCAAGTAGCACTCCGCATCAAAAAAATTGTATTTATCATTTACCTACTCGATGACGAGCGGGAATTAAGCTTGGGGATGCTTGATACGTCTCCAACGTATCTATAATTTTTGATTGCTCCATGCTATATTATCTACTGTTTTAGACATTATTGGGCTTTATTATCCACTTTTATATTATTTTTGGGACTAACCTATTAACCGGAGGCCCAGCCCAGAATTGTTGTTTTTTGCCTGTTTTAGGGTTTCGAAGAAAAGGAATATCAAACGGAGTCCAAACGGAATGAAACCTTCGGGAACGTGGATTTCTCACCGAATACAACTCAGGAGACTTGGACCCTATGTCCAGCCAATTAACAGGAGGCCACGAGGTAGGGGGCGCGCCTGCCCCCCCCCCCCCCCCCAGGCGCGCCCTCCACCCTCGTGGGCCCCCTGTTGCTCCACCGACGTACTTATTCCTCCTATATATATCCACGTACCCCCAAACGATCAGAGACGGAGCCAAAAACCTAATTCCACCGTCGCAACTTTCTGTATCCATGAGATCCCATCTTGGGGCATGTTCCGGAGCTCCGCCGCAGGGGGCATCGATCATGGAGGGCTTCTACATCATCATCCAAGCCCCTCCGATGAAGTGTGAGTAGTTTACTTCAGACCTACGGGTCCATAGTTAGTAGCTAGATGGCTTCTTCTCTCTTTTTGGATCTCAATACAATGTTCTCCCCCTCTCTCGTGGAGATCTATTCGATGTAATCTTCTTTTTGCGGTGTGTTTGTTGAGACCAATGAATTGTGGGTTTATGATCCAGTCTATCTATGAATAATATTTGAATCTTCTCTGAATTCTTTTATGTATGATTGGTTATCTTTGAAAGTCTCTTTGAATTATCAGTTTGGTTTGGCCTACTAGATTGGTTTTTCTTACCATGGGATAAGTGCTTAGCTTTGGGTTTGATCTTGCGATGTCCTTTCCCAGTGACAGAAGGGGCAGCAAGGCACTTATTTTATTGTTTCCATCGAGGATAACAAGATGGGGTTTTTATCATATTGCATGAAACTATCCCTCTACATCATGTCATCTTGCTTAAGGCGTTACTCTGTTTTTAACTTAATATTGTAGATGCATGTTGGATAGCGGTCGATGAGTGGAGTAACAGTAGTAGATGCAGGCAGGAGTCGGTCTACTTGTCTCGGACGTGATGCCTATATACATGATCATACCATTCTCACAACTATGCTCAATTCTGTCAATTGCTCAACAGTAATTTGTTCACCCACCGTAGAATACTTATGCTCTTGAGAGAAGACACTAGTGAAACCTATGGCCCCGGGTCTCTTTCTCATCATATCAATCTCCATCACTTTATTATTGCTTTGCTTTTACTTTGCCTTTCACTTTTCACTTTGCATCTCTATACCAAAAATACCAAAAATATTATTTATCATCTCTATCAGATCTCACTTTCGTAAGTGACCGTGAAGGGATTGACAACCCCTAAGCGCGTTGGTTGCACTGAGCTATTGTTTTTGTGTAGGTACGAGGGACTCGTGCGTAGCCTCCTACTAGATTGATACCTTGGTTCTCAAAAACTAAGGGAAATACCACGCTACTTTGCTGCATCATCCTCTCCTCTTCGGGGAAATCCAACGCAAGAGGTAGCAGGCATGGGCGAGGAGATCCATGGATCGGGACGAGGTGCAGTGCTGCTCTCTCCCTGCCTCTCTCTAACGGCGCACGCACATGAGAAAGGGATCGATGGGGGAGATGGGGATCGGGCAAGCGGCGGCGCTGAATGGGCATCGAGGGGGAGAGCGAGTGGAGGGGTCGGGGCTAGGTTAGGTGTGGTTGGGCCTTGGCCTCGGCTGCTGGGCTGAACAGGAGGCCCAGGTGGGCTACAGGGATGGATGCCTAGCTGGGTTTCCCCCTCCGTTTTCTATTTCTCACAAGAAGAAAGAAAGAAAAAAACACATGAGATAAAAGAAATGACTAGAGGAGTAGCAAAGGAGTTTGGCAGGGAGAAAAATCTTTACGGACTCACAAAAATGTGAAGGATGACAATAAAATGGTTCGAGCATTCTTCGCGGAATTAAGATTCGCACAAGGTTGAATTTCAAAACCCATTCCAACGAACTACAAATGGGTTGAAATTATAGGAGATGACCCTACACACTAGATGTGATTTATGGGCAGATCTGGAACATTTATGGATAAGTAAAATTGCAACTCAATTTTACTAAAAAGGCTCCAAAGGAAGAAAAGAAGTGGAGTTGGATAAAAAGGAAATTGAAGAACGGTGCAAATGTGTTATGGGTGAATCCAAGCCAATGGAATGGTTTAATATAGCTCCCTAAATATTAAGAGGATATGTTATAAAGAGAATCACCATGTGAATTCCCTCGGTTTAAATGGACCGAAGATCTATACGATTTATTTAGTTGAGTTGCAAAAGAATTAATGATATGATACATGATGACAAGACGCAATGCAAAATATGCAATGAAGAATGCAACGAACCAAACAAATCACACGACGAAACCCGGAATTCATGAAAGGCACCTGAAGCTCCAGTCTTGGGGCGTCACACAGGGTGTGGGCCCCCTGGCCTTAATTTATTTCGCCAGTATTTTTATATATTCCAAAAATATTCTCCGTTGATTTTTCAGGTCATTCCGAGAACTTTTATTTCTACACAAAAATAACACCATGGCAATTTTGCTGAAAACAGCGTCAGTCCGGGTTAGTTTCATTCAAATAATGCAAGTTAGAGTCCAAAACAAGGGCAAAAGTGTTTGGAAAAGTAGATACAATGGAGACGTATCAGGTCACTCCCTGGCCGTGCTCCCAACCTGAACCGCAACAGGGAGAGAGGCCACGCCCTGCTCTATGCCGATTACTTTGCGAACACCCCGCTCTTCAAGCCGGATAAATTATGTCGCCGTTTTCGTATGGCAAGGCATGTGTTCAATCGTATCCGAGAGGGATTGATTGCTCATTAACCATACTTCGAGTGCAAGACGGATGCCCTTGGCAAACTTGGATTCTCCTCTTACCAGAAATGCACCGCAGCCATCCGCATGCTTGCATATGGAATTCCAGGCGATCTGGTGAATGAGTATGTGCATATGAGTGAGACAACATGTCTGATGTCAATGTACAAGTTCTGCAGGCTATGATCGAGGTGTTTGGCCCTGAGTACTTGAGGCAGCCAACTGCCGCTGATATAGAGAGATTGTTGGAGACCAACGCAGGTAGAGGCTTTCCAGGCATGCTTGGCAGCATAGATTGTATGCACTGGGAGTGGAAGAACTGTCCATTTGCTTGGCAGGACCAGTACAAGGGGCATGTCAAAGCATGCACTGTCATATTAGAAGTGGTGGCTTCGCAGGATCTTTGGATATGGCATTCTTTCTTCGGCATGGCAGGTTCTCCCAATGATATCAACGTGCTGCAGTGTTCTCCAGTCTTCGCAAGGCTTGCAGAAGGCCATTCCCTACCTGTCAACTTTGAGATCAACGGCCACCGGTACAACAAGGGATACTATCTAGCTGATGGTATATATCCTCAGTGATCAACTTTTGTGAAGACAATCTCGAACCCCCAAGGTGAGAAGAGGAAGAGATTTGTCCAAATGTAAGAGAGTGCTAGAAAGGATGTGGAACGTGCTTTTGGTGTGCTTCAATCCCGATGGGGTATCGTTTGAAACCCTGCACTGTCATGGGATGAAGGGGAGCTTTGTGAGGTGATGACTGCTTGTGTGATCATGCACAACATGATCGTCGAGGACGAGCGTGATGACAGTATCTGCGACAAAGGATTTGATTATCAAGGTGAAAATGTTAAGCCCCTGCACCAAGAACCGGCCACGTTTGAACAGTTTGTCCAATTCCATCGTGAGCTGCGTGATTGGCCCACTCATTTGGATCTTCAAAATGACTTGGTTGAGCACATGTGGGATCACATTGACAACCAATAGATGTATTGGTTCATTTTATATTCATCAAGATAATTTCGATTTGGTTGTAAAACTATTTTATTAGAGACAATTTCGATTGGGTTGTCAAACTATTTTTATTTTCAAACAATTAATATTTGGACGTGTAAACTTGTTTTGATATGAAAATATGAGCATTTTTGACCCTGACGAACAGGATGGGGCAAACAGATGTGGCCGCGCGCTGGGCGCACGACCACCGCATCTCATGACAGGCCCGAACACGACCCCATCGCTTTACCCAAATGGACCGATTCCAGGCAAAGCAGACGTTCGTTTGAGGTCGCGCGGTGGAGTGGCCTGAGCTGCTGCCATCGCCGGATCTCTCTCGCAAAGGAAACAAGGGGGATACGTCAAGGACACCAGGTCTGTCCCCCGGATGCAATGCGGCAGTTTGCAACAGGATTGACCAGTCAACGTTTGGAGGTAGAAGAGAAGATATGTCAGTCCGTTTCCTATCCAACGGTTCCTATACAATCGACTGAAACTGAAAACGTTTTCAGCTATCTCCTCAAGAATAGGCGGTCCCTACAATTTAGATCTCTTGTTCCACCGTAAAATCCGGCTCCATGGGCTTCTTGAGCGCCTTGCCGTCGCAGCTGTGCCGGCGGCACCTCACGCTCCCTCCCGCCCGCCCGTCGCCTGCCTGTGGCATCATGTGCTCCATGGACGCGCGGCGTCGCTTGTGCCGGCGCCACGCGGCCTGGATGAAGCACGCCGCCCACGTCCGCCACTGGTGCGAGTAGAACCGGAACCTGTGCCGGATCCGCGCGCTGTGCAGGCGCCGGAACTGCGACGCCACGAACCGGAGGTCCTCCGCGACGAGCGCGAACGCCTCGACCTCGGAGACGGCCCGCACGGTGCGCGTGGACCGTGGCAGGTACTCGGAAGGCCGCGGGTCCAGCGCCCACGTCAGGAGCTCCTCCCCGCAGAACTCCCCTGCCCCGATGCGGCACGAGTTGAAGAACCCGGACCGCCCCCCCTGCGTCGTGTACGAGTCGAGGTACCCTCGGATGATGAAGAGCATCGAGTCCACGGGGTCCAGCTCGCGCACCAGCCGCGTGCCACGGGTGTAGAGCGCCGGCCGCAGCCGCTCGCAGATGGCCTCCAGCGTCCGCTCGTCCATCTCGTCGAACAGTGGCACTCGCCGGACGAGGTCGAGGCAGAGGTGGCGCTTGATGTCGCGGCGGATGTCCATGGGGAGGTCCTTGAGCAAGGCCTCCTCGTCCACGCCGCGGGTGGCCACCCATTTGTACTGCTGGTACCTCCTCACGCACTGCTTCAGCGGCTGGGGTATCTGCCGGTGGTGCATCCACCGCTCCATGTCCGTCCGCTTCGTCCGCCACTCCTCCAGTCGGATCATCGTCGCTTGAAGATACGACTGCAAAGACAAAAATACTAGAAATGTCAGTTCTTCTACAACTTCTCGTTTATTGTTTGCTGCAAGATTGATGGAGTGGAAGCAAGGAGATCTTACTTGCATGTTGCCAATGAGCAGAGCAAACAATACAAGCCCAAGGATGCCAATGACGATTGCAAAGCTTATCTCTCCAATGTACAAGCTCGTCGCCAGATTCTGTCCCAGGCAACTGAAACATTTTTGTATTAGTTAGAAACATGGCCAATATGTAAATGATACATACTACAGTGTAGCGTGCATGCATGGAGTAATTTCAAACCTGAGGTTCTTGAGTCCCCACCAGAAGCAGTAGAAGTACTTCTGGGTGAAGGCCGACGTGGTGAGCTTATAGTTGAAGGCCTCCGCGTAAATTCCAAACTGGTAGAAACTATTGTCCGGAGTGCACAATCTCGTTATGTTGCTCAGCTCGTACCAGATGGTCCTGTTGCTACTGACGGTGTTGCAGTCGAAGAACTCGGTCCGACACATGGGGCCCTCCAGATTGCACGCCTCTCTCCAGCACGCCTCCTGCCTCTGCACCGAGAAGAGGTACCACAATGCTCCCAGCACGTGGCTTGCCAGCATGTAGAGTATGAGGTTATACGCCGCGCTGGCCCATGCGTTCTCCGTCATGGCTCCAGTCGCCATGACGATCTGCCTCGTGAGCGGGAAGATCTGGAAGAGCCGCGGGAGGTACTGGAAGATGATGCTGAACCGGAGGATATCCTTCCGGTTTGCCGTGGCGGATTCCTTCAGCATAGGCACGACGACCCAGATCACGAACTGTGGATACCGAGGAGAAACACACAAAGTTACAGAAGATTTGTGCAGAGCATTTCAGTTCTTGCGATTCATGGCAAAGAGCACTGGATGTAACCGTCCGTTACCTGTGGTAGAGGCAGCGCGGTGATGAGATCAAACCAGAAGGCCCGTGATAGATACCTCATGGCGATCTTGTATGGCTGGATCACGAGCTCTCCTCTCCCAAACACACGGGAAGACGGGGCGATGAACGCCGTCCGGAAGCGGAGGCAGATGTGGGCCGCGTAGAACACGTCCAGCAGCGACCGTATGACGGAGAGCATGAGCGCCAGCGAGTGCTTGAACTCGATGCACATGTTCTGCTGGGTTCCGGTCAGGTAGAGGAACAGCGGGTCGACGAAGAGCGAGAGCAGGCACGCCGTGAGGAAGATCTTGTTCCACAGGTGGATCACCCGGCCGCGGGGGTCGAAGAAGATGTGGCTGCCAGAGTGC
This sequence comes from Triticum urartu, assembly GCF_056163025.1. Taxonomy (NCBI): domain Eukaryota; kingdom Viridiplantae; phylum Streptophyta; class Magnoliopsida; order Poales; family Poaceae; genus Triticum; species Triticum urartu. Next base: position 421,337,842 of record NC_141878.1, on the reverse strand, counting down.
ATCAGCGACTCCAGCTCCTCCGAGAAGGCGCGTGACAGCACCCTGTCCCTGATGCTTCTGCACGGCCTCTCCGGGCAGACCCGGGAGCCCAGCTTGCATTTCCTTGGATCGTGAGGCAGCTTGCTGTGGCTCTTGCTTGCTGTTGATGGGATCTCCAGGGAGATTGCTTTCAACTGCTGCACCTCGAGGTCGTTCTGGAACCTAGAATTGGTAATGCAGCAGAGAAAATATGTGAGAAAATATATCATCTGAATCTGGAAACAATCAGTCAAACAATTTTTCCTTTTGGAACATATAGTACAGTACACTGCAATGGTGATATTGGTGAAACCTAACACGTAAATCCTTGAGAACTGAAATGTCAAGCCAACAATTTTACCCTGATAAGCAAGGTGATATTGGTCGAGTGGAGGCTCACCTGACGTTTCGTGAACCACAGCATGCCATGCCCGCTCTTTAACAGCTCCTGGTCAAAATTATCACGTATAGAGGCATGAGTAGATAACTTATAAGCAAGAGTATTGGCGTCTTGTGAAAACAGGCACACCACCATTACTGTCTTCTTCAGCCAAAGGGAAAAGTGACGGCAACACTGTGCTGAGCCACGAGAATCAATCGAAAGGCCATCTGCAACTAATTTTACAGGGATCTCGTGATTCTTCTGTACATAAAGGCAGATCGACCAGAGGAAAATTTTGTTGACATTTTTTCATTTGGACAGGCAAACACTGAGAACATGTGATCAGGCTATCAACCTGCATGTGACGCTCCTTTATTGTTTACTTTGTGTCTGATGTTTAAGCTCAAAACCTAGAATGCATGAATCCTTGGCCATTCATTCAGCTTTAATGATTGTGTCCGAAAGGAAAAAATTCGTGAAGTTCGAGTTGTCACAGATGGACCGTTCGTACAATTTCATACCGCGTATAGAGTTTTAATGACTTCTCATGACAGATAAGAAGGTGGACATTTTACCTCTACTAGGACAGAATATAGTATGATGATCATTTATCTGGTGAATTGCAACTGGCCCTAATGATGCTTCTCAATGATATTGGATTGGATATCATCATCATGGGATGTTGGAGTTTATGGACACAACGAAATGACAAGATTTTCAGGAATGCTGTCCAGAGCACCAATAACCGGAGTTTCAACATGAAATAACTACTCAAGATCACTATGATGCACATTAAACCACAAAAGGCAGAACAACTCAAGAACTGGTGCACCGTTGAGGGGAAACCCTAGGTCCGGTTTCTTCTTGGAGGCACTGTAAAGGTCTGCGGCTGCGCCCCTCTTCGAGCTCAGGGGAAACCCTAAGTCTGGTTCCTTCGGACTGGATGGCGACGGTGTCTCGGCGTCCTCCTTCTTGGAGGCGTTATCTTGCTCCCTCGCGGTGTCCCCTATTTTGGTTCTGGAGATGCTGGTGCTCTTGTTGGTTCGGCATTGCCGCCCTTGGGTCGCGCATGGTAGGTTTAGCTATGTTGTATCCTCCATTCGGGCCGAACATTCCTTGTCTCTATCTGCTTCAGGCATCATGTTCACGTCTGCTGCGTTCGTATCATGTGTTGTACCTCTATTTGTACTCATTCTATTTCTTCTGTCAATGCGATACGCAAACTTTGCATATTCGCGAAAAACTGGTGCACCGTTCATCTGTGAACATGAAAAACTGATTATCCTTCTATTTCCTTTGTGGCCTGGAAAAGGAATTGGTTGATGCAATCTTTATTGAGACTCTCTGTATATTCTGTACGTATAATAATAGAAAATTACCTTTGTCCAAAAATAATAATAGAAAATTACCATAGAACAATTGTTCCATGATCTCGGGGTACCAAAAAATAAAATCATTTCTTTTGACATAATTAAGGTAATATATAAGTTATCTTGAGACGAATAATTAGCAATGATTTCCCACATTTTGCTTTTGCGTAGCGTGACCTGAATCATGTGACGCACAGGTCATGGTTACTTCGCACTAGCAAGTTGCATGTCGATGGAAATGTAGCATTGTGTGACTTTGTCCTGGAATCGATAGCTTTGCAAGGCCTATTTATTTTTCATTGCAAACACGTTCGTGTCTGGCAGCAGTGTTTTGCAGAAAACGATACTAAAGAAAAGTAATTTGTCAGCGATCTCCACTGATGTGTAGGACCAACACATTAGTAGAGCCTTTTTTGTGTGCATAAATTAGTAGTGATTGTTTTTCAGAAAAAAATAGTGTTTTTTTCTAATTATTTCGGCAAACACATCTATAAGTTTAGTACAAAATGATGGCAAGCTGATTGAATGTAAAATAATGATAAACTATTTTAGCAAAAATATTGAGTGCAAAACTATGACAAGTCATTTCAGTAAACAAATTCAGTATGAAACTATGGCAAGCTGTTTCACCAAACAACAATTAACCAGGTTGAATGCACATTTATGGTAAGCCATCTCAACAAAACGATTAAATGCAAAACTATGGTTATTTATTTTCTTTAAACAGATTGAGCGCAAAACTATGGCAAGTTGTTATTTCACCATAGCAGTGAAATTAATAGCGAAAACGAATTAGACATCCAACGCTATTCGAACTCGCACGATGTCTCAATATAAATGCATATGTGCCATGGGAGAGAATTGATAGTCATTATTGTTCGTAAACTTGTTGAGATGGCTTGCCATAGTCATTTTTTCCATAATCGATGAACTTTTTCCTTCTATTAGACACGTTTTTCTTTTTCCTTTTTTTTAAATTCGTGAAAAAAATTCTTCACTTTTTTCCGGAAAATGGACGAACTTTTTGTTTACAAATTCAATGAACTTTTTCCATAATTGATGAACTTTTTTTCAAATCTGGCGAACTTTTTTTAACTTCGATGAACTTTCTTTGAATCCGATGAACTTTTTTCCAAATTCGATGAACTTTTTTCAAATCCGATGAACTTTTCTTCAAAATCGATGAACTTCTTTTCATATTAGATGAATTTTTTTTAAATTCGATGAACTTTTTTCAAATTCGATGAACTTTTTTCAAATTTGATGAACTTTTTTCGTATTCGATGAACTTTTTTTGAATCTGATGAACTTTTTTTCGAATTCGATGAACCTTTTTTAAAATCCAATGAACTTTTCTTCAAAATCAATGAACCTTTTTTCAAATCTGATGAACTTTTCTTCAAAATTGATAAACTTTTTTCATATTCGATGAACCATTTTTAAATTTGATGAACTTTTTTTCGTATTCGACAATTTTTTTTCCAAAACTGATGAACTTTTTTGCAAATTCGGTGAACTTTTTTTCGAATTCAATGAACTTTTTCCTAAGAACCAGAGTATGTACTGTAGAAAACCTGTTGGTTTTTTCCTAAGAGAAATCATGACATAATGTAGCAATTCTGGGGAAGAGAAAAAAAAAGCGATCGAGCGATCGAGTGTGCGGCTAGCGAGCGGGAGCCAGCGCACGTTGCTGGGCCAAGCCCATGCAAGCGACGCAGCGGGCGCTGGGTTCGCTAGCGGGCGCTGAAGGCGCTGGCGACGAGCTCTCCACATGTAGCCCCCACTCAACCCACCCGATAGCTATGTCTCGCCCGTAGCGTCACTATGGCTTTACGTCGCAGTTGGTTTGCTCTTTTCTGATTTTCTACAGGTTTTTTCCAATGTTTTTTATTATAATTGGTTTTCTTAGCTTTTTCACGGGTTTTCTTCCATTTTTCTTTCTTTCTAGATTATACTTTGGTTTTCTTTATTTCTTTCTTGGGTTTCCTTGTTTCCTTTTGCTTTTTTTTGTTTCTTTGTCAGTTTTCATCGGATTTTTTTACACATGTTTAATTTTTCTGGGTAAACAATGTACATTTTTAGTGCATGCCTGAAACAATTTTTTGATACAAGTTGGACATTATTTAAATACATAATGTACATTTTCGAAAAAAATATGTTTTGAAAACTTTATTGAATCCATGGCAACCTTTTCTAAATACACATTGCTCATTTTAATGGAATAACCATTTTTCTAAACTACTTGAAACATTTTTTAAATTGCATAATTTTTTTTAAAAAAATTCATGAACGTTGTATAAACATTTTATTTAATGATGTGCACATTTTCTACATTCAATAACCATTTTTTCAAAAATATCAAGATCATTTTTTCTGAAATGTGTGAACATTTCTTAAATTGTATGAAACATTTTTTTCTGAATTATGCAAACATTTGTTTTACAACAGAAAAACAATAGAAACTTTTTATGTCAAAAACACTTTTTTGAAATGTGTGAACATTTTTTAATGTATTTTTTTAATTCCATCGATATATTTTAAAAGTTGTGTGGACAGTTTTTGACACAGTATAAACATTTTTTCAACACTGCATAAACAATTTCAATACAAATACTTATATGTTAGGACATTTCGAAATGGAAAACGCTTGGCATAGACCCGCGAATCACACGCGAGCATCCGCCGACTCATCCGTACGACGCGTGTCCTGCCCAAGCGGTTCCCTTTTTTCTTTCTTTCGGTCTACGTCCCCCTGCTTGTTGCTCACTGTCGGCTACTATGAGTTTCTGCAGCAAGTCCTGTTGCAAAAACTGCAACAAGACCTCTGTTGCAGAAAAAATAAATTTGTAACGAGACCTTCGTTGCAAAAAAAATTATAACAAGACCTTTGTTACAAAAAAATATCTTGCAAAAATTTCTGCAATAGGACCTGTGTTGCAGAAATTTTCTGCAACATGACATGTGTTGCAATGATAAAAGGTGATGCTCGATCGCTCAATGCAGCAAATTCGACGGCTCGCGAGACGGCGGATCTTTTAAGATCTGCCGGCCGATGCTTAGCACCGCCCTTTCAAAATATAAAAAAGTTTAAATGTACAAGAAAAATATATTAAAACAAACGAAAGATCGAAAGGAAGCGAGGGAGAAAGCTACGTTTCTTGGGCCTGCCAATTTAGTACGGCGCCATAGGCGAGCTGGACTTACAGCTCGCAAAAAAAAAAACCGCGGCCCTTGGCCCAGGGTAGCGAGAGGTAGGGGGAAGGCAAGCGCGAGATGGGCGGATCCAGGCGCGCGCGCGTCCACAGCCTCGTTTATTTATTTATTTTGTTTTCTTTCTTTTTACTTTTGTTTATATTATAAATATTTTAAGTATATATTACATAAAAACTTTACATAAAACATTTAGAAAATGTTAATCAAGCATTTAAAAAAATGTTAAATATGTATAAAAAAATGTTTCTCGTGTATATGAAGAATCTCAAGCAAACCTCTAATGGCAAGTTCTAGTCAAGCGGATTAAAGCATTCTTAGTCTGCTTGGAACTTATGAAAAGTTTATTGAACATAGGAAATAATTTCAAGGAATATCTTGAAGCGCACTGGATTTTTTTTAATGTACGTGTGTCCTAACAAGCCTAGTATAGTTGTCAATTGCATTAGCCTTGCTAGTTGCAACAAGTAATGGGTAGAGACTAATAGATAAAATATTTTCGTATTTTAGAATAAATAATAACCAAAAGTAAAGAACAAATAAAAGATGTTTTGGCTTATGGTGGAAACTGGACCAGGGTTCTTATGTTTAATAGTAGCATCTCCCATAAACACGATAATACAAAATAATAAACATTAGCCTATGAAATTGTGCAATTCACACTATCATGGCATGATAAACATGGTTTGAGATCGAACTGTATAGGCGTTATGTTCATAAATCCACTAGATCAACACATACTAAACTTAATGGTACTACTCCACTCAAAGTCATCAAAGACCCATGTATACGGATACAAAACCCTTACCAAATGACCAAAGTGCGAGATCGGCCGGTGAGTCAACATAGCAGGCGGAAACTCCCTTTCCTCAGCGCGTCAAACACCTTCACTGTCCGCCAAAATGCTTCTTGCATGCCTCCGCGCAAACACGTTGTCGTCATTCATCTCTGGAGCGCGGTAATCAACTCGATCAAACAGTACGCTACACTACAATGTCGTCCCTCTGTCACGTCGCGCCACCTTGATATCCTTGGCACCGTTCTTTTGGAGAGTGCGACTATCAATTCTCTCCCATGGCACATATGCATTTATATTGAGACATCGTGCGAGTTCGAATAGCGTTGGATGTCTAATTCGTTTTCGCTATTAATTTCACTGCTATGCTGAAATAACAACTTGCCATAGTTTTGCGCTCAATCTGTTTAAAGAAAATAAATAACCATAGTTTTGCATTTAATCGTTTTGTTGAGATGGCTTACCATAATTGTGCATTCAACCTGGTTAATTGTTGTTTGGTGAAACAGCTTGCCATAGTTTCATACTGAAAAGGCGAAAGAAGAAAGTGTAGAAAAGATGTATATTATCACATCAAGCTTTGTGGCGCGGTGGTTGTTGAGTTGTCTCACGTATTGTTAGGTCGGGGGTTCGATTCTCTGTCGAGAGCGGTCTCTTTTGCGCTATAAAAACCTATAGCGGATGTTGTGATGGGCCGGCCCGTTAGTAGCGAACGAAGAGAGGGGGTGTGCGCCCGATTATGGAAATAGCTGTATCGGGCGCAACGGACGCCGAATAGGATTTGGCCTACATGTGCTCTACAAGCCTAGCATTGATGGGCCCGAAATCGAGTGGGGGCATTTTCCCCAATCGGTTATAGGTTGATCCGCCCCTTTAGAAGCCACTTTGTGCAAAAAAAATCCCCTCGAAAAGAAAAGTTAGTGACAATAAGTTCCCTCAGGTATTATGTTGTTTTTTCCTATTCTCTTCCCTTATTTTTCTTAGAAGAAGACACTATAATTTTTTTGAAGAACTCTCATGTGGTCTAGTGGTAGACAACTTAGTTGAAGCTGTCACTGACCCGGGTTTAAGGACTCATTCTCCTGTAAGAATTCAGACAAGGGGGCTTCTTTCTCTCTGTTCTCATTCTTTTTACAGTACAAACAAAGATGCTCACATGCACTACATACATATACACTTATCCATATGAAATACACACCTTATCTCTATAAGTACACCTGAGAGACTGAGCTGGCATCGTCACCACAAACGCCTCATTGTCTACAAAAACGTCATCTCTCACTAAACGAATGTTGCCAGAAATAAAATAAATCTAAAAAATGCGATCACCAATTTCAAATCTAGGATTTAAACCCTGATGAGCTGGTTCCACAATAGAAAAGCTAATAATCCGCTATGCTCAATTCACCATTTTTTATATCTTCCTATACCAACATGGAGAGAACAGAGCGCTGCTCTATTAGTTAGCTTTGCTGGAGCGCAAGATGCCCACCCCGGTTTGAGTCTAGACTCTGCCGCGGGTGCTCAAATGTTTTCTTCTATAAAAATATGCCATCAATTGCTGAAATTTGAGATGAGCTTTAGACCCATATAGAAATTTCTGAAAATCTCTAAGGGTCCATGTGGATTTATTGGCACTAGGTGTAGTGGGAAGTTTAGTTCCACCCGGTTAGTGGAGAAGGAGTTGGACCTCTTTATAAGGGATTGTCTTCCACATGCTATTAGAGATTGAGAAGAGAAGAGGCCCTCACGCGCTCCTCCTCCGTCCGCCTCGCCGCGGGTTGCGGGATTGAGCCGAGCCGAGCTCACACCTACGCGCTTATTTTTGTCAGTCACTAACAGAGAGTTTCTGACAGCTGGGCCATGATCTGAGACGTCGGATCGTGGGCTGTCACGGACTCAGACGTGGGTCGAGCCCACGTCTCTCACACGGCTGCGCATATATAAGTGCGCGGTGTCTCCCAACCCTAGCCGCCATGATCAGATCGCATCTGCTCACGCGCACGCCCACCGTTGTTCTTTTGCTGCTACTGCTGCCGTTGACTCCATCCCGTCCGCCGCGCACACGGTCGACGGGAGAGCAGGTCTCCAAAACCCCGTCCCTCCGGTTCATGTACTGGAGAGGGACGAATAGGTTTTTGGGAAGTGAATACGCGACTACTCGTTGTTCGTCTACTTCCTATATGTCCGCGTCACCGGCGTCATCACCATGTCCACCAACGTTGAACGTGCCGCCGCCGAGAAGCTCGAGGCCGACAAGAAGGCCACCAAGGACACCGCTGCTGCCGCCACCGCCGTGGCGGCTTCTGCCTGGCCTACTGGAGGGTATAACGCGTTTATCCCGCTCATGTTCATTTTTGTATTAGCAGTACTAGCAGTATGTGTAGATTTGTCTACTGTTTGCTTAGTATGTGCATGTTTAGATCAGAGTCAGTACGTCGTCAATTCAGTCAATACCATGTTAGTGGTTTATTTATGGATTAAATTAGTCGAAAAATTGCCTATTTACACAGCAATCCAAAAACCTATTATGTGTAGGAATTTTTCGGCTAGTGGCTTTGCCGCTGCACGAAACCGGATAAGTTTACCGGTACGTATTGTAAGCGTTGGCGGACTAAGACCACTTTATGGTTCACGGCTATGAATGTGTTCTGGGTCACCGGTGTCTCCACGGGAACGATTGCTCCTGAACAGGAGAAGGCGTTCAAGGAGGCCACTGTTGTGTTTCTCGGAGCAGTTCTTAGCGTGATCGGAGATAAACTAGTCGATGCATATTTACATGTGCATGTCGCCAAGGACTTGTGGGAGGCACTCGAATCTAAGTTCGGGGCCGCCGATGCCGGGAGTGAGATGTATATTATAGAGCAGTTCCACGATTACAAGATGGTTGAAAAACGTCCTGTGCTGGAGCAAGCTCATGAGATAATATGCCTTGTTAAGGAGCTCGAGCTTCTTAAGTGCGATTTACCGGGAAAAATTGTCGCGGGTTGCATAATCACTAAGCTCCCTAATTCCTGGAGGAACTTTGCCACCACTCTGAAACATCAGAGGCATGAATTCTTTGTGAAGGATGCCATTGGCCATCCGAGTGTTGAGCAGAATTCAAGGGCAAAGGACTCGCACGGAAAAGGGGTCGAAGGAACTTCTGTTGCCAACATGGTTAACCAGAGAAACCATAATTTCCACAAGCCCATGGGAAAGAACAGTGTCCAACACAATACTGACTCTAAAAAGAAGGGTAAGAAGACTTTCAAGAAGAACAAGAAGGATGAGGGACTGCTTTACTTGTGGTTCGTTTGAACACTGGGTAAACAAGTGCCCTAACAAGTACAAGAAGCCAGGACAGGACTCCAAGTCTGTCAACATGATTGTGGGCAACAATGAGGATGGTGCATCTGGGTACGGTAATTTATTTACTGTTTTTTCAGTGTTTCAGCCCGTCGATTGGTGGGTGGACACTGGTGTAGGCGTTCATGTGTGTGCTGACATTTCATTGTTCACTTCTTATCAGGTCACAGGCCACGGGTCCGTATTGATGGGGAATGGCGCGAGTGCTTCTGTTCATGGTGTTGGCACGGTCAATCTGAAGTTTACTTCGGGAAGGATCGTGCAGCTGAAGAACGTGCAGCATGTCCCCGCCATCAAGAAGAACCTCGTTAGTGGCTCCCTTCTATGTAGAGAAGGGTTTAAGTTGGTTTTCGAGTCTAATAAATTAGTTGTTACGAAATGTGGACTCTTTGTTGGAAAAGGTTATGAGAGCGAAGGGATGTTCCGCCTTTCCCTCACAGATTTTTGTAATAAAGTCGTGAACCATATTCATTCGAATGTTAATGAATCTGAAGTTTGGCATTCACGTCTTTGCCACATTAGTTTCGGTGTTATGACGCGACTAGCCAAGTTGGATTTAATCCCGAGTTTTACCCTAGCCAAAGGTTCTAAGTGCCTTTCATGTGTGCAAGCTAAGCAACCTCGCAAGCCTCACAAGGCCGTGGAGGAGAGACACTTGCCACCATTAGAACTCATACATTCTAATCTTTGTGAGATGAATGGTGTGTTGACCAAAGGTGGAAAGAAATACTTCATGACATTGATAGATGATTCCACTAGATATTGCTATGTGTATCTGTTAAATACTAAAGATGAGGCTCTACACTACTTTAAAATCTATAAGGCAGAAGTTGAGAATCAAGTTGAAAAGAAAATTAAACGAGTCCTGTCAGATCGTGGTGGAGAGTACTTCTCGAGTGAGTTTGATTCCTTTTGTGCGGAACATGTCATTATTCATGAGAGGACGCCTCCCTATCCACCCCAATCAAACAGGGTTGCCGAGTGGAAAAATCGTACTCTAACTAATTTGGTTAACGTCATGTTAGATACATCGGATTTATCCAAGGCATGGTGGGTGGAGGCTATATTGACAGCATGTCATGTCCTGAATGAAGTTCTGACAAAGGATAATGAGATCACTCCCTATGAGAAATGGGTGAAGAGAAGGACAACACTCTCGTACTTGTGTACTTGGGGCTGTTTGGCGAAAGTCAATGTGTCGATCCCCAAAAAGCATAAGCTTGGACCCCAAGACTGTGGACTGCGTTAATTTGGGCTACACTAAGAACATCGTTGGCTATAGATTTCTAGTAGTGAAATCTGAGGTACCTGACCAGAAGGTCGGTACAATTATGGAGTTTAAGGATGCTACATTCTTTGAGGATATTTTTCCTATGAGAGATATGCAAAGCACTTCTAGACAGGAATCTGAGGAGACTCCTAAGCCTGCCATTCCTATGGATTATTATGAACAAACACATGATGAAAATCCTGAGGAAGATGACGAGGAAACCCTTGGTAGGGGCAAGATACAAAGGACTGCAAAGACCTTTGGTGATGATTTCTTCGTGTACCTCGTGGATGATACTCCCATTTCTATTTCAGAAGCGTATGCCTCTCCAGAAGCTGGCTACTGGAAGGATGCGGTCCGTAGAAAGATGGATTCCATCATGGCTAAAGGGACATGGGAGATCACTGAGCGTACCTATGGTTGCAAACCATTAGGATGTAAGTGGGTGTTCAAAAAAAAGCTTAGGCCCGATGGTACGATTGAAAAGTACAAGGCTAGGCTTGTGGCCAAGGGCTATGACCAGAAAGAAGAGGAAGATTTCTTCGACACTTATTCACCTGTGGCTAGACTGACCACCATTCGAGTACTACTCTTGTTGGCGGCCTCGCATGGTCTTCTCGTCCACTAGATGGATGTTAAGACGACTTTCCTGAATGGAGAGCTAAATGAGGAAATCTACATGCAACAGCCAGATGGCTTTATGATAGATGGTCAGGAAAGAAAGGTGTGTAGGTTGCTGAAATCTTTATATGGCCTGAAGCAAGCACCTAAGCAATGACATGATAAGTTCAATACAACTCTGACATCTGTTGGTTTCGTTGTTAATGAGGCTGACAAATGTGTATACTATCGCCATGGTGGGGGCGAAGGAGTTATAATGTGCTTGTATGTTGATGACATACTGATATTCGGAACCAACCTCAAAGTCATTGAGGAGGTCAAGTCGTTTCTGTCTCAGAACTTTGAGATGGAAGACCTTGGTGTGGCTGATGTTATCTTGAACATCAAGCTGCTGAGAGATAATGAGGGTGGGGTTACACTTCGGCAATCCCACTATGTTAAGAAGGTGTTGAGTCATTTTGGATATTCGGATTGCACACAATCTCAAACACCATATGATCCTAGCGTGTTGATTCGAAAGTCCAAAGGCATGGCTATAGATCAATTGAGATACTCTCAAATCATAGGTTCACTTATGTACCTAGCGAGCGCAACGAAGCCTGACATCGCGTTTGTTGTGAGTAAACTGAGCCGGTTTGTTTCCAAACTGGGTGATGTACATTGGCATGCTGTTGAACGAGTTATACACTATCTGAAAGGTACTATGAACTATGGACTTCACTGTACCGGAGACCCGCCGGTACTTGAAGGGTATAGTGATGCGAATTGGATCTCTGATGCTGATGAGATGAAGACCACAACTGGATATATGTTTACTCTTGGAGGTGGCGCTGTTTCCTAGAAGTCTTGCAAGCAAAATATCTTAATGATATCGACAATGGAAGCAGAATTAACAGCATTAGACACATCTGGTGTTGAAGCAGGATGGCTTCGAGATCTTTTGATGGACTTGCCATTGGTTGATACACTGGTTCCGGCTATCCTTATGAACTGTGACAATCAGACTGTCATCACCAAGGTGAAGAGTTCAAAGGACAACATGAAGTCCAACAAACACATAAGAATGAGATTAAAAGTTGTCAGAAAATTAAGAAACTTCGGAGTGATAGCGTTGGACTATGTCCATACGGCTAAGAATCTGGCAGATCCCTTTACGAAAGGGCTATCATGTGTTGTGATAGATAATGCATCAAGGGAGATGGGTATGAGACCCACATGAGTTGCCATGGTGGTAACCCAACCTATGTGATCGGAGATCCCGTGAAGTAGGACCTGGGAAAACAAGCCAGTGGTGAATTGAGGAGAGTAACTATACTAACCAACTCGGTTGGAGATGCAATACTCTCAATATTGTATGGTAGGATGACTATTGTCTTAATGAGTTCCAAAGCTTATGTAAGCAAGATGCTTTCCTACAGAGTGATCTTTGGAGGAACACACCTATGTGAGCCTGACTGCTGGTCACAGTCTATGAGATTGGGGTGATCTCTAGTAAGCTCATGAATAGGCCAGGAGTGTGACTTATATGCTCCACCCGAGGGATCAGCCTTCGGCAACCCAGTACCAGTAAGACATGTGTTGAAGCTTCTTTACGCCAAACTGACAATTCAAGGCATAGTCCATTGTTCAGTTGTGAAGGAGTGTAGCTGCTTACTCTAGGTGAAGCTCAACCTTAACATGTCTTCACTGAAACACTTGTCGTGGTTTTGTCACGGCAGATGTCCTAGAGAAAGGACTTAGTCGTGGAGCCATCGCGACGGGTTAGCTTGAAGGGGTTAAAGCGGACACAAGGACGCAAGAGAGTTTATACTAGTTCGGCCCCTTCGAGGAAGGTAAAAGCCTACTTCTAGTTGTGATGGAATTGATGTGGTTTCGAGGACTAGGGAGCAAACAAGCTTCGCCTATATCTCGAGTTGTTGTCTGTTGTCCTTGAACCGCCGCCGGGTCGTCCCCTTATATACCCGGGTGACGCCCGTCGGTCCACAGAGTCCCTACACCGGTTCATACTTGTATCCGGGTTGGTCTCTCCTTATTCCTAGCTTATAATACAAGTTTACATACCAGGCCGATTTACGGCTACAGGTCTTAAACCGACTACAGGCCTTGGGCCCTTATCTTCCTCCTTGGGTTTTAACACCCTTGAACTACTGATGACGTTAACCCAGCCCAGGTAGGCCGGTTTATGCCCAGTAGTAATATCCCCAACATTAGGCCCCAGATTGATTTGAACTAGTTCATGTCAATCCTTAGCAAAAAATATTCTTCTTCAACATCTTCTTGTAGTTGTTGAACCGTCGTGACGTCATCTTCTCTGGTTGCTGTAAACCGGCGTGGCGTCATCTGTCATAAAGAAAAACATCCATGATATCTTCTTATTTAATAGATTTGCAATGACCGAGGCGACAGCTCTGCTTCCAAGATTTGTGGTTCCTTGATTCACGCGCCTGACACATGTCCCTTGCCTTATAAATAGGACCGAAGGGTCATTTCCTTTCTCCCCTTCGTCCCCTTTCTCTTCGTCTTCCTCGCGTCGCCAGCCTCGGAGCTCCACCACCGTCATTAACCTTTGCACCGTCTTGGGCCGCTGCATCAACCTGAACGCACCAGAGCACTGCGGTAGCTTTCCGAATCCTCCTTGATTCTGGTAAGCCTTCTGTTCTTCTTAACATGGATCTATTCTAGGGTTTCTTGTTCTTGGCGTGTTAATCACTTGTTCATGCTCGTACCCAGACTCCTGGATAGATCTGTGAAACCCTGCTCTGAGTAGCAATAGCTTTTAGCCTCCGCCTGTAGTTTCCTGCTCTAGTCCTTAGATCTCATCTATATATCTGCCCATTGATTCACTTCCGCTCTGCTTTTAAGTCTTCGACTATTTTTCTTATTTTCTGAACTTGCTTCAGATGCAATGCTGTAACAAGATCTTGTGAAACCTGTTTCTGCATACTTAACCATCCGCAATCTCAATTGCTTCAATGTTTAGGTCAGGCGGTTTAACCTTATAGAAAATTTTCCGAACCGGTATATGCCATTAGTCCCCTTGTTGAACCGCCAAATGTAGGTTGCTTCATGAAACTCCGGTTTAGATAGGGCTGTTTCCGGTTTAACATTGTACATATCAATGCATTTTTGAACCGGGATCTTTTACCTTGTAGATTCCATCATGGCCAAGCGAGTGTATGAGTGCAATTGGGTTCCTTCTCGCGTCACCGAGGCTGAACTGGACGATTTAGTCCTGATTGGTGCTTTAGACAGCAAGGATACAATCCATTGGAGGGCTCCTGGCAAAGAATGCCCTCCTACACCTCGAGAAGGAGAGGTTGTTGTTTTCGTAGATCACTTAGCCCGGGGCTTTAAGCCGCCCGGTTCTAAATTTTACCGGTATGTCTTAGCCGATTTTCAGCTCCATCCACAAGATACTGGCCCCAACTCTGTCACAAATATGTGTCACTTCCAAGTGCTCTGTGAAGCGTTCTTTCAGGAGGAGCCCACAGTGGAACTGTTCAGAGACCTATTCCATCTAAACCGTTGTACTGAATTTACTGACGGCTCCAATACGGAGCTGGGTGGTGTGGCGATTCAGAAAAGGAAAGAGGTCACATACCCTCACGCAAAACTGCATAGCCACCCCAAAGAATGGAATCAGACATGGTTCTACTGCAAAGACACCTCCCCTGCTGGTGAGAATCCCTTGCCCGGCTTTTGACTGGAGCGGCTCAGCAACACACACCCTTCTCCACAAAGATTGACTGCACAGGAGAGAAGTAAATATGCTCCTCAGCTATCAAAGCTCAGAGCTTTTATGGCCAACGGCTTAACAGGGGTTGACCTTGCCCGCTGTTGGATATCATGGAGCATACTGCCTCTTAGCCTGCGCTCCGGTTTGATGTGCCAGTATACTGATCGTGTTAATGACCCACTGCGACACTCAAGACTCCAGCTCTCTGGTGAAGAAATCACAGAGGTTGTACGTAAGATACTGAATGAACCAGAACACATCTGTGCCAGAACCGGCCTGCTTCCCTTCTGTGCCACCAACAAACCGCCAGCTGTAAGACTTTGATTTTTCTCTTTGCTGAATCTGTTATTGATATGTCTGGTCATTGTTTTTAACATCAGTGTCTGCATGATCAGGGCGATGATCCGTTTTGGAGCAAAAAACTGCCGCAGGAGAAACCAGAGAAACCAGACAAACCGGAAAGAGCAACCCGGCAGAAAACTAAAGCTGTAAAGAAGACTGCCCATAAGAAAAGAACCACTGCATCTTCTAACCCGGCCCCTGACAATGAGGTGGATAATCCGGACTTTGAGGTAGAGCTTGACTCACTTGGTTTATTTTTCATCCGTCTTATTGATGATAATATTTGTCAGGATGATGCCGAAGCCAGCCACGCGGATGTCGCAGAGGTAACTATTCTCTCTTTCGATTCAGAAACTTTGCCTTCACAAAAAATCCGTCAGGCAAACCGGAAAGTTAAATTTTCTCATCCTCTTGCTTATTTGGATCCTAAACTTCTTATGAAGACCCAACAACACGAAGCTCGCCGCACCACCCGGCACAACGGCGAGGTAGTTACCTCCGCCGGTTTACTGAACAGTCCGGTTCGGAAACGCCATTCCGAGGTCTCTAATTTGTTTGTCAGTGCTTGTCCTAAAGCGGGCTGCTTTCGTCAACCTCTTAATCCATCTGACTCTGATTATCAGGTTACTTCCCACTCATCTTCTGGCGAATCATCGGCTACTCAGCTCCCATCGCTCAAAACGGTGCTTGGGTAAGCTATACTTATTGTGACGTTTGCAGTACATTGCCTTAGAACATATTCTGTATTTGATTTTGTTATTCTTCTTAGGGCCAAACCTAGGCCAAGCAAGAAAGCCCGCCTGGCAAAGCGGCCGAAGACGACGTCATTCTTGAAGCGGACAAGACACCCAATGTTGAAGCGGCTATTCCTGAGGATATTCCCAACGATCCACCGCAGCAAGATGACGACCTTATTGCAGAAGAGAGACCTACTGACACCTCAGGTCCTACCCATCAGCCTACAGGTTCCATCCGGATTGAAGGCTCCACCGGTCCCGCAAAGCCTACTAACAAGCCAATAGCTCCAGTGCAAACCGGCGGTACAAAAGATGATGAGGTTGTCATTACTGGTACTAGCCATACTGAGCCAAACAATCATGTCGCTTTATCCAAGCATTCTGCCAAGGAAGAACTTGCTGCCTTTGGTAAAGGCAAGTGGAACGCTGATCTGACGACTTACTCTGCTCTGAACGCCCAAGATATCCATTCCGGCTATCTGAACCGGCTATATACCAGCCGTGACTATGAAGCCGGTCTGGTTAATATGATGAAAGACAAATATGAGGTAACTTCCATACGCTCCTTCCTGCTTGTATGCTTCCATTCCTGACTCTCCTAGCCACCAAGGGCCAGTTTAGAATATTCTTTCAAACCGGGACTTAAATAATATCAATCTTGTTGCTTTGAAATGTGCTGATGTAGCCCCCAAGGGCCGATTCAACTTTAGCGTAGTTAAACCGGTACTTTAAGTAACTGAAACTGCCTCATCAGAATATATATGACCAAATAGTCATTAGCCCCCAAGTGCCAAGTTGAATACTTGTATTGATCTTGGGACTTTGTAAATAACTGAAAGATGAAGATCAAATAGCCATTAGCCCCCAAGTGCCAAGTTGAATACTTGTATTGATCTTGGGAATTTGTAAATAATTGAAAGATGAAGATGTAAACCGGAGGCCGCTTTAGATCAAATATGCATTAGCCCCCAAGTACTAAGCGCATAACTTGTTATGTGGTTGGTACTTGAATCCTTCTACCAATTTGCTGAAGCATATATCTGTATGCATGCAGGCGGAGCTGAAGACGAAGGAGAACCAAGTCATCGATCTTCAAGAAGCCCTGAAAACCCAACAAGCTGAAACCTCCAAAGCAAAAGAAGGATTGGCCAGTGCTTTAAGTGCCATGGAACAACTTAAGGAGAACTTCAAGAAGAAACAGGCGGACTGGGCCACTGAGAAATCCGCTTTGATCAAACAAGCAGAGGATGCTGAGGCTGCACTAAAACCAGTGGCAGATGAACTGACCAGCATAAAGCGGCACGTGCATGCCATGACTGCTGCTATCTTTGGTAAGCCAGTTTTCCTACTGAATTGGCTCTGCCTTCTGACAAAGTCGCCGGTTTATTAACCCTTTATGGTATTTCAGGGACACGCATTGGTCACCTGGGGTCAGATGTACGGAAGAAGCTAAAAGCCGCCTATACATTGGTTGAACAACTGTATACTGGTGCCCAGCGGATCATCTGTACCGCCTCTCATAACAAACCAGCGCCTACTTTGATTCAAGATACTCTGATGAAACTGTCGGTGCTTCCTTCCCGGATTGAAGAGCTAAAGAAATCTGCTGCTCGAACCGGCGCAATCAATGCTTTAATCCGGGCAAAAGCCTGGGTGCCGGATTTTGATCCTATTGAAGCGGCTCAGGGCTATCCCAACTTGAAGGAAGACGGATCAGAATTTGGTGAAGCGGATCTGCGAGCGATAAACCGGGAGGTGCGTCCACTAGCTTGTCAGTTGGCTGAGGAAGCGGACTTGTCTCGTTATCAAGCGCAATACGACAGTCAGAACAAGCGAATAGCTGCGCCAATCCATGAATCGAAAAATCTGATTCCTCCAATCCGTAAGCATACTTACGCTCCCGATATTGACCCGTCCTTGCTGATCGACGATGAAGCTGTTTTTCAAGCATTAATGGGAATCGACTGGACAACTGTGGATTTCCAGCCACTGGGTAGGGACACGGAGGCTGAAGCGGCGCAGGATGACCCGCAACCATCAGGCCAGACCGGTGACCAAGCTTGAACCGGAAGCCGGTTTAAAAACTGCCTCTTCTTCGCGAAAAACAATTACATTATTTAAGGGCACCATGTTGCCTTGTAATAGGCTAGCTGATACTTTTGATGTTGATATGCCTTCGCGCATAACGTGCTCTTCCTGTGATTATGAACTTTCCAAATGCTTTCTGAAATGAAAAATTCGTCAAATGCCACCGCGGTTGTACCGTCAGGCGGAATATGATGTCTGCATATATAAAATCAAACAAAATTTTAAGTATACGACCAAACTTTTGAGATACATAATACCTGCCGTCATTGATCGTGAAGGTGGCTTAGCCAATCTTGAAGCGGAGTTTTGTAAACCCACACTGTTTGGAGGAGATGACAGCTCCTGTATATATATATGATGCCAGTTTACCATGTAAACCGTGCCGGGTTATAATAAACGCCGTGTTACTCCATAAGAGGATGTTAACAGCACGGATCAAACCGGTCAAATAGCCTCCGGATTGACGTGAACTGTGTTCCGTCAATCGAAAAAAAATTGGTCGGTTTAAGAAACACAATGAAAAGCAAAGAACCCCCCTTCAAAGAAAAGTGTGAAGCAAAAGAAAATTTTTATTAAAGCTGATCAAATGGCGTAACCATGGCTAAACACGACCAAGTTCCCGTTAGGTGTAACTATGGTTCTAGTCAGCCAGGTCCCCAGATGAAATCGTGGCATTTATGCCGACTAAATGGCGTGGTCATGGTTCGGGTTCGACCAAGCCCCCAAGTGATTCTGTGGCCTTAGGCCGACCAAGAGGCATGACTGGTTCAGACATGACCAAGTCCCCAAGTGGTCTGGTGGCTTTCGCCTATCAAGAGGCATGGTATTGGTTCGGACACGACCAATCCTCCAAGTGATATAACACGATGCTTTTAGCAAAGCGAACTCAAGGGGTAAACCGGAGGCCGCTTTAGGGCAACTCCGTGTATCCTCACATGATGTAAAAGAACAGATACCCCACTTTAGCTGAGGTTCCGGTTTATTATATTTAATCATAATATATACATTGTCATAATATGTACATATGTATAGCCAATGGCTCAGGTGTAGTAAGGCCGAAGATGAGCTATATTCCACGGCCTGCTAGTCTCCTCCTCTGATGTACGTGAGTCCTTATGCTCTCGAATATCGATCAGATAGTACGACCCGTTGTGCAGATTCTTGCTGACCACAAAAGGCCCCTCCCAAGGTGGGGATAGCTTATGCATGTTAGCCTGATCTTGGATGAGCCGAAGCACCAAATCTCCTTCCTGAAAGGTTCTGGTTCTGACCCGGCGACTATGATAACGACGAAGATCCTGCTGGTAAATCGCCGATCGGGCTGCTGCGATATCACGCTCTTCATCCAACCGGTCCAAAGCATCTTGCAGTGCCGTCTCGTTGTCCGCTTCAATATAAGCTGTGACACGAGGTGAATCATGCCGGATGTCACTGGGGAGAACTGCCTCCGCTCCATAAACCATGAAGAACGGTGTGTATCCTGTTGATCTGTTGGGTGTTGTATTGATACTCCATAGCACAGATGGTAATTCTTCTACCCAACAACCCGGCGTTCTCTGCAAAGGAACCATGAGCCGGGGCTTGATGCCTCTCAATATCTCTTGATTAGCTCTTTCTGCTTGACCATTAGACTGTGGATGTGCCACTGATGAAACGTCGATCCGGATGTGCTCTCGTTCGCAGAAATCCTTCATAGCACCTTTGGATAAATTGGTACCATTATCTTTGATAATACTATGCGGAAAGCCAAACCGGAAAATCACCTTTTTGATGAACTGAACCGCCGTGGCCACATCACACTTGCTAACAGGTTCTGCCTCCACCCACTTTGTAAACTTGTCAACCGCCACCAGGAGGTGGGTCTTCTTATCCCTTTTGAAAGGCCCAACCATATCCAGCCCCCAAGTCGCAAACGGCCAAGTAATCGGAATCATTCTCAATTCTTGAGCCGGCACATGAGCATGCCTTGAAAACCTTTGGCAACCATCACACCGTCGGACCAGATCCTCCGCATCAGCATGAGTAGTTAACCAATAAAAACCGTGGCGAAACGCTTTAGCCACCAGAGACTTTGAACCGGCGTGGTGACCACAATCTCCTTCGTGGATCTCACGCAAGATTTCACGGCCTTCTTCAGGAGACACACAGCGTTGGAAAGCCCCTGATATACTGCAATGATGCAACTCACCGTTGATGATAGTCATGGACTTGGATCGCCGGATTATCTGCCTTGCTAGAATTTCATCCTCTGGCAACTCACCCCGGTTCTTGTACGCCAGGTAGGGAAGCGTCCAATCCGGAACAACATGAAGAGCCGCCACCAATCGAGCCTCCAGATCAGGAATAGCCAAATCCTCTTCACCGGGGATCTTGACCGACGGGTTGTGCAGCACATCCAAAAAAACATTGGGTGGGACCGATTTGCGCTGAGAGCCCAGCCGGCTTAAAACGTCTGCCGCTTCATTTTTCTGCCAGTCCACGTGATCCACCTGATAACCTTTGAAATAACCTGCGACAGTATCCACCTCACGACGATATGCTGCCATGAGTGGGTCCTTGGAGTCCCAAGTGCCAGACACTTGCTGGGCCACAAGGTCCGAGTCACCGAAGCACTTAACTCGACTTAGATTCATCTCCTTAGCCATCCGGAGACCATGGAGCAAGGCTTCATACTCAGCTGCATTGTTAGTACAAGGGAACATTAAACGGAGAACATAACAAAACTTATCACCTCGTGGGGAAGTTAATACGACTCCAGCCCCCGAGCCTTCCAACTGCCTGGATCCGTTAAAATGGATGGTCCAATATGTATGATCCAGCTTTTCTTCAGGTGCTTGCATTTCTGTCCAATCATTGATAAAATCAACAAGTGCTTGAGACTTAATCGATGTCCGAGGCACATACTTTAAACCATACGGCCCCAGCTCTATGGCCCACTTTGCGATCCGGCCAGTTGCTTCCCGGTTCTGGATGATATCTCCCAAAGGAGCAGAACTGACCACCGTAATTGAATGCCCTTGGAAATATTGTTTAAGCTTCCGGCTTGCCATAAAGACTCCATACACTAGCTTCTGCCAATGCGGATACCTTTGCTTGGACTCAATGAGCACCTCGCTGATGTAGTAAACCGGACGTTGAACCGGATGCTCCTTACCTGCCTCCTTTCGCTCCACCACAATAGCTACACTGACCGCCCGAACATTAGCAGCAACATATAGCAGTAACGGCTCCTTGTCAACGGGAGCGGCGAGCACAGGCGGATTGGCCAATTGCCGCTTTAAGAACTCAAACGCTTCATCAGCAGCAGCACTCCAGACAAACTGATCCGTCTTTTTCAACATCTGATACAAAGGGATTGCCTTCTCATCCAGGCGACTGATAAACCGGCTTAGCGCAGCAATCCTGCCTGCCAGGCGTTGAACATCGTTGATACACTTCGGTCTAGCCAGGGAGGTGATAGCTGTGATCTTCTCCGGATTAGCCTCAATTCCCCTGTTGGACACTAGGAAACCCAATAGCTTGCCTGCCGGTACACCAAAAACACACTTGTCCGGATTAAGCATCATCTTGTATGTTCTCAGATTATCAAAGGTTTCTTTCAAATCATCAATCAGAGTCTCCTTCTCCCTGGATTTAACCACGATGTCATCCACGTAAGCATGTACATTGCGGCCAATCTGCTTGTGAAGACAATTCTGTACACACTGTTGGTAAGTTGCCTGGGCACTCTTGAGCCCGAAGGGCATAGACACATAGCAAAAGGCTCCAAAGGGAGTTATAAATGATGTATTCTCCTGGTCCTTAACCGTCATTTTGATCTGATGATAGCCAGAATACGCATCCAAAAAACTTAGACGCTCACAACCCGCCGTAGCATCAATAATTTGATCAATACGGGGGAGGGAAAAAGGATCTGTTGAACAAGCCTTATTAAGATCTATGTAATCCACACACATGCGCCAGGTGCCGTTTTTCTTGAGGACCAGCACCAGATTGGCAAGCTACTCAGGGTGAAACACTTCAATAATAAAGCCAGCTGCTAAGAGCCTGGCTACCTCTTCTCCAATCGCCTTGCGCCTTTCTTCGTTAAGCCGGCGGAGGAACTGTTTCACCGGTTTGTATTTAGGATCCACATTAAGTGTGTGCTCAGCGAGTTCCCTCGGTACACCTGGCATGTCAGAAGGTTTCCATGCGAAAATGTCCCGATTCTCACGGATGAACTCGATGAGCGCGCCTTCCTATTTCGGATCCAAGTTGGCACTGATGCTGAACTGCTTAGACGAATCGCCAGGTATGAAATCAACAAGCTTAGTCTCTGCTGCCGATTTGAACTTCAGGGCCGGATCATGCTCCGTAGTTGGCTTCTTCAACGGAGTCATGTCCGCCGGATCAACATTGTTTTTATAGTACTTCAACTCCTCGGTGGCACAAACCGACTCTGCATAAGCCGCATCTCCTTCCTCGCATTCCAAAGCGATTTTGCGGCTCCCATGAACCGTTATTCTCCCCTTGTGACCCGGAATCTTGAGCTGTAAATACACATAACAGGGCCGGGCCATGAACTTGGCATACGCCGGTCGCCCAAACAGGGCATGATATGGACTTTGGATTTTCACCACCTCAAACGTCAATGTCTCTGATCTAGAATCATGATCATCCCCAAAGGCCACTTCTAGAGCTATCTTGCCAACGGGATATGCTGATCTGCCAGGCACTACACCATGGAATACTGTATTAGATAGTTTGAGATTCTTATCTGTCAGTCCCATACGACGGAAGGTCTCATAGTATAGGATGTTAATACTGCTCCCTCCATCCATGAGCACCTTGGTGAACTTGTAGCCTCCCACCTGAGGCGCCACCACCAGCGCCAGCTGACCCGGGTTATCGACCTAGGGCGGGTGATCCTCTCTGCTCCATATGATCGGTTGTTCAGACCAACGTAGATAACGGGGTATGGCCGGTTCAACAGAGTTGACCGCCCGCCTCTGAACCTTCCGGTCTCGCTTGTCCAAGCTAGTGGTAAAGACATGGCACTGTCCACCACTCAACTGCTTTGGGTTGCTCTGGTAACCCGACTGCTGCTGCTGCTGCTGTTGGTTGTAACCACCCTGGTTGTTCCGATTATTTTGACCATTATTTCCGCCCGGATTACCATTAAACCCTGAACCGGAACTTCCTCCACCGTAACCCGGCCCGGACCCTGAGCCATCGCCAGATTCGTGATCATACCGGAAGTTATTAGAATTCTTGAACTCCTGCATAATAAACCAATCCTTCCAAAGGTGGTTTGCTGGTTCCTCCTTCGTTCCATGTTTTGGACAGGGCTGGTTTAGCAGAAAGTTTAGGCGGTTTGGGTTAGGGTTGAGCGCCCCACTACGATTTGTTGGCCTACCCTTGCATCGCTGGCCATTGTTCTGTGCGTTGGTATTAGCCACAAAGTCCATGCTACCATCTGCTTTACGCTTGCCTCCTCCGCCATTGCCTACCCAGTGATGCTGCTGACCTTTGGAGCTGCTGTTCTTCTTTCCCTTCCCTGTCTTGTCATCATCAGATTCGGGATCCTTGGTACTATCAGAATCAGCATATTTCACCAAAGCGGCCATGAGAGTCCCCATGTCAGTGCAATGACGCTTCATCCGTCCCAACTTCAGCTTCAGGGGTCCAAACCGGCAGTTGCCCTCTAGGGTTAATACTGCAGTGTCAGTGTTGATGCGGTCTGAGGAGTGCAACACTTGTGAAACCTGGCGTACCCAATGAGTCATTGATTCTCCTTCCTCCTGGACGCATGCAGCTAAGTCCACTATCGACATAGGCTGTTTACAGGTATCTTTGAAATTGCTGATAAACCGGGCCCGTAATTGGGCCCATGAACTGATAGAATTAGCTGGCAAGCTTTTTAACCAAGTACGGGCCGTTCCTTCGAGCATCATGGTGAAGTATTTTGCACACGCCGCATCATCCACATCAAGCATCTCCATGGCCATCTCATAGCTCTCCACCCATGTCTCTGGAGGTTGATCCGCCGTGTAATTTGGCACCTTGCGCGGGCCTTTGAAATCCTTGGGCAAGCGCACGTTGCGTAAAGCGGGGATAAGGCAAGGCACCCCCAAAGAACTGGAGGTAACCCCATGTTCAGTCAAAGTGGTTGGATGAACCGGCGTGAGCTGCCGAGCCTGATGCTGCGCGGCTAACTCGGCCTCCCTGCGCGCGCGGGCCCGGTCTACCACTCCCTGAGCATCTTTAGCACCACCCGCCGGGTTGTCGTCCCGGGGTGCCCCACGTTGTTCATTACTCGACACTGCCGGTTCATCCATATGCCTGTTATAACTCCGGCTTGGACGAGGGGTCGAGTGGATCCGGTCACGGCTGTACGAGTATGCTTCCTATTGGGCCAAAGCGGTCCTCAGAAGTTCCTTGACCCGCCGTGTCTCTACTGCCTGCGGCGAGTCACCTTCAATTGGAATGGCCTCCAGCCGTGCAGCAGCGGCAACAAGATTGTCCATTGGGTTGGAATAGTGACCCGGGGGTGTTAAAGCAGCCTGAGGTACAACGGTGTTTTGACGAGGGGGGTCAATCTGACGAGGCTGAATCGGTGCCCCAGTCCCAGGGGCTCCTGCCCGGTTCCCCTCCAGCGGATTGCTGGCTCTTGGCCCTGGAGTGTTGAAAAGGTCTCCGGCCTCGAAAACCAGAGGTAAGCGGGATCGGTGCTTCCTCCTCATGACTTCATGTGAAGTGCTCTGGTCTAACATAAGCCTGTAGGCCTGTGCGTCTAAAGCAGCCCGCTCTGCGGCCATCCTGGTGTCCTCAGCCGCCAGATCCGCCTTGGCTTGAGTGATCTGTTCCTTTACCTTCGCAATCTCCGTATTGTGAACATCCCGATCTGGCGGATTAACTTCCGCCACAAGTACAGTCAACGCATCAAACAGTTCTGATAAAACCTGAGCCGGCGGGCGCACAGGGCCTCCTGCCCCGGCAGCCGTCGCTGCTGCTGAATCGGAAATCGTTGCTGCAGCTATCGAAGAATGAAGCACTGCTTGTGTTCCGGCCATGAATATGCCAACCCGGTTGGGCAGATTAGGGGTGTCCGGAATACTGTCGCCATCGGAACAACTTCCAATCCGGCCATCTTGTAGCTGATAAAGAGATTCGGTTTCTCCGGTCGAAGACTCGTCACCAGAACAAATGATAGTCGCCCCGCGCAGTCCCGATCCGTCCTCATAACTTCCTCCATGGATGACTCCCACGAAGGCACGCTTCATGGCCGGTTTAACCCGGGCGGATTGCGCACGCTGAGCCGTCTCGACGAGGTCGGTGCAGATGTCCGGCTTAGGGCCCGGTTCACCGATCTTGCCAATGAAAACGTGAATGCTACCAAAGGGGACCCGGTACCCGTACTCAACTGAGCCGGCCTCGGGGCCCTAGCCTGCGTCGTCGATGTAAAGCCTGCCGCGACGACTCTTAGTCATCCGGCCTACAGCATAGCCCTCGAGTCCTTCAAAGCGGCCCTCCAAGAACCGGAAACCATCATGTGATAGCCCCACGGTGGGCGCCAACTGTCGTGGTTTTGTCACGGCAGATGTCCTAGAGAAAGGACTTAGTCGTGGAGCCATCGCGATGGGTTAGCTTGAAGGGGTTAAAGCGGACACAAGGACGCAAGAGAGTTTATACTAGTTCGGCCCCTTCGAGGAAGGTAAAAGCCTACTTCTAGTTGTGATGGAATTGATGTGGTTTCGAGGACTAGGGAGCAAACAAGCTTCGCCTATGTATCGAGTTGTTGTCTGTTGTCCTTGAACCGCCGCCGGGTCGTCCCCTTATATATCCGGGTGACGCCCGTCGGTCCACAGAGTCCCTACACCGGTTCATACTTGTATCCGGGTTGGTCTCTCCTTATTCCTAGCTTATAATACAAGTTTACATACCAGGCCGGTTTATGGCTACAGGTCTTAAACCAACTACAGGCCTTGGGCCCTTATCTTCCACCTTGGGTTTTAACACCCTTGAACTACTGATGACGTTAACCCGGCCCAGGTAGGCCGGTTTATGCCCAGTAGTAATAACCCCAACAACACTGGTATATGGAAACAGCAATTGGAACAGAGGACACAATGGGCCCTCGAGATCTGGTGGGGGATTGCTGAAATTTGAGATGGGCTTTAGGCCCATGTAGCAATTTCTGAAAATCTCTAAGGGCCCATGTGGGTTTATTGGCACTAGGTGTAGTGGGAAGTTTAGGGGCTGTTTGGATTGTGACTATCTTTGCCATATGTTGCCACATGATTTTTGCCACACTTGCCTTACTTGAGTTGCTCAAATTGTTAGCCACACTTTCGCTTGCCTAAGGGAATCTTGCCACACTCTTTGCGTCTATAACATGTGGGGTTCACTGCTCATAAAAATTCCTTGCCTCAAGTGTGGCTAGAACCAAACACCTACCTAACTTGGTCAAACTTGCCTAAGGTTAGGTGTGGCAAAGTGTGGCAATGTGTGGCTAGGAACCAAACATCCCCTTAGTCCCACCCCGCTAGTGGATAAGGAGTTGGACCTCTTTATAAAGGATTGTCTTCCACATGCTATTGGAGCTTGAGAAGAGAAGAGGCCCTCGCGCGCTCCTCCTCCGCCGCCCGTTGCTACCTCTTGAGCACTGCGTTGGTTTTCCCTTGAAGAGGAAAGGGTGATGCAGCAAAGTAGCGTAAGTATTTCCCTCAGTTTTTGAGAATCAAGGTATCAATCCAGTAGGAGGCCACGCACGAGTCCCTCGCACCTACACAAACAAATAAAATCCTCGCAACCAACGCAATAAAGGGGTTGTCAATCCCTTCACGGTCACTTACGAAAGTGAGATCTGATAGATATGATAAGATAATATTTTTGGCATTTTTATGATAAAGATGCAAAGTAAAGAAAGCAAAATAAACGGAAAAGGAAATAGCTTGTTGATGGAATATTAATATGATGGAGAATAGACCCGGGGGCCATAGGTTTCACTAGTGGCTTCTCTCGGGAGCATAAGTATTACGGTGGGTGAACAAATTAATGTTGAGCAATTGACAGAATTGAGCATAGTTATGAGAATATCTAGGTATGATCATGTATATAGGCATCACGTCCGAGACAAGTAGACCGAATCCTGCCTGCATCTACTACTATTACTCCACACATTGACCGCTATCCAGCATGCATCTAGGGTATTAAGTTCAAAAGAACAGAGTAACGCTTTAAGCAAGATGACATGATGTAGAGGGATAAACTCATGCAATATGATATAAACCCCATCTTGTTATCCTCGATGGCAACAATACAATATGTGCCTTGCTGCCCCTACTGTCACTGGGAAAGGACACTGCAAGATTGAACCCAAAGCTAAGCACTTCTCCCATTGCAAGAAAGATCAATCTAGTAGGCCAAACCAAACTGATAATTCGAAGAGACTTGCAAAGATAACCAATCATACATAAATGAATTTAGAGAAGATTCAAATATTGTTCATAGATAAACTTGATCATAAACCCACAATTCATCGGTCTCAACAAACACATCGCAAAAGAAGATTACATCGAATAGATCTCCACAAGAGAGGGGGAGAACTTTGTATTGAGATCCAAAAAGAGAGAAGAAGCCATCTAGCTGATACGTCTCCAACGTATCTATCATTTTTGATTGCTCCATGCTATATTATCTACTGTTTTGGACATTATTGGGCTTTATTATCCACTTTTATATTATTTTTGGGACTAACCTATTAACCGGAGGCCCAGCCCAGAATTGTTGTTTTTTTTGCCTATTTTAGGGTTTCGAAGAAAAGGAATATCAAACGGAGTCCAAATGGAATGAAACCTTTGGGAACGTGATTTTCTCACCGAACATGATCGAGGAGACTTGGACCCCACGTCAAGCAACCAACAGGGAGGCCATGAGGTAGGGGGTGCGCCTACCCCCCCCCCCAGGCGCGCCCTCCACCCTCGTGGGCCCCATGTTGCTCCACCGACGTACTTCTTCCTCCTATATATACCTACATACCCCCAAACGATCAGATACGGAGCCAAAACCCTAATTCCACCACCGTAACTTTCTGTATCCACGAGATCCCATCTTGGGGCCTGTTCCAGAGCTCCGCCGAAGGGGGCATCGATCACGGAGGGCTTCTACATCAACACCATAGCCTCTCCGACGAAGTGTGAGTAGTTTACTTCAGACCTACGGGTCCATAGTTATTAGCTAGATGGCTTCTTCTCTCTTTTTGGATCTCAATACAAAGTTCTCCCCATCTCTTGTGGAGATCTCTTCAATGTAATCTTCTTTTGCAGTGTGTTTGTTGAGACCGATGAATTGTGGGTTTATGATCAAGTTTATCTATGAACAATATTTGAATCTTCTTTGAATTCTTTTATGTATGATTGGTTATCTTTGCAAGTCTCTTCGAATTATTAGTTTGGTTTGGCCTACTAGATTGATCTTTCTTGCAATGGGAGAAGTGCTTAGGTTTGGGTTCAATCTTGCGGTGTCCTTTCCCAGTGACAGTAGGGGCAGCAAGGCACGTATTGTATTGTTGCCATCGAGGATAACAAGATGGTTTTTTTTATCATATTGCATGAATTTATCCCTCTACATCATGTCATCTTGCTTAAGGCGTTACTCTGTTCTTATGAACTTAATACTCTAGATGCATGCTGGATAGCGGTCGATGTGTGGAGTAATAGTAGTAGATGCAGGCAGGAATCAGTCTACTTGTCTTGGACGTGATGCCTATATACATGATCATACCTAGATATTCTCATAACTATGCTCCATTCCGTCAATTGATCAACAGTAATTCGTTCACCCACCATAAAATACCTATGCTCTTGAGAGAAGCCACTAGTGAAACCTATGGCCCCCAAGTCTATCTTCATCATATTAATCTTCCAATACTTAGTTATTTTCATTGCTTTTATTTTACTTTGCATCTTTATCATAAAAATATCAAAAATATTATCTTATCATATCTATCAGATATCACTCTCGTAAGTGACCGTGTAGGGATTGACACCCCTTATCCCGTTGGTTGCGAGGATTTATTTGTTTTGTGTAGGTGCGAGGGACTCGCGCGTAGCCTCCTACTGGGTTGATACGTTGGTTCTCAAAAACCGAGGGAAATACTTACGCTACTTTGCTGCACCACCCTTTCCTCTTCAAGGGAAAACCAACGCAAGTGCTCAAGAGGTAGCAAGAAGTATTTCTGGCGCCGTTGCCGGGGAGGTCTACGCAAAATTCAACATACCAAGTACCCATCACAAACCCTTATCTCCCGCATTACATTATTTTCCATTTGCCTCTCATTTTCCTCTCCCCCACTTCACCCTTGCCGTTTTATTCGCCCTCTCTCTCTCTCTATCCTCCCTCTCTTTCTCTATTTGCCTCTTTTTGCCCGTTTCTTGTTTGCTTGGATTGCTTGCTTGTCTCGATGGCTCTTCCATGATTTGGTTATCTTCACCTTAAAAGGTTAGAAGAAATCGAAAGCAACGTTAGGAGTTTTATGGTCTTGCAATTTGAGCATAATAGTTTCTTTAGAAACGAGCTTAAGGAACAAAAAAGCTTTATGAGTTATATGAATAAAGAGCTCGATGATATGTCTAAAGAATTTGATGGTTTGAGATCCCAAATTGCTTGTCTTGAAAGTTAATAGCTGAAGTTTCGAATAAGCAGGCTACCTTAGTTAATAAGATGGCCGCTAAACCGGAAGACCATGATAATAAAGATGAAGATCTAAAAGTTATTGATGTGTCCCCTATTAAATCTTTGTTTTGCAATATGAATCTTGATAATGATGGGACTGAATATGATCCACCTTTACCTAGAAGACGTTCCAAGAATTCGGAGTTTTTAGATCTTGATGCTAAAATTGATAAAAGTGGGATTAATGAGATCAAAAATTTAAATATTGATGAACCCACTATTTTGGATTTTAAGGAATTTAATTATGATAATTGCTCTTTGATAGATTGTATTTCCTTGTTGCAATCCATGCTAAATTCTCCTCATGCTTATAGCCATCATAAAGCTTTTACCAAACATATCGTTGATGCTTTGATGCAATCTTATGAAGAAAAACTTGAGTTGGAAGTTTCTATCCCTAGAAAACTTTATGATGAGTGGGAACCTAATATTAAAATTAAAATTGAAGATCATGAATGCTATGCTTTGTGTGATTTGGGTGCTAGTGTTTCCACGATTCCAAAGACTTTGTGTGATTTGTTAGGTTTCTGTGATTTTGATGACTGCTCTCTAAACTTGTACCTTGCGGATTCCACTATTAAGAAACCTATGGGAAGAACTAATGATGTTCTTATTGTTGTAAATAGGAATTATGTTCCCGTAGGTTTTATCGTTCTTGATATAGATTGCAATCCTTCATGCCCTATTATTCTTGGTAGACCTTTCCTTAGAACGATTGGTGCAATTATTGATATAAAGGAAGGAAATATTAGATTCCAATTTCCGTTAAGGAAAGGCATGGAACACTTTCCTAGAAATAAAATTAAATTACCTTACGGATTTATTATGAGAGCCACTTATGGATTGCCTACCAAAGATGGCAATACCTAGATCTATCCTTGCTTTTTATACCTAGCTAGGGGCGTTAAACGATAGCGCTTGTTCGGAGGCAACCCAATTTTATTTTTATTCCTTGATTTTTGATCCTGTTTAGTAATAAATAAATTATCTAGCCTCTGTTTTGGTTGTGTTTTTTATGTTTAATTAGTGTTTGTGCCAAGTAGAACCGTTGGGAGACTTGGGAAAAGTCTTGTTAATCTTGCTGTAAAAACAGAAACTTTAGCGCTCACGAGAACTGCTGCCATTTTTATTTGGAAAGTGATATTTAGTTAATTCTTTTTGAAGATGATTAATAGATAAATTACTCACGTCCAGAAATTTATTTTAGAATTTTTGGGTTCCAGATCTTGCGATAGCTACAGATTACTACAGACTGTTCTGTTTTTGACAGATTCTGTTTTTCGTGTGTTGTTTGCTTATTTTGATGAATCTATGGCTAGTAAAATAGTTTATAAACCATATATAAGTTGGAATACAGTAGGTTTAACACCAATATAAATAAATAATTTGTTTATTACATTACCTTGAAGTGGTGTTTTGTTTTCTTTCGCTAACAGAGCTCACGAGATTTTCTTCTTTAAGTTTTGTGTTGTGAAGTTTTCAAGTTTTGGGTAAAGATTTGATGGATTATGGAACAAGGAGCGGCAAGAACCTAAGATTGGGGATGCCCATGGCACCCCCAAGATAATCTAAGGACACCTAAAATCCAAAGCTTGGGGATGCCCCGGAAGGCATCCCCTCTTTCGTCTACTTCTATCGGTAACTTTACTTGGAGCTATATTTTTATTCACCACATGATATGTGTTTTGCTTGGAGCGTCTTGTATGATTTGAGTCTTTATTTGTTAGTTTACCACAATCACCCTTGCTGTACACACCTTTTGAGAGAGACACACATGATTCGGAAATTATTAGAATACTCTATGTGCTTCACTTATATCTTTTGAGTTATATAGTTTTGCTCTAGTGCTTCACTTATATCTTTTAGAGCATGGTGGTGGATTTGTTTTATAGAAACTATTGATATCTCATGCTTCACTTAGGTTATTTTGAGAGTCTTAAATAGCATGGTAATTTGCTTATATAATCCTATATGCTAGGTATACAATATTAATAATAAAATTCTCTTAGGAGTGTGTTGAATACTATGAGAAGTTTGATGCTTGATAATTGTTTTGAGATATGGAGATGGTGATATTAGAGTCATGCTAGTTGAGTAGTTGTGAATTTGAGAAATACTTGTGTTAAAGTTTGTGATTCCCGTAGCATGCACGTATGGTGAACCGTTATGTGATGAAGTCGGAGCATGATTTATTTATTGATTGTCTTCCTTATGAGTGGCGGTCGGGGACGAGAATGGTCTTTTCCTACCAATCTGTCCCCCAAGGAGCATGCGCGTAATACTTTGCTTTGATGACTTGTAGATTTTTGCAATAAGTATATGAGTTCTTTATGACTAATGTTGAGTCCATGGATCATACGCACTCTCACCCTTCCACCGTTGCTAGCCTCTCTAATACCGCACACCTTTCGCCGGTATCATACACCCACCATAAACCTTCCTCAAAATAGCCACCATACCTACCTATCATGGAATTTCCATAGCCATTCCGAGATATATTGCCATGCAACTTTCCACCGTTCCGTTTATTATGACACGCTCCATCATTGTCATATTGCTTTGCATGATCATGTAGTTGACATTGTATTTGTGGCAAAGCCACCGATTCCTTCATACATGTCACTCATGAGTCATTGCATATCCCGGTACACCGCCGGAGGCATTCACATAGAGTCATATTTTGTTTTAAGTATCGAGTTGTAATTCTTGAGTTGTAAGAAAATAAAAGTGTGATGATCATCATATTAGAGCATTGTCCCAAGTGAGGAAAGGATGATGGAGACAATGATTCCCCCACAAGTTGGGATGAGACTCCGGACGAAAAATAAAATAAAAAGAGGCCAAAGAAGCCCAAAAAAAGAGGCCATAAAAAGAGAAAAGGCCCAAATAAAAAAATGAGAGAAAAAGAGAGAAGGGACAATGCTACTATCCTTTTACCACACTTGTGCTTCAAAGTAGCACCATGATCTTCATGATAGATAGTCTCCTTTGTTATCACTTTCATATACTAGTGGGAAATTTTCATTATAGAACTTGGCTTGCATATTCCAATGATGGGCTTCCTCAAAATGCCCTAGGTCTTCATGAGCAAGCAAGTTGGATGCACACCCACTTAGTTTCTTTTTGAGCTTTCATATACTTATAGCTCTAGTGCATCCGTTGCATGGCAATCCCTACTCACTCACATTGATATCTATTG
Source organism: Triticum urartu (assembly GCF_056163025.1). Lineage (NCBI taxonomy): Eukaryota > Viridiplantae > Streptophyta > Magnoliopsida > Poales > Poaceae > Triticum > Triticum urartu. The sequence continues at coordinate 421,305,010 of NC_141878.1, read as the reverse complement.
ATGGGCATCTCCATAGCCCGTTGATACACCTAGTTGATGTGAGACTATCTTCTCCCTTTTTGTCTCCCCCACAACCACCATTCTATTCCACCTAAAGTGCTATGTCCATGGCTCACGCTCATGTATTGCATGAAGATTGAAAAAGTTTTGAGAATCTCAAAAGTATGAAACAATTGCTTGGCTTGTCATCGGGGTTGTGCATGATTTAAATACTTTCTGTGGTGAAGATAGAGCATAGCCAGACTATATGATTTTGTAGGGATAACTTTCTTTGGCCATGCTTGAAGTATTATTATTTTTATGTCAATATTAAACTTTTGTCTTGAATCTTTCGGATCTGAATATTCATGCCACAATTAAGAAGAATTACATTGAAATTATGCCTAGTAGCATTCCACATCAAAAATTATGTTTTTATCATTTACCTACTCGAGGACGAGCATGAATTAAGCTTGGGGATGCTTGATACGTCTCCAACGTATCTATAATTTTCGATAGCTCCATGCTATATTATCTATTGTTTTGGACATTATCGGACTTTATAATCCACTTTTATATTATTTTTGGGACTAACCTATTAACCGGAGGCCCAACCCAGAATTGTTGTTTTTGAAAAGGAATATCAAACGGAGTCCAAACGGAATGAAACCTTCGGGAACATGATTTTCTCACCGAACATGATCCAGGAGACTTGGACCCTACGTCAAGCAACCAACAGGGAGGCCACGAGGTAGGGGGCGTGCCTACCCCCCAGGCGCGCCCTCCACCCTCGTGGGCCCCCTGTTGCTCCACCGACGTAATTCTTCCTCCTATATATATACCTACGTACCCCCAATTCTACCGCCGTAACTTTCTGTATCCACGATATCCCATCTTGGGGCCTGTTCCGGAGCTCCGCCGGAGGGGGCATTGATCACGGAGGGCTTCTACATCAACACCATAGCCTCTCCGATGAAGTGTGAGTAGTTTACTTCAGACCTACGGGTCCATAGTTATTAGCTAGATGGCTTCTTCTCTCTTTTTGGATCTCGATAAAAAGTTCTCCCCCTCTCTTGTGGAGATCTATTCGATGTAATCTTCTTTTGCGGTGTGTTTGTTGAGACCGATGAATTGTGGGTTTATGATCAAGTTTATCTATGAACAATATTTGAATCTTCTCTGAATTCTTTTATGTATGATTGGTTATCTTTTCAAGTCTCTTCGAATTATTAGTTTGGTTTGGCCTACTAGATTGATCTTTCTTGCAATGGGAGAAGTGCTTAGCTTTGGGTTCAATCTTGCGGTGTCCTTTCCCAGTGACAGTAGGGGCAGCAAGGCACGTATTGTATTGTTGCCATCGAGGATAACAAGATGGGTTTTTTTATCATATTGCATGAATTTATCCCTCTACATCATGTCATCTTGCTTAAGGCGTTACTCTGTTCTTATGAACTTAATACTCTAGATGCATGCTGGATAGCGGTCGATGTGTGGAGTAATAGTAGTAGATGCAGGCAGGAATCAGTCTACTTGTCTTGGACGTGATGCCTATATACATGATCATACCTAGATATTCTCATAACTATGCTCCATTCCGTCAATTGATCAACAGTAATTCGTTCACCCACCATAAAATACCTATGCTCTTGAGAGAAGCCACTAGTGAAACCTATGGCCCCCAAGTCTATCTTCATCATATTAATCTTCCAATACTTAGTTATTTTCATTGCTTTTATTTTACTTTGCATCTTTATCATAAAAATATCAAAAATATTATCTTATCATATCTATCAGATATCACTCTCGTAAGTGACCGTGTAGGGATTGACACCCCTTATCCCGTTGGTTGCGAGGATTTATTTGTTTTGTGTAGGTGCGAGGGACTCGCGCGTAGCCTCCTACTGGGTTGATACGTTGGTTCTCAAAAACCGAGGGAAATACTTACGCTACTTTGCTGCACCACCCTTTCCTCTTCAAGGGAAAACCAACGCAAGTGCTCAAGATCATGTTCGTTCCGAAAATACCGTTCCCGATCATGTTCGTTCCGAAAATCACGTTCCCGAAGGTTTCATTCCGTTTGGACTCCATTTGATATTCTTTTTCTGTGAAACTCTGAAATAGGCAAAAAAACGGCAATTCTGGGTTGGGCCTCCGGTTAATAGGTTAGTTCCAAAAATAATATAAAAGTGTATAATAAAGCCCAATAATGTCCAAAACAGGATATAATATAGCATGGAACAATCAAAAATTATAGATATGTTGGAGACGTATCAAGCATCCCCAAGCTTAATTCATGCTCTTCCTCGAGTAGGTAAATGATAAAAACAGAATTTTTGATGTGGAATGCTACTTGGCATAATTTCAATGTAATTCTCTTAATTTTGGTATGAATATTCAGATCCGAAAGATTCAATACAAAAGTTCAATATTGACATAGAAATAATAATACTTCAAGCATACTAACTAAGCAATTATGTCTCTTCAAAATAACATGGCCAAAGAAAGTTATCCCTACAAAATCATATAGTCTGGCTATGTTCCATCTTCACCACACAAAATATTTAAATCATGCACAACCCCGATGACAAGGCAAGCAATTGTTTCATACTTTTGGTGTTCTCAAACTTTTTCAATCTTCACGCAATACATGAGCTTGAGCCATGGACATAGCACTATATGTGGAATAGAATGGTGGTTGTGGAGAAGACAAAAAGGGAGAAGATAGTCTCATATCAACTAGGCGTATCAACGGGCTATGGAGATGCCCATTAATAGATATCAATGTGAGTGAGTAGGGATTGCCATGCAACGGATGCACTAGAGATATAAGTATATGAAAGCTCAACAAAAGGAACTAAGTGGGTGTGCATCCAACTCGCTTGCTCACGAAGACCTAGGGCATTTTGAGGAAGCCCATCATTGGAATATACAAGCCAAGTTCTATAATGAAAAATTCCCACTAGTATATGGAAGTAATAACATAGGAGACTCTCTATCATTAAGATCACGGTGCTACTTTGAAGCACAAGTGTGGTAAAAGGATAGTAGCATTGTCCCTTCTCTCTTTTTCTCTCATTTATTTATTTATTTGGGCCTTTTCTCTTTTTTTATGGCCTCTTTTTTTAGTCCGGATTCTCATCCCGATTTGTGGGGGAATCATAGTCTCCATCATCCTTTCCTCACTTCGGACAATGCTCTAAAAATTATGATCATCACACTTTTCATTTACTTACAACTCAACAATTACAACTCAATACTTAGAACAAAATATGATCTATGTGAATGCCTCCGGCGGTGTACCGGGATGTGCAATGATGCATGAATGACATGTATGAAAGAATTATGAACGGTGGCTTTGCCACAAATACAATGTCAACTACATGATCATGCAAAGCAATATGACAATGATGGAGCGTGTCATAATAAACGGAACGGTGGAAAGTTGCATGGCAATATATCTCGGAATGACTATGGAAATGCCATGATAGGTAGGTGTGGTGGCTGTTTTGAGGAAGGTATATGGTGGGTGTATGATACCGGCGAAAGGTGCGCGGTATTAGAGAGGCTAGCAACGGTGGAAGGAAGAAAGTGCATATGATCCATGGACTCAACATTAGTCATAAAGAACTCATATACTTATTGCAAAAATCTATTAGTTATCAAAGCAAAGTATTACGCGCATGCTCCTAGGGGGATAGATTGGTAGGAAAAGACCATCGCTCGTCCCTGACCGCCACTCATAAGGAAGACAATAAATAAATAATTCATGCTCCGACTTCATTACATAACGGTTCACCATACGTGCATGCTACGGGAATCACAAACTTCAACACAAGTATTTCTCAAATTCACAACTACTCAACTAGAATGACTCTAATATCACCATCTCCATATCTCAAAACAATTATCAAGTATCAAACTTCTCATAGTATTCAACACACTCATAAGAAAAGTTTTTAATTAATCTTGGATGCCTAACATAATTAAAGCAAATTACCACGCTGTTTTGTAGGACTCTCAAAATAATCTAAGTGAAGCATGAGAGAACAATAGTTTCTATAAAACAAATCCACCACCGTGCTCTAAAAGATATAAGTGAAGCACTAGAGCAAAAACTATATAACTCAAAAGATATAAGTGAAGCACATAGAGTATTCTAACAATTTCCGAATCATGTGTGTGTCTCTCAAAAGGTGTGTACAGCAAGGATGATTGTGGAAAACTAAAAAATAAAGACTCAAATAATACAAGACGCTCCAAGCAAAACACATATCATGTGGTAAATAAAAATATAGCTCCAAGTAAAGTTACCGATGGAAGTAGACGAAAGAGGGAATGCCTTCCGGGGCATCCCCAAGCTTTGGATTTTAGGTGTCCTTAGATTATCTTGGGGTGCCATGGTCATCCCCAAGCTCAGACTCTTGCCACTCCTTGTTCCATAATCCATCAAATCTTTTACCCAAAACACACAAAATTTAAAGTAGAAAATATCGCGAGCTCCGTTAGCGAAATAAAACAAAACACCACTTCAAGTTACTGTAATGAAATCATTCTTTATTTATATTGGTGTTAAACCTAATTTATTCCAACTTCTCTATGATTTATAAACTATTTTACTAGCCATAGCTTCATCAAAATAAGCAAACAACACACGAAAAACAGAATCTGTCAAAAACAGAACAGTCTTTAGTAATCTGTAGCTAACGCAAGTTCTGGAACCCCAAAAATTCTAAAATAAATTGCTCGACGTGAGGAATTTATATATTAATCATATTAAAAAAGAATTAACTAAATATCACTTTAAAAATAAAAATGGCAGCAATTCTCGTGAGCGCTAAAGTTTCTGTTTTTACAGCAAGATTAAAAAGACTTTCCCCAAGTCTTCCCAATGGTTCTACTTGGCATAAACACTAATTAAACACAAAAACACAACCAAAAAAGAGGCTAGATAAATTATTTATTACTATACAGGAATAAAAATCAAGGAATAAAAATAAAATTGGGTTGCCTCCCAACAAGCGCTATCGTTTAACGCCCCTAGCTAGGCATAAAAGCGAAGATAGATCTAGGTATTGCCATCTTTGATAGGCAATCCATAAGTGGCTCTCATAATAGATTCATATGGTAATTTACTTTTCTTTCTAGGGAAGTGTTCCATGCCTTTCCTTAACGGAAATTGGAATCTAATATTCCCTTCCTTCATATCAATAATTGCACCAATCGTTCTAAGGAAAGGTCTACCAAGAATAATAGGACATGAAGGATTACAATCTATATCAAGAACAATAAAATCTACGGGCACATAATTCCTATTTTCAACAATAAGAACATCATTAATTCTTTTCATAGGTTTCTTAATAGTTGAATCCGCAAGGTGCAAGTTTAAAGAGCAATCACCAAAATCATGAAAACCTAGCAAATCACACAAAGTCTTTGGAATGATGGAAACACTAGCACCCAAATCACACAGAGCATAGCATTAATGATATTTAATTTTAATTTTAATAGTAGGTTTCCACTCATCATAAAGTTTTCTAGGGATAGAAACTTCCAACTCAAGTTTTTCTTCATAAGATTGCATCAAAGCATCAACGATATGTTTGGTAAAGGCTTTATTTTGACTATAAGCATGAGGAGAATTTAGCACAGATTGCAACAAGTAAATACAATCTATCAAAGAGAAATTATCATAATTAAATTCCTTGAGATCCAAAATAGTGGGTTCATTGATATTTAAAGTTTTGACTTCTTCAATCCCACTTTTAACAATTTTAGCATCAAGATCTAAAGACTTCAAATTTTTGGAACGTCTTCTAGGTAAAGGTGGATCATATTCAGTCCCATAATTTTCAAGATTCATATTGCAAAACAAATATTTAATAGGGGACACATCAATAACTTTTAGATCTTCATCTTTATTATCATGGAAACTAGAACACGCTTTTATAAAGCAATTTTTCTTAGCACGCATCCTAGCGGTTCTTTCTTTGCACTCATCAATGGAAATTCTCATGGCTTTGAGAGACTCATTGATATCATGCTTAGGTGGAATAGATCTAAGTTTCAAAGAATCAATATCAAGAGAAATTCTATCAATGTTCCTAGCCAACTCATCAATCTTAAGCAATTTTTCTTCAATCAAAGCATTGAAATTCTTTTGCGAAGTAATAAATTCTTTAATATTAGATTCAAAATCAGAGGGTATCTTATTAAAATTTCCATAAGAATTGTTGTGGGAATTACCATAATTATTAGAGGAATTACTAGGATACGACCTAGGATTAAAGTTTCCTCTATACGCGTTGTTACCAAAATTATTCCTACCAACAAAATTCACATCCATAGGTTCATTATTATTATCAATTAAAGTAGACAAAGAAATATCATTAGGATCAGAAGAAACACTTTTATTAGCAAATAATTTCATAAGTTCATCCATCTTTCTACTCAAAACATTAATTTCTTCTATCGCATGCACTTTCTTATTAGTAGATCTTTCAGTGTGCTATTGAGAATAATTAACCATAATATTATCTAGGAGTTTAGTAGCTTCTCATAAAGTGATTTCCATAAAAGTGCCTCCCGCGGCCGAATCTAAAAGATTTCTAGAAGCAAAATTCAATCCGGCATAAAAAATTTGTATAATCATCCACAAATTCAAACCATGTGTAGGGCAATTACGTATCATTAATTTCATCCTCTCCCAAGCTTGTGAAACATGTTCATGATCAAGTTGCTTAAAATTCATGATATCGTTTCTAAGAGAGTTGATCTTAGCGGGAGGAAAATACTTAAGAGATAAAAGCATCTTTGCACTTATTCCACGAATCAATACTATTTTTAGGCAAAGACGAAAACCAAGCTTTAGCACGATCTCTAAGCGAAAAAGGAAATAACTTCAATTTAACAATATCATTATCCACATCTTTCTTCTTTTGCATATCACACAAATCAACAAAGTTGTTTAGATGGGTAGCGGCATCTTCACTAGGAAGGCCGGAAAACGGATCTTTCATGACAAGATTCAGCAAGGCAGCATTAATTTCACAAGATTCAACATCGGTAAGAGGAGCAATCGGAGTGCTAATAAAATCATTGTTGTTGGTATTAGTAAAGTCACACAATTTGGTATTATCTTGAGCCATCGTGACAAGCAAGCAATCCAACACACAAGCAAACAAGAGACGGGCAAAAAGAGGCAAATAGAGAAAGAGAAGGAGGATGGAGAGAGAGGGCGAATAAAACAGCAAGGGTGAAGTGAGGGGAGGAAAACGAGAGGCAAATGGCAAATAATGTAATGTGGGAGATAAGGGTTTGTGATGGGTACTTGGTATGTTGACTTTTGCGTGGACTCCCCGGCAACGGCGCCAGAAATCCTTCTTGCTACCTCTTGAGCACTGCGTTGGTTTTCCCTTGAAGAGGAAAGGGTGATGCAGCAAAGTAGCATAAGTATTTCCCTCAGTTTTTTAGAACCAAGGTATCAATCCAGTAGGAGGCCACGCACGAGTCCCTCGCACCTACACAAACAAATAAAATCCTCGCAACCAACGCAATAAAGGGGTTGTCAATCCCTTCACGACCACTTACGAAAGTGAGATCTGATAGATATGATAAGATAATTTTTTTGTTATTTTTATGATAAAGATGCAAAGTAAAGAAAGAAAAATAAATGGAAAAGGAAATAGCTTGTTGATGGAAGATTAATATGGTGGAGATTAGACCCGGGGGCCATAGGTTTCACTAGTGGCTTCTCTCGAGAGCATAAGTATTACGGTGGGTGAACAAATTACTGTTGAGCAATTGACAGAATTGAGCATAGTTATGAGAATATCTAGGTATGATCATGTATATAGGCATCACGTCCGAGACAAGTAGACCGACTCCTTCCTGCATCTACTACTATTACTCCACACATCAACCGCTATCCAGTATGCATCTAGAGTATTAAGTTCAAAAGAACAGAGTAACGCTTTAAGCAAGATGACATGATGTAGAGGGATAAAGTCATGCAATATGATATAAACCCCATCTTGTTATCCTCGATGGCAACAATACAATACGTGCCTTGCTGCCCCTACTGTCACTGGGAAAGGACACCGCAAGATTGAACCCAAACTAAGAACTTCTCCCATTGCAAGAAAGATCAATCTAGTAGGCCAAACCAAACTGATAATTCGAAGAGACTTGCAAAGATAACCAATCATACATAAAAGAATTCAGAGAAGATTCAAATATTGTTCATAGATAAACTTGATCATAAACCCACAATTCATCGATCTCAACAAACACACCGCAAAAGAAGATTACATCGAATAGATCTCCACAAGAGAGGGGGAGAACTTTGTATTGAGATCCAAAAAGAGAGAAGAAGCCATCTAGCTAATAACTATGGACCCGAAGGTCTGAAGTAAACTACTCACACTTCATCGGAGAAGCTATGGTGTTGATGTAGAAGCCCTTCGTGATTGATGCCCCCTCCGGCGGAGCTCCGGAAAAGGCCCTAGGATGGGATCTCACGGATACAGAAAGTTACGGCAGTGGAATTAGGGTTTTGGCTCTGTATCTGGTAGTTTGGGGGTACGTAGGTATATATAGGAGGAAGAAGTACATCGGTGGAGCAACGTGGGCCCCACGAGGGTTGAGGGCGCGCCTGGGGGGTAGGCGCGCCCCCCTACCTCGTGCCTTCCTGGTTGATGTCTTGACGTAGGGTCCAAGTCCTCTGGATCATGTTCGTTCCGAAAATCACGTTCCTGAAGGTTTCATGCCGTTTGAACTCCGTTTGATATTCTTTTTCTGCGAAACTCTGAAATAGGCAAAAAAAGCAATTCTGGGCTGGGCCTTTGGTTAATAGGTTAGTTGCAAAAATAATATAAAAGTGTATAATAAAGCCCAATAATGTCCAAAACAGGATATAATATAGCATGGAACAATAAAAAATTATAGATACGTTGGAGACGTATCACCCGCCTCGCCACGTCATGACGCGATGCGACGCGGGTTGTGGGATTGAGCCGAGCCGAGCTCACACCTACGCGCTTATTTTTGCCAGTCACTAACAGAGAGTTTCTGACAGCTGGGCCACGATCTGAGACGTCGGATCGTGGGTTGTCACGGACTCGGACGTGGGTTGAGCCCACGTCTCTCCACACGGCTGTGCATATATAAGTGTGCGGTGTCTCCCAACCCTAGTCGCCACGATCAGATCGCATTTGCTCACGCGCACGCCCACCGTCGTTCTTTTGCTGCTGCTGCCGTTGTTGACTCCATTCCGTCCGCCACGTACACGGTCGACAGGAGAGCAGGTCTCCGAAACCCCGTCCCTCCGGTTCCTGTACGGGAGAGGGACGAATAGGTTTTTGGGAAGCGACTACGTGACTGTTCGTTGTTCGTCTACTTCCTCTACGTCCATGTCGCCCTCGTCATCACCATGTCCACCGACGTTGAACGTGCCGCCGCCGAGAAGCTCGAGGCCGACAAGAAGGCCGCCGAGGACACCGCTGCTGCCGCCACCGCCACGTCGGCTTTTGCCTGGCCTAGTGAAGGGTATAACGCGTTTATCCCGCTCCTGTTCATTTTTGTATTAGCAGTACTAGCAATATGTGTAGATTTGTCTACTGTTTGCTTAGTACGTGCATGTTTAGATCCGAGTCTGTTCGTTGTCAATTCAGTCAATGCCATGCTAGTGATTTATTTATGGATTAAATTAGTCGAAAAATTGCCTATTTACTCAGCACCAATTGTTGGTCTCTTTTTTTATATCAGAATGATAGCACGTACACACAAAAAAGAAAATATGGTGGCATGTTAATGTTCCATCCGGCAATATACCAAAAAACATCACTTGCTGGATCTTAACAAAAAATAAACATCATGAGCTTCTATAGCCTTCATGAGACCCTATATCAGGAGATTGCCAAATATCAGGCGAGGTTCTTCTAGGCTCGGGAGGGGGACTACTACCTCTTGAGCACTGCGTTGGTTTTCCCTTGAAGAGGAAAGGGTGATGCAGTAAAGTAGCGTAAGTATTTCCCTTAGTTTTTGAGAATCAAGGTGTCAATCCAGTAGGAGGCCACACGCAAGTCCCTCGTACCTACACAAACAAAAAAGAACCTCACAACCAACACGATAAAGGGGTTGTCAATCCCTTCACGGTCACTTACGAGAGTGAGATCTGATAGAGATAATAATGATAAGATAAATATTTTTGGTATTTTTATGATATAGATTAAAAGTAAAGATTGCAAAATAAAATAGATTGGAAACTTATATGATGGAAAATAGACCCGGGGGCCATAGGTTTCACTAGTGGCTTCTCTCAAGATAGCATAAGTATTACGATGGGTGAACAAATTACTGTCGAGCAATTGATAGAAAAGCGAATAATTATGAGAATATCTAGGCATGATCATGTATATAGGCATCACGTCCATGACAAGTAGACCGACTCCTGCCTGCATCTACTACTATTACTCCACACATCGACCGCTATCCAGCATGCATCTAGAGTATTAAGTTCATAAGAACAGAGTAACGCCTTAGGTAAGATGACATGATGTAGAGGGATAAACTCAAGCAATATGATATAAACCCCATCTTTTTATCCTCGATGGAAACAATATAATACGTGTCATTTCCCTTTCTGTCATTGGGATCGAGCACCGCAGATTGAACCCAAAGCTAAGCACTTCTCCCATTGCAAGAAAAATCAATCTAGTAGGCCAAACCAAACTGATAATTCAAAGAGACTTGCAAAGAACCAATCATGCATAAAAGATTTCAGAGAAGATTCAAATATTGTTCATAATAGACTTGCTCATAAACCCACAATTCATCGGATCTCGACAAACACACCGCAAAAAGAGTTACATCGAATAGATCTCCAAGAATATCGAGGAGAACTTTGTATTGAGATCCAAAGAGAGAGAAGAAGTCATCTAGCTACTAGCTATTGACCCAAAGGTCTGAAGTAAACTACTCACACATCATCGGAGAGGCCATGGAGTTGATATAGATACCCTCCGTGATCGATGCCCCCTCCAGCGGAGCTCCGAAAAAGGCCCCAAGATGGGATCTTTTGGGTACAGAAGGTTGCGGCGGTGGAAATAGGGTTCCATGGTGCTCCTGGATGTTTTCGGGATATATGAACATATATAGGAGGAAGAAGTAGGTCGGTTGAGCCACAAGGGGGGAGGGCGCGCCCAGGGGGGTAGGCGCGCCCCCTGCCTCATGGCCTCCTTGTTGGTTGCTTGACGTCCACTCTAAGTCCTCTGGATCACATTTGTTCCAAAAATCACGCTCCCGAAGGTTTCATTCTATTTGGACGCCGTTTGATATTCCTTTTCTGTGAAACACTGAAATAGGCAAAAAAACAACAATTTGCACTCGGCCTTGGGTTAATAGGTTAGTCCTAAAAATAATATAAAAATGTAAAATAAAGCCCATAAACATCCAAAACAGATAATATAATAGCATGGAACAATAAAAAATTATAGATACATTGGAGACGTATCAAGGACAAGCAAAAGTACCACATGTTCCGCTGGCCTGACGTTTGTAAACCACGAGATCAAGGAGGGCTCGGGCTCATGTCCTCGAACCGCATGAACCGCAAATAGGGATGGAGGCCTCTGGCTCGACATCATTGGGAACAAGTACCTTCGTGGCCAGGCACTGGTGGCTCCCAGTTCTGGCAGTCTCTTACCTAGCTCATGTCGATCCTTCGTATAGGGACCTCCATCTCGGTTGGGCCGGCTCCTCGACCCTGTTCTGGTTTGACTGGTGGGTGAAGGATCGCCTCCTTGCTACTCGGTTTCCAGACTTATTCTCCATCGCGGTTGACCCTCGGGTCTCCGTCGAGGTGGCCCTTGTTGACTTAGGGCGCCTCGCATTCCGGCGACCTTTCGGCCCACCGGAAGTGGTCGCCTGGGATGAGCTCCTCAAGTGTATAGCCCTCCAGCCCTTGGACGTCGATCAAATGCATGACAACATTTCCTGGGGCCTGGAGCCATCGGGCCGCTTCTCTACCAAGTCGTTGTACCAGGCCATTGCACCCTCCCTGGCCCCAAACTCGTTTATCTTGATCTGGGACATTCGGCTGCCACCGAAGATTAGGATCTTCTTGTGGCAATGGATTCGCGGACGAGTCCCCTCTGGCATGGAGGTCCTAAAGCGAAATGACCCTCGTGATATGACTTGCCTGTTCTGTGGCACATGGGAGGACGCGACACCTTCTTCATCTGCGTGTCTGCGCAGTTCCTTTGAAGTTGCCTTCGCGAGGTGGTTGGTGGTTGCATGTCTATCGTGCCTCGCTCCCGCCACATTAGGTGGCTGATCATAGGGGTTCTCGCTTGGACGCTTTGGATAGTCCGCAATAAACTAGTTATCCAGCGTGCTCCTTTCCGGCGCGTCACTGACGCGATCTTCAAAATGTGTGGCTATTTGCAGCTTTGGTGGCAACTTAGCCGCCCGCAGGACCGGGACGCCATCGACATCATCACCGCAGATCTTCGTGCGTTGGCCTTTCGCTTGGCTCCACCACTATCGCCACCACCTCTGGAGCTGGACTAGGCTCTTCGCGCTTCAGTTGCGGTGCCTTGGGGCCGCTCCTTGGGCTTCTACTTGTTGTTTCGTGTTGTTTTTAAGGCTTGTTGAGTTGTGCTCTCAGCAGTATCCTTACTACCCGTGTGTGTTCGTTTGCTACCTGTTTGTGTGGGCTGTGAACTTATTTGTGGTTACTTGTGGCTCTGAAGGTTTGATTTATATATAAAGCGGGACGAAAGTCTTTTTCGGTAATAAAAAATAAAAATGGGCCAAAATAGTGTTGTAGGCAGTCTTAGTACCGTCATTATCATTTCTCATCACTGATCGAACTGGAAACCCGCCAATTCAGATTCTCCAGACAACGCATTATTGCTTCCATCAAAGAAAAATATGTCATATAGTGCTCTCACAGTGTACCCCATCAAGCAACATGTTCAGGCACAACATGGTGACAACAGTTAGTGGCAGCTTCACTATGAGTGGCTATACTATACATGTACGTACACATCATATCTTTAGTTGCACAAAAAAGAATCCTGGCCATGTCTGTCGAATTACGCAGGATTTCCCCCCCCTGGCCTGCGGTAGAAATATGCATAAATAAATACCCTCGCACACATCCCACGCTCCATATACTGACAGTTTTGCAGAAGTGTTCCTTCCGAGTGAGCACATACATCGTTTCTTGTTTTAACTGCATTTCGATCTGCTCAGGTTACGGCGATCGATCGGCTGCAGTTTGGAGGGCACTGCGAGTGGACACCGGCAGACGTCAAGGTTCCTCCATAGTGGATTGTTCATGTAGTTTTCGGGTTGTGTTTGATAGGGTGCATGGAGGATGCATGAGGGTAAAAGTTTTCAATCCGATCCATTTTTGCTTGTTTGATAGGGTGTATGGGCTCACCTGAGCTATGCTCATCTGATGCATAAAAGTGCCCTCAACCATGTTCATCTCATCCACTCCACACAGGATGCATGGAGGCAGCTATGTTGGCCCTGACACTCGTCCCCACCGACCACCTCCAGATATGTTTATTTTTTCAAAAAGAATCAGAATTTCAAAATTTCTTTAAATTTTTGAAAAACTTTAGAATTTCAGAAAATGGAAAAAAATTGAATTTCAAAATTGTTTAAATTTTCAAAAAAATCATAATTTCAATATTTTTTGAATTTTCAATAAATATTTGAAATTTCATTTTTTTAAAAAAATCATAGATGTTCGGAATTTCAAAAGGAAATCAAAATTGATTTGAATTTTGAAAAAAATAGTATTTTAGTTTTTTATAAAATATTCAAATTTTGTTTAAATTTTCAAAAAAACTCGTAATTTCAAATATGTTTAAATAAAAAAATAGAATTTTAAAATTTATTTTAATTTTCCAAAAAAGTTTCGGAATATCAAATTTTATTCAAATTTTCAAATTATGTTCAAATTTGTGTTGGCATTTTTTCGATTTTGTTCATCATTCAATATTTTTTTTCAGAATTCGAAATTGTTCAGCATGTCTAAACACATGTAGGCTGCCAAACAAAATCTCAGCTCAGCATGTCTCAGCGCATACATCACTGCCAAACAACAGTAACTGCATGGACTCAGCATGTCTACACTCAGCATGTATGAGATGAGAACAATTAGGCTAGGTCCATACATGCTACCAAACACACCCTCAGAGTCGCAACGCGAGAGACGATTTCATGGCGGTGATGTGACTTATGGGAGCGTTTGTTTGGTAGAACGCGCGGATGCTAGACCTGAGCTTCACGAGACATGACATTTTAGTGGTTCCAGACTTCAAGTCAGAAAGAAGTTTGGAGAGAATTGTCAGATGATGACCCATCCGTTGTGTGGGGATTATATGGCTGCTGGGCTTTACTTAGTACTTTCTCCGTCTGAAAATACTTGTCGGAAGATGGATGTATCTAGATGTATTTTTGTTCTAAATGCATCCATTTTCATCAATTTCTATGACAAGTATTTTCGAACGATGGGAGTACTAATGTTAGGACTGATGATGCAATTGATTACATGATTCATGGCACTTTTTTTCAATTGGTAAATTCACAAAGAGAGAAGATTAAACTGCATGTTGTGAATTGAGTGCATCTTAAATGGTTACCTTCCATGTGATGGAACTAGTCTATCGGGGTTCAAGACATAGGCTCTAGACTTGGCATCAATGCTCACTTTTTTCTGTATTTATTTGTCATGTTTTCAACAATGTTCGTTCAGTGAAAGATGATGTTTTCATCAACTATGATGCACTTGTAATGACTTCGTCTTCAAGATGTGTTGCCTCAATCTCTCCATGAGCAGAGCGGCAAGTGAACCACATGGGCCAGCCCATTCCAAGCAGCATCAACGTACAACAGGAAGGACTTTAGTTTATTCTTATTCTTTTTTGGCTTACGTTTATTTTTCTTATTTACTTTCCTTTTTATTTGTTTACTCTAAAACAAATTGAATCCGGAATTTATAAAATATCTATTTTAAAAACTAATTCATAAATTTAGATAAATGGTTTGCATTTTCGGGATTTTCATAAAATGTTGCATTCTCAAAAATTATTTGGAATTTCAAAAAATGTTACAGGTATTCCAGTTTGTTCACAAATTCAAAAAACGTCCCGGAATTAAAAAACTTATTCTTGTTTAAAAAATTTGAATTTCGTAAAATGTTCCTTTTAAAAACTTGTCCACAAATTAAAAATGTTTCAGAATTTGTAAAAAAAATTGTTGAGAATTTGACAGTTGTTCACAATTTTTTTTAGAAATTCAGATTCATGAAAGTGTTCACAATTTCAGAAAATGGTGACTTTTTTCAAAAATAGTTCTCGCTTTTCAAAAGAGTTCCAAATCTGAAAATTGGTTTGCATTGTTAAGAAAATGTTAGGATTTACAAAAATAGAAATTTAAAAAATAATTGGAATCCCAAAATTGTTTGGTTGTTCAACAGGTTTGAAATTACAAAAAAACATGTTGTTCGGAAAATGTTTGTATCTTTAAACATTACTTACCTTTTAAAGAATTGTTTACAATTTCCAAGAAATTTTTGAAATTCAAAGGTGTTCAGATTTGGCTCAGTAGTTAGTTCTTAAATATTAGCACTGCTAATTAATTAATTAAAATCGCTAACTGCACTAGCTAGGGACAGCGCGTCCGGTTCAATTCCTGCTGAGGGCGCTGCTTTTTTGTGAATTTTCCCCATTGCTTAATACCAGCGGGGCGAAAGGGCACGCACGTTAATGGAACAACCCATCCGGGGGCTCTTATGTGCGTCGCGAACCTGTTTGCCGCAAGATGCGACAAATAGAAGCTCCTACTTCCCTCTAAGGGCTGGGATGCCCCCTGTTTTATTTTCCTTTTTGTTTGTTTTTTCTTTCTGTTTTTTTTCCTTCTCTAAAATAATTCGGGATTACAATAAGGATTTAAATTTCAAAAAACTTCAATTATATTAAAAATTGTTTTGGAATTCAAAACATATTTATCATTTTTTTAAATGACCGTGAAATCCTAAAATATTTGTGGCTTCAAAAAATGTTCGGGATTTTGAAAAACAATGTTGATGACTTCGATAACAATGTTTGGTAAATAAAAAATGTCATGATTTTAAAAAAATGTTTGTGTATTCAGAAAATATTCACGAAAATGAAATTTTTTTTGAATTTCAGAAAATGTTCCCAATTTTTTAAAAAAATCATCAATTCAAAAATGTTCGCTGAATAAAAAACATTTCATGAAATAATGTTCGTGTATTTCAAAAAACTGGTAAATGTGTACGTGCAATGCACGTTGATATTAGCCCATTTATTAATTGCATGTATATATTATTTAGAATATTATTTGCGCTTTAATTATATGATATACGATGGCACTAATATTTGATATGGTATTAATTGCGTGTTAAACATGTTGAGTAATTACCATTGGAGTAGTCCGAGTCTTTGGATTGAACTGGTTTAATGGCCGAGATTAGTTGGATCTTCCCCTTTGGGTGTTTTTATGTTTTAAAATGATGATCCTTAAATGAAAAAAATGTTCCTAATTTTCAAAAATTGCTACCAAATTTCAATGAATGTTTATTGATTCAAAATAGACAATTAAAAAATGTTCACAAGTTTTAGAAATATGTTCCCAATTTCAAAAATTGTTCTCAAATTCATAAAAATGTTCACGATTAAAGAAAGTTTGCTTATTTGTAAAAAATACTCATGAATTTGAAAAATATTCTTGATTTCAAAAAAATATGTGTGAATTCAAAAAATGTTCAAGACTTTCAAAGTGTTCAAAAAAATTTAAAAGAAAAGAAGAAATATAAATGGAAAAAAGAAAGGGAAGAACAAAAATGAAAAAAGCAGAAAAGTTCAAAGAAAAATAGGAAGGTTCTAGAACCTTTTGATAACCAAAAAGAGCCAGTTGAGTCAGCCCAGGTGTTCGTAGCGAGGTGTCGGGTTATGCGTTTGGTCTCTATTTGACGACCTACACGCCAAATAGGATCTCGCCCCTTGCCACTGCTTGTTCTGTTTGTCTTCGTCTACTCATTTAGCAAATTCTAATTAGCGTAAAAAAAATACAAAATCATGATCGGGTCTGCAGAGGCGGCAGGCGGCAGTTGCAGCCAGCAACATGCTGTGTCTGTCGGCTAGGGACGCGAGGCTGTGAACGGCGAGGCAGCGACCAACAACGGCAATCAAAAAAGAGGCGATCACCGGGCGAGGCTGCAAGGGTGTATAGATGGTGCCGAAGAAGATACGTAATGGAAGGTCTATTTTCATTGATGTCTTCCGGCGCCTAAATTGCTATTTTACTGATCGTTTGGATAGATTAATATCTATTTTTAAATTCTTGTTATTTATGTGAGATCTTGCATAGTCGTAGTATACTAGCATATATGACTTTCTTTCTTCATAAACTTTGCAACATCTAAAAATTATTCTTGTCTCTGTCAATTGGGTGTGCGTGAGTTCATAGGTGTAAGTGCATGTGCGTGTATATGAGCATCTTTTTTGTACAATGTTTCTGGAAAAAAAACTAGTCGTTACTTATGTTCGTGGCAGACGCAACCTTGAATATGAAGTTGCACACAACTTAAAGATATCACACAAATGGCTTACAACTTTTGGTCCGGTTCTTACTCCACCCTTTGGAGTTTCTAATAACCTATTAATATATTTGTTATTTTTTATAAAGGGCGCTTTTATTAACTTAAAATGTAGCATCGAGCGGATACAAAACATAAAGAGCGACACCCGGCCTCTGCATAGGTAAGATGCACATAGCCATCAAACAAACAGTCTGACAAAAAATATAAAAACGATAAAGTGGCAACAGTAAAGCCATATGGGGCCGAAACTATGCCTATGTCGACGGAGAAGGTGGGTCGATTCAGAGATTATGATGCCGCCCATGTTGGGTAAAAACCTTCCTAGCACCCGCTCCAATCGCATACACACCGCCTTGAATAGCGATTGGTACTCCGTTCGGTGTAGAGTAGACCACATACAAAGCCAGTGCGTACAATGGTAAATAACCTGCATAGGAGAAGAGATTTTGCCATTAAAAACACAACCATTTCTATATAGCCAAAACGACCATAGTAAGACCGACGCTCCCACCCGTATTAGCGTACTAAAAGTATTTGGTATTCCATCAAGTCGGTGACCATATATATTGGTAACACTTATTGATGGATACAAATTTGACGCTATTTGGATAACTGACCATGTAGAACGCGCAAACTTGCATTGAAAGAAGAGATGTTTGATTATCTCGTCATGGGTACAAAAACTACATTTATTGCTTCCTTCCAGTTGTGTCGAGCGAGGTTGTCTTTAGTTAGCATAACTCCTCTCCGAAGATACCACATGAAAATCTTAACTTTTAGTGGCATCTTCGATTTCCAGATTTGTTTATTATTGGCCACTGGAATCTCTGTGTGCGATAGTGCATGATACATAGAGTCAACTGTGAAGGATCCAGATGTAGTAAGATTCCAACGAAAGACATCCCGCCCTTGTGTCAAGTTAATCGAATCCAAACAGGATAGAAGATGTTGCCATGACACAAGACGGGGCCCAACCAAATCCCTTCGAAATGATATATCTGGCGGAGAAGTGGTCATCACGTGCGCAAGAGTATCGTTCTTATCACGTACAATGCGGTACAAGGCTGGGTACTGTTATCAGAGAGTGGTATTTCCTAGCCACTTGTCCTCCCAGAAGCGTATCTCCGAGCCGTCCTTTATCATGAAGGATCCGAAACAGAAAAGATCTTTCTTTACCGCCATCAGATCAGCTCAAAAATGCGAGTCACCGGGCTTCCAATAAGCCTGGGATAACGCCTTTTGGCCTAAATACTTATTGCGTAGCATAGTTTGCCAAACATCATCCTCAGTAAGAAGCTTGAACAACCATTTACTGAGTAAGGCATCATTCTTGACCTGGAGGTCCTAAACACCTAAGACTCCTTGGTCTTTCGATCGGCAAACGATGCTCCATTTGGTTAGTCTATACTTTTTCTTTTCACTGTCTCCTTGCCAAAAAATCGGGATCTGAAGTAATCCAGTCTTTGCAGAACCCCTTTGGGTAGTTGGAAAAATGAGAGCATGTAGAAAACCGTGTTGGTGAGGACAGAATTGACCAAAACTAGTCGTCCTCCAATGGAGAGCAATTTTTCTTTACAACTGCTCAGCCGTTTCTCCAGTCGCTGTTCAACATGTTTCCACTCCGCATTAGTGAGACGCGGATAATGAATCAGAATTCCCAAATATTTAATCGGGAATTGGCCTTGTGCACATCCAAACAAGTCAGCATATTGTGCACCCGTCTCCTTGGCTTCTCCAAAACAGAACAATTCACTTTTATGGAAGTTGATTTTCAACCCTGACATTTCCTCAAAAGCTAAAAGCAGAAGTTTCAGATTTCTCGCCTAATCAAGGTCATGTTTCATAAAAAGAATCGTATCATCGGCATTGTTGGAAATATGCCCTAGAGGCAATAATAAAAGCATTATTATTATATTTCCTTGTTCGTGATAATTGTCTTTATTCATGCTATAATTGTGTTATCCGGAAATCGTAATACATGTGTGAATAATAGACACCAACATGTCCCTAGTAAGCCTCTAGTTGACTAGCTCGTTGATCAACAGATAGTCATGGTTTCCTGACTATGGACATTGGATGTCATTGATAACGAGATCACATCATTAGGAGAATGATGTGATGGACAAGACCCAATCCTAAACATAGCACAAGATCGTATAGTTCGTTTGCTAGAGTTTTCCAATGTCAAGTATCTTTTCCTTAGACCATGAGATCG
The DNA here is from genome assembly GCF_056163025.1 of Triticum urartu. Classification (NCBI taxonomy): domain Eukaryota; kingdom Viridiplantae; phylum Streptophyta; class Magnoliopsida; order Poales; family Poaceae; genus Triticum; species Triticum urartu. The sequence continues at coordinate 421,285,175 of NC_141878.1, read as the reverse complement.
TGTAACTCCCGGATACCGTAGGAGTGCTTTGGGTATACCAAACGTCACAACGTAACTGGGTGACTATAAAGGTAGACTACGGGTATCTCCGAAAGTGTCTGTTGGGTTGACACGGATCAAGACTGGGATTTGTCACTCCGTATGACGGAGAGGTATCACTGGGCCCACTCGGTAATGCATCATCATAATGAGCTCAAAGTGACCAAGTGTCTGGTCACGGGATCATGCATTACGGTACGAGTAAAGTGACTTGCCGGTAACGAGATTGAACGAGGTATTGGGATACCGACGATCGAATCTCGGGCAAGTAACATACCGCTTGACAAAGGGAATTGTATACGGGGTTGCTTGAATCCTCGACATCGTGGTTTATCCGATGAGATCATCGTGGAGCATGTGGGAGCCAACATGGGTATCCAGATCCCGCTGTTGGTTATTGACCGGAGAGTCGTCTCGGTCATGTCTGCATGTCTCCCAAACCCGTAGGGTCTACACACTTAAGGTTCGGTGACGCTAGGGTTGTAGGGATATGTATATGCAGTAACCCGAATGTTGTTCGGAGTCCCGGATGAGATCCCGGACGTCACGAGGAGTTCCGGAATGGTCCGGAGGTAAAGATTTATATATGGGAAGTCCTGTTTCGGCCATCGGGACAAGTTTCGGGGTCATCGGTATTGTACCGGAACCACCGGAAGGGTCCCGGGGGTCCACCGGGTGGGGCCACCTGTCCCGGGGGGCCACATGGGCTGTAGGGGGTGCGCCTTGGCCTACATGGGCCAAGGGCACCAGCCCCAAGAGGCCCATGCGCCTAGGGTTTCAAAGGGGAAGAGTCCAAGGAGGGGAAGGCACCTCCTAGGTGCCTTGGGGGGGAGGGAAACCTCCCTTGGCCGCCGCCCCCCTAGGAGATTGGATCTCCTAGGGCGGCGCCCCCCCCCTTGGCCCTCCTATATATAGTGGGGGAAGGAGGGCTTTTCATACACGCCTTTGGTTGCCTCCTTCTCCCTCTCCAACACCTCCTCCTCCTCGATAGTGCTTGGCGAAGCCCTGACGGAGTACTGCAGCTCCACCATCACCACGCCGTCGTGTTGCTGATGGAGCCATCTTCCTCAACCTCTCCTTTCCCCTTGCTGGATCAAGAAGAAGGAGACGTTACGCTGACCGTACGTGTGTTGAACATGGAGGTGTCGTCCGTTCGGCGCTAGGATCTTCGGTGATTTGGATCACGTCGTGTACGACTTCCTCATCCCCGTACTTTGAACGCTTCCGCGCGTGATCTACAAAGGTATGTAGATGCAATCCAATCACTCGTTGCTAGATGAACTCATAGATGGATCTTGGTGAAACCGTAGGAAAATTTTGTTTTCTGCAACGTTCCCCAACAGTGGCATCATGAGCTAGGTTTATGCGTAGTTCTTCTTGCGCGAGTAGAACACAATTTGTTGTGGGCGTAGATGTTGTCAACTTTCTTGCCGCTACTAGTCTTATCTTGCTTCAACGGTATTGTGGGATGAAGCGGCCCGGACCAACCTTACACGTATGCTTACGTGAGACCGGTTCCACCGACTAACATGCACTAGTTGCATAAGGTGGCTGGCGGGTGTCTGTCTCTCCTACTTTAGTTGGAGCGGATTCGATGAAAAGGGTCCTTATGAAGGGTAAATAGAAGTTGACAAATCACGTTGTGGCTTTCACGTAGGTAAGAAAACGTTCTTTCTAGAACCCTACTTCAGCCACGTAAAACTTGCAACAACAATTAGAGGACGTCTAACTTGTTTTTGCAGCAAGTGCTTTGTGATATGATATGGCCAAAGTTGTGATGAATGATGAATGATATATATGTGATGTATGAGTTGTTCATGATATTGTAATAGGAATCACGACTTGCATGTCGATGAGTATGACAACCGGCAGGAGCCATAGAAGTTGTCTATATTTTTTGTATGACCTGCGTGTCATTGAGAAACGCCATGTAAATTACTTTACTTTATTGCTAAACGTGTTAGCCATAGTAGTAGAAGTAACAGTTGGCGAGCAACTTCATGGAGACACAATGATGGAGATCATGGTGTCATGCCGGTGACAAGATGATCATGGAGCCCCAAGATGGAGATCAAAGGAGCTATGTGATATTGGCCATATCATGTCACTATTATTATTTGATTGCATGTGATGTTTATCATGTTTTGCATCTTGTTTGCTTAGAATGACGGTAGTAAATAAGATGATCCCTCATAATAATTTCAAGAAAGTGTTCCCCCTAACTGTGCACCATTGCGACAGTTCGTTGTTTCAATGCACCACGTGATGATCGGGTGTTTGATTCAAAACGTTCACATACAACGGGTGTAAGACAGATTTACACATGCAAACACTTAGGTTGACTTGACGAGGCTAGCATGTGTATAGACATGGCCTTGGAACACAGAAGACCGAAAGGTCGAGCATGAGTCGTATAGAAGATACGATCAACATGAAGATGTTCACCGAGGTTGACTAGTCCGTCTCACGTGATGATCGGACACGGCCTAGTTGACTCGGATCATGTTATACTTAGATGACTAGAAGAGGGATGTCTATCTAAGTGGGAGTTCATTGAATAATTTGATTAGATGAACTTAATTATCATGAACTTAGTCTAAAATCTTTACAATATGTCTTGTAGATCAAATGGCCAACGTAGTCCTCAACTTCAACGCGTTCCTAGAGAAAACCAAGCTGAAAGACGATGGCAGCAACTATACGGACTGGGTCCAGAACCTGAGGATCATCCTCATAGCTGCCAAGAAAGATTATGTCCTACAGGCACCGCTAGGTGATCCACCCGTCCCACAGAACCAAGACGTTATGAACGCTTGGCAGACACGTGCCGATGACTACTCCCTCGTTCAGTGCGGCATGCTTTACAGCCTAGAGCCGGGGCTCCAAAAGCGTTTTGAGAGACATGGAGCATATGAGATGTTCGAAGAGCTGAAAATGGTTTTCCAAGCTCATGCCCGGGTCAAGAGATATGAAGTCTCCGACAAATTCTTCAGCTGTAAGATGGAGGAAAATAGTTCTGTCAGTGAGCACATACTCACTATGTCTGGGTTACACAACCGCTTGACTCAGCTGGGAGTTAATCTCTCGGATGATGCGGTCATTGACAGAATCCTCAAGTCGCTTCCACCAAGCTACAAGAGCTTTGTGATGAACTTCAATATGCAGGGGATGGAAAAGACCATTCCTGAAGTATTTGCTATGCTGAAATCAGCAGAGGTAGAAGTCAAGAAGGAACATCAAGTGTTGATGGTGAATAAAACCACTATGTTCAAGAAGGGCAAGGGTAAAAAGAACTCCAAGAAGGACGGCAAGGAAGTTGCCGCGCCTGGCAAGAAAGCTGCCGGGAAGAAGCCAAAGAATGGACCCAAGCCCGAGACTGAGTGCTTTTATTGCAAGGGAAGTGGTCACTGGAAGCGGAACTGCCCCAAATACTTAGCGGACAAGAAGGCCGGCAAAACAAAAGGTATATATGATATACATGTAATTGATGTGTACCTTACTAGTACCCGTAGTAGCTCCTGTGTATTTGATACCGGTGCAGTTGCTCACATTTGTAACTCAAAGCAGGGGCTGCGGAATAAGCGGAGACCGGCAAAGGACGAGGTGACGATGCACGTCGGAAATGGTTCCAAGGTCAATGTGATCGCCGTCGGCACGCTACCTCTATATTTACCTTCGGGATTAGTTTTAAACCTTAATAATTGTTATTTAGTGCCAGCTTTGAGCATGAACATTGTATCGGGATCTCGTTTAATTCGAGATGGCTACTCATTTAAATCCGAGAATAATGGTTGTTCTATTTATATGAAGATATGTTTTATGGTCATGCTCCTATGGTGAAAGGTTTATTCTTAATGAATCTCGAGCGTAATGCTACACATATTCATAGTGTGAGTACCAAAAGATGTAAAGTTGATAATGATAGTCCCACATACTTGTGGCACTGCCGCCTTGGTCACATAGGTGTCAAACGCATGAAGAAGCTCCATGAAGATGGACTTTTAGAGTCTCTTGATTACGAATCATTTGACACGTGCGAACCATGCCTCATGGGTAAGATGACCAAGACTCCGTTCTCAGGAACAATGGAGCGAGCAACCAACTTATTGGAAATCATACATACTGATGTGTGCGGTCCAATGAGTGTTGAGGCTCACGGTGGCTACCGTTATGTTCTCACCCTCACTGATGATTTGAGTAGATATGGGTATGTCTACTTAATGAAACACAAGTCTGAAACCTTTGAAAAGTTCAAGGAATTTCAGAGTGAGGTTGAGAATCAACGTGACAGAAAAATCAAGTTTCTACGATCAGATCGTGGAGGAGAATACTTGAGTCACGAATTTGGCACACACTTAAGAAAATGTGGAATAGTTTCACAACTCACGCCGCCTAGAACACCTTAGCGTAATGGTGTGTCCGAACGTCGTAATTGCACTCTATTAGATATGGTACGATCTATGATGTCTCTTACCGATTTACCGCTATCTTTTTGGGGCTATGCTTTAGAGACTGTCGCATTCACTTTAAATAGGGCTCCATCGAAATCCGTTGAGACGACACCGTTTGAATTATGGTTTGGGAAGAAACCTAAGCTGTCGTTTCTAAAAGTTTGGGGATGCGATGCTTATGTCAAGAAACTTCAACCTGAAAAGCTCGAACCCAAGTCGGAAAAATGCGTCTTCATAGGATGCCCTAAAGAAACTGTTGGGTATACCTTCTACCTCAGATCCGAAGGCAAGATCTTTGTTGCCAAGAATGGATTCTTTCTAGAGAAAGAGTTTCTCTCGAAAGAAGTAAGTGGGAGGAAAGTAGAACTTGATGAAGTGTTACCTCTTGAACCGGAAAATGGCACAACTCAAGAAAATGTTCCTGAGGTGCCTGCACCAACTAGAGAGGAAGTTATTGATGATGATCAAAATACTTCTGATCAAGCTCCTACTGAAATTCGAAGGTCCACAAGGACACGTTCCGCACCAGAGTGGTACGGCAACCCTGTCTTGGAAATCATGTTGTTAGACAACGGTAAACCTTCGAACTATGAAGAAGCGATGGCGGGCCCGGATTCCGACAAATGGCTAGAAGCCATGAAATCCGAGATAGGATCCATGTATGAAAACGAAGTATGGACTTTGACTGACTTGCCCGTTGAACGGCGAGCCATAGAAAATAAATGGATCTTTAAGAAGAAGACAGACGCGGATGGTAATGTGACCATCTATAAAGCTAGGCTTGTCGCTAAGGGTTATCGACAAGTTCAAGGGGTTGACTACGATGAGACTTTCTCACCGGTAGCGAAGCTAAAGTCCGTCCGAATCATGTTAGCAATTGCCGCATTCTACGATTATGAGATATGGCAAATGGACGTCAAAACGGCATTCCTTAATGGTTTCCTTAAGGAAGAATTGTATATGATGCAGCCGGAAGATTTTGTCGATCCTAAGAATGCTAACAAGGTGTGCAAGCTCCAACGCTCGATTTATGGGCTGGTGCAAGCATCTCGGAGTTGGAACATTCGCTTTGATGAGATGATCAAAGCGTTTGGGTTTACGCAGACTTATGGAGAAGCCTGCGTTTACAGGAAAGTGAGTGGGAGCTCTGTAGCATTTCTCATACTATATGTAGATGACATACTTTTGATGGGAAATGATATAGAACTCTTGGACAGCATCAAGGCCTACTTGAATAAGAGTTTTTCAATGAAGGACCTTGGAGAAGCTGCTTATATATTAGGCATCAAGATCTATAGAGATAGATCAAGACGCCTCATAGGTCTTTCACAAAGCACATACCTTGATAAGATATTGAATAAATTCAATATGGATCAGTCTAAGAAGGGGTTCTTGCCTGTGTTGCAAGGTATGAAATTGAGCTCAGCTCAATGTCCGACCACGGCAGAAGATATAGAAGAGATGAGCGTCATCCCCTATGCCTCAGCCATAGGTTCTATTATGTATGCCATGCTGTGTACCAGACCTGATGTAAACCTTGCCGTAAGTTTGGTAGGAAGGTACCAAAGTAATCCCGGCAAGGAACACTGGACAGCGGTCAAGAATATCCTGAAGTACCTGAAAAGGACTAAGGAAATGTTTCTCATTTATGGAGGTGACGAAGAGCTTGTCGTAAAGGGTTACGTCGACGCTAGCTTCGACACAGATCTGGATGACTCTAAGTCACAAACCGGATACGTGTATATTTTGAATGGTGGGGCAGTAAGCTGGTGCAGTTGCAAGCAGAGCATCGTGGCGGGATCTACATGTGAAGCGGAGTACATGGCAGCCTCGGAGGCAGCGCATGAAGCAATTTGGGTGAAGGAGTTCATCACCGACCTAGGAGTCATACCCAATGCGTCGGGGCCAATCGAACTCTTTTGTGACAACATTGGAGCTATTGCACTTGCCAAGGAGCCCAGGTTTCACAAGAAGACAAGGCGCATCAAGCGTCGCTTCAACTTCATTCGTGAAAATGTTCAAGATGGATACATAGAGATTTGTAAAGTACATACGGACCTGAATGTAGCAGATCCGTTGACTAAACCTCTCCCTAGGGCAAAACATGATCAACACCAGAATTCCATGGGTGTTCGATTCATCACAATGTAACTAGATTATTGACTCTAGTGCAAGTGGGAGACTGTTGGAAATATGCCCTAGAGGCAATAATAAAAGCATTATTATTATATTTCCTTGTTCGTGATAATTGTCTTTATTCATGCTATAATTGTGTTATCCGGAAATCGTAATACATGTGTGAATAATAGACACCAACATGTCCCTAGTAAGCCTCTAGTTGACTAGCTCGTTGATCAACAGATAGTCATGGTTTCCTGACTATGGACATTGGATGTCATTGATAACGAGATCACATCATTAGGAGAATGATGTGATGGACAAGACCCAATCCTAAACATAGCACAAGATCGTATAGTTCGTTTGCTAGAGTTTTCCAATGTCAAGTATCTTTTCCTTAGACCATGAGATCGTGTAACTCCCGGATACCGTAGGAGTGCTTTGGGTATACCAAACGTCACAACGTAACTGGGTGACTATAAAGGTAGACTACGGGTTTCTCCGAAAGTGTCTGTTGGGTTGACACGGATCAAGACTGGGATTTGTCACTCCGTATGACGGAGAGGTATCACTGGGCCCACTCGGTAATGCATCATCATAATGAGCTCAAAGTGACCAAGTGTGGTCACGGGATCATGCATTACGGTACGAGTAAAGTGACTTGCCGGTAACGAGATTGAACGAGGTATTGGGATACCGACGATCGAATCTCGGGCAAGTAACATACCGCTTGACAAAGGGAATTGTATACGGGGTTGCTTGAATCCTCGACATCGTGGTTCATCCGATGAGATCATCGTGGAGCATGTGGGAGTCAACATGGGTATCCAGATCCCGCTGTTGGTTATTGACCGGAGAGTCGTCTCGGTCATGTCTGCATGTCTCCCAAACCCGTAGGGTCTACACACTTAAGGTTCGGTGACGCTAGGGTTGTAGGGATATGTATATGCAGTAACCCGAATGTTGTTCGGAGTCCCGGATGAGATCCCGGACGTCACGAGGAGTTCCGGAATGGTCCGGAGGTAAAGATTTATATATGGGAAGTCCTGTTTCGGCCATCGGGACAAGTTTCGGGGTCATCGGTATTGTACCGGAACCACCGGAAGGGTCCCGGGGGTCCACCGGGTGGGGCCACCTGTCCCGGGGGGGCACATGGGCTGTAGGGGGTGCGCCTTGGCCTACATGGGCCAAGGGCACCAGCCCCAAGAGGCCCATGTGCCTAGGGTTTCAAAGGGGAAGAGTCCAAGGAGGGGAAGGCACCTCCTAGGTGCCTTGGGGGGGAGGGAAACCTCCCTTGGCCGCCGCCCCCCCTAGGAGATTGGATCTCCTAGGGCCGGCGCCCCCCCTTGGCCCTCCTATATATAGTGGGGGAAGGAGGGCTTTTCATACACGCCTTTGGTTGCCTCCTTCTCCCTCTCCAACACCTCCTCCTCCTCGATAGTGCTTGGCGAAGCCCTGACGGAGTACTGCAGCTCCACCATCACCACGCCGTCGTGTTGCTGCTGGAGCCATCTTCCTCAACCTCTCCTTTCCCCTTGCTGGATCAAGAAGAAGGAGACGTTATGCTGACCGTACGTGTGTTGAACACGGAGGTGCCGTCCGTTCGGCGCTAGGATCTTCGGTGATTTGGATCACGTCGTGTACGACTTCCTCATCCCCGTTCTTTGAACGCTTCCGCGCGTGATCTACAAAGGTATGTAGATGCAATCCAATCACTCGTTGCTAGATGAACTCATAGATGGATCTTGGTGAAACCGTAGGAAAATTTTGTTTTCTGCAACGTTCCCCAACAGGCATATGGCAAGACAGAAAGTCCTCCATCAACAAGATGTGACACTACTCCTGCAATTTGACCATCCTGTTTGGCGCATTCAATCAAAGTAGCCAGCATGTCACGACAATGTTAAATAACATTGAAGACAGTGAGTCACCTTGATGTAATCCTTTTTTCGTCTAGAAGTAATGGCCTACGTCATCATTGACTTTGATAGCCACACTGCCTCCAGTAACGAAATTTTGGATCCACTCACGCCATTTATCGGAGAAACCTTTCATTCTCAGGGTCTGCTGTAGAAATGACCATTTGACTTTATCATATGCCTTTTCAAAGTCAATTTTCAATACTACCCCACTCATGTTCTTCCGGTGCATCTCGTGAACGGTCTCGTGAAGGATAACTACTTCATCGAGTATATTTCTTCCTTGCATGAAAGCCGTTTGGGATGGCCGAACAACATGGTCAGGAACCACATTGAGCCTATTAGTTGCTACTTTGGTGAATATTTTGAAGCTGACATTAAGGAGGCATATCGGTCTGTATTGTTGGATCCGTACAGCCTCCTTTGTCTTGGGAAACAAAACAATCTCTCCAAAATTTAGCCTGGATAGGTCAAGTTGGCCGGCATGAAGATAATTGAACAACTCCATTAGGTCAGTCTTGATGACATCCCAGAAATTCTGATAGAACTCTGCGGGGAAGCCATCGGTCCTGGATATATTTGTTATGGTTGGGTGATCATCTTTTTTATGAAAAAACACCCTCGAAGGTCAGAACGCTCCCGTAATTCGTTTAGATACAGTATGATTAAAGGAGCAAGATGACAAACCGGTATGCTAAGGCTTGGGAAAGGACGACACTAGATCTGCAAGGGGAACCCATCTTCGAAGTGGAATGTTACGGGTCCGTACACCATCACGGCCTCGTCTGCCAGGTCCATGAAATTGAGAAGCTCTTCATAGGAGACGGGTGCGAGTGGGAGTAAGTACTGCAAAAAATCGGATGGCAGCGTCTACGCAGGAGGAGCAGATCCGGGAGTGGATTACAATGTTTCCTCCCCATAGGTACACAGTATGATCTTGGCGGCTCTATGAGGAACCCTAGGGATATATTGTTGCCACCATTGAACGCGATAACAACGTCAGGGGAATTGAACTGTTTGGTATGGAATTGTCGTGAGATTGTTGGGTCCTGGACAGCTTGTGACCTTGTGTCCCTCAATCAAGTGCATCATCCTCATTTTATCTTCTTATGTGAGACTACACAAAACAAAGAGAAAGTTCTGCGTCTCTGCAATCGTCTAGGCTTGAGAGGATTTTCTAGAGTTAGCAGTGGAGGGTTTAGTGAAGGCTTGGCCCTCTTCTAGGATGAGCGCTTGCACACTGAAATAAAAGCGATTAATGCAAGATACATTGATGCGTGTGTTGGCATTGTTTTGGGTATCACAACATGGAGATTAACTTGTGTGTATGGTGAGCCCAAGGTGAAAAATAGACACTTTATGTGGGACACTCTTCGACTGTTGAAGGCAAATCAGATGTTCCATGGATAATAATGGGCGATTTCACTAATGCTCGTTGGCATTTTGAACATTTTCATTTCACTCGTCGGGCAGAATGGAAAACGAAAACCATCAATTTTCACATTCCCCTAATAAATGGGTGTTTTTGAGGTTCTTTTTACGACCAGTTTCATGCCAGTATGGGGTCAAAGTATACAAAAATCACCACCTTGGAGCCGAGGCAGACAGAGGAACCTCTCGAACCTGGAATCCACTTTCCACTTGTCAATGGTGGCCTTTAGACATGTTCTTAGTGATTGTGTGATCACAAACTTGGGCTTTAAAGTTGCCCCTTTTACATATGATAATAAAAGGGACGGGAGAAATAATGTGAAGATGAGGCTTGAGCGGGTTGTTGTTGATGACAAGTGGAGATATATGTTTGTGGATGCATCAGTTCAACACATTGTATCTTATAGCTTGGATCATTGCGTGTTGTTGGTTCACTTCCTGGCCAAGCAGCTAGCCCAAAACAAGCGTAGATGCAAATAGTATGAACTCTTCTAGGAGAGAGCGCCTGACCTACATGAACTTATTGGAAAAATATGGTTCGAAGTTGGAGATGAGTGTAACTGGGTGCTATCCAGGGATGCTTAGGGAATGTGATGGGGTTGCTGCAGGACTAGAGTAAGTGCAAGTTTGCGAACATCTCAAGAGATCTTGAATTGGTCCGGTCTAAGTTGAATAGTCTGCTACTAAGTGGGGCTGATAGCAAAGAGTCAAGAAAATCTTAGATAAGTTAGATGAGCTCCTATATAAAGAAGATATATGAAAACATTCTAGAGTCAGCTGGCTCAAATCTCAAAGAGGAGGACCTGAATACAAAGTTTTTTCATAGGAAAGCAGTGTGGTGTGCAAACAAAGAATAAGATTGAGAAACTGCATAAGACTGATGGTAGTTGTGTTTCTTCTTGGGCCGAGTTGGAGGACTTGGCCACACGGTTTTTTCAGGCATTGTTTAGTCGTGAACCCAACCTAAATCAAAATGAAATTGTGATTGTTTTTGAGAAAAAGGTCTCTGTGGATATGAATGATGCTCGTGTAAAGAATTTTCTAACAAAGAAACATCTGATGCTCTCTTTGAAATTGGCCCACTTAAGGCTCCGGGTACAGTTGGGTTTCCTGTCGGGTTTTATCACATAAAATGAGGTATTATGAAAGAAGTCATCACATCACTTAAATTGTTCTTTGTAACAGGTAATATGCGAGCCAACATCAATCATCTTGCTATTGTTCTTATTCCTAAGGTGGATCAGCCATCGAACCGAAGAGAATTCCGACCCATTATTTTGTGTACTGTGCTCTATAAGGTGATTGCAAAATGTTTAGCTAACCGATTGCGTCATATACTTGGTGATATTGTTTCAGTGAATCAAATGTGTTCATCCCTGGAAGGCTTATCACATATAATGCACGGGTGGCTTTCGAGCGCTTCCATTTTATTCAGCATAACAAAAATCCAGGGAGAATTTCCGTGCTTATAAAATTTACTTGTCAAAGGAACATGATCGTGTGGACTGCAATTTCCTTGAGAAGGTGAGGAAAGGCTTATGTTTCTCTCACTGGAGGATCGGTTGGATCATGTCATGTGTGACCATGGTTAACTATTCGGTTAATTTAATGGAAATGGCTATATGACATTATTTATAAAATAACTTCATTTATTAAATAAACGGAGAATTTGCATATACGGGCGATAGCTAGGCTTTTGCAAACGTTGCAAAGTAATCTGTGTACCTCCCAATATCACAACGAGGTCTGGTACGAAGGTTTGGGGTTGACTTTCGAAACGCCCTAACAAAAGTCTATGTTAAGGCAAAGAAAATTTTACCCATGGGTATGGGTACACGTGGATACCGTACTTGCATGGACAGGGTATGAGCATAATTTTATACCCATGGATAGTACTCGTACCCCTACCAGTTAAGTCACGGGTAGGGCACGGTTTAGCCTTGTATCCGTGGATATACCCATACCCTACCTGTCTATATATATTGATATGTGAACCTTACCCGTGGAGCTCTAACATATGCGAAAGGGTCAATAGCGTCAAAGGAGCTGGACGACCCAATTACTCCCGTAATTAAGCCTCACACCGTGTCACACGTAATCCCCTCATCTTCCCAAATTAAGAAGAACAAAATCCTAAGAGCCACCCCTTCCCATTAGTTATTTGTAAAGTGTCGTGAGCTTCTGAACCTATGTTAAACTTGTCACCAATTGTCAATTTGAATTAAGATAATTGTTATGTACTCATCTATCTGTTATTGAGATACCCATACCTGCTGAACATCTTAACAGCATAAGTGATCACTTCACACAATCTGTGGCAAAGAACAAATGTGGTCACTTCTAACATGAACACATCGCCTATATTTGCAGGTTGGCACACAGCCACACACTATATCTCGCACTCCGATTATCACAACATGCATCACTTATACAAGAGGGGTGAGTATTTATGAAGTACTCACTCCGTTTCAAAATAAGTGTCTTAACTTTAAAACACTTATTTTGAGACGGAGAGAGTATATTCACAACTGTCGGGCCTCTTATGGTAATTATTGCCAGTTGTCATCTTGTTGTACGTTCAAGGACCATACGTTTGATCGAGCATTAACGAAACCTATATGTATCCATGGTTCCATACGAGTACTTGGTACGGCCTCATGTAGCCAAATGCATCTACATGGTCTTTCCATGGCCTCATATGATGTGAAGGACACAGGTCTACCTCTACGTGGTCCATGGCGTTCACTTGGACGCGAGGTCGCCAGGATTCTCTGGTCTCTCGTTTACATGGCCGAGACAGTTTGAACAAGGTGGTCGAGACATGATAGGAGCAGGGCCGTCGCGGATTAAGACCACGAAAAGGACGCAAGAATTATGTCACTTTCTATAGAGTATCTGTATGTAGTAGGTACGGTTTAGTATCTGTACAGTTTCACAGAATTTGCATTGTGCGGAGGTGCAGCCAGTACGTAAGATTGTGGATGCAAATGTTGACAACTTCATGAAATGAACAAGTGACTTTCCTGGCAATTCGTGTCCAGTCTTCAGATTTCTGTTAATTAGTATAGTTCCCAGTGTAGATGCGGATGACTCAAACTCCCGTCTTTTCTAGCTGCCGAATTGAAGTCAGAACTCAGAACGAGACTAAGGCCAGGACTTGACCGAGCGCCTCATGATCTCACATGCTGTGTGGTAGGACTAGGGTTCCTACCGGCTCTACTGCGTAGGTTATAGGGGCAAGGAGGAAGTGGGCGCGGCGAGGAGCGGGTGCGCCGGCGGCAGGGCGCCGTCGCGGCTAGGGTTGAGGGCGGCGGCTAGGCTGCGGCGGCTAGGGTTTCCGGCTCCTCTAGAAGCCGGGCAACAAAAGATAATAATAGTTTTTATTGCTTGCCTCCAAAAGAGTCTTACAATCTATATTTATATCCTAAATAACTTGTAGAAAAATCAATCCTGAGATAACTTGCCTAATTTGAATAAAACTAAGATAACTTGCGGGCCTAAGCCTGCCTGTTGGGCCTGCGGCGGCCATAGACCTGGCCGGTCATAACATCTCTCCCCGCCTGCGCAAACAGCTCGTCCTCGAGCTGAAAGTCTGGATAGTGTTGACGGAAATCCTCACGCTGCTCCCAAGTCGCCTCCTCCTCCGAAAGGCCCGCCCACTGAATTAGGATGAACCAGACGCCACGACGGAGCTGAGCCTGCAACACCTTTGCTGGCTCTGGAAGAATGCGACCATCGGCGGTTGGAGGAAGCGTCGGAGGAGCCGCCGGTGGCTCGCCACGGAAAGGTTTGAGCAGCCCCACATGGAACACGTCGTGGATGCGGGCGCGGGCTGGAAGCTGAAGACGATAGGCCACCTTCCCAATGCGCTCCACGACAGGGAAGGGCCCGGCGTAGCGAGGGCCAAGCTTGCGCTTTGCGCGCGGGTCCAGTGACTGCGTAGAGCGGTGGAGAAGACGCAGCCACACCCAGTCACCCACTGCGAACTCCGCCTCGTGATGATGATCGTCGTAGTAGTGCTTGGCCGTCTGCTGGGCCTGAAGGAGACGCTGACGGACCTCAGCCAACATCTCATCACGGGTGCGGATAAGGTCACCCGCTACTGCTGTCCGAGCCGTCTCCGGGCCGACCGGAAGTATAGGCGGGGGTGGTCGACCATAGACCACCTCAAATGGCGTCGCGCGCAGGGCGGAGTGATAAGAAGTGTTGTAGCAGTACTCCGCCCAAGATAGCCAGTCCACCCAAGCGCGAGGTCGATCACCTGTCACACAACGCAAATACATGGCAATGACCTTGTTAACCACCTCAGACTGACCGTCCGTCTGAGGATGGAACGCCGTACTCAGGTGGAGCTGGACACCCGCCATCCTGAAGAGGTCGCGCCAGACATGGCCCGTGAAGACTGGGTCCCGATCACTGACGATCGACGTCGGGAACCCGTGTAGACGGACTATGCCGTCGAAGAAAGCCCGGGCCACGGATGCCGCTGTGTACGGATGGCCCAACACGATGAAGTGGGCGTACTTAGAGAAGCGATCGACCACCGTGAGGATGACTGACTTGCCCCCTACCTTGGGAAGGCCCTCGATGAAGTCCAAGGAGATATCCGCCCAAACCTGAGATGGCACCTCCAAGGGCTGAAGGAGCCCCGCCAGTCTCAGGGTCTCTGTCTTGTTGCGCTGGCAAGTCTGACAAGACCGAACCCAGTCGCGGACCAGGGCACGATCGCCAGGGATGTAGAAGTCGGCGCGAAGACGATGGAGGGTTTTCTGCACACCCTCATGGCCCGCCGAGTGAGCGAGCTGCAACACCTGGTGACGGAGATCATCATGCGCCGGAACAAAGATCCGGCGTCCATGCAGGAGCAGTCCGTCAGAGAAGCGCCAGGGCTCCTCCAAGTCGCCGACCGCGAGCTGCTGCTGAAGAAGTGCGGCGTCATCGGCCGTCGCAGTGGCGCGTCGAATGTCGGTGAAGAGACCGAACGATGGCCCGGAGCGGATGCACAGGGCCGTCCCGGCGGACGCGTCGGCGGTTGGCGCGAGGTCGGAATCGCGACGGGATAGCGCGTCGGCCACGGTGTTAAGACGGCCCGGTCGATACTCGACGGAGAAGTCGAAGCCGAAGAGCTTGCTGATCCACTGGTGCTGCGGTACGGTCGACAGCCGTTGATCCAGCAAGAACTTCAGGCTGTAGTGGTCCGTGCGAATGTGGAAGGTCCGCCCCCACAAGTATGGCCGCCAATGACGCACGGCCTGGACGAGGCCAATGAGCTCCCGCTCGTAAGCGGCCAACTTAAGATGGCGCGGAGCGAAAGGCCGGATGAAGAAGGCGAGGGGCCCATCGCCCTGATGAAGTACGGCGCCGAACCCGGCGCCCGAGGCATCACAGTCCACCACGAACGGACGGTCGAAGTCGGGCATCTGGAGGACGGGGCCCGTCGTGAGGGCCCCCTTGAGGGCCTCGAATGCCGTCGTCGCCTCAGCGTCCCAGGCGAAGGCGTCGCGGCGAAGCAACCGCGTGAGGGGCGCCGCGATGAGTCCAAACTCCCGGATAAATTTCCGGTAGTAGCCAGCGAGTCCGAGGAACCCGCGGAGAGCCCGCGGTGAGTGAGGCGTCGGCCAGGCGGAGACGGCCGCCACCTTATCGGCGTCCATAGCCACTCCGTCGGCCGAGATGACATGGCCGAGGTAGGCGACGGTAGGTGTCCCGAACGAGCACTTTGAGCGCTTAAGGTGGAGGTGGTGCGCCCGAAGCTCGTTGAAGACGATGGCGACGTGCTGGAGATGTTCGGCCCAGGTGGCGCTGTAGATAAGAATGTCATCAAAGAAAACAAGCACAAACTGCCATAAGTAGGGTCGAAGGACGTCGTTCATCAGGGCTTGGAAAGTCGCCGGGGCGTTGGCGAGGCCGAAAGGCATCACCAAGAACTCGAAGTGGCCATGGTGGGTGCGAAACGCCGTCTTGGCGATGTCGTCCGGATGCATGCGCACCTGATGATAGCCCGACCGAAGATCGAGCTTGGTGAAGAAGCGTGCCCCATGGAGCTCATCCAAGAGCTCGTCAACCACCGGTATAGGGAACTTGTCCTTGAGCATGAGTGCGTTGAGGGCGCGGTAGTTGATGCAGAAGCGCCATGTACCGTCGGACTTACGGACGAGAAGCACCGGCGCCGTGAAGGGTGACGTGGAGATCCGGATGATGCCTGCGGCGAGCATCAGGGCACACTGGCGCTCCAACTCATCCTTCTGCAGCTGGGGGTAGCGGTAGGGCCATACCGCCACCGGAGTGGAGCCTGGTACAAGGTGAATATGATGGTCGTACACCCGGGCAGGCGGAAGACCCCGCGGAGCGTCGAAGAGGTCGTTGTGCTGCTCCAGAAGAGAATCCAGCAGGGGGTGCTCAGCCTCCGAGGACGCGGCAGCCAGCTGGAGATGTGGCACGGCAGCCGCGGCGCCCCCAATGCCCTCCCACCGGATGCGGCGGCCCTGCCGCCAGAATGTCATCATGAGTGCGTCGAAATCCCATACGATGGGGCCGAGGGTCCGGAGAAAGTCCACCCCGAGGATGAAGTCGAAGCAGCCGAGATCGATCCCTGCACAAGTGATGGAAAAGTGTTCGCCGCCGATGGAGATGGGAACGTCGCGGGCTAGCCCATGGCACCGGAGGCGATCACCGTTCGCCACTGTGATCCGCAGGCGCTCCCCGCCCGTCGTCGGGAGGGCTAGCCGACGCATGGTCGATTCGGGCAGAAAGTTGTGTGTGGAGCCCGTATCTAGCAGGGCCACCAGGCGCTCGCCATGGATCGTCACCGGCAGCAGCATGGTCTGCTCGCCCCGGATGCCTGCCAGGGCGTGAAGGGAGACGACGCACGTCGTCGCTGCGGAATCCGCGGCCGCGTCCTCGGGCTCCGCAGGCGGATGTAACGGGTCGGGCGAGTCGTTCTCCTCGGTGTAGTCGACCGTCTCTAAATAAAAGAGGCGGGGGCAGACATGGGTCAGCGTATAGGGCTCGTCGCAGTTGAAGCAGAGACCCTGACGGCGACGCTCCTGCTGCTCGGCCGGTGACAGCCGACGGAAGGGCCGTGTGGCAGTCGGGGATGTGGCCGTCGCGGATGGGAGAGGCCGACCCGGGGCTGAGGAAGTCGGTGCTGGCCGACTGGGCTGGCGGCCACTCCGTCCGAGTGGCGGCTGCAGTGCCTGGGCCCGCTGCTCGAAGGCCCGGGCGTAGTACATGGCCGTCTGGAGACCGGGGGGATCCCGGAGCTCGACGTCCACGCGGATATGGTCCGGCAGACCGCCCACAAAGAGCTCGGCGCGCTGGGTCGCGAAGACGCCCGGCGCGTGGCATGCCAGGGCCTGGAAGCGATCGGCGTAGTCCTGCACCGTAGATGTGAATGGTAAACGGCCGAGGGCCGCCAGTCGGCTCCCGCGGATAGGAGGCCCAAAACGGAGAAGACAGAGTTCCCGGAAGCGCTCCCACGGTGGCATGCCGCCCTCGTCCTGCTCGAGGGCGTAGTACCAGGTCTGTGCTGTGCCTCGAAGATGATAGGACGCGAGCCAGGTACGATCTGAAGTGAGCGTCCGCTGCCCTCGAAAGAACTGTTCGCACTGGTTGAGCCAGTTGAGGGGGTCCTCCGTGCCCTCGTAGGTGGCGAAGTCGAGTTTGGCGAACCGCGGCGGTGTCTGCTGCTGCCCGCCGTGCTGAGCAGGCGCGGGGGCTCGGAAGAGTGAAGCCGGAGGTGCCTGATCGGAGTAGTCCGGGTACTGGCCGGCGGGGCCGGATGGCCCGCCGGACTGCGGAAACGGAGTCGGCTCAACCGGGGTCGTGGTGTAGACCGGTGAAGGCGAAGACCCCGCCGCCCATGCTGGCAGGGGGGACGGGGACGGGGGAAACCGGACCTGATGGATCGGTAACCCGGTAGTCGAGGCCGCGCCCGAGGTGGTCCCGGCTGATGAGGGCGCGGAGAACGGCGGTGGACGCAGGCCCTGGGATGCCGTCGGCGGCGGCTGCTGGGCCGGCCATGCGGGGAACGGCGTCTGCTGAACCGGCCAGACGGTGGGCGGCGGCTGCTGCAGCCAGGAGGCGGCCGAGGTGGCCGGCGGCAAGGGCCAGAGGGGTGCCGCGGCCGGCGCTGGCCCGGATGCCAATCCCGCCTGGATCGGCCCGAACAGGGGCCCGCCGTACGCGGCCGCGCCCAGGTACGGTCCTGGTGGTGGCGCGAAGGGGCTCGCTCCGCCCCCGTACTGCGGCTGCTGCTGTAGGAGAAGACCAGGGGCAGCGATCGGGGCCGATGGCGGTTGAGCATAGGCCCCGGCCCCATATTGCTGGTGGAGCTGAAGCCCGTGGACGGCGGTGACGAGGTGATGTAGCGTGGCGGCGAGTTGCTCCGGAGACAAGGCGGCCAGCGGCGATGGTGGAGATGCGCCCGGAGACGCCGGTGCAGGTGGTGCCGAGGAGGAGACGGGACACGCCAGCGAGGTCCCGGCGGATGCGGTCGGCGCGGTGATGCTTGGCGCCGTCGTCATGGGCGCGGTGGTACCGACGGGCAGCGGCGGCGGTGATGGCGGCATCGACATGATCGCAACATGGTCTCTGAATACCAAATTGGTAGGACTAGGGTTCCTACCAGCTCTACTGCGTAGGTTGTAGGGGCAAGGAGGAAGTGGGCGCGGCGAGGAGCGGGCGCGCCGGCGGCAGGGCGCCGTCGCGGCTAGGGTTGAGGGCGGCGGCGGCTAGGCTGCGGCGGTTAGGGTTTCCGGCTCCTCTAGGAGCCGGGCAACAAAAGATAATAATAGTTTTTATTGCTTGCCTCCAAAATAGTCTTACAATCTATATTTATATCCTAGATAACTTGTAGAAGAATCAATCCTGAGATAACTTGCCTAATCTGAATAAAACTAAGATAACTTGCGGGCCTTAAGCCTGCCTGTTGGGCCTGCGGCGGCCATAGACCTGGCCGATCATAACACTGTGTAAATCACGTGTGGTAGGTGCCGAGGTGAGAGCGTGAACGTTCGACATGATGCTACAGCTCGATATGTGCTACCCACGCCAAGCACTGAACCGATGCTAGACCAGGGATCCTGCGGGTCGGAGAGCTGTCGATTCATGGTGCTCAACGCAGCTGGCCGGTAAGATGATACGCTGAGATCCTGGTCATCCGCATAGCATTTCTCGTGCAAATTGAAATGGAGAGATCACAGGGCGGTGATATTAACTTAGTCTTTTGTCGGTTCAATAATATGATGATAGTTGAACGAATGCAATGTCCCAACTGCTGCTGAAAAATTTGACCAGACCCTTCCTGGAGAAAGGAGAGCTGCCAAGAACGTCTAACTATGAATGAAGTATCCAAAGAAGATGGACCTACTACCTGACATCGGTTGGAACAAGTAATTATCTTTACTCCTGTGGATCCACCAGTCGAGGTCATTAAGGCCATTAACAGTATTAGACGCGCGTATCTTAGGGCTGGATGTGATGAGGTTACTGGTGAGAAATGCAAAATTAATTGAGAGATGGTTTGTAAGCCCAAGTTATGGGCCTCTTTGATTCACAGGATTTTGAAAATGTAGAAATAGGAAAAGTATAGGATTGCAGTGGCATGTCAACTTGAATCATATAGGATTAGCAAAGAGTGTTTGATACCACATGAAAAACAAAGGAATTGTAAAAAGAGATTGGAGTGGATGTTAGATTTTCTATGAAATATAGTACAAAAGATTCCATAGGATAAATTCCTATGGGATCCAATCCTATGAATCAAAGAACCGACATAGAAAAAATTCCTAAGGATTTCAATCCTCCAAAAATCCTAAATAATTCCTTTAAATCAAAGGAGCCCTATATAGTGGATTGGGTGTCCTCAACCTGCAAAAGTTTGTTACCGCTCTCCGTCTATGATGGCTTTGATTTGAGTGGGCTGACCCACTAAACCTTGGATTGGCATGGACACGTCGTGCAATGATGATTTTTTTTTAGAAAACGAGGATGACCCCCGGCCTCTGTATCTGTGCGATGTATACGGCCACTTTATTAATTATTCTTACAGAATCTTACAAAGTCATACAACAGTAAGACTAAAGCCGCCGTCTAAGCAACAAATTGTTGCTACACCTATCCAGTTGATGAAGAGGCGCAGATAGCTTGGGCCTAATACCAAACAGACATCGCAGCCAAGCCTAACATCTAAGACCTGAGACCCAACCTAGCCATTTGCCGGGTCTAGGGCACACACTGGTCCGGCGTGCTCTCAGAGGCCGCCGCCGCCAACTGTCACCGCTCCATCTTCAGAACTGTACTGATACATCAACCTTGCTCGGTCTAACTATCGTCGACGCCACCACGGCGACCAACGGCACCTCCTCCCTACGCGCAAACAGCTGAACACGTCGCGGTCGTCACTGATACACCTCAGCGCCATGCTGCCAAGTACCACCAGCCAACACAGCTTGAAGTCCTTGAAAGATCTGCCATGCGTAGTACTTGCCGACCAGGCATGACAAAGCATAGCACCTGTCTGTCAGGCATGACTTGACATCTCCACCGAAACTCCGTGCAAGACAAAGCCGCTCCACCTCCTGCCTCTGACTTCCAGCGCTGCTCCACAAACGATGCTCCCAAGAGAGAAACGACACCGCAGTGCCGCCATCGTCCGATCTGGAACACCAGATCCTAGGGTTTCCCCCGGAGCAGCACGGGTGGGTCGACAGTAGTTACACGACGGTGCCTCCATCAAGGTAATGACGAGAACGCCGTCATCGCCTGCCGTCGGCTCGGTTTTCACCGGCAACCATGTGTCCCCTACTCGCAGCCGGGACTAGATGATGGATCTCGAGATCCGATCCCCAAGCCTCTGGCCGGCCATCTTTGAAAGAAGATGACCACCACGTCCACCAGTGTCACCACGCCAGGCACGCGTCGCCGCCGGCACCCCCATGGTGCCTAGAGGCCGACAAGCCCCGACGAACACCATGCCTCGCCAGCCGCCATAGCCCAGGCCCAAGCACCACCAGATCTAGATCGGATCGGGGTCAAGGGCCCCAAGCCGCAGAGGCAGCACCACTGGACGGTTGTAACGCTCCGGACACACCCGCCGGTGGTCGTTACTCCTGGCGGGATCTAGACTGGCCCCAGAGATCAATACTAGTCTTTTCTGCGCACTTCGTCCTCACTCATGCGCACCCGGGAGCAACTTCCCGGTCGGTCACCCATCCTGACACTACTCCAAGCTGAGCACGCTTAACTTTGGAGTTCTGTCCGAATGGGCTCCCGGAAAAGAAGGAATTCCTTATTGATATGAGTAGTCTATCATCCCTAATAAGCCAGACCATCACATACACCCCCACTCAGAGGAACCGACGTCCTCGTCGGGCCGCAGGAACGTTCCCTCTTGGCACATACGTCTGTGCTTCTAGTCCAATACATGTGCCATGCCGTGTGCCACGACGGGTCACAAACGTCATGAACAACATGACCACGCACCTGTCCGCAACCATCCGTGTAACCGCGAGGGTCGGCTCTGATACCAACTTGTAACGCCCCGGACACACCCGTCGGTGGTCGTTACTCCTGGTGGGATCTAGACTGGCCCCACAGATCAATACTAGTCTTTTCTGCGCACTTTGTCCTCACTCATGCGCACCCGTGAGCAACTTCCCGGTCGGTCACCCATCCTGCCCTCCACCCCGCCGTAGGACCGAGTCATCGCCGGAGCTCCGCCGCGCCACGCCGCCAAGCCGCCGCCGGAAGAACTCGCGCCGCCGCCAGGGGAGGGAGAGAGAGACGCACCAGGGAGAGGCCCCACCGTTGCCGGCACTGCCTGGGCTTTGCCCGACTGTGTCTCTCGGCGGCGGCGAGGGGGAGGGAAGGCGGAGGAGGGCCGGCGACGGAGGGGGCTAGGGTTCCCCCTAGTCGCCTCAGAGAGGGACGCTGTGCAATGATGATGATATAAATCTTTTTGCGGCTGCAACTCAGGTTACCATCGGCGATGGTCATCGCACCACTTTCTGGGAATCACCTTGGCTGGACGGTTTTCGTCCCAAGGATATTGCTTCAAAGATCTTTAACCTATCCAGGATGAAAAGAAGCTCCGTCTACTTGGCTCTCACCGACAATGCTTGGGTTTGCAACATTATTACCTCTCAGGGCCTCACCTTTGATCATATTGTGCAATTCGCCACCCTCTGGGAGAAGCTCTCTAATGTCATACTCACCCCTGGAGTCGATGGCATAATTATTTGGAAGTTTATTAAAGATGGTGTATACTCCGCGTCTTCTGCGTACAATGCTCAATTTGAGGGTCTCATGGCCCCGACCATGATCTCAACAGTTTGAAAAGCGCCCCCCCCCCCCAAGTGCAATTTTTTTGCTTGGTTGATAATCCAGAATAGAGTGTGGACCGCCGATAGGTTGCAACGCCGGGGATGGCCGAATTGCAACCTTTGCCCTCTTTGCAAGCAGGTTCAAGAGACGGCGGCCCACCTCCTCTTCCAGTGCCGGTTCACAGTGAGAGTGTGGACGGAGATTAAGACTTCGCTTGGTTTTCACGACATCGACCCGACAAATTGGAGATTTGTGCCCTCGGTGAGAGTTTGGTGGGACGAGGTTTGTCACAAGAGGGGTGACTCGCGCAAGGCTCGTAACACCTTGATGATGCTTGTTGCATGGGAAATCTGGAACGAGCGCAACGCGAGGATCTTCCGCAACACCGCCGCTCCTACTACCGTCGTCATCATCAAGATTAAGGATGAAGCCTCTCTTTGGGCTCGTGCGGGCGCGAAGTATTTGAGTAATATAATGCCGCGAGAGTAATTTGTAATCACCCGCTTGGTGGAACCATGTCTACTTCTCTTCTTAATTAATGAAAATGGCAAATCTTTTGCCTTGTTTAAAAAAAAGTATTTATCCTCCTTAGGAAAAGGCACGCGAGGCAAAATGATAAGCTTGACCGGAGCTTAGAAAACGAAGAACGAGACCGAGCAAGGTCGCACGAGGCACCAACCCCGAGTAACCACAGCCCGGGCTGCCGCCAGTCACGAAGTTTCCAACCGTTGGCGCCTCATACGCCTCAGAAAATACGCACCTACCCCGACGCAACACTCATGTTGTTCATGCCTCATCCCACGGTCCCTATTTAAAACCGCCTCCCCATCCATTCCTCTCCAAGAAGAGCAGCAACTTCCAGTTCCAGCTACACTACTCTTCTCACGATCGAGCCCCTGCAGGGTACCAAACTACCAATACATACTCTTCATATCCTCAGACTAGTGCTTTAGCCAACTCGTCCATCCGCAAGTGCAATGGAGTGCGAGAATGGCGGGGTTGCTGCCAACGGCAACAGCGTGTGCATGGCAATCCAGCATACCGACCCGCTTAACTGGGGGAAGGCCGCCGAGGAGCTGACGGGTAGCCACTTGGACGAAGTGAAGAGGATGGTGGCAGACTACCGCAAGCCCGTGGTGACCATCGAGGGCGCAAGCCTGAGCATCGCCAAGGTCGCGGCCGTGGCAGCTGCCGGCGAGGTGGTGGTGGAGCTCGACGAGTCTGCACGTGAGCGCGTCAAGGCCAGCAGCGACTGGGTCATGAACAGCATGATGAACGGCACCGACAGCTACGGCGTCACCACCGGTTTCGGTGCAACGTCGCACCGGAGGACCAAGGAGGGCGGCGCTCTCCAAAGAGAGCTCATCAGGTTCCTCAACGCCGGTGCGTTCGGCACCGGCTCCGACGCTCATGTTCTGCCCGCTGCGACCACACGTGCAGCCATGCTCGTCCGCATCAACACCCTCCTTCAAGGGTACTCCGGGATCCGGTTCGAGATCCTCGAGGCGGTTGCCAAGTTGCTCAATGCCAATGTCACGCCGTGCCTGCCCCTTCGGGGCACGATCACCGCGTCGGGTGACCTGGTTCCGCTCTCCTACATCGCTGGACTGGTCACCGGCCGCGAGAACTCCGTGGCGATTGGACCAGACGGCAAGAAGGTGAACGCCGCCGAGGCGTTCAAGATAGCAGGCATCCATGGCGGCTTCTTCGAGCTGCAACCCAAGGAAGGTCTTGCCATGGTGAATGGCACAGCTGTGGGCTCTGCTCTTGCGTCCACCGTGCTCTTCGAGGCAAATATTCTTGCTCTCCTCGCGGAGGTCATTTCTGCAGTGTTCTGCGAGGTCATGAACGGCAAACCGGAATTCACGGATCACCTTACCCACAAGCTGAAGCACCATCCAGGACAAATAGAGGCAGCTGCTATCATGGAGCACATCTTGGAGGGAAGTTCCTACATGAAGCTTGCAAAGAAGCTTGGCGATCTCGACCCACTGATGAAGCCAAAGCAAGACCGGTACGCGCTCCGGACATCCCCGCAGTGGCTTGGACCACAAATCGAAGTTATCCGTGCTGCCACCAAGTCAATTGAGCGTGAGATCAATTCTGTCAACGACAACCCACTCATTGATGTCTCCCGTGGCAAGGCGATACACGGTGGAAACTTCCAGGGGACACCTATTGGCGTCTCCATGGACAATACCCGCCTCGCAATCGCAGCAATTGGCAAGCTCATGTTCGCTCAGTTCTCCGAGCTTGTCAACGACCTTTACAATAATGGTCTACCATCAAACTTATCCGGTGGGCGCAACCCAAGCTTGGACTACGGGTTCAAGGGTGCCGAGATCGCCATGGCTTCTTACTGCTCGGAGCTGCAGTTCTTGGGCAACCCGGTGACCAATCACGTCCAGAGCGCTGAGCAGCACAACCAGGACGTCAACTCCCTTGGTCTCATCTCCTCCAGGAAGACTGCAGAGGCCATTGAAATCCTCAAGCTCATGTCCTCGACTTTCTTGGTTGCCCTCTGCCAGGCTATTGACCTGCGCCACATTGAGGAGAATGTCAAGAGCGCCATCAAAAGTTGTGTGTCGACGGTAGCAAAGAAGACACTAAGCACCAATTCCACCGGCGGCCTTCACGTAGCGCGCTTCTGCGGAAAAGACCTGCTACAGGAGATTGAGCGAGAGGCAGTGTTTGCCTACGCCGACGACCCTTGCAGCCCCAACTATCCACTGATGAAGAAGCTACGTGGTGTGCTTGTGGAGCGCGCCCTCTCCAATGGCATGGCCGAGTTTGATGCGGAGACCTCCGTGTTTGCAAAGGTTGCCTTATTTGAGGAGGAGCTACGCAAGACGCTGCCCCCAGCGGTTGAGGCTGCACGTGTTGCCGTAGAGAGTGGCACAGCTGAAATGCCCAACAGAATCACTGAGTGCCGCTCATACCCCCTCTACCGGTTTGTGCGTGAAGAGCTCGGAACTGTATACCTAACCGGTGAGAAGACACTATCACCTGGCGAGGAGCTTAACAAGGTGCTCGTGGCCATGAACCAAGGCAAGCACATCGATGCATTGCTTGAGTGCCTCAAGGAGTGGAACGGAGAACCCCTGCCCATCTGCTAAACTGAGAACATACAAGCAGAAGATAAGAGGACACGGAGAAGGTGGTTTCTCAGATTTCCGACGACAAGTGAATAGTGATACATTTAGCGAAGCAGAATGTTTTTCTCTTTCATGTTTCTTGTATGCAAAGCTGCAATAAATTTTTTTGCCTTGAGGCCTTTTAGGCTGCTAAAACAATTTTGACTGTAATTTTTGAAGTATCGCGAATTATATTCCGTAGTACTTTCAACATTCTATATGCATGGTTTAAGAACTTTCAAGTAGGACAATGAAAAGTACTACTCTCTCCATCCCAAAATAAGTATCTTAACCTTAGTATAACTTTATACTAAAGTTAGTACAAAATTAAAACACTTATTTTGGGACGGAAGGAGTATAAGCTAAGCCCCCAGGTAGCACTTTTTTAGCCGAAACCGTAGAACAATCGTTTTGTGGTATTTTCATTACATAAATTAAGTACATGGAGTTAAAAATTGATCAACCAATACCAGTTTTAGGAAACATAATAGCTAAAATGTTTATATTACAAGTACTGAGCTATCCAGGTTCTGATCCTTTCTTTCTTGCTATGCTTTGCTCTGAGCTCCGCTGCCCACAAGCCTTCTTTGAGGTAATACTTCAATGTGTTCATATGAGGTGTTGTTGATCTGAATATTTTGTCATTCCTCACTGACCATATAATCCAACATCCCATGATAATGATATCCAAAGCAATTTCTTTTGAAAGATGAGATAGAGATAGGGTGATTTCATCATAGGTTGATATCCCTCTTTATTTGTCAGGTATAAGAAAATCCCAACGTCTGAGTGCAAATGGGCAATTCCAGAATATATGTAGAAGTGTTTCCTCAGTTTTGTGTGAGCACAGAACACAATTGCAATCTTCCAGATACATGCTTTTACGTTGTAACAGATTCCTTGTGTTCACCCTATCATGTAATAGCATCCAGAAAAATATCTTCTGTCTGAGTCTGCATGAGGTGCTCCACAGATGCTTAAATATACTGTGAGAATTGTTTGCCCCAATGATTGCTTTGTACATTTTCATGGATGGATAATGTGTGGAGGTCCATGAATAAGTCCATATGTCTTGTGTATCATTTTCCTCTTTGTTGCCAATAAGGTCATTCTAGGAGTTGAATTGCTGATAAGCCTGCAGAGATAATGGTCTATGAAAGTGTTGACTGGTATATGCATGCTCAAGGATCTTTGACAGTGAGATGTCTCTGTTTATAGCAAAGGAGTGCAATTTAGGGTAAGTGAGAAGTAGTGGTTGCCCATACCAGCTATCTGACCAAAATAAGGCGGTGTCCCCTCTGCCTACCTTACAAATAGCATGCTGCTTGAATTTGGGTAAAAGTTTAATGACTGATCTCCACCAAAAAGAGCCAACCATCTTATCCCCTAGAAATGAGTCATGGTAATGAGTTTCCAAGATGATGCTGACCCATGGAATGTCTTCTTTGTTGAGAAATTTATGCAAAAACTTCATAAGAAGTGCTTGATCTGTGGGTTTACAAACTTTCTCCCATGAGATTAGGGCAGCTCATGTCTCTAGAGCACCAAATTTTCTCCAGCAGCATTGTTTGGGTAGATGTTGATTTGGTTTACCACTATTTTTGGAATCAACAGAGAGCACATGAAGAATATAGGCATGCTGGTGAAGACAGACTTGATCAGGGTGAGCTTGTCTCATGAAGATAGCAGAGTTGAACAACTGAGTAATCTGTTTTCAATACTTTTCATCATGGGGACATAGTCTTCAGTCCTGGGCTTGGTGAGGCTGAGAGGAAGGCCAAGATAAGTGTGAGGCAAGGACCCAATCTTACACCCAATTAGAGTAGAAAGAGCATTCATCTTTGCTGCAGGAGTATTTATAGATATCATAGTGGATTTGGAATGATTCACTTTGAGTCCAGTGCAAACAGCAAAATATATAGAGCAGCAGATTTTTAATGTGTGCGAGTTGCTGGGCAGGTAGCGTTTAGCGTTTCGTAACTGGTCGTTCTTCTTTTCCTCCACTTGTAGTACTTTGAGCATTCTATATGGTTCAGTCAGCATTATGTGTCCAGTCTTGCTCCTATTTAACAAAAGGACAATTAGCATTTCCCCTACACACTCGATGTGATGGACAAGTCTCCATTACTATACATAACATCCCCTCACGATGCCGAAGCAGTCAGTAGTCGCCCTCATCTCATGTATGTTTATATGAAATTTTTTCGTATGGTCTGTTACAGCTAGGGCCTGGTGTCCGTTCGGTCCTGTTCTTCCGACCCATTCAGCAGACTTCTTCAATTCATAAATAGTAGAGTGGTACTGTATATGTTTTCAAGTGATGTTGAAGTTGTCAGCAGTCCATCAGGTTCTGATCTGAAGGGTGTACGTACGTCGGGGCTTCCTGCTGCGAGATTAAAGATATTTTCTTGAAACAGGAGAGATTGGTGCAAGAGATATGTATGCAATGATATGATCTGATCAAACTTAATGTGGGGGACCAGATAGCAATTGTTAACCAAGCTTAGTCGCCAAGCACGTTGGGTTTACCTGGCGGGTTGCTGAGCTGGTCACCACACCATGAGGGTTCGCTGGTACCAACCAGCCATAATAAACATAAATAAGAGCCCGGCTATGAATGGAAAACAACAATTTTGTGCCATTAAATGGATGATGATTCATCTGTACCTGCCCTGAACCGGCTAACCCCCCTTAAAATATTTGTCCATTTCGAAAGGGAGTAACATGGAATCTTCATGATTCAACTGCGTTTTTGTGATGGTCTGGTGAACGGGAGCAATTAATCATTGTATATCAGAACTTTGTATGCGCAAAAGCTTTTCTGAAATGCATGTCGCCATATTCTATCACGTGGTTAGGAACTTAGGATCATGGGGAAGAAGAAAAGCAGCCGTGCATGCCCTGAACTCTGAATCGCCTTTGCTTTCCTTGCACGCCCTCTTGTTGTTGGCAGCAGCAGGAATCAAATGCGGCAGCTTGACACTACGGCGTTGTTTTCAGTAGTAGTACTAGCTCGTTTTGAGCCCTTTTGCAGCAACCATGCCATGCGATGCGAGAGCCTAACTGCCCGATTTGGCTTTGCTCGACATAACCGGAAGCGACTGCCTGAACTGAACTCGCCTTGGGTCTGTACTTAGACAGTTCAGACTTCAGACTCTGATTTGGGTTTGGTCGACATAACCAGAAACGACTACCTGAAGTCGTCTTGGGTCTGTACTTGACAGTTCAGACTCTGAAAACTGCACAGAGAAGATCCGTCGCTTTGCAGCGTCTGGGTTCTCTCGAGATCTCCGACCGGCCTCGCGTGTAAACTGTAGGTAGAGACGGACGGACGGGCCAGGGCGACCGGACCAACTGACCGACCCAGCGACCGTGAGTGCCTGGGCAGAAGCCCACGTCCACACGCGAGCCGAGCCACCAACCCCACCAAACCCAGACCACCACAGGCCACCCACCACGCACCGCACCAACGCAACACACCTCCGTTCCGTCCCGGGCGCCGGGGCGGGCCCCGCATGCTGTAGTGCGAATGACACATGGGACCGGGTCCACTGAGATTGGACGGCAGCGAGGCGGCCACGCCCACGCGCGGGCGACGACCCGGCCGGCCAAGCCGAAGCCGAAGGCGGCCGTCGTGGCGCATGGTTGGCACGGCAGGTCCATCCAAGGGCGATCCCAGCCCAGAGAGTCAGCTCTCCAGCAACCAACCCGAGGAAAACAGTGAGCCCAACAACCCCCCACCCGCCGCCCCCGCGCTATTTAAGCGGCCCCTCCCCCCTCCGCCATTCTCCAAGAAGAGCTTAGCTTTCGGTTTCGCCTCAAGCTCTTCTTCCACCCATCCATCCATCTATCTATCCATCTATAAACGTACGCAATTAGTACTAGCAGTGGTAGCATCTGTCGTGCTTGTACTGCTCCCTGCATTGTTTTCGTTCCATCTGTTGTGTAACCTGCAATGGAGTGCGAGACCGGCCTCGTCGGCTCCCTCAACGGCGAGGGGCTCTGTATGTCGGCCCCCCGCGCCGACCCCCTCAACTGGGTGAAGACCGCCGAGGAGCTCACCGGGAGCCACCTCGAGGAGGTGAAGAAGATGGTGGCGCAGTTCCGCGAGCCGCTGGTCACCATCGAGGGCGCCTCCCTCGGGATCGCGCAGGTGGCCGCCGTGGCCGCCGGCGCCGGCGTCGCCAGGGTCGCGCTCGACGAGTCCGCCCGCGGCCGCGTCAAGGAGAGCAGCGACTGGGTCATGACCAGCATGATGAACGGCACCGACAGCTACGGCGTCACCACCGGCTTCGGGGCCACCTCCCACCGCCGCACCAAGGAGGGCGGCGCGCTCCAGAGAGAGCTCATCAGGTCAGGATCGGTTACAGACCCAAAAGTTTTTTTTTCCTTCTGCTCGATTCATTTTTTTAGTGCTTTGAGTCATTAAGACGTGATAATATGACAGTAAGGAGCAGATTAAACAGTTTAGATTGCGCTGGATGCGCGCCCATGTGCCCTGTTCCGTCGTGCACACGGGATTCCCAAGCCCAAAAGGATTCTTTTCGTTTGGGGTTTCGGGGAGTAATTAGCTTTTTTTTTGAGGGGGAGTAATTAGCTAGGTCGTTGGTGGCACTACTACCCATCAACTAACTGAAACTTTTTCTAAACTAGATGATACCCCGCACGTTGTTGCGGGAATATTTGCAATACATTTCGATGGTATGTGATTTCTATGGAACGTGAATAGTGATATTACGAAAACTAAAATTTCAAATCCATATGCTTTATTGTGTTTGATTAATGTATTGTAAAATATCTAATATATGTTTACATGTTGAGGTGGACATTTTCATGTGCATGAATGCATGTTGTGGTGGGCCTTTTGCTATGCATGTTGCTTGATGATGTGGCATGCTTGCATGTTGAGAGAAATATGTTAATGGGGTTAGCTATTTAGATATAGAAGATTAGGCCCCGCTCGCTGTACGAATTATCCTTTTACTCTAGAATTTGAATAAAATTCAACAGTACTAGTAGTATAATTTACTTTGTGCAGACCTCAAGTATTTATTCCCTAGTAGTATACTCTGTTTCCCTACTGAAGTAGCAACACGATCCCTTGAACCAATGATGACAGCCAATGAGCCAAGTAGCACGAGCAATTCGGTGAACCTGCACCACACCACCAGATCTGTTCAGGATCTAGAGCACTTGGCACATCTTAATCGCAGCAGGCAGCACCGATGTGGGCGTGCCCGCCTAATCACTCCGCGAAACAAAGTGGCAGCGACAGCTCGGTGGGCACGGAGAGCCCGCCCACCCCAGGGTTGCAGTGCGGGGCTCTCGCCGCCGTGGTCCACCATTACTCGCTTCGCTCGTCTCTTTTCGCGGCAAGAAGAAAGAAGATCCAACCATCATTCCCTTCTTCACCGACAGCCCGGGGGCTCGGGTTGGATGTCAATTTTGACTCCACCGGAGCAAAGCTTTTTGTTCGGCGCCAGGTTGGTGGTGGGTTAGCTGGGCTGGCTGGCTCGCTGGCTGGAGCCGTGTCTGTCATGCATGCGCACCGCGTAGTTTTATCAATCACACGTACAAGACGTGGGTGGGAGTGGCTGGTTCGGAGAACGTCGCACGCAAGCCAGGTTAGGTGGGGCGTTGTTGTGCTTGCAGCTCTGCTCCAGCTCTCGTCGGGTGAGTCATGGTTGAGAAGTTTCTCAGGACTTTTGCAGATAAGGCTCCAAAGTCCAAACCATGTCTCGGTGTCCTTTTTCTTATGCACGATAGTTGAATTTTAATATGTCCAGCTGAACGTGGGAGTGGTCAAGTGGCAAGCATGGGCACAGACTAGTACTACTACTAAAGTTGTATTTTATTTCCACCGACGGCCACTTCTCTGCATACCTGTCGCTATACGTGCCGAAAAGACGCGCACATCTGACTGACCTGGTGCACCTTGCCATGGGGAACATGGGCTGAGCAACAATTTTCAGAAAAAGAAAAATATATTAAGCAACAATAACTTATTCCAGACTCGGCACAACACTTTTTATTTTGAGGGAAGACTCGGCACAACACTTCACTGCCATGCGCTAGCAGTCTAGTGCTGTACACGACGGGAAAAAGACAAGCAACAAGCATAACTAATCATACGACCATTTCTTGATCGTGCCATTTTGTTACCAGCAGCAGCATAAGTTTTGCGCCAAGTGCAGAGTCGGCAATGACACTACAGGAAACTGACCCGTTTGCTCCCCTCTGTTTGACAGGTTCCTTAACGCCGGTGCCTTCGGAACTGGCACGGACGGACACGTTCTGCCCGCCGAGGCAACACGCGCGGCTATGCTCGTCCGCATCAACACCCTCCTCCAGGGTTACTCGGGCATCCGCTTCGAGATCCTCGAGGCCATCACCAAGCTGCTCAACGCCAATGTCACGCCGTGCTTGCCGCTCCGGGGCACCATCACTGCATCCGGTGACCTTGTGCCGCTGTCCTACATTGCCGGCCTTATCACCGGCCGACAGAACTCTGTTGCGGTGGCCCCTGATGGCAGCAAGGTGACCGCTGCCGAGGCATTCAAGATCGCCGGGATCGAGCACGGGTTCTTTGAGCTGCAGCCCAAGGAGGGCCTTGCCATGGTGAACGGCACGGCTGTGGGCTCTGGTCTTGCATCGACCGTGCTCTTTGAGGCCAATGTTCTGTCCGTCCTTGCTGAGGTCTTGTCTGCGGTGTTCTGCGAGGTGATGAACGGCAAGCCGGAGTTCACTGACCACCTGACCCACAAGCTGAAGCACCACCCTGGACAGATTGAAGCAGCTGCAATCATGGAGCACATCTTGGAGGGAAGCTCATACATGAAGCAGGCAAAGAAGCTTGGCGAGCTCGACCCCTTGATGAAGCCGAAGCAGGACCGGTATGCCCTCCGCACTTCGCCTCAGTGGCTCGGCCCACAAATCGAAGTTATTCGATTTGCCACCAAGTCGATTGAGCGTGAGATCAACTCTGTCAACGACAACCCGCTCATCGACGTCTCCCGTGGCAAGGCCATCCACGGTGGCAACTTCCAAGGCACCCCCATTGGTGTCTCCATGGACAACACCCGCCTCGCCATTGCTGCTATTGGCAAGCTGATGTTCGCGCAGTTCTCGGAGCTCGTGAACGACTTCTACAACAATGGCCTGCCTTCCAACCTGTCCGGTGGGCGCAACCCGAGCTTGGACTATGGTTTCAAGGGCGCCGAGATCGCCATGGCCTCGTACTGCTCTGAGCTGCAGTTCTTGGGCAACCCGGTGACTAACCATGTCCAGAGCGCGGAGCAGCACAACCAGGATGTGAACTCACTTGGTCTGATCTCATCCAGGAAGACCGCCGAGGCTATTGACATCTTGAAGATCATGTCTTCCACGTTCCTGGTGGCTCTGTGCCAGGCCATTGACCTTCGCCACATTGAGGAGAACATGAAGACAGCGGTGAGGAACTGCGTGATGCAGGTGGCCAAGAAGACCCTGAGCATGAACAACATGGGCGGCCTCCACATCGCCCGCTTCTGCGAGAAGGATCTGCTGACCGCGATCGACCGCGAGGCGGTGTTCGCGTACGCGGACGACCCGTGCAGCCCCAACTACCCGCTGATGCAGAAGCTGCGGGCGGTGCTGGTGGAGCACGCGCTGGCCAACGGCGACGGCGAGCGCGCCCTGGAGACCTCCATCTTCGCCAAGGTGGCGGAGTTCGAGCAGAACATCCGCGCGGTGCTGCCCAAGGAGGTGGAGGCCGCGCGCGCGTCCGTGGAGAACGGCACGCCGCTGGCTCCCAACCGGATCAAGGACTGCCGCTCCTACCCGCTGTACCAGTTCGTGCGCGAGGTGTGCGGCACCGAGTACCTGACCGGCGAGAAGACGCGGTCGCCCGGGGAGGAGCTGAACAAGGTGCTGGTGGCCATGAACGAGCGCAAGCACATCGACCCGCTGCTGGAGTGCCTCAAGGAGTGGAACGGCGAGCCCCTGCCGCTCTGCTGAGCAGCCGACGAGACAAGGTAACACCAAAGGAAAAGAAAACACGTACACACAAAGTGAATATAGAAGTGGTTCAAGACTGTGAAGCGGGAGGTTCCTGGTATATCTACGTTTCATTGTACTTAGTTAAGTTGATGCTACTGTTGTTTTTTCTCGCTGCCGCCATGCCATGAGCAGGCGAGGCAGGCAGCTTCTCAAACTTGTGTTGTTGTAACTTGTATGATGGGAGCTTAAGTACATTACTTTGTTTCATAATACACCGTGTTATCGCCTTTGTTTCTTAATGATGGACACTGGCAGTTTTGCATTGTGGGTCGAAGAGTGGGTTTCGTTCCTTGATCTTGTCACGTACCGTTCTCGAACTGTCGGTGCCTCTCTGCCCCCCAGTGCAAGAGACGTGCCCATGTGTTCAGTTGAAATAGCTGCAGCTGCTGGTGGCCCGTGGCCATCCGTTCAACGACTATCCTAGGTTACGTGCGAATTCAGACTTTCAGAGTCACAGTCGTCCTCCGGAAAACGAGTTGAGAGAACAACTTCGCTGTTGGATCCACTGAATCAGAGTGATTTTTCTTGTTGAATGTTGATCAGTGGCGTCCTACTGTCCACCAGCATTTAGTTAGACCTTTGATTTGAAGGGAAAAGACAGCCCCCCTACATGGTATATGATCTACTTTAAACAGGGAAGGTTTCACGTCCCAGACATCGCCATGTGATGTGATGGCTCATCTTGAGGAGCGCGAAAGTACCGTGGGCGGGCAGAAAATTGATTTGAATTAGTTCAGGCGTCAACATGCCTTGTTCGTTTGCACCAGCACCACACCACCCATTTGGTGTACAGCTGATGAGCAATCGTTCGCAACGGTTAGGAGTACCATATGACAGCTAATATCTCGATGCAGCCAAGCTGTTGGCGCTCTTGCTTGCAGCACCAAAGATTGCTACGCATGCTAAACAGTCAAATGCAATCACATCACACCCGAAAAACTTTGTTCGTACTGCTGGTCCATTTGGTGGTCGTTGATAAGAGATGTTTATATTGACGCGCTCCACAGGCGATGAACGGTAGAGCTTGTCATTCATTAGCCCATGAGGCCATCACGAATACTTCCTCCTTTCTGGTTTATAGGACTTATTTTAAAATTTTAATTTTTTCATTTTATAAGGCTTAATTTAGTTGTTCTCCATCACATGTTCAGACTTCAAGATGCATTAAATCATTGCATGCAAGTATTAAGAGAAAACTGATCAATGCATGCATTGCAATTAATGCATTCGTAAACATAATTTTTTGAGGAAAACAAGAGCATTAATTGGGTGCTTTTGCAAACTACAAAAAATATTTCACCACTCATCATCTATCTTGGTTGATGAGATTTTTGAATTGAGTCTTATAAACCGAAAAGGAGGGAGTACGTACACCGGTGCTGTTCCTCTGTGGCGAAATTTGCCGAATCAAAGAGGATGGGGCAATGCACCGAGAGTTGGACCCTCCTCTTCATCGTTGCCGGCGAACGCTATGAGACGGTCCATCCAGTGGCAACGGCTGCTAGGTGCTATTGTGAGCTGTGGCTCACACGGCAATCGACAGCGAGATGGTGGTGCTGCAGTGATCGGAACCAGTCGTGATGGCGTCTCTTCTTTGATCGGCTAGTTTTGTGTGAGCGAGTTGGTATCTCTTCGGGTGAAAACACATGATCTTGCCTCGACGTCAATATGTTGTTTATCTTGTAGAAGATGTTGCTTCGAAAGATTTGTTCCCAAGTGCTAATCCCCGTCCGACATCTGGTTGGATTAGACAACATTGACTTGTGAGCGAGAGTGTTGCGCCCTTTGTTTGCTAATACTCCAAGAGGCATTAACTATGTGGATGGCCATGAATTCTTAAACCAGTTTATTTGGCATTATCAATAATGAATGATGTATGGATGCATGCTTCAGTATAACCTAGGGGCTAGGGAGTATAATCCTTTTGAGAGATTTTTTTAGATGATCTGGCGGTAAGACAATTCAATTGAATTATACGCTAATGCGGGATTAATCTTTGTTCTCTAACAGGTAATTATGGTCGGTTATTTTATTTTGATTTTATCCATGTTGGCTTGTGTTTTAATTATGTTTTGGCGGTGTTTTTTCATTCGTATCGTATTGTGCTGGTGTTGGAGATGATATTTTTTTTTGAATTTTCATGGGGGGGGGGGAGAGGATCCCCCACTTGAATATATTGATCACTGTGGGCTAAACTCCCAGATAGTTACAAACACCAACTTTACATGAGGGGCGAGGATAGCATCACGTAGGCAATGCCGAGAACGCACACACCCATCCCTCTACGTGCGATTGACGAGCTTCAGACAGCCGATCACGCCAGAGGACCGCGTCCTCCCTACAGCAGCAAAGCAGGCGAGCAAGGGACGGCGACATGCGTTGAAAAACAACCGCATTCCGGTGTTTCCAAAGCTGCCAGCAGCTCGGCAAGGCGAACTCGACCTCCGACTCAACACTTGCCGCCACCGCAGCAGCAAGGACGCCGAGCTTGCAGACCGTAGCACCATCGACCACGACCTGGACATGCCTCCAGAACGCCACCGCGAACGGGCAGGAGAAGAGCATGTGGTCAGCAGTTTCCAGAGCAGCAGAGCAGAGTGGACAGCCGGCATCCTCAGCATCAACAATGTGCTTTTGAAGCAGGACATCCCTCGTGTGGACGCATCGTTGCACCAGCAGCCAGCAGAAAAACTTCACCCGCGAGGGCGCGCTCGCTTCCCAGATTATGGAGGCGAAGCCCGCAGTCACCCCGCCAAACCGCAACAGCCTGTACGCGGAGCTGGACAACAGGGCGCCTTTGGGGGCGGCGACGTGCAGAAGTCGCCTCTCACCCCCCCGTCCCTTGTAGGCAGCGCGGCCAGGAGCGCCGCAACCACCGCGAGCTTGCGCTCACCCACCCTTGTTAGCCGAGGCACCAGGCAGCGGGCGAGCCCACGTGCACGCACCTGCCCGACCGTCGCCTCCGCATCCAGGGCGTGGGAGAAGAGGGCCGGGTACGCCGCCGCGACAGCCCCGCAAGGCAGCCAACGATCCCACCAGAAGGAACATGTGTTCCCGTCCCCGACGTCGACAACAGAGATGGCACGGTAGAGAGGGAGCAACTTCACGACCGCGGCCCGGTGCTCACCAAGGGCCAGTTCGCCGCGAGCAAGGAGGGAGCGTCCACCAGTCCCGCCCCAAATCTAGGCTGCCCACCGAGAGCCGGGGGTCGTGTGAAGGCGATGCAGCATCTTGAGCAGCAGGCACAAGTTTTGAGTTGCCAGGTCACGGATTCCCAGCCCGCCTTCGCTCTTCGCCCGGCAAACGCGCTCCCAAGCAACAAGGCATTGGGCGCCCGAGGCTCGTTCGGCGACGTTCCATAGGAAGGCGCGGCGCAGCCCGTCCAACGCGCGCACCACGGCAGGCGGCAGCAGCAACGCAGCCATGGCATATGTAGGGAGCGCGTCCAGGACAGCGTCAATGAGCACCAGAAGCCCCGCAGGGGAGAGAAGGCGAGCCGCCCAGCCGGCGAGATATCTGTCCACCTTCGCAATCAGCGGAAGGAAATCCGTGAATCGCAGTTTCTCCCATGAGAGAGGGAGGCCGAGGTACGTCTGCGGGAACGACCCCGTGGCGCAGCCCAGAGCGGCCACCACGCGGGCCAGAGCCTCCTCCTCCACATGCACTGGCACTAGGGTGCTTTTGGTGAAGTTGATGATCAGCCCCGTGGCGGCGGCGAATTGATCGAGAATTTGCCGGAGACGGACCGCGCCGTCCTCGTCCGCCCGCGCGATGATCAGCGTGTCATCGGCGTACTGCAGCACCACCGCAGGCGCGCCCGGAAGGAGGGGGTGGCAAAGCACATCATCCTGGCAGATCAGCCATTGGAGCACGTCGTTGACGATGAGGAAGAGGTAGGGGGAGATGGGGTCCCCCTGCCTGAGGCCGCAGCGCACCCGGAACCATCGCCCTGGCACCCCGTTCAACAAGACCGCCGAGCTCGAGGAGTGGAAGAGGGCATCCATCCAGTCGCACCAGAGCGACGGGAACCCCCTGGCCTCCATCACAGCGCGCAAGCTCGCCCAGTTGATGGAGTCGAACGCCTTGGCGAAGTCAAGTTTGAGGACCATCGTAGGGGCCCAGCGACGATGGCAGCACTGCACCATCTCCGTGGCATAGATGAAGTTTTCGGAGATGCTCCGCCCCTGCACAAAGCCGGACTGATCTTCATCGATCAGGAGAGGAATTTGCCGTTGAAGACGCGAGGTAAGCCCACGGCACAAGATCTTGATATCACCGTTTTGGAGCGAGACGGGGCGAAAGGAGGCAGGGGACGGCACACCGCTCCCTTTGGGCAGCAGAGCGATGTAGGCCCGATTGATCCCGTCGAGGGCAGCGACGCCGTTGTGGAACTCGTCGAAGAGACAAAGAAGATCTGGCGCCACCACGCCCCAGGCCGCCTGGTAGAACGCTGGGCCCAGGCCGTCCGGGCCAGGGGCGCTGGTGCGGTCCAGGGCGTGCACCGCCGCCTTGACCTCGGCCTGCTCGAAAGGGGCCACAAGAGCAGGCCTGTCCACAGAGGGGGCACCGCCGTAGAGGGCCGCCAGGTCGAAATGCCAGACGGGCTCCATGGACCGGCCCAGCAGCGTCATGTAGAAAGCACGCAGGGCCGCGGCCTTCCCTGCATGGTCTAGCACCGGCACCCCTTCGACTTCCAGGGCCGCGATGCGGTTGCGTCATCGACGGTGCGAAGCAGAGGCGTGGAAGAACTTGGTGTTCTCGTCCCCCTCACACACCGCGCGACGTTTGCCACGCTGCCGCCAGTGCGCACACTGCCGACGAACGGACGCGGCGAGAGCCAGGCGGGCGTCGCGGCGGAGAGCGCTCTCATCTGTGGAAAGAGCACGGTTTTCTTCCAGGAAGTCAAACAGGTCAATAATGAAACGACAATCATTATCAAAAGTGGGAATGAACCGGTGCTGTTTTTTTCCAAACCTTGGCAGCAAACCTGAATGCTTTCTTCCTAGCCGCGAGGATCCCACCTGCACCCGTAGCACGCACCGGAGCAGACCAGGATGGCAGAGTGGTAGGGAGGAAGGCGGGTCCTGGAGCCAGCTCGTTTCAAAGAAGAACCGTGAGGGGTTCGGGGTTTTGGTCGAGGCCGTGACCAGGAGGGGAACATGATCAGAAGTGACGCGAGGGAGGGAGGTGAGAGAGGAGTCAGGGAACACGTCATTCCAAGCATTGTCAAAAAACGCACGATCAAGCCGGGCAAGGATGGGGGGATCCGATCGATTTGTCCATGTGAAGGAGCGGTCCGAGAGGTGCAGCTCATGCAAAGCAAGGTCATTGACAAGAGAGTTGAAACGGGCGGCACGGCCAGCATCGAGTCCCCCCGTCTTCTCGTATGGATGGCGAATGAGATTGAAATCTCCCACAACGAGCCAGGGCCCGAGGACCCTAGGAGGGATCGTGAGCATGTCCTCAACGAAACTATCGGTGAAAGAGTGATCAGAGGGGGCATAAACGTTAGTGAGGGTGACGGTCACCCCCGAGGAGGAGCACGTGAGAGCGACGGAGACAGAGTATCTAGACTCGAAGGAGGAGACGAGCGCGAAGGACGAGGGATCCCACGCGGTGACTATGCCGCCTGAGAGCACAAGTGCTCCCTAGGTGGTTTTGATAATTGATGACAACATATCTCTTGTTGGACTAACATTTCTATCTAGCATGTTTCAGATAAGTTCAACAATGGAGTGGCATGGACTAAAGGTTGTGGGAACTCCTTCAAGATGCTAAGGACAAAGGATTGGCTAAAGCTTAAAGCTTAAGACTCTTCATTTTACATTTTAGTGATCCAAGATCACATTGAGTCCATAGGAAAAGCCAATACTATCAAGGAGGGATGAGGTGTTGCTTAATGAGCCTCTTGCTTCATGTGCTTAATGATATGCTCCAAAATCCTCAGCTACTTTCCCACTTCCACATATGACCTAAACCCTAAGCCAAACTCGGTCCTACCGATTCTTCCTATCCGGCGCCACCGAGTTTCACTTGTCATAAGCCACTGCCAAACCCTAATCAGTTCGGTCTCACCGATGGGATCTCGGTCTCACCGAGATGGGCTTGCAAACTCTCTGTTACCCATTGCAATATTCTCGGTCCCACCGAGATATGCAATCGGTCCCATCGAGTTTGCTTGGCCAAATCTCAGTTTCACTTATTACCCAAATCGGTCCCACCGAGTTTGAGTAATCGGTCAAACCGAGTTTTGGATTTACCCTAACCCTAGCACATCGGTCCCACCGAGTTGATCCAGTCGGTCCCACCGAAATCTCTAACGGTCACTAGGTTTACCTTTTCGGTCCGACCGAGTTTGTTGATTCGGTCCCACCGAGATTGGAAAACTGTGTGTAACGGTTGGATTTTGTGTGGAGGCTATATATACCCCTCCACCTCCTCTTCATTCGTGGAAAGAGCCATCAGAACACATACACAATTCCAACTCATATGTTCTAAGAGAGAACCACCTACTCATGTGTTGAGACCAAGATATTCCATTCCTACCATATGAATCTTGATCTCTAGCCTTCCCAAGTTGCTTTCCACTCAAATCTTCTTTCCACAAAATCCAAATCCTATGAGAGAGAGTTGAGTGTTGGGGAGACTGTCATTTGAAGCACAAGAGCAAGGAGTTCATTACCTACACACCATTTGTTACTTCTTGGAGAGTGGTGTCTCCTAGATTGGCTAGGTGTTACTTGGGAGCCTCCGACAAGATTGTGGAGTTGAACCAAGGAGTTTGTAAGGGCAAGGAGATCGCCTACTTCATGAAGATCTACCGCTAGTGAGGCAAGTCCTGTGTGGGCGATGGCCATGGTGGGATAGACAAGGTTGCTTCTTCGTGGACCCTTTGTGGGTGGTTGCTTCTTCGTGGACCCTTCGTGGGTGGAGCCCTTTGTGGACTCGCGCAACCGTTACCCTTTGTGGGTGGAGCCCTCCGTGGACTCGCGCAACCGTTACCCTTTGTGGGTTGAAGTCTCCATCAACGTGGATGTAGGATAGCACCACCTATCCGAACCACGGGAAAAACATCCGTGTCTCCAATTGCGTTTGAATTCTCCAAACCCTTCCCTTTACATTCTTGCAAGTTGCATGCTTTACATTCCGCTGCTCATATACTCTTTGCATGCTTGCTTGATATGTATTGTGTATGTTGAAATTGTGCCTAAACTCCACTTAAACCAAAAAATCTTAAAAATTGCAACTTTAGCATTAAGTGTCTAATCACCCCCCTCTAGACACATCTACTTCTAGATCCTACAAGTGGTATCAGAGCTTTGGTCTCCATTGCCTTGGTTTAATCACCATTGGAGGAATATGGATGTGTCTACATTAGGGAGTCTTAGACATAGAGTGCCTATTCTTGATGGAGAGTATTTTCATGAGTGGAAAAATGATATGCTTGTAATCTTCAATCAATATCATTTGAACAAGTATATTGCTAGCCCTTGTGCACCTCATATTGATCCTTTGCATCCTACCCTAGATGAAGATATTGACATGATTCGCAATCTTAGAACTATTGAGCTCATCATTAGAGGATTGCCCAAAAATTTGATTGCTAGTTTGCCTACTCTAAATTGTGCCTATACTATATGGAAATTTCTTGAGGAACGATTTCCCGATCATTCCTTGAAAACTTTGGATGAAATTCTCCATAAATCTATTGCCTTGAGTAAGATGAACTCTAGTGATCCTAGTTTTGGTAATTGTCTATTTGAACTTACCAATCTTAAGCATGCTAAAGGAGATGTTGGAATCATTAATGATATCATATTCAAAGCTATAGGAATTCATAAAAGTGACCACTTTGATGATCATTTATCTAATGAATTACCCTCTCTAGGAAATGATGAGTCACAAGATCATGATGAACATGGATACTATGATGATGATGATAGTGACTTCGATCTTGATGATGCAATGAGACATTTTGGTCTTATGGCAAATCTTCGGGGATATGAATCAGGAGGAAAGGAATGGGTTCTTGATAGTGGATGTACTGATCATATGACCGGAGATGAAGAGATGTTTCGTGAGCTTGCTGAAAATGACGGCCCTCGAAAATATGTCACCTTTGGTGATAATTCAAAGGGTAAAGTGGTTGGCCTTGGTAAGGTGGCCATCTCACATGATAGTTCCATTCAAAATGTCATGCTCGTTGAATCTCTCGGCTACAACTTACTTTCAGTATCTAGACTTGCTGATTTCGGTTTGAATGTCCTATTTACTGAAGTAGATTGCCAAGTATTTCGTCGAGACAATCATAAAATGGTCTTTACCGGTATGCGTAGAGGTGATCTTTACATTGTCGATTTCTCTAAAAAGGCACAACCTAAAACTTGCTTTGTTGCTAAATCCTCAAAAGGTTGGTTGTCGCATAGACGACTAGGTCACGTTGGCATGAGAAACCTTGACAAGCTTATTAAAGGAAATCATATCCTTGGAGTTAACGATGTCATATTTGATAAGGATAGACTTTGCAGTGCTTGTCAAGCAGGTAAACAGGTTGGAGGAAGACATCCCGTGAAGAACATCATGACCACAAGAAGGCCACTCGAGCTACTTCACATGGATCTTTTTGGTCCCAACGCCTACAAGAGTCTCGGTGGAAATTCTTTTGGTCTAGTTATAGTTGATGATTTTTCAAGATTTACGTGGGTGTTCTTTATTAATGACAAGTCACAGGTCCAGAAGATCTTTAGAAACTTCGCTAGGAAGGCCCAAAATCAGTTTGATGTGAAGATCAAGAAGGTTCGGAGTGACAACGGAACGGAGTTCAAGAA
The DNA here is from genome assembly GCF_056163025.1 of Triticum urartu. Lineage (NCBI taxonomy): Eukaryota > Viridiplantae > Streptophyta > Magnoliopsida > Poales > Poaceae > Triticum > Triticum urartu. The sequence goes on along the minus strand of NC_141878.1, from coordinate 421,242,894 downwards.
CGCAAATGTGGACACCTTCCTTGACGAAGAAGGGATTTCACACGAGTTCTCGGCTACGTACACACCTCAACAAAATGGAGTTGTTGAGAGGAAGAACCGGACGCTCATCGAAATGGCAAGAACGATGCTTGATGAATACATGACGCCGAAGCACTTTTGGGCAGAAGCGGTTGAGACAGCTTGTCACGCAACAAATCGCTTGTATCTTCACAAGCTACTCGGCAAGACGGCATACGAGCTTCTCACCGGTAACAAACCCCAAGTTGGATACTTTCGAGTATTCGGCTCAAAGTGCTACATTCTTGACAAGCATCGTCGTTCAAAGTTTGCTCCTAAATCTCATGAAGGTTTTCTACTTGGTTATGGCTCAAACTCTCACACTTACCGTGTCTACAACAATTTCACCTGAAAGGTTGAAGAGACGGTAGATGTGAAGTTTGATGAATCTAATGGCTCGCAAGTAGAGCAATTGCCAATTGATGTAGGAGACAAAGACCCTTCAGAAGCAATCCAAGACTTGTCCATTGGCAAAATTCGTCCAACGGAGGTGAAGGAGAGTACTTCATCCATCCAAGTGGAAGCCTCTACTTCACGACAAGGTGAACCAAGAATCGACATGGAAGCATCCACAAGTGGGACACACCAAGATGAAGAAAACGAGGAAATACATCAAGACGAACATCAACAACCTCCTTCTCCACCACGACAAGAGAACGACGACGTCAACAATGAAGAAGGCCAAGAAGAAGAACAAGATGAAGAAGATGTTCAACAAAGACCCAAGCAAAAGCTCTCACGAGTTCGAGCAAGAATTGCCAAAGATCATCCCGTCGAGCAAATCCTCAATGATATACAAACCGGGAGAATCACTCGCTCAAAAACTCGTTTAGCTAACTTTTGTGAAAACTATTCATTCATCTCTAGCATTGAACCTATGAAGGTTGAAGAAGCATTGAAAGATCCGGATTGGATAAACGCTATGCATGAAGAGCTACATAATTTTGAGAGAAACCAAGTTTGGACATTGGTTGAGAAGCCCGACAACAACCACAACATCATTGGTACCAAATGGGTGTTTCGCAACAAGCAAGATGAAGATGGACAAGTGGTTCGCAACAAAGCACGTCTCGTCGCCCAAGGGTACACACAAGTCGAAGGTATGGACTATGGTGAGACGTATGCTCCCGTTGCTAGACTTGAGTCCATTCGCATCTTACTTGCCTATACTAATCACCATAATATCACCTTGTACCAAATGGACATTAAAAGTGCTTTTCTAAATGGTGAAATAGAGGAGGAAGTTTATGTCAAACAACCTCCCAGCTTTATCAATCCTAAGAAACCAAATCATGTTTACAAACTTCACAAAGCTCTTTATGGTCTTAAACAAGCTCCTAGAGCATGGTATAAATGCTTGACCAAGTTCCTTACTACAAGTGGTTTTGAAATTGGTAAAATTGATTCTACTCTTTTTACTAAAAGGGTTAATGGAGAACTATTTGTATGCCAAATTTATGTTGATGATATCATATTTGGTTCAACTAACCCTCTCTTTAGTGAAAAGTTTGGAAAGCTAATGTCAGAGAAGTTTGAGATGTCTATGATGAGTGAACTCAAATTCTTTCTCGGTTTGCAAATCAAGCAAACTAAGGAAGGTACATTTGTCTCTCAAACAAAGTACACCAAGGACTTATTCAAGAAGTTCAATATGCAAGAATGCAAAGGTATGTCTACACCCATGCCTACTAGTGGACATAATGATTTGACCAAAGATGGTGAACCGGTTGATCAAAAGGTTTATCGCTCTATGATTGGTTCATTGTTATACCTATGTGCTTCACGTCCCGATATTATGCTAAGTGTGTGCATGTGTGCACGATATCAAGCTGCTCCTAAAGATTGTCATCTTAAGGCTGTGAAAAGGATAGTGAGATATTTAATCCGTACACCAAATTTTGGCATTTGGTATCCTAAGAGGTCTTCTTTTGATCTTGTTGGCTATTCCGACTCGGATTATGCCGGAGACAAGGTTGATAGAAAGTCCACTTCGGGTACTTGTCAATTTCTTGGTAGATCTCTTGTGTCTTGGTCTTCCAAGAAACAAAACTCGGTATCCTTATCCACCGCCGAAGCGGAATACATTGCCGCTGGTTCATGTTGTGCTCAATTACTTTGGATGACCCAAACTCTTAAAGATCATGGGATTTATGTGAAACATGTTCCACTTCTTTGTGACAATGAAAGTGCTATCAAAATTGGTCATAATCCTGTACAACATTCTCGAACTAAGCATATTGAAGTTCGTCATCATTTCATTCGAGATCATGTTGCTAAGGGTGACATCAATCTTAAGCATGTTCGCACCGATAAGCAATTAGCGGATATATTCACTAAACCACTTGATGAGAAAGTGTTTTTCAGGTTGAGAGGAGAATTGAACATCATTGATGCTTCGAACTTGGAGTAGAAACTCCATTGGATACATGCAAGACATGAGCTTATGACTAATCCATGATATATCTCTTATGATAACTATCTTATGTCTTGGATATATTTGCACCTTGCATGTTGTCTAACCCATGTAGGTGCTTGGTTGAATCTAATTCCATGAGATTGTGACTCACTCACATCTTGAGCAATCTCTACATCACCAAGACTCTACACAATAGTGGTTGAAGACAAGGAAGCACAAAACCATTCAAACATATCCTTTGACAAATTCTATGTTAAGCTTCATGATTGTCATTTTTGGATACACAAGTGCTCTTCCTTGCAAGAACTAACCCATGTAGGTAGATTAACTCAAACTCCAAGTGGTGCTCCCAACTCTTGATGAGCTACATCAACCTTGAGCACCCACACAAGTTCAACTACATGAGCAAGAACCACACCACCACCCAAGGTATGTTATTCCATCTTAGAGAAGCTTTACTCCAAGACATGAGTCAATGCAACTCAACAAGATGTGAATACATCAAGATGCTTAAACGAAAAATGGTAACCCCATTTTGAGCTTAAACGATGAGTATGACCTATGATCAAGTGTTCTCACTTGACTCCTAAGTCAATATACTCTAACATAGGTGACTATGTCACCGCCCAACTCTAGATGAAGCTCTCTTGTGTTCTTTCTTTGTGTTATTGCATTTGTCTCATGCATGTTTATTTTCTCTCTCCTTTTCAAAAACAAAAAAAAACTTCATCTAGATCTTTCAGTTTCTTCTCTTTTCTCTTTGTTTTTGTTCTGCATTTTCTGCACTTAATTCATTGCAAATCTTTGTGAGATCCTACATGTCTAGTGAGCTGAGGTGACAAGTGTTTTTCTCTGTGTAAACTCGGTTTCACCGACTTGCAATTTTCGGTCCAACCGAATCTTTTCGGTACCACCGAAATGTGCCACTCGGTGCCACCGACTTTGCAATCAGAAAAACAGTTTGCCACTTGTTCTACATTTCTTCTGATCCAGCTCCACTCAATGAATCTTGTCCTCTACAAGCATCACAATTTTATCCCCTGCTTTGTGCTGAATCTCAAGGACCAAACCTATTCGACGGATTCCAGGAAAAACCTTCTTGGAAATTGATGTCAAAGGGGGAGAAAGAGAACACATCAAAGCTCAAGGGGGAGAGAAAGTCTCAAGGATCCCAGATGTTGTGAAGGGGGAGAGAGAGATTTCCCAGATGTTATTAAGGGGGAGAGAGAGATTTCCAGGGAGGGAAAATACTCAAGGATCCCAGATGCTTGATGTTCAAGAGGAGAGATGTCACATGTCTTTTTGGGGGAAAGACATGTATTTGCATTAAGTTCTATCCATTTGTATCTTTCAGCTCTGATTTTCTGTTCCCTATCTTCTCCCAATATCCCATGTAAGATTCAGGGGGAGCAAGACACCTAAGGGAAAGAAATCAGTCAAATTCATTGCATATCTTTATTCTTGGGGACATGTTGAATTCAATGTGGTACCTTGTACTCACTCTCTACATGTCATCCCAGTCTTGGTATTCTTGTGGTTTCTTTTGTTTGCTCTGGCTAGTGGATGTACCTCTGTTATCTAACCTTGTTTGTGCAGGTTCATTCCATCCTAAGCCAACTCAAGACCACAAGGTAAGTATATGCATCAAAATCATGAGTATGAGGAGTTCTTGCTTATGTACATACTGTTTGCAAGAAGGACTCATGAGCATGAAGGTATTTTCCTTGATAATCTTTTTCTCTGATGCATATGGCCAAGATGCATGTAACACATTGCCTACTCTGTCATGGTTATGCTCTTACATGTCTCTATATTTCATATTTACATGAGTGCATACATGTAGGGGGAGCCTATGCTTGTTACATGTCCTTCCAAAGCTTTACTTGCTGTTCTTTATATCTTTATCTAAAGCTTTGATGTATGTTGCCATCAATTACCAAAAAGGGGGAGATTGAAAGCACAAGTGCTCCCTAGGTGGTTTTGATAATTGATGACAACATATCTCTTGTTGGACTAACATTTCTATCTAGCATGTTTCAGATAAGTTCAACAATGGAGTGGCATGGACTAAAGGTTGTGGGAACTCCTTCAAGATGCTAAGGACAAAGGATTGGCTAAAGCTTAAAGCTCAAGACTCTTCATTTTACATTTTAGTGATCCAAGATCACATTGAGTCCATAGGAAAATCCAATACTATCAAGGAGGGATGAGGTGTTGCTTAATGAGCCTCTTGCTTCATGTGCTTAATGATATGCTCCAAAATCCTCAGCTACTTTCCCACTTCCACATATGACCTAAACCCTAAGCCAAACTCGGTCCTACCGATTCTTCCTATCCGGCGCCACCGAGTTTCACTTGTCATAAGCCACTGCCAAACCCTAATCAGTTCGGTCTCACTAATGGGATCTCGGTCTCACCGAGATGGGCTTGCAAACTCTCTGTTTCCCATTGCAATATTCTCGGTCCCATCGAGTTTGCTTGGCCAAATCTCAGTTTCACTTATTACCCAAATCGGTCCCACCGAGTTTGAGTAATTGGTCAAACCGAGTTTTGGATTTACCCTAACCCTAGCACATCGGTCCCACCGAGTTGATCCAGTCGGTCCCACCGAAATCTCTAACGGTCACTAGGTTTACCTTTTCGGTCCGACCGAGTTTGTTGATTCGGTCCCACCGAGATTGGAAAACTGTGTGTAACGGTTGGATTTTGTGTGGAGGCTATATATACCCCTCCACCTCCTCTTCATTCGTGGAAAGAGCCATCAGAACACATACACAATTCCAACTCATATGTTCTGAGAGAGAACCACCTACTCATGTGTTGAGACCAAGATATTCCATTCCTACCATATGAATCTTGATCTCTAGCCTTCCCAAGTTGCTTTCCACTCAAATCTTCTTTCCACAAAATCCAAATCCTATGAGAGAGAGTTGAGTGTTGGGGAGACTATCATTTGAAGCACAAGAGCAAGGAGTTCATTACCTACACACCATTTGTTACTTCTTGGAGAGTGGTGTCTCCTAGATTGGCTAGGTGTTACTTGGGAGCCTCCGACAAGATTGTGGAGTTGAACCAAGGAGTTTGTAAGGGCAAGGAGATCGCCTACTTCATGAAGATCTACCGCTAGTGAGGCAAGTCCTGTGTGGGCGATGGCCATGGTGGGGTAGACAAGGTTGCTTCTTCGTGGACCCTTTGTGGGTGGTTGCTTCTTCGTGGACCCTTCGTGGGTGGAGCCCTTTGTGGACTCGCGCAACCGTTACCCTTTGTGGGTGGAGCCCTCCGTGGACTCGTGCAACCGTTACCCTTTGTGGGTTGAAGTCTCCATCAACGTGGATGTAGGATAGCACCACCTATCCGAACCACGGGAAAAACATCCGTGTCTCTAATTGCGTTTGAATTCTCCAAACCCTTCCCTTTACATTCTTGCAAGTTGCATGCTTTACATTCCGCTTCTCATATACTCTTTGCATGCTTGCTTGATATGTATTGTGTATGTTGAAATTGTGCCTAAACTCCACTTAAACCGAAAAAGTTTAAAAATTGCAACTTTAGCATTAAGTGTCTAATCACCCCCCTCTAGACACATCTACTTCTAGATCCTACACCGCCACGGCTCCCGTCCGTGTTCTTGGCGGCAAACTGCGTGAGGTTCTAGGGGAGGAATGACACGGCTTTACGAGCGTCCAGACAAGCAAGCTTAGATTCTTGGATGCAAACAAAGGTGGGATTAGAGGAACAAAGCAGGTTCTTAACAACGTCACACTTATCCCGATCTCCTAAACCCTGGACATTCCAGGAGAGCGCGCGGATTGAGCGGAAAGCGGCACTATCCATTACAATAAGAGGCACCCGAACGCAGAGAGGGGGGGCAGGATAACATGAGAGGAAACAAAGACAGCACATCAGACACAAGGGGGGAGGACGGTGACCATGGAAGGGAGGGGGGGCGCACACCAGCGTGCAGCCTCATCCACGGGGGCGGGCTACGCATCGGCATCATCAGACACCGGGGCAGCAGGAATGGACGCGGCAGCACGAAGATCGGACACAGACTTCATGCCCATGGGAGTGATCACAGCGTCCAGGATCTTGTCCTTCATGACCCTCGACTTGAGCCTAGGAGAGCAGCCAGAGAGCGCGTCCCTGAGGGCGCGCAGCTTGATGGCCTTCGCCTCCACGCTAACCCAGGCTGGCGCCTCCTTCCCGGCCAGGCGCGCGCTGCGACGTTGCTCCGGGGGGCGCCCTCGGCAACAGCCATGGGGTCGTCGCCGCCTTCCGTGCCCTCCAGCTCAACTAGGGTAACTTGAGAGAGCGAGCTCCCGACGTCAGAGAAGAGCGGCGAGCCCGAAAACGGGGAGATGGCGCGGGGAGGGGATGGGACAATGCAGCCCGGCCCAAGCTCCATAGCGTGCCATGGGAGCGGCGGCGCACCCAGGACACGAAGGACGGAGGTGAGCTGCCGCCCGCCCCGGCGTCCCCTACCGCGGCCAGCAGACGACGCCGCACCACCCCCACGCCCGCGGCCCAGAGGCAGGCCGTGGAGGACGGGGAGATTGTGGGTGAAGGGGGGCGGAGGGGGACGGAAGAAAGGGGTGTAGACGCCGTCGCGGGAGAAGGAGTCAGCGGCGTCCCAGACCCGAACAGGCCAAACGGAGACCACGCGGGCCCCCCAGCGACCGCCAAGAGGCCAGACGTCGCAGGGCACGTCGCGCGGGCTCCGAAGGCGGACGACCACCCTGACTGTGGCTAGCTCCCGACCAGCAAGGATGAGGGGGTCGATCTCGAGCACCTTGGCGAAGGGAGTGAACGCCGCAGCGATGCCGACAGGGTTGATGAATTCTGCGGCGAAGCCAGTCGCTGCCAGGAGAGCGCAGGGGCCAACATGAAAGTCGACCCGCCCAAACGCCCCCTCACGGTGCAGCTCGATGCATGCGCCCTCGTGCCTAAAAGGCTGTCGGCCCATCGCTTCCTCGCGGTCCGCAGCAGAGGCGAACCGGAGGTACATGGCACCGACGGAGGACGGCACCGTCTCCGGGAGGATGTGGCCGATGAAGCGCAGGAGGGCGGCTTGGACGGCCGCGGTGTCATTGTGGAAGGCGTTGGGCGGCTCGATGGTGACCACGGCCAGCCGCAGAGCCGCATCGATGTCTCCCTCCGGCATGAAAACTTCGATGGAGTCTGGGCGCTGCGACTCGGCGGCAAAGGAGCCGTCGGAGGAGCGGGAGGAGAAGGACGACCCAAACAGCTCAAGGGGGGCTCTCCATCCACCCCGGCGCCATCCACCGCAACAGCAGGGGCAGGGGCAGGCACCGGGGCACCCATGGGCTGCAGCCGCACCGGCTGGGGGTGCCCGCTAACGGGGGAGGACGGCACTGGGGACGGTGGCGGGGAGGAGACCACCGCAGTCGTGGAGATGTCCCAGAAACGTGGCCCGTCGATGGCCCCCGTCTCCAAGTCAGCGGCGTTGCCCCCCTCCTCCAAGGCAAGGGCGGGCATGGCGGCAGCTAGACTGGCCAAGTGCGAGGTGGTGCGGAGGCAGGCCGAGGGGTAAGGGGTGGGAGCCCGACGCGCCGGTGGGGGCGGAGGCGACGGCGGGGGAGTGCGGCGGGCAGGGGAGGCAGCAGAGGTCGGAGGTGCGGGCAGCGAGCGGCGAGAGGCCATGGCGCAACGAGGCGAGTCGGCGCGGTGCCCTGAGACCCTGCAGCGCTGGCAGCGAACGGGGTCACGACAGTCACGCACGCGGTGGAGCTCGGAGAGGCAACGAAAACAACCAGAGCACGAGAGCGGCGGGATGAGGCGGTGGGTTTTGTTTCTAGGGTTTGGCGGGGGAGGGGAGAGGAGCGCTTCTTCGTACGTCCCCGCGGCGGTGGTTGGCGAAGTAAACGCTGCGGGCCCCGGCGCCGCGAGGTAGTCAACCTCAAGGCAGTCAATGCCTGGGTGACAACCGGAAACGCCAGCCGCGTTGTCGCTGGGCGGGAAGGCAGGGGTCGTCGGCCGTGCGGGAACATGATCTTCCGCGGCCCCACCGGACGCGCGCAGCGAATCAGAGGGCGAAACGTCGTCCGGGGGAAGGGGGAGCAAGCCAGATCCATTTAACCTGGACGCGACGGGACGCCAGATAGGCATGAGGCCACTCCGCCTATGACGGCGCACTCCCGCATTAACGCCAGAGGGGTGGGATTTGAATTCGGGACGAGCCGCCCACGCCTGAGCCTTCCGCGCAGCCGCACGGGCCCCACGCAAGGAGACGTGGAGAGAGAGGTTGATCGCGGTCATGAGCCCAGGGCCAACGGCGGCGACGAACTGCGCGACGGCAGCGCTAGCGACGCGAACGGAGAAGATGAGGTCAGCCACCGGGGTGGCGACAAGGGTCTCGCTGGGGTCATAGAAGAAGTAGGAAAGAAGGTCGGCAACCGTGGCCGCCGTGAAACACGCCGCCGGGAACGACGCGACCACCCAGAGGACCCCGACGGGACATCGGCGGGGTGAGCGGGGGAAACCCCGGAAAGGAAGGAAGACTGAACACGGGCGTGGAAAGAGATACCTGGTCGCGGAACGATGCTGGTGCGGGTGCAGGGGGGGTCGTCGCCGGCAAGGGACGGCACAGGTCCACCGCCAATGGCGGAGCCATCAGCAGCGGTCCGGGAGGTGGTGGTGGCTACTGTAGTGGAAGGAGGGGAGGCGGCGGGGTCGCCCGCCGGGGACGGCGCGGGCGCCCGTAGGGCGCCCAGCGGGTCGCCCTCAGAGTCGCTCATCTCCTCTGGGAGTAGACTAAATTATTAGGTGTGTGGTTATGGAGTCCTTACATGTTTTGGTGTGTTAGCAGGTGATGGTCGTGTGAGCCCATTGAAAGCGGGAGCTCCTATACGGTGCCTTCTGTGCCCTGGAGCTAACTGGTGCTCATGCGCGCCTGAATGGGCCGTGGCCTAGCAACGCACTTTGCTCCAGCTGCACACTCGCAACGTTCGCTCGCTCGGCCGTGGTCTACTTTTTTATGTTATTTTGTAGTGTTGGCCTGGTAGAAAAACACCTGCCGGTTTTTAATACTTGCTAAAACTAGTGAAATCAAAAAAAGGTTTACGAAAATATAAAAGATGTTCATCCATTTGGAGAAAAAAGTATCATTGATTTTGAAGAAAAGTTCATCAAATTTGAAAAAAAGTTCATCAATTTTGGCAAAAGTTCATTGATATTGAAGAAAGAGGTCCATCAATTTTGAAAACAATTTTTCGAAATAGAGTTTGAAAAAACTTCATCTGTTTTTGAAAAAGTTCATTGATTTAGAAAAAAAGAAATTGAAAACAAAGTTTTTCTGAAAGGTTCACAAATTTGAAAAAATAAGTCATCAATTTTGTAAAAAAGTTCACAAAGAATGGAAAAGTCCACCAATTTCGAAAAAAAGTTCATTGACTTGAAAACCTTCACATATTTTGAAAATTGCACGAGTTTAAGAAAAAAGTGAAATAAAAATGAGAAAAGGGGAAGAAATAGAAAAAGGAAAGGAAAACGGAAAGAAAGGAATAAAAGACGAAAACATAGACAGTAAGCACCACATGTGTGGTGTCTGTGGTGGTCACTTTAGCCCTCACTATCGCCATTTTTTGCAGTTTAATCGAAGAATAAAAAAAACTAAACAGGTCGGCCCAGTACGAAGGGAGTATGTGCGCCCATTTGCAAAATGCACTATAACAAGCGCCTGAAACGTCAAATAGGAAAGCTAAACTGGCCGGCCCAGTATGAACAGGAAGTGTGGGTCTGTTTGCGAAATGCACTTTGCGTCAAATTGTCCGCGCATCGCACATGCAATCAAACAAATCGACCGCCATGGGCCAGCCCATCTCGAGCGAGGCGTGTCTTCCAGATCCTTCTGGAAGGTTTCGAGAGCGACTAGTTGACGAGCGCTTCTTCGGGAGCCTCACAACGATTAACGCTACTTGGCGTGCTCTTAGCCATCCGTCACGTGTCGTGCTCTAGACGCTCTTTTCGGATTTTTTTTCGCACGCGTTTTCGGCCTTTTAAATGTTTTTCCGGGTTTTTTTGATGTTTCGGTTTTCCATCGGTCTTCCTTAGCTTTTCGAACAAAAGTAATTCAAAAAAAAAATTTCTTGAAAAAACATGTTTTTTTCACGAGAGTCACGGTTTTGCTTTCGCCAGAGGCACGGCCGTGCCTCTCAGAAAGTGGAGAAAAAACATGTTTTCTGTTTTTTATTTCCTTCCGTGAGAGACACGGTTGTGTTTTCGTGGGAGTCACGGCCGTGCCTCTCAGAAACGAAAAAAATGTTTTCAGTTTTTTTTCCTTCTGCGAGAGGCACGGTTATGCTTCCGCGAGAGGCACGGTTGTGCTTTCACGAGTCACGTCCGTGCCTCTCGGAAACGAAAAAAAACGCATTTTCTGTTTTTTCGTTCCACGAGAGGTACGGTTTTGCTTCCGCGAGAGGCACGGTTATGCTTTCGCGAGAGTCATGGCCGTGCCTCTCAAAAACGAAAAAAATACTTTTTTTCTTCCGTGAGAGGTACGGTTGGGATTTTGTGAGAGGCATAGGCGTGCATCTTTTGTAAAGCGAAAAAACCCATGCTCCCGATTTGGTTTTTTCGTCCGGTTTTTTGTGAAAAAAAGTTTGTCAAAATCTATCAACATGGCATCTAGTTTTGAAGATCTCAACGCGAGGAATCCAACAATGAAAACGATTCGAGATTTGGACGCATGGTTTACGAGATAAAACATTTTGAATAAGCGGATGTACGAAAAAAGAGAAACTCCCAGGTTGCGACAAGTGGCGCACATGTAGCGCGCCACTTGTCGCAACCTGGAAAGGTGGGAGTAATCATTGAATTAGTGATTTTGGAAGGTTCCACTCCGGTTTTCTTGTTTTAGAACCTTCTTCGTTTTTCATTTATCTTTTTTCTTCTTTCTTTTTTCTCCTATTTTTTATATTTTTTCTTTTCTTTTTCCTTTTTTTCTATTTCACTTTTCCTTTTCCTTTTTATTTCTCCATTTCTTTTTTTTCTTCTTATTTAACAAATGTTCAGAATTATAAATAATGTTCACATGTTACAAATATTATTTATTTTTGAAAAATGTTCTTGTTTGAAACTTTGTTCGAAAATTCCAAAAAGCTTAGAATTTCAAGTGATGTTCGCTTCTTTCACAAAACAAAAGAAACTTCAAAATAATTTAGAATTTCATATTGAAAAAATGTTTTTACTTTAAATTTGTTCTCAAATTCAAATATTTTTAGTATTATAATTTTTTGTCACAAATTCAAAAAATGTTTGGGTATTTAAAAAAATGTTCCTACTTTCAAATTTTGTTCACAAATTCAAAATGTGTTCATGCTTTGCAAGTTTGTTCGGGATTTCCAAAACATAGTTTTCATTTTTGTTCACAAATTCAAAAAATGTTTCCTCTTTCCAAAATTATTAGCAATTTCAAAAAATGTTCCATCTTTCCAAATTTGTTTACAAATTCATAAAATATTTATGTTTTATAATTTTGTTCGCAAATTCAAAAAATGTTCTTGGAATTTTGAAAAATGTTCACATTTATTAACTTTTGTTCACCAATTCAAAAAAGTGGGAAAACCTCGGCCGGATCTCCTCGCGGATGGAATCCGAATAGGCGATAAACCTGGACTAAAGATTTGTGTGGTTAGTCAGGTCGTGGCCGACTCCCTCGCCAGGCTTCCGCTTGAAGGTTGCCGAGATACACGACGTGTACATGGTGGGAAGTGGTGAGAGCGTGTGTGAAGAAGTACACCCCTGCAGGGTTATAAATGATCTATTCGAATAGCTGCGTCCGTGGTAAAAGACCTCTGGGTTGCCTGTACAGTTCATAGACAAGTGAAAGTAGATACTCTAAAATGCGCAACATAAGCGTGAGTGTTATGGATGGCGTTCTCGTAGGGAGATGGGAGCGGGTCCATAGTGGTGTATTGTTATGGTGAATATGTGGACTCGTGTGCGCCACCTCAAAAGAGTTACTTGCAGATGTAGTTCAGGATAGCCACTGTTTCAAAGCTGGCTTGCTGCAGTTAAACCCCACCATCCCTTTGTTGATACTGATGTATATGTAGTTAGTTCTGATGTAAGTCTTACTGGGTACATTTATACTCATATTTGCTTAATTTATGTTTTTACAGAGAGACTTCAGTCTCGCTAGTAGTTCCACGTGGACTTCGACGTTTAGCTTGTTACCTCAGCTACGATCTTGTGCCCTCGGCAGGATCTTGTGGACAGTCAGGCTTCTCAGCCCTTTTCCTTTGTAGATGTCTGTGCTCAGACATGTTAAACTTCCACATGTGACATTGCTTGTATGACTTGAATGCTGGGTCATGAGACCCATGTTTGTAATATCTCGCTCCTTGGAGCCTAATGAATAAATACTTTGAGTCGTAGAGTTTTGTTGTGATGCCATGTTGTATTTGCACATATCAAGCATATTGTGTGTATGTTATTGAAATGCTTGGTATGTGTGGGATCCGATAATCTAGTTGTTTATCCTTGGTAGCCTCTTTTATGGGGAAATGTAGTTTGGTGCTTCCACTGAGCCTTGATAGTCCGCTACAACCCGGTTTACCGGAGTCCTACTAGCCCAGTAACTACTGCTCCGGAACACTTAGACTGGCCGGCATGTGATCCACTTCGTTCCTATGTCTGTCCCTTCGGGGAAATGTCACGCGGTGACTTCCCGAGTCCTAGTAGCCTGCTACAGCCCAGGTTCCCGGAGTCCTGTTAGCCCAGTTTTTACATCCCGGATTCACACGCTGATGACCGACATGTTTGATGCTGGATCATGTCCCCGTAAGTTAGCGCCACTTTGGGTTCACGACTAGTCATGTCGACCCGGGTTCTCTGTCATATGGATACTAGCAATACTATCATATACGTGAGCCAAAAGACGCAAACGGGTCCTGGCCAGGTAAGGTGGCACCCGTGGGAATACCGTGCGTGAGGCCGCAAAGTGATATGATGTGTTACATGCTAGATCGGTGTGACTTAGAATTGGGGTCCTGACAGCTTTGGTATCAGAGCCTGACTTCCTGTAGGATTACCAAGCCAAACTGGTCGAAGTTGTGTCTAGAAATGCTTTAGTTATGTAAGGGAATTGATTGTGGAAGGCAACGTAAGGCTCTTTTTACTCCTATACCTTATGCCCTTCTGATCTGAGTTATCCTCTTCTTTTCTACGGGGATTAAGAACTAGGCTTCTCATCTTTCTCTCATGATCACGTGTTACTAATCCGTAGAATCTTAGGATTGTTGGTTCCAGCCTTCAGTTCAGTTTCTACTACTTTTAGTATGTTGTCAGTTGAACCAGAACCTTGATATGATGTTGTTAAGTGACTATGCAAATCCTTGTGAATGTCTCAAATCTTTTTTGAGCATTTACAACCGTTATGTCGGGACCCCGATTCTAAGTCACTGTCGCCTTACCATGGCCCGGGACCGTTTGCGCCTTTTGGCTCACGTATATGATAGTGTCGCTAGCATCCATATGACAGAGAACCCGGGCCGACATGGCTAGTCGTGAACCCAAAGCGGCACCAACCTATGGGGACAGGCATACATGATTCACATCTAGCATGTCGGTCAGCAGCGTGTGAATCCGGGCTGTAGCACTGGGCTAACAGGACTCCGAGGAACCTGGGCTGTAGCAGGCTAGGCAGGACTCCGGAGGTCACCGCGTGACATTTCCCCGAAGGGACAGACTCAGAAACGAAATGAAACACATGCCGACCAGTCAAGTGTCCTGAGCAGTAGTGCTGGGCTAGCAGGACTCCGGTGAACCGGGCTGTAGCGGACTACTATGGCTCAAAGAAGCACTAGACTACATTTCCCCATAAGAGAGGCTGCCAAGGATAAACAACTAGATTGTTGGATCCCACACATAGCAATACACGTCACACGTACGCATAACATGCAAGTATGTGCTGTACAACATGGCATCACAACATAACGCAACTCATATAGATAAAGGCCCAGAAGAGCCACATAGCATTAAATACAAACAGGGGTCACATGACCCATCATTCAGAGCATACAAGCAAAGAAAGCATTACATGTCTGAGTACAGACAACTACAAAAGAAAAAGGCTAAGAGGCCTGACTATCTACAAGTCCCTCCCAAGGGTACAAGATCGTAGCTGAGGTAACAAGCTACTCGTCGAAGTCCAAGCGGTACTACTAGTGAGACAGATGTCTCACCTGCAAAACATAAATAAAGCAAACATGAGTACAAAGGTACTCAGCAAGACTAACATCAGATCCTATCATACATGCATTTGTATCAGGAAGGTAATGTGGGGTTTAGTTGCAGCAAGCCAGCTTTGACTCAGTGGCTATCCTTTTCTACGACAACGAGAAACTTCTTTGAGGTGAGGCAGCGCACACGAGTCCACTAATCACCACATCAATACACTACTATGGATTCATCCTCGTCTCCTGATGAGAAGGCCATCCATAGCACTCACACTTGTCTTGAGCATTTTAGAGTATCCACTTTAAGTTGTCTATGTACCACGTAAGCATCCAAGAAGTCCATAACCGAGGACACGACTATTCGAATAGATCATTATAATCCTGCAGGGGTGTACTTCTTCACACACGCTCTCACCACTTATCACCATATACACGTCATGTATCTCGGAAACCTTCAAGCGGAAGCCTGGCGAGGGTGTCGTCCACGACCTGACTAACCACACAAGACTCTAGTCCAGGTTTATCGCCTATTCGGGTTCCATCCGCAAGGAGATCCGGCCGGGGTGTCGCTCACGGCCCCAAATGATGTGTGCAGGGTTTCCAAGCCCACCTCGCCGGATGGATCTACACTTGGTACACCGTGCCACTTGTGCCTAGTCTGTCCCAAGCCCACCTGGCCGGGTGCCACTTGGTAGACTACTAACACTACCTACAAACACCAGAAACTATTTGCAACTCCTGGACAGAGATCAAGTTGGCTAATAAGTCGAGAGGGGCACTTAAGCATTCCAATGTGTGGTAGTAGCTAGTCATTGGACAACATACACGGAACTCAGTGCTTAAGGACGGTTCCAGTGAGACAACCCACCATGTATTCCTACATGGCCTCTCACCGCTACCTTTACCAAATCGTGTTCACACACTTAACTCTCAGCACCAGAACATATCGTACCACTCCAATTCATTCCCGATGAATCAGACCTGACACAACTCTAAGCAATAGCACGCATGGCATGGCAAGAACACAACATGGCTCAAACAACTCCTACACATGCTAGTGGGTTTTAACTATTTACTGTGGCAATGACAGGTCATGCAGAGGAATGGGTTCAACTACCGCAGCATAAAGTAGCAGTTGAATCGTTGTTGTCCTAATGCAGTAAAAGAGAGCAGAAGCGAGAGAGTGGGATCATATCGGAATGAACAAGGGGGTTTGCTTTCCTAGTAGATCAACAGGGGGGCACTGCTCCTCTGACAAGTACTCTGGATCGGTCTCCGGAGCAGGACCTATCGAGAAGGAACGGTGTCGATAATCAAACACAAGCATATGCAACAATATGATGCATGATCATGGCATGAATATGTGATGTTGATTGAGCTAACGCAACTAGCTTTTATTTGGATGAAATCCATTTGAACCAAAGATTCAAACGCATCTCCAAAATAAGCTCTTTATATAAGCCATTTTAGTGTTTCACTTATACAGTAGGTATAAGTTGGTTTTACATGCATGAAACTGGTACAGATGGATAGATTGAATTTTTCTGATATTTTTTCATATATAAATTATTTCAATCTGAGCTACGGTTGAATTTATATGAATTTTTGAAGTTTATAGCATTTTCTGGAATTTCCTGATTTAATTTAAAACCAGAAAAGATATATTGCGTCAGCAGGTCAAAGGCGACTGACCAGGTCAAACCTGACGTGTGGGGTCCGACAATCTAGTTG
The DNA here is from genome assembly GCF_056163025.1 of Triticum urartu. Lineage (NCBI taxonomy): Eukaryota > Viridiplantae > Streptophyta > Magnoliopsida > Poales > Poaceae > Triticum > Triticum urartu. The sequence goes on along the minus strand of NC_141878.1, from coordinate 421,226,493 downwards.
TTTATCCTTGGCAGCCTCTCTTATGGGGAAATGTAGTCTAGTGCTTCTTTGAGCCATAGTAGTCTGCTACAGCCCGGTTCACCGGAGTCCTGCTAGCCCAGCACTACTGCTCAGGACACTTGACTGGCCGGCATGTGTTTCATTTTGTTTCTGTGTCTGTCCCTTCAGGGAAATGTCACACGGTGACCTCCGGAGTCCTGCCTAGCCTGCTACAGCCCGGGTTCCCCGGAGTCCTGTTAGCCCAGTGCTACAGCCCGGATTCACACGCTGCTGACCGACATGCTCGATGTGAATCATGTATGCCTGTCCCCATAGGTTGGTGCCGCTTTGGGTTCACGACTAGCCATGTCATCCCGGGTTCTCTGTCATATGGATGCTAGCGACACTATCATATACGTGAGCCAAAAGGCGCAAACGATTCCGGGCCATGGTAAGGCGACACCCGTGGGAATACCGTGCGTGAGGCCGCAAAGTGATATGGGGTGTTACAGGCTAGATCGGTGTGACTTAGAATCGGGGTCCCGACAGCTTTGGTATCAGAGCACGGGGAGAGGGCGAGGGGGAGGCGGTGGCTACGCCAACGGCGAACGGCGGCGACGAACGCGCTTGGGCAACAGCGGGGAAGAGAGCAGAGGAGGAGAGGGGCGACCAGAGGGGAGGGGAGTGGACGAGGGGGGATCGGGGGGGGGGGGTGCGTGGCGTCGCCTAGACGTGTCTGGGATGAAGCAGGCATGGAGGAGGTGGCTCGCGCGCGGCGACCACGCGCCCTTCGTCCTCCTGGCAAGAGGAGGAAGATGACAAGGGAGGTGGGGATGGGCCGGGCTGGCCAGCCAGCTGGGCCGGCTTCTCTCCTGGGCCAGGTAAGCCAGGTGAGGTTTTTCCCTTTTTGTTATTCTTTTCTATTTCTATAATTTGTTTCCCGATTTAGTAAAATACTAAATCAACTTATTTTCTTCTGAAATTTATTGTAGGAGCTAGTTGAAATATTCCAGAGCCCCTCACATAAAAATCAGAATTATTGTACATATATAAATATATCATATATATATATCCAATGCAAATAATTATTGCATTAATTCCAAATGGCCAAATAAATATTTATGAGCTCATGAAAATATTGGTTTGATTTTTATCTCTGTCCAATATTTTCAGAGAGCAACATGAACATTTTCTTGGACCTTTTTGGAGCAAATTTTATCTGGGTCATTTCCAGAAATGATTTCTGAGGGTTTCACAAATCCCCATTTCAAGTTTCAATGAAATTTAAACATGATGCAAACATGAAGGCTAGCCTAGGTCATACCAGAACTAGGGATGTGACACGTTATGCTGTCCGAGTCATCCCAGGTTTCTAAACAATCTGATGCATTTGCAAATTCCTTCTTACCGCTCCGAAGTTCCTTTGTGTCAGATTAACCACACTAACTAGTGTGCTGAGATACTTCATCGCCTCGGTATATATGTTGGAGCTATTATTATGACCCTAGGTGTCTTAGAAGATCATCTAGTAATCTAGCCATGTTTTGTGTTCCCGGTGTGATGATTCTGGCCATCATTCTTGAAAGCATCCCGTGATGCCACTTAGTTAATTAGTAGGCATTCTATTCATGGGTTCTTGAACCCGAGATTCACCCTACTTACTTCATGTTGATAGTGTTTGCTGGTTCCTTTAGGGTATTAGTAACCTTTGCGATAGTCCTTGAGGTCTATGGCATATCGTTCTTCCAATACCATGAACCATTATGGCAGAAGTTCTTTGAACCAAAAGATCACAACCAAAGTGCTCTTGATGAGTTCTCCATTCTGCATTGTGAATCTGCCAGTCCTACCTTTCTGTCTGGATTATCCGGAAGAAACCTGTTGAACTTGGTTTGACATACTAATCTATGCATCCACAACTCAGAAAGTTATATGTTCCTTTAGGTTGTCCCTCTTTAGTTGCTTTCTGACCTTCGTCCATCAATTAGCTAAAACTCTAAGCAGTAGCAGGCATGACAAACAAGCATGAATGAGTAGGCACATCAGGGCTCAAACAACTCCTACTCATGCTAGTGGGTTTCATCTATTTACTGTGGCAATGATAGGTCATGCAGAGGAAAGGGGGTTCAACTACCGCAACATGTAACAATTGTATGGTTGTTGTCCTAATGCAGTAAAAGAGAGCAGAAGCGAGAGAGTGGGATTGTATCAGAATGAACAAGGGGGGTTTTGCTTGCCTGGCACTTTTGAAGATAGTATAATTCTTCATCGATGTCATCGATCTCATCGTCAGAACCACGTCTACTGAGAGGGGACAAATATCGGCAACAGAGAAGGAACACAATCAATGCAATGCAACAATATGATGCATGGTCATGACATGGCAATATGCTGTGATTTGAGCTAATGCAACTATCAACATATTAAATGAAGTTGGTTTGAACCCAAGGTTCAAATTCAAACTCAAACCCTTCTGTACTAGCTGCATTAGCTCAATTCACAGCATATTGCCATGTCATGACCATGCATCATATTATTGCATTGCATTGATTGTGTTCCTTCTCTGTTGCCGGTGGTTGTCCCTCTCGATAGACGTGTTCCAACGATGAGTTCAATGACACCGATGAAGAGCTATACTATCTTCAGAAGTGCCAGACAAGCAAAACCCCCTTGTTCATTCCGATACAATCCCACTCTCTCGCTTCTGCTCTCTTTTACTGCATTAGGAAAACAACGATTCAATTTTTACATGCTGCGGTAGTTGAACCCCCTTTCCTCTGCATGACATGTCGTTGCCACAGTAAATAGATGAAACCCACTAGCATGAGTAGGAGTTGTTTGAGTCCTGATGTGCCTACTCATTCATGCTTGTTTGTCATGCCCGCTACTGCTTAGAGTTGAGTCAGGTCTGATTCATCGGGGATGAATTGGAGGTGTGTGAACATGTCCTACTGTTGAGAGCAAACTGTGTGAACATGATTTGGTAAAGGTATCGATGAGAGGCCATGTAGGAGTACATGGTGGGTTGTTTCATTGAAGTCGTCCTTAGGAACTGAGTTCTGTGTTTGTGATCCATGAACAACTACTACCATGCATTGGGCCCGAAACCAATGGACCCTCTCGACTTATTAACTGCCCTTGCCCTCTGTCCAGGAGTTGCAACTAGTTTCTGGTGTTTGTAGGATATGTGTTGGAGGCCGTGCGTAGCGCTGACCCTAGGGGTGGGCTATGATGCGGTAGATACACCGTGGCCGGGTATACCGGGCACCCGTTTGGTGTCGCGGAACCCTGTACACATCGTTTGGGGCTGTGAGTGAAACCCTGGCCGGATCTCCTCGCAGATGGAACCCGAATAGGCGATAAACCTGGACTAGAGACTTGTGTGGTTAGTCGGGTCGTGGCCGACTCCCTCACCAGGCTTCCGCTTGAAGGTTGCTGAGTTACACGACGTGTACATGATGGTAAGTGGCGAGAGCGTGTGTGAAGAAGTACAACCCTGCAGGGTTATAAATGATCTATTCGAATAGCCATGTCCACGGTAAAGGACTTCTAGGTTGCCTGCACAGTTCATAAACAAGTGAAAGTGGATACCCGAAAATGCGCAAGATAAGCGTGAGTGCTATGGATGGCGTTCTCGTAGGGAGACGGGAGCGGATCCATAGTGGTGTATTGATATGGTGAATATGTGGACTCGTGTGCGCCACCTCAAAAGAGTTACTTGCAGTCGTAGTTTAGGATAGCCACCGAGTCAAAGCTGGCTTGCTGTAGTTAAACTCCACCACCCCCTTTGTTGATACTGATGCATATGTAGCTAGTTCTGATGTAAGTCTTGCTGGGTACATTTGTACTCACATTTGCTTAATTTATGTTTTGCAGAGAGACTTCAGTCTCACTAGTAGTTCCGCGTGGACTTCGACGTTTAGCTTATTACCTCAGCTACAATCTTGTACCCTTGGGAGGGTCTTGTAGATAGTCAGGCTTCTCAACCTTTTTCATTTGTAGTTGTCTGTACTCAGACAAGTTAAGCTTCCGCTTGTGCTTGTTGCTTGTATGCTCTGTATGTTGGGTCATCAGACCCATGTTTGTAATATCTGGCTCTTCGGAGCCTAATGAATAAATACTTTGAGTTGTAGAGTCATGTTATGATGCCATGTTGTATTTGCACATATCGAGCATATTGTGTGTATGTTGTTGAAATGCTTGGTATGTGTGGGATCCGACAACCTAGTTGTCTATCCTTGGTAACCTCTCTTATGGGGAAATGTAGTCTGGTGCTTCCACGGAGCCATGGTAGTCTGCTACAACCCGGTTTACCGGAGTCCTGCTAGCCCAGTTACTATTGCTCCGGAACACATCGACTGGCCGGCATGTGATCTACTTCGTTCCTGTGTCTGTCCCTTCGGGGAAATGTCACCAGGTGACTTCCGGAGTCCTGCTAGCCTGCTACAGCCCGAGTTCCTGGAGTCCTGTTAGCCCAGTTGCTACAGCCCGGATACACACGCTGATGACCGACACGTTCGATGCTGGTTCATGTATGCATGTCCCTGTAAGTTAGTGCCACTTTGGGTTCACGACTAGTCATGTCAGCCCGGGTTCTTTGTCATATGGATGCTAGCGATACTATCATATACGTGAGCCAAAAGGCGCAAACGGTCCTAGCCCAGGTAAGCTGGCACCCATGGGAATATCGTGCGTGAGGCCGCAAAGTTTTTTTTGAACGGGCCAACAAAGGCTGGGGTTTCATTGATTAAGCAGGGAGCAGATGACAAAGTGACAAAGGCGATGATCCGTGGATCAAGGAGGTAGAAAAAGAAGAAGAAGAAGCCTTGGTGCTTGAGGAACCCGGATAAACGGCTACTATCTCATGGAGGGTCCCCGAAGGGGCTCAGAATGGATTTGTGACCACCCTGTTGTCAGAGCGAGAGCTCTCTCCTGATGTCAGCGATCACCGCTTGCACCATAGCCTCTTGCTTTCTAAAGACGCGGCTGTTACGTTCCTGCCAGATTTTCCAAAGCACCAGCATGATCATAGACTTGATCCCTTTCGCATGTGCTGGCCCTGTTGCAGAAACCATGGCTTCAACCTTTTCCAGGGAGCTGCATTCGTTTGGCAGACACGCCTTGTTGAGTCCCTGGCAGTGCTGCCAAGTTGACAAGCTAGACCATACTGTCTTCGTGAACGGGCAGCTCCAGAACAGATGGGCTGAGGTTTCCAGGTTTCTGAGGCAGAGCTGGCAGAAGTAGGAGTTCGGCCAGCCCCTACACTGTAGTTGGTCGTTGCACCACAATCGGTTCAGGTGGAGGAGCCACGCAAACATCTTAAGCTTCGCCGGAGCCCAGACGTTCCAGATCATGCCCTGGAACTTGGTCGTCGTCGAGCCCAGGAACTGGAGGTGAGGCCGCAAAGTGATATTATGTGTTACATGCTAGATCAGTGTGACTTAGGATCGGGGTCCTGACAGCTTTGGTATCAGAGCCTGACTGTCTGTAGGATTACCAAGCCAAACTGGTCGAAGTTGTGTCTAGAAATGCTTTAGTTATGTAAGGGAATTGATTATGGAAGGAACGCAAGGCTCTTTTTAATCCTTTACCTTATGCCCTTCTGATCTGAGTCATCCTCTTCTTTTCTACGGGGATTAAGAACTAGGCTTCTCATCTTTCTATCAAGATCACGTGTTACTAATCCGTAGAATCTTAGGATTGTTGGTTCTAGGCCTCAGTTCAGTTCCTACTACTTTTAGTATGTTGTCAGTTGAACCAGAATCTTGATATGATGTTGTTAAGTAACTATGCAAATCCTTGTGAATGTCTCAAATCTTTTTTTGAGCATTTACAGCCGTTATGCTGTCCGAGTCATCCCAGGTTTCTAAACAATCTGATGCATTTGCAAATTCCTTCTTACCGCTCCGAAGTTCCTTTGTGTCATATTAACCACACTAACCAGTGTGCTGAGGTACTTCATCGCCTCGGTATATATGTTGGAGCTATTATTATGACCCTAGGTGTCTTAGAGGATCATCTAGTAATCTAGCCATGTTTTTGTGTTCTCGGTGTGATGATTCTGGCCATCATTCTCGAAAGCATCCCATGATGCCACTTAGTTAATTAGTAGGCATTCTATTCGTGGGTTTTTGAACCCGAGATTCACCCTACTTACTTCATGTTGATAGTGTTTGCTAGTTCCTTTAGGGTATTAGTGACCTTTGCGATAGTCCTCGAGGTTTATGGTATATCGTTCTTCCAATACCATGAACCATTATGGCAGAAGTTATTTGAACCAAAAGATCACAACCAGAGTGCTCTTGATGAGTTCTCCATTCTGCATTGTGAATCTGCCAGTCCTACCTTTCTGCCTGGATTATCCGGAAGAAACCTGTTGAACTTGGTTCGACATACTAATCTATGCATGCTCAACTCAGAAAGTTATATGTTCCTTTGAGTTGTCCCTCTTTAGTTGTTTTCTGACCTTCGTCCATCAATTGATAGTCAAGAGTATGCGTGCATTCGTTCATCGATGCCTATTATTCTTGTGGTCCGTCAAGCTATTCTATTCCGGAATGACTAGGAGAAACAAACTCCAGTACCTCATCCATATCTAGGATTGGGTCAAAGCAGTTGTGTCCTGCAGATCAAAATGTCAGTCCAGTTTTTGTTCTGTTCTACTCCCTCCGTTCCAAATATAAGTCTTTGTAGAGATTCTACTAGGTGGACTACATACAGAGCAAAATGGATGAATCTACACTTAAATTGCATCTATATACATCCGTATGTGGTTCATAGTGAAATCTCTACAAAGACTTATATTTAGGAACAAAGGGAGTACCATGGAGTATTACCCCCTTTATGTCAGGATTGTCATGAGAATTGCACCACCTCTTATGAATTCTTGATTAGTGATACTCTTCGCCATCACTATTCATTCCTCGATTTCCGTGTTTTTGTAACCGGAATGCTGACAAGTGAATTGTGATGTGTGAAATCAATACCTCTAGCAACTCCGTTGCTTGTTAGTTAATGGACAACACTCTCATTCTTAGTGTGCTGGTTATTGAATCATCATCCCAAGATTGATCGTGCTACCTAGTCCATATTTCCTAGTGCACTCTTCGATCAATGAGTCAGGATTGTGTCAATCCCTCACTCTTTTGATCATATCGTCTTGCCCTGAAAAGCAAGATTGTTCTCGAGCTTAACAACATATCGGTGGTTCGTGATTTTACGAATATCTTCTCGGAAGTGTTACTAGGTTGTTACCTGACCGCTATGTTGAGTTCGTAATCAAGTTGGTTTTCCTATAAACCACTCTTTCTCCAAGAATCTGTGTTGGATATCCCTGGGATAGTTGGTTTAGCTAAACAACAACTTGGAGAGTTGGAAGATAAAAGCTTTGATAACTTAGTTCGTTCTGAGGTATATCTTTGTGTTTGTGTGTGTGTTGAAGAAAGATGATATCCTCCTCGATTGATCGCCGTGATCAATTGTCGGACCTATTGTCTTATCCAATCCTTGGTTAGAGTATGGGTTATCATCAAATCAAATTAGAACCAACGATGCTCGTAATTTTGTCTTACTCGTGGTTGCTTCCTCGATCATACACCATTATATCTTTTGGGTATGACCAATGCTATCACCTTGTTCACATGATTGTGGAATTCCATTTATATGGAAACCTGGATGAATTGTTGTTGAGCCCATCGACAACATTCCTATCTTCTCCACGATTTGTTGGACATTAAGCTAGTGTTGGAAACTTTTATAAGCATTATCTTCATGTCCTGTTCATGAAGCATGTGTTCGGATGAAAGAAGTGACTTCCTCTAATACATGTGCATTTGATGCAAGTTGCCGCCGTGAATTCGAGAAAGTCAATGTTGCTTCCTCTGGAATATTCCCAAGTCAATCATGCATGTGCGAAGTATACTTTGGTTTGTGAGATTAGCTACCTCCATTCCACATGTATTTCCTAGCACGCCAAGCCACTGATTGATTTGTTCAAGGAGAAGAAGTTCTTATTAAGAGCTAGACTTATGCAAGGACTTCTATATTGTCGGCGTTCTGGGAACGGGGGTCCCCAGACTTGCCTGCCTGCGGCCTGCGGCGTGGCTCAAAAGGGGGCCCAGCACGGCCCATCTGCACCAACACAGACCCAAGACCCTCGCGAGGGGCCAAGCCTCGCGGGGCGGTCGACGCGGAGCTTCCTCAGGCACGGCCTCATCAGGCTGGCTCGCGAGGAGGCGGAGAGATCCAGGCGGGGTACCTCGCGAGGTGCCCGTGACGCAAGCCATGACGACCAAAGGCGCCAGGCGGGTGCCAGCCCGCGCAGTGTCCTCCCTTTCCTCTTTGGTGCAAAGGGAGCAAGCGCAGCCGCGGAGTACCGAGGCATCAGGCAAAGGTTGCCATTTTGGTGCAACAAGACCAAGACCAGGAGGACTGCAAGATGGAGGTCATCGTGGAGCCCAAGACGGCGTCACCACCAGAGCTTTGTGCAGGCGAAGACTACTTTTGTCAGGATAGCTTGTACTAGCTGTCCCCCTTCAAATTAGTCCGCCATTGTTGGCTCCCTTCCCACTCGATATTTGGGAAGAGGACCAGGGCCTCTATAAATAGGACCAGCCACCCGCAGAACAAAAGGGGCGACGAGGAAAAAGAGAGAGAGAGAAGGGTGACTGAACTCCTCCCACTAGTTCATCGCCCCAGCCAAGAGCAGACCCTCGCGAGGCTGTTCTTCCTTGTATTGTTCATCATCATCAGCCCAAGAGGCAATCCACCACGCCACACACTGGAGTAGGGTATTACACCACAACGGTGGCCCGAACCAGTATAAACCCTGTGTCATTCGTGTTGCTCTTTCCATAGCTCAGATCTTAGCGAGGCGGAGTGGTGCAAGTAGGTAGGAGGCGAAATCTCTGCACGCACCCCAGTGTTCGAACCTCAAGGGTCTGCCGGAACCCGAAATCCGACATTTGGCGCGCCAGGTAGGGGTGCACCAGAGTTTCCCCTTCCGCCACCACCACGACCTGCCTCGCGATGAATAGCGCGTTGCCCGCTCCGGCCGCCGGCGCCAACACGGGGGCCAGGGGGCTCCGAGCCCTGGCCCCAGCCCTGCGACGAGTGCGGTGGCCGGACAAGTTCAGGCCAACGACGCTGCCGCGCTACGGCGGTGCGGTAGATCCGCTGGCCTTCTTGCCGGCGAGCGAGGAGGCCCCCCTCGAAGCTGGAGGTGACGATAGGGTCATGGACAACTGGCTCCCCATGGCCCTCACCGGCGCTCTGTGCCCATGGCTGCTCCACCTGCCGGCGACCTCCGTGGCCTCTTGGGAAGAGCCCCGCAGCCTCTTCCCCGCCCATCGCGCTACACCAACACCCCCGGTCGTCGCGGCCCTCCTGGGCGGCTCGCAGGCGCCGCCTACAAGTAACCACGTCAAGCCGTTCATCCACCGGGTCAGCGCCGCCTCCACGCGGCAGGGGGCTCTCCCGGACCGGGTGGCGTCCAAGGCCGGCCTGACCTTCAGCTCGGAGGACCACTCCTCCAACTCGGCCTGCTCGGGTGCGCTCCCCATGCTGTGCACCCCCACCATCTGCCAGGTGGCCGTCACCAGAACTCTCATCGATGGCGGTGCGGGCCTCAGCGTGCTCTCGGTCGAGGCCTTCAACCTCCTCGGCATACCCCTGGAACGGCTGCAACCCAGCCGACCCTTCTCTGGCGTCGGGGGCGGATCATCCAGCTCCTTGGGACAGATCCGGCTCCCAGTAACCTTCGGCACCTACAACAACTTCCGCACGGAGCTGGTCGACTTCGACATCGCCCCCATCGGCCTCCCCTACAACGCCATCCTCGGCTACCCAGTGCTGGCCCAGTTCATGGCCGCGACGCACCCGGCGTACAACCTCATGAAGATGCCCGGGAGCAGCGGTGTCCTCACCGTGCACGGGGATACCGGAGACACGCTGCGGGTACTCAAGCTTGCCTTCAAGACGGCGGCTTCGGCACAGCCCGCCGGCTTGGAGACCCCTGAGCCCAAGGGGGCTGCACGCGCCAAGAAGAAACAGTTGTTCACCCAAGACAAGGCAGAGACCAAGCAGGTACCCGTCGATGAGGATGGGTCCACCAACGCCACTTTCACCATAGGCGCCAACCTCGAGCCCGAGCAGGAGGAGACCCTGGTCAAGTTCCTGCGCGCGAACAAGAAGGTATTCTCTTGGGAGCCTGACCAGTTGGCGGGGATCCCTAGGAGCGTAATCGAGCATCACCTCAACGTGTGCCCCAACGTGCGCCCTGTGAAGCAGAAGGCAAGGCGGCAGTCCACAGAAAAGCAGGCCTTCATCGTCCGAGAGACCCATAAACTAGAAGCCGCTGGGGTCATTCGCGAGGTCCGATACCCGGATTGGTTGGCCAACCCTGTTGTTGTGCCAAAGAAGGGAGGGAAGGAGCGCATGTGTGTCGACTTCACCAACCTCAACAAGGCATGCCCGCAAGATCCTTTCCCACTCCCCCGCATCGACCAGATCGTCGATTCCACCGCAGAATGCGACCTGCTATGCTTCCTGGATGCCTTCTCCGGGTATCACCAGATCAAGATGGCGATAGAAGATGTCGAAAAGATAGCCTTCCTAACCCCGTGTGGGATGTACTGCTACACATGCATGCCATTTGGGCTGCGTAACACCGGGGCGACCTTTCAGCGGCTGATGCACATCACCTTGGGCCCGCAGCTCGGGAAGAATGTTGAGGCTTACGTTGGTGACATTGTGGTGAAGTCTCGGGAGGCCAGGACCCTGATACAAGACCTGGAGGAAACCTTCGCGAGCCTCAACGCAGTGAACCTGCGGCTCAACCCAGAGAAGTGTGTGTTCGGAGTCCCCTCAGGCAAGCTCTTGGGTTTCCTCGTGTCCCACCGAGGCATCGAGGCTAACCCGGAAAAGGTCAAGGCAGTCGAGGACATGAGCCCGCCAAAGACCCTCAAAGAAATGCAGAAGCTCACTGGGCGCGTGACCGCGCTAGGGCGCTTCATCTCCAAGTTGGGGGAGTGAGCGCTGCCTTTCTTCCAGCTAATGAAGAAAAAGGGGCCCTTTGAATGGACCGAAGAGGCCGACAAGGCTTTCCAAGATCTCAAGAGATACCTGACCAGCCCTCCGGTCATGGTGGCTCCGCGCCCTCAAGAGCCCCTGGTGCTTTACCTCGCCGCCACTCCCTACTCCGCCAGCGCATCCCTGGTGGCGGTTAGGGAGGAGCGTCGAATCAAAACCACAGCAGCGGCCCGGGACAAGGCAAAACAGGAACAAGGAAGGTCCACAGGAACCGCCACCGCGGCTGAGGAGGATCAGCCGCCGCAGAGGAGTGCGCCGGAGGCGGAAGAGGCCCCTCTCCCAGATGGCTAGCCTCAGGAGGCCTCATCGCCTCAGGAGGTGCCACGGTCTCCGAAGGGAGCCGCCAGCGCTGACGCACCCAATCTCGTTGAGCACCCGGTGTACTTCGTCAGCACGGTGTTGCGGGATGCGAGGGCGCAGTACCCCATGCCTTAGAAACTCCTCCTCGCGCTACTGGTGGCCTCGCGCAAGCTGCGGCACTATTTTCAGGGTCACCCCATCAAGGTCGTCTCGTCATACCCCCTGAAGAGGGTGCTCAGGAGCCCTAACTCAGCTGGAAGGGTCGCTGAGTGGAACATAGAACTGCAAGCGTTTCAGCTCGAATTCAGCACGACCAGAGTCATCAAGGGAGCAGCGTTGGCGGATTTTGTGGAAGAATGGACGGAGGCACCAGGCCTCAAGGCCGGTGAGGATCGGTCCCTCTCCCCGGGAAGCGAGGCGCTAGAAGGCTGGGTCATGTATTTCGATGGAGCGTTCTCCAGGCACGGCGCAGGGGCTGGGGCGGTGCTTATATCACCCACTTAGGACAAGCTCTACTACGCTGTGCAGCTCTGTTTCCAGCGAGGTGAAAAGGTCTCCAACAACATAGCGGAGTATGAAGGTCTAATAGCGGGCTTGAAGGCCGCAGCTGCCCTGGGGGTGAAACGCCTCACCATCAAGGGCGATTCGCAGCTCCTTGTCAATTTCTCCAACAAGGTGTATGAGCCGAAAGATGAGCACATGGAAGCCTACCTTGCGGAGGTCCGCAGGATGGAGATGCAGTTCTGGGGGTTGGAGTTGCAGCATGTGCCCCGTGGCACCAATTAGGAGGCCGACGACATCGCCAAACGGGCGTCCAGGCGGTTACCTCAGGAGCCTGGCGTTTTCGGGGAGCGGCTCTTCAAGCCCTCAGCCCTACCGTCATTGTCAAACACGACTCAGCCACGGGAGGAGCTCCCCCAGCCACCTGCCTCAGGAGCCCCGGTCTGTGGCCCGGCCTCAGGAGCACGCCTGCTCCTGGCGATGGAGCCTCAGGAGGGGGACTGGATCACGGAACTCCGGAGTTACTTAACACAAGGGACCCTGCCGGAGAAGGAGGAGGAGGCGGAGCGTGTGGCACGGCTGGCCACGGCATATTGCATCAAGGATGGAGAGCTCTACCGGAAGTGACCAAATGATGTATCCCTGCGCTGCATCCCCAGGGAGCAAGGAAAGGAGCTGCTGGAAGACATACACGGCGGAGACTGTGGACATCATTCGTCATCACAGACCCTGGTCGGCAAGGCGTTCCGCTGTGGGTTTTATTGGCCCACCACACTCAATGACGCCGTCGAACTGGTGAAGGCTTGTGAGGCCTGCCAGTTCCACGCCAAGCAGATCCATCAGCCGGTAGGAGGCCTACAGACTATACCCCTTTCGTGGCCATTCGCAGTCTGGGGGCTGGACATCCTGGGCCTGTTTCCTCGGGCGCCAGGGGGCTACCGCTACCTCTACGTCGCCGTGGACAAGTTCACCAAGTGGGCTGAAGTAGAAGACGTCCGCACCATCCCCGCGGGTTCCGCGGTCAAGTTCATTAGGGGCATCGTGAGCTGGTTCGGGGTGCCGAACCGCATCATCACAGACAACGGTTCGCAATTCACCAGTAACCTCTTCAAAACGTACTGTGCTAACCTTGGAACGCATATATGCTACGCTTCGGTGGCGCACCCCCGAAGCAACGGCCAGGCCGAGCAAGCCAACGCAGAGGTCCCGAGGGGCACGTTCAAGAAGAAGCTGGAGGCCTGCGGCAGAGGTTGGTACGATGAGCTCCAGTCTGTGCTGTGGTCCATCCGCACAACCGCGACCAAGCCGACTGGAGAGACCCCGTTCTTCCTGTTCTACGGAGCCGAAGCGGTCCTCCCTCACGAGGTCAGACGTCGCTCCGCACGGGTCCTGGCATTCGACGAGGCGCAGCAGGACGCCATGCGGGGGATGGACCTCGTGCTGGGGGAGGAACATCGCCGAGAAGCCGCGCTGCGAGCGGCGAGGTACCAGCAAGCATTGCGACGATACCACTGCCGCAACATCCGCCCAGAACTCTCGATGTAGGAGACTTCGTGCTCAGGCGGGTTCTCTCCAGGGAGGGACTGCACAAGCTCTCTCCCATGTGGGAGGGCTCGTTCAAAGTTGTTCATGTTTCCAGGCCCGGCTCCGTGCGCTTGGAGACTCAGGAGGGAGTGCCGGTCCAGAACGCATGGAACATCCAGCACCTCCGGAGGTTCTACCCGTAAAAAGGCCCAGAGCCTGTGAAGAAGGTGAATGCCTGTGAAGCTGTCACGTTTTGGAAAAGGCCCAGAGCCTGTGAAGAAGGCGAATGCCTATGAAGCTGTCGCATTTTGGAAAAGGCCCAGAGCCTGTGAAGAAGGCGAATGCCTGTGAAGCTGTCGCGTTTTGGAAAAGGCCCAGAGCCTGTGAAGAAGGCGAATGCCTGTGAAGCTGTCGCATTTTGGAAAAGGCCCGGAGCCTGTGAAGCTGTCGCGTTTTGGAAAAGGCCCGGAGCCTGTGAAGAAGGCCAACGCCTGTGAAGCTCGCCGCCCGTGACACTCTCACATAATAATGAGTTGGGCTGTACACGCCCCGGAGTTTCAGGAGCACCGGCCTCAGGCCCTGGGGCTCCCTCCCATGCCCAGTGGCAGCACTTAGCTCCGCGCTGGTGAGAAGACGTCGAAGACTAGATTAGGTGCCGGACGCGGCTTTTCATTTGCTTTCCGCAGTTGTGTTGTTCCTTCTCATTCGAAGTTTTATTGAAGCTGTTGCCGTCTTTGGCTTGTGGTTCTTCGACTTTTCACTCTCCTGCCTCGATTTCTCTTATGCAAGGCCTCGCGAGGGGAGGGACTGCCGAGCGCCCTCGCGAGTGTTCCCGTCCTAGTCGTTCAAAGGGTTCGCGACCTGGGTCCATTACAGGAGCACCCCTCCAGTCCGTGCCCCACGGGCATCGCGACACGAACACAGGGCCTGGGTCGGTCGCCCCCCCATGGCTGGGGCCGGGAACTATCCACACGCGGGCACGTAGCTGGAAGGCACGATAACGGAAGCAAAACAATGATTAACAGCAATAACCCAAACACGCCCCCTCGCGGGGCTCCACACTACTGTCTTTTTTACGCAGGAAGAAAAAAAGGAAAAGAAAGAACAGATGAGGCGCGGTTCGCCTCACACCGGCCTGCAGGGAAGACTCGAGCGGCCTCCGGGGCTCAGGCAGACTCCCTCTCGTACTTCACCGGGGTGCGACGGCGGGCGAACACGCTGCCACCCCCCAAGCAGATGCGACGGCGTGGAGGCTGACCACGGCCACCGCTGGAAGAGTCGCCGCCTGAAGAAGAACCAGAGAAGCTTGAGGAGCCCCGAGCGCCGCCAGTCACGCGAGCGCTGTCTTCTCCATCGTTGCCGGAGCTGGGATCCCGGCCGCGGTCATCGTCCTCGGGGCAGCACCCTGCGCGGCGACCATCTTCCCCAAACACCCTCACGTAGAGGGTGGCATCACCGTCAAACTTGAAGTGCAGGGTGCAACGACGGCTCAGGCCACGCGCGCGGGCAAACGTCTGCCAACCGCGGGCCAAGGCCAGGCTCCTGGCTGCGGAGACCTCCAGTGAAGCCCATGAGGCCCGGCTGCAACAGCCGTCGGCCTGAAGCCAGAGGCCGCCCGGAGCACCGGCCGGGAGCTCGCCGAGGAGGAAGCGAGGAAGCGGAAGCCGGGTGCTAGTCGGCTCCGCCGACCACACGACGAACTCCGGCAGCACCTCTGCAGCGAAAGCGCGGCCTAGGGGGACGCGCGACCGGAGCGCGCCCCCCGGCCGCAGCGATCCGCCCGTCACCGCGCTGGAAATTGTCTCCACGGCCGCGGGGAGCTGCCGTGGTGGCCACAGGATGTTTGCGAGGGCGCCCTCGACCGCGCTTGGGCGGGGGAGAGGCAGGCTCAACCTGGTGAGCCTTCCCCTTCTCTGCGGCCGAGAACCTCCTCGACGGGTCCATGAAGAAGAAGGAGATGCAAGGGGGGATGAACTAGAAGGGCGCACGCCGTTCTGTACTTATAGCTGGCGAAGGCCAACCGCCGACCTCCATGATCGCAGGTAATCATGACCCGCTTTGCATGCAGGGACTTGTCCAATCCGTGCGATTGCCGAGGCGCCATGGGGAAGTGGAGACGCCCACGTCCAATCAACCGCCACGCGGCGCCAAAGGCCACAGGCTGTTAGGGCCCGCGGCGCTTCGCTCTTGCCCTTCCGCCTCCCTGCACGGCCAAGTCCGGGCGCGCCTCGGTCCCGGGGGCTACTGTCGGCGTTCTGGGAATGGGGGTCTCCAGACTTGACTGCTTGCGGCCTGCGGCGTGGCTTAAAAGGGGGCCCAGCACGGCCCATCTGCACCAACACAGACCCAAGACCCTCGCGAGGGGCCAAACCTCGCGGGGCGGTCGACGCGGAGCTTCCTCAGGCACGGCCTCATCAGGCTGGCTCGCGAGGAGGCGGAGAGATCCAGGCGGGGTACCTCGCGAGGTGCCCGTCACGCAAGCCATGACGACCAAAGGCGCCAGGCGGGTGCCAGCCCGTGCAGCGTCCTCCCTTTCCTCTTTGGTGAAAAGGGAGCAAGCGCAGCCGCGGAGTACCAAGGCATCAGGCAAAGGTTTCCATTTCGGTGCAACAAGACCAAGACCAGGAGGACTGCAAGACGGAGGTCATCATGGAGCCCAACACGGCGTCACCACCAGAGCTTTGTGCAGGCGAAGACTACTTTTATCAGGATAGCTTGTACTAGCTGTCCCCCTTCAAATTAGCCCGCCATTGTTGGCTCCCTTCCCGCTCGATATTTTGGAAGAGGACCAGGGCCTCTATAAATAGGACCAGCCACCCGCAGAACAAAAGGGGCGACGAGGAAAAAGAGAGAGAGAGAGAGAAGGGTGACTAAACTCCTCCCAGTAGTTCATCGCCCCAGCCAAGAGCAGACCCTCGCGAGGCTATTCTTCCTTGTATTGTTCATCATCATCAGCCCAAGAGGCAATCCACCACGCCACACACTGGAGTAGGGTATTACACCACAACGGTGGCCCGAACCAGTATAAACCCCGTGTCATTCGTGTTGCTCTTTCCATAGCTCAGATCTTAGCGAGGCGGAGTGGTGCAAGTAGGTAGGAGGCGAAATCTCCGCGCGCACCCCAGTGTTCGAACCTCAAGGGTCTGCCGGAACCCGAAATCCGACATATATCCTCGATGATGGTTCCCCACCTGAACTCGGTAGTGTTTTATTATAAGACTACTACATGGTCATGCTTGTCTTGAACAGCGTGTTCATAGGTTTGTAGTAGAACCAGCTCATGTTTTGGAGCTTGCTATCGTAGTTCATTTCCCGAGAATCTCACAATGTCATCTCATCGGTTTGCGTTGCAAACTTTCTTTTCCAGACATGCTGTCTGAAATATCCTGTTTCTAACCAGATCTGAATCTCAGGAAGATATGATGGTTGGAACTTTCCAAAGATCCATGATGTAGGTCCCGACAAGGTCGATGTTCTGGCCGACACACCTAGCCGGAAGATCTATTATTTTAGCTTCTTGATTAAGCAATTTGACCATCTTCACCATGAGGATCTCGTGCGACTTATTATAGAAGTTGTTCCTTATGGATTTTGTGCTTCCGAAGCCCGACCTATACTTGATGGCCATGTTAATGCTTTTAAGCATGATTGTGATATCTAGTACATCAAGGGGAACATTAGAAGCGGAGTGCTAAATGTCTGTCGGTCGATCATCCAGGTTTTGTTCCTTGGCATTGCTAAGGACAAATGTGAGAAAGTGTTGTCTTCCTTTGCATCTGCATCGTCCATCACTATTCATCATGGTTGTATGATGTGTTGCCATGATCCTCGACACAGATGTTGGTAAGACCTTGATGAGTAAGGAAATGCTCAAGTTCTTGAAAGCATGCTCAGCCACTGGGTTATACCCTTGGTATGTATTGGAATGTGCCTTCTGTTTGCCGAATTGTCTTATAACTCTAGTTTCCTTCCCAAACTGAGTATGTCATTCTTCCAAATTCCTTCAAACGATCAATTGTGAATTGCCTCAAGCTGGTATGAAGAGTTTCAATGATATATGGAACAAAAGTAATTCTTTTTGCCACTTAAGGGAGTAATTCTACGAGTCACCTCCTCTAAGATGTCCCATTATGGAATCATGGCAATTATCTCCTCACTACCTTGAAAACCATGCACCATCCTACTTCAGCATGGAATTGTTGCCTACCAAATTGAGCAATCACCATCTGTTTCCTTTCACCCCTGATGTGTGTCTTATGTCTCAGCTCAAGAGACATTCTTCCATCTCACTCCATGAGTTGATCTTGAGTGCTCGAACTTCGAGGAGATCGATTCCTATAGAGATTCTTTCTGTCGTCATCGTGTTGGATGAAGATCTCGAAAGCAAAGACGTCAAGATCAATTTTAGGCATTGAATCAACATCTTCAAGAAGGGCATTTGGATCGTGAAGTTTGTGCTAGCTCCGTGTCCCCTCTGTCTTCTTGCCTCACGTCTTGAATCTCGGGACGAGATTCTTGTTTAGTGGGGGTGAGTTGTCACAGCCCCAGAATTTGTTTGTAATTAGTTGCATTTGAGAGCATCATGTCTAAATTCTGAAAGTTGAATTGAGGTTAGTTGAAACCCTCAGAAATCACTTCAGAAATAATCAACATTAAAATCTTTTCAAATGAGTCCAAGAAAATGTTCCTGTTATTCTATAAAAATATTGGCAAGAGGTAAAATTCAAACCAATATTTTTGGAGACTCAGAGATATTTATTTTGGGCTTTTGAATTAAATCAATAGCTACTTGAATTGGATTTATATCTACTATTAAATAAATATATGTCCAATAATTCTGAAATATTTTGTGGATCTTTGGTTTAATTATTTTAGCTCCCACAACAATTTTCAGAAGCAACAAAATAATTTGGTTAGCAGACCAAGTTCAAACAGAGGCAAACAATAGAAAACAGGAACTGGAATAAAGGAAAGAGAGAGAAAGAGTTTACCTGGGCCTTACCTAGCAGAAGCAGCCCAGCCCACCAGGGGCAACGCTATCTTCTAGCTCCTGCCAGTAGGAGTAGCTGCGTGCCTGGCATGCCGTAGCCGTGCCACCTCCTGCTTCGACATGCCCCGCGCGTCCCCTTGCCCATCCGCTCTCTAGGGGGTTCCCCGCGACCTGCTCTCACTCCTCCCCCTCTCTCTGGCCCTTCTCCTCCCCTATTTCTGTCATTCTCGAAAGCACCCGAGGGAGACTCGTCGCCGCCGCTCGTCACAGTCGTAGCCACCACTGTCGTTCCACTAAACCAGAGTGACCAAAGGCTTCGCCTCGACGCCCTCGCCCTCTCCATCGAGCTACACGTCGTCGGGAGGTCTGTTTCACCGTCACCGCCATCTTCTTCAACCATGGCCGACCGAGATCTACCCCGCTGCTCCGTCCGCTCCAGGCCTCCCCCGAGCCCACTGATCACCCTGGCAACCTCGCTATGAGACCCGCCGTCTTTCCCCTATTTTCTCTCGGTCGAATGCGTGCTCTAGCCTCCATAACCGCCGGAGCCGTGAGCTCCTCGCCGCCGGCAATGACACAGTCATGGCCTTAGTCACTGCAGCTCGTGTACGAGCACACCAATGTGCTCAGCGCCTCCCGGGGAAGTTGTAGAACTCACCAACTCGTCCTGTGGATCACCGTAGCACCGAACCCGTCGATCCCGTAGCTCCGGCCGCTGCCATAGCTCGTCGCCGGCAAGATTCCGGCCACACCGCGCCCTCCAGCTTCTTCGGTTGGATGCAGGCGAGCAAGGGCTATGCCCTGGCGCCCTCAGCGCGCCAAGCCAACGCCTCTAGCGCAAGTCCGACATGCCCCGCCGTGTCCTGTGTTCGCCACCGGCTGATCTCCGATGTGTTGACGTGGCGATGTCATTAGCCACTAATGACCCTGGTAATTAGCCCCTATCTCGCTGACAGATGGGCCCTACACCCTAATTAATTTGGGATTCATTTCCTGTTCAGTTTAGATTAATCCAGCCAGCCCCACATGTCAGTTTGACCATGCCACATCAACGTTGACCTGGACCCACCGGTCGGCCTCTAATCCTGCCCTGTTACACTGACGTGCGGGACCCAGTGGTCAGGTTTGACCTGGACCGTGCCTGTTGACCTACTGACATCATAGAGACATCATGTTGACGCAGTAAATTTTTTCTGGAGTTTTAAATAAATCAGAAATGATTTATTTATTTCAGAAAATATCCAAAACTTCAAAAATTCATAAAAATTAAACCATAACTCCAAATGAAATAATTTATATATGAAAAATTGTCAGAAAAATCCAATATATCCATTGGTACTGGTTTCATGCATGTCCAAGCAACTTATACCTACTGTATAAGTGAAATAAATTAAATGGCATATGAATAATCACATATGGAGTTTGAATTTGAATCTTGGATTCAAACCAACTTCATTTAAATTGTTGCCAGTTGCATTAGCTCAAACCACAACATATTGCCATGTCATGATCATGCATCATATTGCTGCATTGCATTGATTGTGTTCCTTCTCTGTTGTCGGTATTTGTCCCCTCTCAGTAGACGTGGTTCCGACGATGAGTTCGATGACACCGATGAAGAGCTATACTATCTTTAGAAGTGCTAGGCAAGCAAACCCCCTTGTTCATTCCAATACAATCCCACTCTCTCGCTTCTCCTCTCTTTTACTGCATTAGGACAACAGCAATTCAACTGTTACATGTTGCGGTAGTTGAACCCCTTTCCTCTGCATGAACTGTCATTGCCACAATAAATAGATGAGACCCACTAGAATGAGTAGGAGTTGTTTGAGCCCTGACGTGCCTACTCATTCATGCTTGTTGTCATGCCTGCTACTTCTTAGAGTTGAGTCAGGTCTGATTCATCGGGGATGAATTGGAATGTGGTGAACATGTCCTACTGTTGAGAGCTAAGTGTGTGAACATGATTTGGTAAAGGTAGCAGTGAGAGGCCATGTAGGAGTACATGGTGGGTTGTCTCATTAAAACCGTCCTCAAGAACTGAGTTCTGTGTTTGTGATCCATGAACAACTACTACCACACATTGGGCCCAAAACCAATGGACCCTCTCGACTTATTAACTGCCCTTGCCCTCTGTCTAGGAGTTGCAACTAGTTTCTGGTGTTTCTAGGATATGTGTTGGAGGCCGTGTGTAGTGCTAACCCTAGGGATGGGCTATGATGCGGTAGATACACCGTGGCCCAGTGTACTAGGCGCCCATTTGGTGTCTTGGGAACCCTGCACACATCGTTTGGGGTTGTGAGCGAAACCCCGGCTGGATCTCCTCACGGATGGAACCCGAATAGGCGATGAACCTGGACTAGAGACTTGTGTGCTTAGTCAGGTCATGGCTGACTCCCTCGCCAGGCTTCCACTTGAAGGTTGCCGAGATACACGACGTGTGCATGGTGGTAAGTGGCGAGAGCGTGTGTGAAGAAGTACACCCCTGCAGGGTTATAAATGATCTATTCGAATAGCCGTGTCCGCGGTAAAGGACTTCTGGGTTGCCTATACAGTTCATAGATAACTTGAAGTGGATACTCAAAAACTCACAAGATAAGCGTGAGTGCTATGGATGGCCTTCTCGTAGGGAGACGGGAGCGGAACCATAGTGGTGTATTGTTATGGTGAATATGTGGACTCGTGTGCGCCACCTCAAAAGAGTTACTTGCAGATGTAGTCCAGGATAGCCACTGATTCAAAGCTAGCTTGCTGCAGTTAAACCCCACCATCCCTTTGTTGATACTGATGCATATGTAGTTAGTTCTAATGTAAGTCTTGCTGGGTACATTTGTACTCACGTTTGCTTAATTTATGTTTTTGCAGAGAGACTTCAGTCTCGCTAGTAGTTCCACGTGGACTTCGACATTTAGCTTGTTACCTCAGCTACGATATTGTGCCCTCAGCAGGATCTTGTAGATAGTCAGGCTTCTCAGCCTTTTTCCTTTGTAGATGTCTGTACTCAGACATGTTAAGCTTCCGCATGTGCCATTTCTTGTATGACTTGAATGCTGGGTCATGAGACCCATGTTTGTAATATCTCGCTCCTCGGAGCCTAATGAATATATACTTTGAGTCGTAGAGTTTTGTTGTGATGCCATGTTGTATTTGCACATATCGAGCATATTGTGTGTATGTTATTGAAATGCTTGGTATGTGTGGGATCCGACAATCTAGTTGTTTATCCTTGGTAGCCTATCTTATGGGGAAATGTAGTCTGGTGCTTCCACTGAGCCTTGGTAGTCCACTACAGCTCGGTTTACCGTAGTCCTGCTAGCCCAGTTACTACTGCTCTGGAACACTTAGACTGGCCGACATGTGATCCACTTCATTCCTGTGTCCGTCCCTTCGGGGAAATGTCACGTGGTGACTTTCGGAGTCCTGCTAGCCTGCTACAGCCCGGGTTCCCGAAGTCCTGTTAGCCTAGTTGCTACAGCCCGGATTCACACGCTGATGACCGACATGTTCGATGCTGGATCATGTATGTCCCCGTAAGTTAGCGCCACTTTGGGTTCACCACTAGTCATGTCGGCCCGGGTTCTCTGTCATATGGATACTATCATATACGCGAGCCAAAAGACGCAAACGGTCTGTCGGTGTCAAAACCGGCGGATCTCGGGTAGGGGGTCCCGAACTGTGCGTCTAGGCCGGATGGTAACAGGAGGCAAGGGACACGAAGTTTTACCCAGGTTCGGGCCCTCTTGATGGAGGTAAAACCCTTCGTCCTGCTTGATTAATATTGATGATATGGGTGTTACAAGAGTAGATCTACCACGAGAGCAGAGAGACTAAACCCTAGAAGCTAGCCTACGGTATGATTGTATGTTGTGATTGTTGTCCTACGGACTAAAACCCTTTGGTTTATATAGACACCGGAGAGGGTTAGGGTTACACAAGATCGGTTACAAAGGAGGAGATATCCATATACGTATTGCCTAGCTTGCCTTCCACGCCAAGTAGAGTCCCATCCGGACACGAGACGAAGTCTTCAATCTTGTATCTTCATAGTCTAACAGTCCGGCCAATGGAGATAGTCCGGCTGTCCGGACACCCCCTAATCCAGGACTCCCATAGTAGCCCCTAAACCAGGCTTCAATGACGATGAGTCCGGCGCGCTGTACTGTCTTCGGCATTGCAAGGCGGGTTCCTTCTCCGAATACATGACAGAAGAAGTCGAATACGAGGATAGTGTCTGACCCTGCAAAATAAATTCCACATTCCACCGCAGAAAGAATAACGTTTTCGCAGATCTAATTTGCTGGCTTGTTTTGGCAGCATGACGTTACGTCATGGCCCGGTGATTATTCGAACCGTTTCTTTTAATCAGCTCCACACATAACGCGAGGCGGTTTCATGACACGTCTTGCCGAAGCGGAGATCGTGTTCCCCCAATTACGGGATTCTCATTAATACGGTCATGGGTAACCCAACCGTGTCTAGGACTCCTAGATTATAGGCAAGTCCTAAACGGCTACGGAGAGGACGCTTGATATTCATCCTCTTTATAAAGGGACAAGGTTTTTGCTTTTTCTCTCTCGTGCTCAATCGAACCCTTCCTCCGCCTCGAGTTCTAACACCCAAAGCTCAGGTTAGGTGCTCCGGATCTTCAACCATGTCCGGATTCAGCCTTCAAGGCCGATGGATGCCCTCCTCCGTGACGGAAGAGGACATTAAGAAGTTGAGGGAGGCCAGATACCTGACCGCCGAGGTTTCACATCGGCTGCCTGCTCGAGGGCAGGTCGTCCCTACTCCCGAACCCAACGAGAACGTTGTGTTCGTCTCCCACTTCCTCCGAGGTCTAGGCCTCACTCTGGATCCTTTCGTTAGGGGCTTGATGTTCTATTACGGGCTAGATTTCCACGATCTAGCTCCGGACTCCTTTCTCCACATTACGACATTTATTGTCGTGTGTGAGGCCTTCCTCCGTGTGACCCCTCACTTCGGCCTGTGGCTCAAGACCTTTGAAGTATAACCGAAGATGATCGAGTGGCAACATGCAGCGTGCGGAGGTGCATCAATAGGCAAGATGGAAGGAGCTCCATGGCCGAAAGGTTCCTTTCCAGAGGTGTCCGAATTATGGCAATGGGAGTGGTTTTACGTCACGACTCCCAGAAGTGCCAAGTGGGCGGCTGCCCCCGCTTTCCGCCCGGGCCCCCCACCACAACTGATGTCATGGATTAGCAGGGGTCTGAGCTGGGGTCCATCCAAGGACGTGCCTATACTGCAAAGCCGCATCCGAGATTTCTTCGAGGGAGATTTTAATTTGGTTGCGGTAATACAAGTTATGCTGGTTCGTCAAGTCCAGCCTTGCAAACACCGCCCCCTGCGCTTGTGGGAGTTCAACCCAGAGGGACCATGCGCCATTCAAAGTTTCCTCGGCCTGACGCACGAGGAGATGTACAAGTCATTCTTCAGACCTCAAGTGGAATGTCCGGATATCACCGAGGACGTGGGCCTGAGCAGTAACCGCGCCGCCGAACAAGTAAGAAATCCTCTAGCCGAACACGCTGTCTTTTATTCGAAGTTATTTCTGAGAGTTCGCTTTTTGACCAGGACTGGCTAACAAAGGCAAAGATGATTCGGTGTTTGGCCCCCCTCCCTGAGGGTTTGGAAAATCTGGTATTGGAGAAGATGCTCGAGGTCGCACCTTGCCTGGAGCCCTTGAAGGAAGATACCGAGAGAGATAATACGGGCAGACGCGGGCCCTCATCGCTATCCACTCCAACCAAGGGAACGAGCGTTTCCACGAAGGAGGACGATCGGGGGAGGAAAAGGACTGCTTCCGAGGATCCGGAAGCCGAAGCTTCCAAACGGGAGAAGAGGTCTCCCACTGAGGGTCCTGCCTTGGGGGGTGCTTTTGCCGCACAGAGTCCGCGGGGGGATCAACCCTCCAACGAGTCGTAAGTGATCCAAAATATTTTAATAGTAAGGGTATGCTATCTTTTTCCGCTGAGAAAATAACCACCGCATATATCTTGCAGTTCGGGCCTCAGCCCCTCTCAAATGAGCTCGTCTTCGGGGGATCTTCTTCTAGAGATGATGGAGAGCGAAACACCTCCCCCGGACTCCTCCACTCCAGAAGCGGGTGACCCCGAAGTGTCGTCGCGGAGGGCCTCTCTAGATCCGGTGAGGCCAGAAGATAATCCCATAGACCCCCAAAGTCCCCAGTGTCCGACTCCCGAAGAGAGCATACGAAAGAGTCCGGCACCGTCTAGTGTGTGGTCGGACATTTTGAGGGAGTTGGTGGGGCGAGCGGCCATCTCAGAAGAGCACCATACGCTGATGGGTACAGTGATGGAGAGAATCTCGTCCGCTGAAAGAGGATTACATGAAGCCTTTATGAGTCTATTGACAGGCTTTGAGGTATGTGAGATAATATGTGATAGTACTGCACATGTTAGGTGTGCCCTGTGTAGATAGTAGCCCCTGAGACTCTGGTTGTCGTCGAGAACAGCGGCGAACAGAGGATCATATTCCCAGGCAATAACTAAACTGTCTCTATGTGCAGGTGGTGGAAGCTCCGGTGGCTAGCCGGACTAGTGAGTTTGCCCAATTAAAACGGCAACTGGATACGGCAGACGCCGACATCGAGCTTGTTAACAAGAGGCTTGACGAGGCACAAGGTAAGTGTTATTATCCGGTGAACGCCACATAATAAGAGCAGCATAATGCCGGTATCTTTAATATGTTGTGACTGCAGATGGAGCTGCCACCGTGGAAGCCTTGCGGGCAGAACTTGCCCGAGCCAAGGAACAAGCGAGGATTAGTAATGCGGCTGCTTTGAAGGCAACCAAAGAGTTGAAAGCCGAGAAGGCCGCACATTGCGAGAGCCAGGAGAGGATGGCCAAGATGGCCGTAGAATTAAAAGACACTGCCGACCGTTGCCGGTTTCTTGAAAAAGAAAACTGGGCGAAGGCAACGAACCTTGAGAAGGCCGCGGCGGCGGACAAAGACACCCGTTCTGCTATGAGAGTGAAGAAGGAGGAGCTGCGGGAAGTCGGGGATATTGCGGCTGGGAAACCCTTCATGTTACGGAGGAAGTTCGGAGATCCTCGGTATACCCCTCTGGATCGGCTGTGGAGTTCGGCAGATGCGTATATGGATTTGGCGGCGAGCGCTGCCGATGCGGCCAAGTACTTCCAAGGTCAGACAGATCATGAAGTGGACAAGCTGTTCTGGACGCAATTCCACGTTCCAGAGCGTCTGCTTTCATTGACTGGCCAGCTAGCCGAATGGGCCGAACTGAATAGGTTGTCCGGACTCGCCATGAGGTCTGTTGTGGATCAGCTATGGCCGGAAAGGCCAAAGCCGAACAGCTATTTCAGCTTAGTGCATCAGTTCCTTGATGCGGTTGAGGGAGTCCTGGATTAGGGGGTGTTCGGGTAGCCGGACTATACCTTCAGCCGGACTCCTAGACTATGAAGATACAAGATTGAAGACTTCGTCCCATGTCCGGATGGGACTTTCCTTGGCGTGGAAGGCAAGCTTGGCGATGCGGATATTCAAGATCTCCTACCATTGTAACTGACTCTGTGTAACCCTAACCCTATCCAGTGCCTATATAAACCGGAGGGTTGTAGTCCATAGGACAGAATCAACTCCATACACTACAATCATACCATAGGCTAGCTTCTAGGGTTTAGCCTCCTTGATCTCGTGGTAGATCTACTCTTGTACTACCCATATCATCAATATTAATCAAGCAGGAGTAGGGTTTTACCTCCATCGAGAGGGCCCGAACCTGGGTAAAACAAAGTGTCCCCTGTCTCCTGTTACCATTCGACCTAGACGCACAGTTCGGGACCCCCTACCCGAGATCTGCCGGTTTTGACACCGACATTGGTGCTTTCATTGAGAGTTCCTCTGTGTCGTCGCCTTTAGGCCCGATGGCTCCTTTGATCATCAACAACGATGCAGTCCAGGGTGAGATTTTTCTCCCCAGACAGATCTTCGTCTTCGGCAGCTTCGCACTGCGGGCCAATTTGCTTGGCCACCTTGAGCAGATCGAAAGCTACGCCCCTGGCCATCAGGTCAGGTTTGGAAGCCTTAACTACACGGCTGACATCCGCGGGGACTTGATCTTCGACGGATTCGAGCCACAGCCAAGCACACCGCACTGTCTCGATGGGCATGATATAGCTCTGCCACCGAACACGATGGGCCTTGGAGGCCGCACACGCGTCGGTTCCGACCATTGATTCGGAGCCTACTGCACCGATCGAGGATCAGCGGTTGGACGCTGCCTCAGGGGCTGTGATCTCAGAGGCGATTGAGCCGAACTCCAGCCCCACACTCCGCATGGCCCGTGACTCCGAGGAGCCGGATTCCTCTCCGAGCTCCGAGCCCCCCGCGCCCCTGCCGATCGAATCCGATTGGGCACCGATCATGGAGTTCACCGCCGCGAACATCTTTCAGCACTCGCCCTTCGGCGATATCCTGAATTCTCTAAAGTCTCTCTCTTTATTAGGAGAGCCCTAGCTGGACTACGGTCAGCAAGGTTGGGATACGGACGACGAAGAAATTCAAAGCCCACCCACCACCCACTTCGTAGCCACTGTCGACGACTTAACCGACACGCTGGACTTTGACTCCGAAGACATCGACGGCATGGATGACGATGCAGGAGACGAACAAGAACCAGCACCTGTAGGGCGCTGGAAGGCCACCTCGTCATATGACATATATATGGTGGATACTCCAAAAGATGGAGATGGCGATGGAACAGTGGGGGATGATGCCCCCAAGAAATAGCAAAAGTGCTGACGTCAGCGGCACCGCTCTAAATCCCGCCATAGCAAAAACGGTGATTCCAGCACGGGAGATAATACTACCCCGGATAGCGCCGAAGAACACCCACCTCAGCAAAATTCGGCACAGGAAGATGGAGAAACCAGCCCTCAGGAAAGAGTGGCAGGCCAAGAGGTCGAGGATGATAACTATACGCCTCCCTCCGAAGACGAGGCTAGCCCCGATGACGACGAATTCGTCATACCATCAGACCCCGCCGAACAAGAGCGTTTTAAACGCAGGCTTTTAGCCACGGCAAGCAGCCTCAAGAAAAAACAGCAACAACTTAGAGCTGCCCAAGAATTGCTAGCTAACAGATGGACTGAAGACCTTGCGGCCAAAGAGTATGAACTCGAACGCCCCTCCAAGAGTTACCCGAAGCGCAGGCCGCTACCCCGATCAGAGGAGGAAGCACCTACATCACCAGTGCATGACATGGCAGACCGGCCACCTCGCGGTCGCGACAGAGAGGCCTGTCGGCCCTCCACCCAAGCCATGCCCCGACGCTGCTCAACTAAGGCACGGGAAAATGCGCACGAACTGCGAGACATACTGGAGGACAAGGCAAGACAAACAAGATCGATCTACGGATCACGCAGGCGCCCTACGGCATGTGACAATGATCTTCACTCCGGATACAACAAATCTGGCTGGGCCGAATACAACAGACATAGCTCTTCCGAGCTGCGTCGTGATATAGCCTAGTACAGAGGCGCCGCACACCCGCTATGCTTCACGAATGAAGTAATGGAGCATAAAATCCCAGAGGGTTTCAAACCCGTAAACATCGAATCATACGATGGCACAACAGACCCGGCGGAATGGATCAAGGATTATCTCCTTCACATCCACATGGCACGCGGTGATGATCTACACGCCATTAAGTACCTCCTGCTCAAACTTAAAGGACCGGCCCGACATTGGCTTAACAGCCTGCCAGCAGACTCAATCGGTTCTTGGGAGGACCTAGAAGCCGCATTCCTCGACAACTTCCAGGGCACTTACGTGCGACCGCTGGATGCCGACGACTTAAGCCACATAATTCAGCAGCCAGAAGAATCGGCCAGACAATTCTGGACACGGTTCCTAACAAAGAAAAACCAGATAGTCGACTGTCCGGACACAGAGGCCCTAGCAGCCTTCAAGCATAACATCCGCGACGAGTGGCTTGCCCGGCACCTGGGATAGGAAAAGCCGAAATCTATGGCAGCCCTCACGACACTCATGACCCGCTTTTGCGCGGGAGAAGATAGCTGGCTAGCTTGCAGTAACAACTTATCGAAGAACCCTGGTAATTCGGACACCAAGGACAAAAGTGGCAGGACACGTCGGAATAAGCAAAACCGCCGCGTTAACAGCGACAACAATGAAGACACGACATTCAATGCCGGATTCAAAGGCTATAAATCCGGTCAGTGGAAAAAGCCATACAAAAAGAATACCCAGGGCCCATCCAGTTTGGACCGAATACTCGATCGCTTATGCCAGATACATGGCACCCCCGAAAGGCCAGCCAATCACACTAACAGGGATTGTTGGCTGTTCAAGCAGGCAGGCAAGTTAAGGGCCGAAAACAGAGACAAGGGGCTGCACAGCGACGACGAGGAGCCCAAGCCGCTGAACAACAACGGACAGAAGGGCTTTCCCCCACAAGTGCGGACGGTGAACATGATATACGCAACCCACATTCCCAAGCGGGAGCGGAAGCGTGCGCTACGGGACGTATACGCGATGGAGCCCGTCGCCCCAAAGTTCAACCCATGGTCCTCCTGCCCGATCACTTTTGATCGAAGGGACCATCCCACTAGCATCCGTCATGGCGGCTTCGCCGCATTGGTTCTCGACCCAATCATCGACGGATTTCATCTCACAAGAGTCCTCATGGACGGCGGCAGTAGCCTGAACCTGCTTTATCAGGATACAGTGTGGAAAATGGGCATAGATCCCTCAAGGATTAAGCCCATAAGAACGACCTTTAAAGCCGTTATACCAGGTGTAGAAGCCAACTATACAGGCTCAGTAACACTTGACGTGGTCTTCGGATCCCTGGACAATTTCCGAAGCAAAGAGTTAATCTTCGATATAGTCCCGTTTCGCAGTGGCTATCATGCCCTGCTCGGACAAACCGCATTCGCAAAGTTCAATGCGGTGCCGCACTACGCATATCTGAAGCTCAAGATACCAGGCCCTCGAGGAGTAATTACGGTCAACGGAAACACCGAACGCTCCCTCCGTACGGAGGAGCATACGGCGGCTCTCGCAGCGGAGGTACAAAGTAGCCTTCTCAGGCAATTCTCCAGTCCGGCCATTAAAAAGCCAGACACTGCCAAGCGCGCCCGGAGTAACCTACAACAGGACCGCCTGGCACACTCTGAGCAAGCATAGCAATGCGGCCCCAACCCCAGCTCTCGCGACATAGCGAAACCAGTACCTCGCGTACATAACTAAGCCCTTGAAATACCATGGGCACAGGGGAAGGGGCACAATAACGGCACGCCCAAAATACGGCTTAAAACGTAACAGGGGCTGTCGGATTCTTTTTTTAATTATTTCTTATTTTCAGGACTCCATACTTTGGACGACCTGTTCGGCAATTCGACTGCCGCACAAACGATGCAAGATCCAGGTGGTCTCTGTTATGAGCGCTATACCTATTTTAAATACAATTCCGCAGCCTGCCCCTGGTCAGGACATACTGAATAGTCCAATATCTTTTGCTTACCGCACTATTTGTATCGTTCGGCTTTGATAAATAGCCTCTCTATAAACAATGCTTAGCTTTTTGTCTATTTTTTTGCATTACTCTCTTTTATATATGTTCATTAATGACATGTTGCACCCGTACACTATGGTACGGCAAGTACGCCAGGGGCTTCAGTACCCTTTAATATGGTGTGAGAAGCCCGTACACTTTCACAAGTGCGGCACCCCGAACTTATATCACTATATGCATCGGCTCCGAATCATGATTTGGGTCAATAGTTGGGTTTGCCCGGCTCCTATGTTTTGGTGCCTTACGTTCCGCTATATCGGCTAAGGTAGCACTAGGAGAACCACTGCGATTGTGCCCCGGTTGAGCTGGGTTAAGCACCTCAGTGGAGAAAGCTAAAACTGACTGTCATGATAAGGCGAGAGACCGGTCGCTGTTCGAGAGGTTTTTCGAGTCCCTAAAGACTTATGCCGCTTCGAGCGAGGAGCTGGATGACCCCAGCCAAGGCATGGATAGCGCCCCGAACTCGGTCTTCTGAACTAGGGGCTTCGCCAAAATTTAAAATTATAAAGTTCTATGGCTAAGTGAGAGTGTTCAAGCATTATAGTCCGATTGCCTGGTTCGTCGTGCTGAGCGCCTCCCTCGAAGGACCCAACCATGGGAAAAAGAGCGCTCAGGTTTATCACCGAACACCCCAGCACTAGTGGCATGGGGCAGAAGCCGACGACTGGCCATCTCTCAATTTTTGATAAACGGCCGCACAAAAAATAATATTTTAAATTCAATAAGCATTGCTTAGCGCATATGAACAAGTTTTCAACGCACAGGATAAACACGAGCGAGTTCATTCAAAAAATACATCCTTGGTGCATTCATCCGCCACAAGGCGGGCACCTGCAAGAACATCCTTATAATAGTTCTCGGGCTTGCGATGCTCCTTCCCCGGTGGCGGCCCATCCCTCACAAGCTTCTCACCGTCCAGCTTACCCCAGTGCACCTTTGCACGGGCAAGGGCCCTACGGGCACCTTCGATGCAGACGGAGCGCTTGATAACCTCGAGCCTTGGACAAGCCTCCACCATCCGCCGCACCAGCCCGAAGTAGCTCCCAGGCAGGGCCTCTCTGGGCCACAGCCAAACTATGAAGCCCTTCATGGCCTGTTCGGCCGCCTTGTGGAGTTCGACCAGCTATTTCAGCTGGTCGCTCAAGGGCACAGGGTGTCCGGCCTCAGCATACTGAGACCAGAACACCTTCTCCGTCGAGCTGCCCTCTTCAGCTCGGTAGAATGCGGCGGCGTCGGATACGCTGCGGGGAAGATCTACGAATGCCCCTGGAGAACTCCGGATTCGGGTAAGTAACAAGTAGTTTACTTTTATATTTCTGCTTTGCATGAAGAATGCCTTACCCGCTGCTATCTTTTTCACTTCCTCCAACTCTTGGAGGGCCTTTTGGGCTTCGGCCTTGGCAGACTTGGCAGTCTCAAGGGCCGTGCGAGCTCGGACGCTTGGGTCTTTGACTCAAGCTCCAAACTCTCATGTTTTTTCATGAGAGCCCGAAGCTCTTGCTGCACCTCGCCGACCTGAGCCCCAAGTTTCTCTCGCTCGGTGCGCTCCACGGCCGTTTTCTTTTCGGCCTCAGATAACGCCTGCTTGAGGGTCGCCACCTCAGTCGTGGCCCCTACAATAAGCAGTACAATCCTGTTATTTTTTGCAATCACGCCTCTCTATAGGCACCCTTTTCAGTAAGGTATTTCTTACCTTCTTTCTCCTCGAGCTGCTGCTTGGCAAGACCGAGCTCTTGCTCGGTCCGCTCAAGGTCCTGCTTCAGGACACCCACCTCCGCAGTCAGTGCGGCGGTGGATAGCAGCGAAGCCTGCATACGCATATTGACTCTTTTTGTTAGACTCCTGCAAAATTTATTAGATCCTCTATTCGGCTTTTCTTTCTGAACGCCAAACAGAGCATCAGGGGCTACTGTCTATGCGGTAATATTTTTACATATTTTTTACTTACCTCGAAGCCTGTTAGGAGGCTGGCGCAAGCTTCACTCAGTCGGCTCTTGGCGGACTGAACCTTCTGGATCACCGTACTCATAATAGTACGGTGCTCCTCATCGATGGAGGCGCCTTCAAGCACCTCCAGCAGATTGTCTGGCGCCTCCGGTTGGACAGAGGCTGCCGGCTCAGAAGGCTTGCTCCTCTTCGAAGGAGTTCGCCTGCCACGGTCCGGAATCGGTGAAGATTCCGGCACGGCGTCCAGCTCAAAGCCGGACTTGGAGCCCTGGGGGGGTCTTGTCCCCTTTACTCCTGGAGTCCGGGAGGTCGCCTTGCGGCTCCTCCGGGACCACCTCCTCCTGCCCCGGAGCTCGTTGTGACGCCACTTCGGCGTCCTCCGCAGTGCGGGGGGGGGGAGACAGCGGGCGGAACTGAGTTCACGTCCGATGAAGCCAGGGAGCCGCTCGACGACTCGTTGAGTTCGGCCCGGGGCGGGTTGCATGATTATATTCGACATTAGGGAAAGCTGTGCAACAAAAAGGAATATCATGAGTTACTCTGGTATCCGAACACTTACGATCTCGCCGGACGCCTGGTCCTCTCCGGCCACTCCTCTTCGTCCTCGTCGGCGTCGGGGGCATAGTCCGGCGGAGGGGATTTCCTCTTCTTGGACCCCTCGGCCTGCCCCCTTGGGGCGGCCTTCCTTTTATTTCCTCCCCCCGCTGGGGGGGGGGGGGGCAGAGCTTTCTTCTTCCTCCTCGTTTTCATGGGAGGAGGGCGTCTCGGACTCATCGGATGACGAGTCCGACAACACCATGTTGCGGGTACTCTTTCGAGTCCCCGTGGTCTTCTTCTTCTGGGCCTTCTTTTCCGGCACCACATAAGGCGCC
Source organism: Triticum urartu (assembly GCF_056163025.1). Taxonomy (NCBI): domain Eukaryota; kingdom Viridiplantae; phylum Streptophyta; class Magnoliopsida; order Poales; family Poaceae; genus Triticum; species Triticum urartu. Next base: position 421,193,693 of record NC_141878.1, on the reverse strand, counting down.
GGAGCCATCAGCTTCACTAGTAGAGCTGGGGCTGGGTCTTCGGGCAGCGGAGCCGGACAGTTAATTGGTCCGGATACCGCCCGCCAAGCCTGTTAAATGTAAGGGAGTTTAGATCCCGCATAGAGTTAAACTATGAAAAAAGCTGAACATCCTGTAAAAAGGTGAAAATGGCTTACCTCGCTAGCGTGACGCTGCGAGCTATATCCGCGGTCCTCGGAAGCGGATGCGGGAGCCTCGGCACCTTTGATTAGCACCTTCCAGACGTCTTCATACGTCGTGTCGAAGAGCCTGTTAAGGGTTCGGTGCTGTGCCGGGTCGAACTCCCACAGAGTAAAGTCCCGTTGTTGACACGGGAGGATTCGGCGAACGAGCATGACCTGGACTACATTTACAAGCCTGATTGACTTTTTTACCAGGGACTGGATGCATGTCTTCAGTCCGGTCACCTCTTTCTCGTTACCCCATGATAGGCCCGTCTCTTTCCAGGACATGAGCCGCGTGGGGGGTCCGGATCGGAACTCGGGGGCTGCGATCCATTTCGGATCGCATGGCTCGGTGATGTAAAACCACCCGGCTTGCCACCCCTTTAGGGTCTCTACGAAGGAGCCCTCGAACCACAGGACGTTGGCAATCTTGCCCGCCATGGCGCCTCCGCACTCCGCCTGGTTGCCGCGCACCACCTTGGGCTTGACGTTGAAGGTCTTGAGCCAGAGGCCGAAATGGGGGCGGACACGGAGGAATGCCTCGCACACGACGATAAACGCCGAGATGTTTAGGATAAAGTTCGGGGCCAGATCGTGAAAATCCAGGCCGTAGTAGAACATGAGCCCCCGAACAAAGGGGTGAAGTGGAAAGCCCAGTCCGTGGAGGAAGTGGGGGAGGAATACTACCCTCTCATGGGGCCTTGGGGTGGGGACAAGTTGCCCCTCCTCGGGAAGCCGGTGCGCGATGTCTTTGGACAAGTATCCGGCCTTCCTAAGCTTTTTGACGTCGCCCTCCGTGACGGAGGAGACCTTCCACTTGCCTCCCGCTCCGGACATCGTTGGAGAAGGTTGAGGTGGGAAGTGCGGGCTTGGGCGCTGGAGCTCGAGTCCACAGGAGATGGATAGGCAAAGGAGGAAGAAGGCGTAGGTAAAAAGGTGGGTCCTTATCCCCTTATATGGGCGGATGCGGTTGTGCGTCCCCACCTGCCTAATAAAACTCGCTTGCCTCCCAAGCGCCATGGTAAATGGCGCGGTTAGGGTTACCCACGTCCGTATTGATGAGAATCCCATAAAAAGGGTACACGATCTCTGCTTTGACAAGACGTACGAAGGAAACCGCCTCGCAAAACATGCTGAGGTGGAAAAGTAAAAATGATTCGAGTAAAGGACTTGGCCGTGGTGTGATAGCGCACTGCGGAATACGTCGGCAGATTTGATTTGTGTCAATGTTATTCTCTCTATGGCAATATGTGGAAATTTATTTTGCAGAACTGGACACTACTCTTGGTGTTTACAATCTTCTACGAAGGACTTGGAGGAGGAACCCGCCTTGCAATGCCGAAGACAATTTGCGCGCCGGACTCGTCGTCATTGAAGCCTGGTTCAGGGGCTACTGAGGGAGTCCTGGATTAGGGGGTGTTCAGGTAGCCGGACTATACCTTCAGCCGGACTCCTGGACTATGAAGATACAAGATTGAAGACTTGATCTCATGGTAGATCTACTCTTGTACTACCCATATCATCAATATTAATCAAGCAGGAGTAGGGTTTTACCTCCATCGAGAGGGCCCAAACCTGGGTAAAACAAAGTGTCCCCTGTCTCCTGTTACCATCCGACCTAGACGCACAGTTCGGGACCCCCTACCCGAGATCCGCCGGTTTTGACACCGACAGCGGTGCCGCACATTAATGCGATGAAGAGGTCGGCGTGCATAGAAGGCTCACGGATGGCCCTTGCCCGTGTTAAAGCATACTGGGCAGAGATGGACGCTACCACTGTTGCGGCGCAGGGATCGGCCATAGGCCGGGTGGCTGCCGAGCACTATTTCGAGGAGGTTCTCGAGGGTGCTCCTTTGATAGAGGCCCAGTGCTCGAAAAATATTATGTTTGACTGATATGTATTTTCATTGTAAGCACAATGCTTTTATGAATTTTTTATAAGGTTATTTTTATACTTTTGCCTGAAAGTAGTATGATGCCTCACGTGCGGCCGTTTATGTATACCTGTGTATAACCTGAAAGATTGCAGCCGTCGGCTTCAACCCCCATGCATAAAATGCGGGGGTGTTCGCAAAAAACACGTGTTCACACTTAACCCAACGTCTTGGTCCTATTAAGGAGGTGATAGCGTAGCGAACGAGGCAACCGGACTATAATGCTTTAACACTTTCACTTAGCCATAGGAGTTTGACAGTGGGGCTACAAGATAGCCCCTGGTGGCTCCGCACTCTCCCGATCGCGGGGTGCGTACATGCCTGGCCGGGAAACGACCCTTCGTTAAGGCGGAGGAATTCTAACATTCCAATAGGTCACCGAGTGGTTGACCAGTCTCACGCTATATCATGAGAGTCAGTTTTCGGCTTTCTCTATTGAGGTGCTCGTCCGGATGAACCAGGGCACAATCGCAGTAGTTCTCCTGGTGCTACCTTAGCCGGTAAAGCGGAACATAAGGCACCAAAACACAGGAGCCGGTCAAACCCAACATTTGACCAAAGACAATGATTCGGAGCTGATGCATATAAGGCCAAACTCGCGACGCCGAACACTCCCTAAGGTATTCAGTCTTTATGGTATAAACCGGGCCTAAATAGTGCCCTTCGTAAGAAGCCCCTTGTGTCCAGGTACGTGCATTATTCTGACGTGGCCACATGCCAAGACGCCAGCATCCTTCTCAACTGTGCTGAGAATTCGGTGGATATGTATCAACAAGAGACAGTAAAAAAGGTTTACGCAGGGTCTTAATCTAAAAAGAATCCTTGGAGCGGGTCCCTGCTGCACGTTTGCGCCTGTGTCTCCGTTGTGCCGTATCCTGGACGGGTGTAGCACGATGATTATCTGTAAAAGAGAGGAGCTTAGGTGAAAAAGCTGTCGTGCAAAAAGAAAGTTTTTTAAACAAATCATGTATAATTCAAGGTAAGTAAGAATTGCCGCTTGTCTACGCATGTTGAGCCCCTTGTATTTGTAATAGGGGTGTGATCATTGATCCGGTAAAAATTGCATATAGCTGCGCGGACTCGTCTAACCGTGTCCGAGGTCGTGACGACCTGCTGAATGCTTTAGTTGGTGAGGCCGTTTTTAGTGTGCGGCTGCCAGGGCAGCCGCACGCTCTTCGGCGCGCAGAATTCGCTTAATACTTCCATTCACTGTAATGACGCCACGTGGACCAGGCATCTTGAGTGTGAGGGAAGCGTAGTGTGGTATTGCATTAAAGCGAGCGAAAGCTTCATGTCCGAGTAGTGCTTGATAGCCACTTTGAAACAGAGCGATGTGGAAGGTTAAATGTTCGCTACGGAAGTTATCGGGGAAGCCGAATATAACTTTTAGTAGCAGGGAGCCCGTGCAATGAGCCCCTGGGCCTGGCGTTACTCCTTTAAAGGTAATATTACTATGGCAAATTTTTTTGGGTCTATCCCCATTTCGCGGATTGTATCCTGGTATATCAGGTTTAGACTGCTGCCACCGTCCATCAGGACTCGTGTGAAGCAATATCCGTCAATTATTGGGTCTAATACCAGGGCAGCCCATCCTGCACGCCGGACACTTGCTGAGTAATCACGGTGGTCGAAAGTGATCGGTTGAGACGACCAGTGGCAGGACTCCGCGGTAATAGGCCTTCGGGCGTATTTTTCTGGGAGTGCCGTTTTGTTTCTGCCATTGATCACGTGTAACACGTTTACTGTTTTGACTTCGGGTGGAAATTTCTTTTGTTCCCCAGTGTCTTCCTTGAGAGGCTCATCCTCATCTTCGCTTGGTGTATTCTCCCCCTTGTGTACGGCGTTGAGCTTGTCGGACTGCTTGAAGACCCAACATGCTCTGTGGGTATGATTGGCTGGTTTGCCAGGGGTGCTATGGACCTGACATATTTGGTCCAGAATTTTTTTTAGGCTGGACAGTTCGTCTATGGCGCCTTTAGGGGCCAGCTTTTGCTGATCTGGCCGAGAGCTTTTGAATCCGGCGTTTACTGACGTGCTCTTCGCGCTGTCTCTTTTATTCCGGCGTTTGTTATTGCTGTTGTGCCGTGATTTCCCATTTCCATCTCTAACTTCAGATGTACTGGGGTCGCTGGAGCTGCATCGGGCTAGCCAGCTGTCTTCACCCGCGCAAAAGCGGGTAATGAGGCTTGTTAATGCTGCCATTGTTCTCGGTTTTTCTTGGCCGAGGTGTCGGGCAAGCCATTCGTCACGGACGCTGTGCTTAAAAGCTGCCAAGGCTTCGGCGTCCGAGCAGTCAACAATTTGGTTCTTTTTAGTAAGAAACCTGTTCCAAAGCTTTCGGGCTGACTCTTTGGGCTGTTGAGTTATATGACTCAAATCATCCGCATCCGGAGGTCGGACATAAGTCCCTTGAAAGTTTGCCCGAAAAGCGTCTTCAAGCTCTGCCCAGCTTCCAATGGAGTTTTCGGGGAGGCCTTTAAGCCAATGACGAGTTGGCCCTTTGAGTTTGAGTGGTAAGTACTTGATGGCGTGGAGATCATCTCCTCGAGCCATATGGATGTGGAGGATATAGTCCTCGATCCAGACCCCAGGGTCTATTGTTCCGTCGTATGCCTCTATGTTTACAGGTTTGAATCCCTCTGGAAATTCATGATCCAGCACCTCATCGGTGAAACATAGGGGGTGTGCGGCACCCCTGTATCTGGGTGTACCACATTGTTTGGATGTTTGTTGTGTTATATCGTATGCTAGGGCACGCTTGCGTGGTCCATAGATGGATCTGGTTGCGCTGTCCTTTTGGTGCAAGCCCTCGCGTGAATCGCGTATTGTCTTGTGGGTGGCATTGTTTGCCGCTCTATGTTGGCCGTGAGGTCGTCTATCCGGCTAGGTTTCTGTTTTGATTTTTGATTGTAAGGGGTCTGAGGCCTCCTCATCGAATTCAGGTAGCAACTTCCGCTTTGGGTAGCTCTTGGTGGGGCGATTGTCGCCGTACTTCGCTGCTGTGTTGAGTACTTTACTCCATCTGATTTGGAGTGTGTCCTGCGCAGCCTTGAGCCTTTGCTGCTACTTTTTCAGGCTCCTCGCGGTGGCAACAAGCCTTTGACGGGCATTCTGCTGCTCCGGGTGCCTGTCCAACGTTGTGTCGTCCGGACTATTATCTTTGACAGAATTGGTTTGTTCGGTTTGATTCTCCGTATTGCCGTGGTCCAGCAGTGGTTCGCCTTGCTCCAACGCTGGGTCTGTGTTATCGTTATTTCTGGCGAGGCGTGATTTGGGGCGGCGCTTGCGCCGTCGCTTTGACTGCTTCTCGAGGGAATAAGCTTTCGGTGCGTCCTTCCGTTCCTCGTCTTCTTCTTTTGGTGTGTCCACCATGTATACGTCATATGATGAAGTGGACGTCCAGCGCCCTGTAGGTGCTGGTTCATGTTCGTCTCCTACATTGTCGTCCATACCGTCGATGTCTTCAGAGTCGAAGTCGAGCATGTCGGTTAAATCATCGACAGTGGCTACAAAGTGGGTGAGGGGTGGGCGTCGAATTTCTTCGTCGTCCGCATCCCAATCTTGTTGGCATAATCCGGCCAGGGCTCTCCTGACAAAGAGAGAGACTTTAGTGAATTCAGAATGTCGCTGAAGGGCGAGTGCTGAAAGATATCCGCGGCGGTGAATTCCATGATCGGCGCCCAATCGGATTCGATTGGCAGGGGCGCGGATGGTTCGGGGTCCGGAAGAGAGTCCGACACCTTGGAGTCACGGGCTGCGCAGAGGATTATGCTGGTGTTTGGCTCGATCGCCGTCGATACTGCAGCCCCTGAGGCGGTGTCTAGCCACCCGTCCTCGATTGGCGCAGCTGGCTCCGAGCTAAGGGTCGGAGCTGATGTACGTGCGGCCTCTGGGGTACCGTTCGGTGGCAGAGCTAGGTCATACCCATCGTGACAGTGCGGCACGCCCGGCTGTGGCTCGAATCCGTCGAAGATCAAGTCCCCACTGATGTTAGCCATGTAATTCAAACTTCCAAATTTGACCTGATGGCCAGGGGCGTAGCTTTCAATCTGCTCCAGATGGCCAAGCGAATTAGCCCGCAGTGCAAAGCCGCCAAACACGAAGATCTGTCCGGGGAGAAAAGTCTCACCCTGGACCGCATCGCTGTCGATGATAGTAGGAGCCATCAAGCCTAACGGCGACGACACATAGGAACTCTCAATGAAAGCACCAATGTCGGTGTCAAAACCGGCGGATCTCGGGTAGGGGGTCCCGAACTGTGCGTCTAGGCCGGATGGTAACAGGACGCAAGGGACACGAAGTTTTACCTAGGTTCGGGCCCTCTTGATCGAGGTAAAACCCTATGTCCTGCTTGAGTAATATTGATGATATGGGTGTTACAAGAGTAGATCTAACACGAGATCAGAGAGGCTAAACCCTAGAAGCTAGCCTATGGTATGATTGTATGTTGTGATTGTTGTCCTACGGACTAAAACCCTTCGGTTTATATAGACATCGGAGAGGGTTAGGGTTACACAAGGTCGGTTACAAAGGAGGAGATATCCATATACGTATTGCTTAGCTTGCCTTCCACGCCAAGTAGAGTCCAATCCGGACACGAGACGAAGTCTTCAATCTTGTATCTTCATAGTCTAACAGTCTGGCCAATGGAGATAGTTCGGCTGTCCGGAGACCCCCTTATCCAGGACTCCCACACGGTCCCAGGCCAGGTAAGGTGGCACCCGTGGGAATACCGTGCGTGAGGCCGCAAAGTGATATGATGTGTTACATGCTAGATCGGTGTGACTTAGAATCGGTGTCCTGACAGCTTTGGTTCAAATGGACTCAAACCAACCTGTTTTACAATGCATTAGCCAAAACACACCCATATTGCCATGTCATAGCATGCATCATATTGTTGCATATTGCCATGTGATGATTGTGTTTCGATGTGTCTTTCATGGTAGGTTCTGCCTCCGAGGATACCTATGAATATCCGACTGAAGGGCAATACCCTACTACCACTCCACCAGGCAAGCAACCCCATTTATCATATCGATACAATCCCATGTTCTCGCTCCTGCTCTCATTTACTGCATTTAAGACAACAACGTTTCAAACTGCTGTGTGTTGCGGTAGTTGAACCCATTTCCTCTACATGACCTATCATTGCCACAATAACGAGATGAAACCCACTAGCATGTGTAGGAGTTGATTGAGCCATGTCTGTATTTCCTACCTTGCTATGCCTGCTATGCTTAGAGTCATGTCAGGTCTGGTTCATCTGGGTGATGGGCTAGGCTGAAATGAATATGTCGGTAATGTGAGTGATGTGTTGAACACGATTTGGTAAAGGTATCGACGAGAGGCCATGTAGGAGTACATGGTGGGTTGTTTCATTGGAACCGTCCTTAAGCATTGAGATTTGTATGTGTGATTTAAGAACCAGCTACTATGATGCATTGGGCCCAAAACCAATGGACCCTCTTGGCTTCTTAACCACCCTAGTCCTCTGTCCAAGAGTTGCAACTAGTTTCTGGTGTTTATAGGATATGTGTTGGATGCCGTGCGTAGCGCTGACCCTAGGGGTGGGCTATGACGCGGCAGATACACCGTGGCCGGGTATGCCGGGCACCCGTTTGGTGCCTCGGAACCCTGTACACATCGTTCGGGGCCGTATGTGGAAACCTCGGCCGGACTCCCTACGGATGGAACCTGGATAGGCGATAAACCTGGACTAGAGACTTGAGTGTTTAGGTAGGCCGTGGCCGACACCCTCGTTGGGCTTCCGCTTGAAGGTTGCCGAGTACATGTCGTGTAAACGGTGGTAAGTGTCGGTTCAATATCCAGCGTATCTCGTAGTAGGGGTCCTAAGCTAGGTGTCTTGGAGCGATGGTAACATGGACACAAGATTTTACCGAGGTTCGGGCCCACTCGATGGAGGTAAAACCCTACGTCCTGCTTTTGATTGTATTCATATGGGTGTAGTACAGAGTACATATGTCTACCACGAGACTGATCTAATGAATATGAGATGCCTATTAACTAGCCTGACCTCGGTTTATATAAGACAAGGCCTAGGGTTTTAAGAGAGTCCTTGTCTTAGGCGCCAACTCTTGTGGAGTCTTCCTTGTATGCGGCATGGGTTGTCCGAACTGGCCCAATAGCGAACGACCATGGGGGTCCCCGGCCCAATACACAGGTTCGGGAGACGACGTGTTGAGTACCCCCTAGTCCAGGACACCGTCAGTAGCCCCCCGAACCGGTTCAAGTTGGGGACGCTCCTCGATTCTTCCGAACTGTTCTTCATCTTCGGTCATCAGTCTTGAAAACTAGTTCAACAAATCTTCTAATCTTCGATCTTGAGGATTGCCAAAGTGAATCCGAAGAGTTTACACGTCAGGTATCCAAGGAGCCCTTTAAGCCTTCGGCCTTTATCAATGCCTTGTTATTTTTATGCCACACCTCGGGTTTGAAGTTGTTCCCAGGCGGCAGTGTCCTCTTGCGTCCAAGCTCCAACGCCGGACTGCATTCGAGGTATCTTTCGCAGCCGAGCACCAACGCCAGACCAGTTCCGAGCTCCAACACCGGAATGTATCCGAGCTCCAACACCAGACTGTATCCGAAGAGTATTGTTACAGCCGAGCTCCAACGCCGAACTGTATCCGAGCTCCAACGCCGGACTATATCCGAGGTGTCATAGATCACCTTGGTTCAAAAAAGTTGAAGGAGTTTAGCCGAGCTTAATGCCGGAAATGCCCTCTATGGAGCTAGCCAGTCGCGCCCGAGCTTTATGCCGAACTGCTTCCGAGGTGGTGCACCACCCCGACTGCGGGCCGATTTTTTGTCAATATTTTTTATTGGTGCAATTTATTCTCTGCCGAGATATATAGCCAGTAGCCCTCAAGGTGTGTATCGGTCTAAAACCCGAGATGCACCTGAAGGATGACATAAGACTGCTGATCCCAGTAGCCCCTGAGACTCAGGTTGATTCGCAAAATCAGCCCGAGGATCAACTCCTAGCTCGGCAGAATACTTCGGGACACAAAAAGCGGTGTGCAAAGTCCTTGAGACTCAGGTTGGGTGCAGCCGACCAACCTGAGGATCATAATCTCCTCGAAAACTATATTGCACTTAAATTTTTTGCATTGGATTGCCAATGCAGTAGCCCCCCGAGAATTGGGTTGGGCAACAAGGCTGACCCTGGGATCATACCTCCTTGGGAACTAGTTCAACTGTCATGTATGTTTTGACAATACCGAGGTGGGGTTCAGCAGAAAAGATGCCGAACTGTAGTTTGATAAAAGAGTTTCACGCCGAACACCTCAACCAAGAGAATGTCCTGCTTCCTAAAAGGAAAACATAAAATAGGTGAAAAGATGTTATAAGCTCAAAGGCCAAAAACATGCGTATAAACTTTACGTCTAGATTGAATCAAGTAGTTTTGGTGCCAATAATAAATTGGTCTTAAAAGTGTACTTCCGTCGTGCTTTGACATGACAAATCTGATCTCTAGACTTCAAGCGGGTCAGCCTTCGGCTTCAACCTCCCTATCCCGAAGGCGGAGTGTTTCTCAGGCCAGTTTAGCGAACTAAACGCGAGCGGTTTGAGAGAGAAACCAGGCTACCCGGCTATTGATCATACACCTGAGTCGATAAAGGAGTGGTAGAAATTTTTTTTGCAACGACTAAGAAGAAAACATCTATTATAAAACTGCTCATATTAATTTAAGAGCCCCCAAGTGATTTGGGTAAAAGAATTTTATGTATAATGATTGCATGTACCAGAGTACTTATATCATATTTGTGTTCACCCGAACTTTAAACATGTCTTAACCGACCGTCGGCTTCTCCCTCTTCGATCAAGGACCGAAAAGTGTTATGTACTCCACCTGTCGAGAATATCAACGGTGTTTCCGATAACCAGGCAATTAGGCCATATGGCTGTAATAGACAAAGCGCGCTCAGGGAACTTATGCTATATTACGGACGAAGTGTAAGAAGCATCTTCGAAGAAAATAGTACCTCCACTGATACCTTTCTTCGGTTGCTCATTGTTACTATGAGACTTGTGCAATAGATTTTTTGTACTCATGAGTTCCGTTGTGTGCCGACCATTATTGAAAACAATAAGAGCGCTAGCTTTTGGCTTCACCTAGTCTGAGGTACTAACTCGGATGACCGGTAGTAACAATCGCAGAGGTGCCCCCTTTACCGCCTAGCCAAACAATCGGGAATGTAGGGGTAAGCACAGGAGCCAGGCAACCCAGCTTGCGAAACACTTAAGTCAACATGGTGCATATTGTGGCGTAATACACGAACAAGGAACGAAGCAATACAAGTATAATCATATGCAGGAAAAAATGCTTCATAAAGGAAGCCCCCAAGTGAACGGGGTATTTGAATTTGTGTGTCACAAACAAAGTTTTGACAAGGAAGTTTTTCACAAACAACTTTTTGCCAAAAAAGTATAATGCTTGGTCGAACCGAACAAAATTTAAAACTGAAAGTTTTTGAGCATGAAAGTGACTTAGCTGGTTAATGTGTTCGGTGTTGATAATGCGATTCAGGCTTGTGGCGGGACAAAGAAGCCCATTGATCTGTGACAGATCCGGCAAGGTTCACAGTCCTCGGCATGGCCGAGGTCCCAGCCCCCGAGCCCGAGGTAGCCGAGCGAAGAGCTCGACACTCCGAATAGGTGAAGCCCCCAATCTAGCCGAGGTGATGGAGCAGGTCGGCAGGTGAAGCCGGAGTCTCCGGTCGAGTAGGTTGATGAAGCGGCTACGCGGGGTTGCAAACACAGGGCAGCAGGCCAAGGCGATGACACAATTAGGTTGCGGACGTCGGCACGCCGAGGTGACAGTGCGGCCCGGTCTGAGTCAATTGCCTGGAAAAATAAAATAGTGCAAGCCAGAGATGATAATATATATTTTTTTACATAAAAATCCTCTACTTAATGAATTTAAGTAAAGTAAATAATTAAAGAAATATGGCCTGAACGCCAAGGTCATCCCGACAGAATTGCCGTGGAGATGCTGACACGGGGACGCGCGCTGAGGCGACGCCACAACTTGATCGATGCAGGCAGGACGATGACATCGGCCCACAGAGTTAACCACGTGACGCGGTCGAGCTGATTACGTACTTCTCGTCAAAAGGTAGCAGAACGACTAGAAGCCGAATCGAAAAAAAGGAAGTGAATCTCCTTGATGCTGTCAGTGACCGACGGGATTGATACAACATCTCGGTCCGCACGCGCTAGTGCAAGCTCTGTCGCGTCCTTAGCTGGAACGCCGCCTAGCCGAACCCTGTCAGCCGACCTCAGATCCTGCTATCCGGGGTTGATCTCCATGGGAAGTTGCCGCGACAATTGGTGAAAAACAGGAAGAAACAAATATTAGTTTGGCCTTTACGTAGCTAGTATATCAAGGGCCGAGGCGCACAATTCATCGGAACCATCTTGTACTATAATTATCTAATAGTGCTAGTTAGCAAATTGGTGCACTCTCCTGATGGCTCACATGCAGAGGAGGACAAAGCCCACAAAAAGAGTTGTTCCCTTGATCCGCATGCGGAAGAATCATTATTCAATCCATGCTTGCATGCATGGGTTTGCCTTGGCCTAATTTCTCTTACATAGAAGAGGTGCAGTGCGGCTCCTGTGTGTTCGGGCGTACGCAAGTGCCTCACAAATACCTCGGACATCCTACTGTGGCTGGATCATGCGAAAAAATCACGGCCGCTCGCGAGACCAAAACCTATCTACAAACAATATAGCAAGGCAGTAGAAATACTTCCAGAAGAAATTGCCTTATTCCATACGGATTTAACTGAAAATATCACCTGATAATTCATCGATCCGCGGCGATCGCCCAGCAGGCTCTCAATGAAAGCACCAATGTCGGTTCAATATCCGGCGTATCTCGTAGTAGGGGTCCTAAGCTAGGCGTCTTGGAGCGATGGTAACATGGACACAGGATTTTACCCAGGTTTGGGCCCTCTTGATGGAGGTAAAACCCTACTTTCTGCTTTTGATTGTATTCATATGGGTGTAGTATAGAGTACATATGTCTACCACGAGACTGATCTAATAAATATGAGATGCCTATTGACTAGCCTGGCCTCGGTTTATATAAGACACCGGAGGCCTAGGGTTTTAAGAGAGTCCTTGTCTTAGGCGCCAAGTCTTGTGGAGTCTTCCTTGTATGCGGCATGGGTTGTCCGAACTGGCCCAATAGCGAACGATCATGGGGGTCCTCGGGCCGATACACCTATTCGGGAGATGACATGTTGAGTACCCCCTAGTCTAGGACACCGTCAGTGAGAGCATGTGTGAAGAGGTACACCCCTGCAGGGTTAGCATCATCTATTCGAATAGCCGTGTCCGCGGTAAAGGACTACTTGGTTGCCTATACAGTTCATAGACAAGTGAAAGTGGATACCCTAAAATGCGCAAGATAAGCATGCGTGCTATGGATGGCGTTCTCGTAGAGAGACGGGAGCGGATCCATAGTGGTGTATTGATTGGTGAATATGTGGACTCGTGTGCGCCACCTCAAAAGAGTTACTTGCAATCGTAGTACATGATAGCCACTGAGTCAAAGCTGGCTTGCTGCAGTTAAACTCCACCACCCCCTTTGTTGATACTGATGCATATGTAGCTAGTTCTGATGTAAGTCTTGTTAGGTACATTTGTACTCACGTTTGCTTAATTTATGTTTTTGCAGAGAGACTTCAGTCTCGCTAGTAGTTTCGTGTGGACTTCGATGTTTAGCTTGTTACCTCAGCTACGATCTTGTGCCCTCGGTAGGGTCTTGTAGACAGTCAGGCTTCTTAGCCTTTTTATTTTGTAGTTGTCTATACTCAGACAATATAAGCTTCCGCATGTTCTTGTTGCTTGTATGCTTTCGTTATATAAGGGAATTGATTGTGGAAGGGAACGTAAGGCTCTTTTTACTCCTTTACCTTATGCCTTTCTGATCTGAGTCAACCTCTTCTTTTCTACGGGGATTAAGAACTAGGCCTTCTCATCTATCTATCAGGATGACGAGTTACTATGATAGAGACTTATAGGATTGATGAATTCAAGTCTCAATTCAGTTTCTAGTATTTCTGTGTGTTAGCAGTTGGTCTCGGAACCTTGATTTTGTGGTGTTGAGTGGTCATGCCACTATTTTACAGGATGTCTCAAGTCTTTTTCAAGCATTTACATCCGTTATGATGTCCGAGTCATCCCAGGTTTCTAAACAATCTGATGCATTTGCAAAATCCTTTCCCTCTGTTCTCGCTGTACTTTTGTGCCAGATTAACCACACTAATCGGTGTGTTGAGGTACTCTACTGCCTTGACATATATGTTGGAGCTATTATTATGACCCTAGGTGTTTTAGGGAGTCACCTAGTAGTGTAGCCATGTTTTGTGTTCTCAGTGTGATGATTCTGGCCACCATTTGCAAAAGCATCTCATGATGTTATTTAGTTAGTAGGTATTCTATTCATGGGTTCTTGAACCCGAGATTCACCCTACCTACTTCTTGTTGATAGTGTTTGCTAGTTCCTTACGATATTAGTAACCTTTGTGATAGTCCTCGAGGTTCGTGACATTTTCCTCTTCCAAATACCATGAACTACTTATGGCAGAAGTTCATCGTTGAACCAAAAGATCACAACCAGAGTGCTCTTGATGAGTTCTCGATTCCATGTTGTGACTATTCCAGTTCTACCTTTCTGCATGGGTTATCCGGAAGAAATATGTTGAACTCGTTGGACATACTAATCTATGCATCCAAAACTCAGAAAGATACATGTTCCTTTGAGTTGACCCTCTTTAGTTGTATTCCGGCCCTCGTGTGTCAGTTGATAGTTAGGAGTATTTGTGAATCCTTGTTCATCGATGCATTTTACTCTTATGCTCCGCCAAGCCATTCTACTCCGGAATGACTGGGAGAAACAAACTCCAGTACCTCGTCCATTTCTGGGATTGGGTCAAAGTAGTTGTATTCCACAGAACAAATGCCAATTAAGCTTTTGTTCTGTTCTACCTTGGAGTGTTACCATCTTTATGTCAAGAATCTCATGAGAATTGCACCACCTCTTATGGATTCTTGCCGCAGTGATTATTCTTGCCATCATTATTCATTCCTCAGTTTCCATGTTATTGTAACCGGAACGCCGACAAGTGTACTGTGATGTGCGAAATCAATACTCCTAGCAGCTCTGTTGCTTGGTAGTTAATGGACAACACTCTCATTCTTATTGTGCTGGTTATTAAATCATCATCCTAAGATTGATCATGCTACCTAGTCCTTATTTCTGGTGCACTCTTCGATCAATGAGTTAGGATTTTGTCAAACCCTTGCTCTGTTGATCATATCATCTTGCCCTGAAAAGCAAGATTGTTCTCGAGCTTAGTAACATATCAGTGGTTCGTGATTTTCCTAATATCTTCTCGGAGGTATCACCCGGTTGTCACCTGACTGCTATGTTGAGTTCGTGATCAAGTTGGTTTCTTGTAGCCACCCTTTTCTCCAAGAATCTGTGTTGGATACCCCTGAGCTAGTTGGTTAAGCTTAACAACAACTTGGAGAGTTGGAAGATAAAAGCTTGTCCGACCACGCTCATCCTTAAGGGATATCTTGTATCTGTGTTGAAGAAAGATGATATCTTCATCAATTGATCCACGTGGTCAATTGTCGGTGCTATTGTCTTATCAATCCTTTGATTTGAGGGTGGGCTATCATCAAATCAAATCAGAACCAACGATGTTTGTAATGTTGTCTTACTCGTGGTTGTATCCTCAAGCATACATCATTACATCTTTTGGGTCTGACCAATGCTATCACCTTGTTCACATAGTTGTGGAATTCCATCTTCATAGAAGTATCGATGATTTTTTGTTGAGCCTACTGACAATATTTTCATCTTGTCCATGATTCATGTCGAACATCTAAGTAGTGTTGGAAACTTTTATAAGCATTATCTTCATGTTCGGTTCATGAAGCATATGTTCGGATGAGAGAAGTGACTTCCTCTAATTCATGTGCATTTGATGCAAGTTGCCACCGTGAACTCGAGAAAGTCAATGTTGCTTCCTCTGGAATCATCCCAAGTTAGTCATGCATGTGCGAAGTATACTTTGGTTTGTGAGATTAGCTACCTTCATTCCATATGTGTTTCCTAGCATGCCAAGCCACTGGTTGACTTGTTCAAGGAGAAGAAGTTCCTTCTTAAGAGCTAATCATGCCTTAAGTAAGGACTTTGCTATCCTCGATGATGGTTCCCAACCAGGACCCGGTAGTGTTTTGTTGTAAGACTACTATGTGATCATGCTTGTCTGGGACATCGTGTTCACATGTGTGTAGCAAAACCAGCTCATGTTTTGGAGATTGCTATCGTAGTTCATCTCCCGAGAATCTCGCAACGTCATCTCGTCGATTTGTGTTGCAAACTTTCTTTTTCAGACACGTTGTCTGAATTATCCTGTTACCAACTAGATCTAAATTTCAGGCAGATATGATGGTTGGAACTTCTTTCAAGAACTATGATATAGGTTCCAGTGAAGTGGACGCACCTAGCTGGAAGCACTATTGTTGTAGTATCTTGATTAAGCCGTTTGGTCACCTCCCATGAGGATTTCGCATGACTTATTCTAGAAGTTGTTTCTTATGGATTTTGTGCTTCCGGAGTTCGATCTTTACTTGATGTTCTAGATACCAAACCATATCTATAAATGGGTGACGCTAGCACATCAAGGAGAACATTAGAAGCGGAGTGCTAAATATCGCTCGGTCAATCATCCGTATTTCGTTCCCTTGGCCTCGCTAAGGTGAAATCTGAGAAAGTGTTGTCTTTCCTTGCACCTGCATTGTCCATCACTATTCATCATGGTAGTAAGATGTGTTGCCAGGATCCTCGGCACAGATGTTGGTAAGACCTTGATGACTACGGACATGCTCAAGTTCTTGAGAGCACACTCAGTCATTAAGTTATATCCTCGATATCAATTGGAATGTGCCTCCCGTTTTTTGAGTTGTTCTACCCATTGTTTCCTTTCCGAACTGAGTATGTCATTTCCCCGAACCCCTTCAAACGATCATCGTGAATCGCTCGATCTTCGAGGAGATCGTTTCCTGTGGAATATCCTTTCGTCGTCATCGAGTTGAGTGAAGATCTCGAAAGCAAGGATATCAAGATCAACATGAAGCAAGGAATCAATGTTCCTATGAAGGGCAGTTGGGTCGTGGAGTTTGTGTTAGCTTTGTGTCCCCTCTGTCTTATTACCTCACGTCTTGAATCTCAGGACAAGATTCTTGTTTAGTGGGGGTGAGTTGTCACAGCCCTAGAATACCTGAGTGTATTAGTTGCATCAAGCATTATGCATCATTTTAATTTCAAGGAAGTTGAATTGGGGGAATTTTCAAAGCCTCAGAAACCTTTAAAAATGATCAACATTAAAATCTTTTCAAATGAGCCCAAGAAAATGTTCCTGCTAATCTCTGAAAATATTGGCAAGAGCTAAAACTCAAACCAATATTTTTGGAATCTCAGAAATGATTATTTTGGGACTTTGAATTAAATCACTAATTATTTGAACTGGATTTATATTTACTATGTATATAGTATAAATCCGATAACCCTAAGAACCTATGAGTGGCTTTGAATATTTAGTATCAAGCCACATAAATCTTTTTTCAGAAGCTACTAAAATGATTTGATATTTTAAATCAAATCAAAACAAACTTCAGAAAATAGAAAACAAAAAGAATTAGAAAAGAGAGTGAGAGAAGGACCCACCTGGGCCTGCTTACCTGGTCGGCCCAGCCTAGTTGGCCGCCACCAGTCGTCGCCTACCTCTGCCAGTAGGCAGAGGGCAGGACAGCGAGCGAACGCGCCGAGCGGCCACCTCCTGCTTTGTGCTGTCGACGCCTCCTACGTCCTCGCCTTGCGTCGTGGAAACGCCTGGACGCACTGGACTTTCTCCCTCTTCCTCTGCTCATTTTCCCCCTCTCTCCCTCGCTCCCCACCTCATGGCCAATGTAGCGATCCGACCTCAGACGGTCAAATCTCTGTGCTTAAGTGTCATCCCTGGATCGATATGCTGGCACACATAATACTCGAGGATTTATAACAGAGGTAAATCACATGTATAAAGTAACATAAATACTATTACCTCAATCCAAATAGCGGAAGTAACAACAAGGTTGTGGATTCCCATCAACACCAACGGCAAAGTTGAGTGTAGAAATCGTAACCCTAACGTATCACTTACTCCTCGTAAGATTCCTGCAACATGAGACGTTGTAGCCACAAAGGGTCAGTACATTGAATGTACTAGCAAATTCACACCATAGGATAATGATAAATTAGCTATCACTACATGCATATTTGGCTGGTGGAAAGCTCTAAGTTTATATTTGCATAAAGCCAATTTTTGCATTCCATAGGGTGATCAGACGGGTCCTCCGGGATCCCCTTGGGCAAGCACTGGGTTCTCAGGTGCCCAGACAACCACCGGGTGCTCCAGGGTGCCTCAACCAATCCACCCAGATGTGTGTTAAAGTAGCCACCTTAAGTTAACCATTAATTAACAACTCTCACATTTGTCATGGATACACTCAACCAAACCATGTCTACGAGCATAGCATGGCAGTATAAGCATACCGTAGAAGTAACTCCCAAGGGTTTGATATAAAAGGGCAATAGGTTCCTACCTCATCAACTACTTCCCAATACCCACATGTTATCAATTCCTAACCATGCAATGTTTGAGGATGAAACTAATGCATAAAAACTGGGTAATGAAAAGTATGATCAAAGTGTGAACTTGCCTTGTACAGTTGATGAAGATGATTCACACTCATAACTCCTGATAGTTCTACTCGTCACACTCCGTTCAATCTATCATGAGCAAGCAATAGTAACCACACATAAGCAATCACTCAAAAGATCGGGAAGAACAAAGAAGACAGTTCGGAAAACATCAAAACCAAGCAAATAACTCTTGCAACATAAAACAATTTCTAACAGTACCAAAATTATGTGAATTTAGCCTTATCAGAAAGTTTAGGTCAATAGCTTCGATCTGCAAAAAGAATCAATTAAATCAGAGCTATAAAACTCAAGTTATGATCAAAGAAGTTTAAATATGAATTTGAACAAATTTCGAAATTTGAAGATTTTCAAAAAGTTGATGTGACAGGTTCACTAGATAGGTGGAAACAAGACAAAACTATAGGTGCTGGTTTCGTCTAATTTGGATGAACGAGTAAAAAGTTATGGCTATTTGAAAAATTAGAGCCAAACTGTTTTACGGGAAAAAATAGCTACGGCTAAAAAAAAATGTAGGTCTAATATATAAATAAATAGACTAATTGATAATCTAATTATTCTATCATACTAGTATAGAAATAATAAACTACGAAAGTATAAAAAAGAAAAAAAATGAAGAAAAAAAATTACCTTTATAAGACAAAGAAAAGACGACTTCGGAGAGAGCAGACAATTTCCAAAAGTCTCACCGAAGAGGAGAATTTATTTTTTTAATGAATCTAGTCAAACCAAAATATTGATTTAACCCGAATCAGATGATTTTTTTGAGGCTCTATATGGGTCTATATTTACAGGTAAAAAAGGTTTAGGGGTCAAAGACTAGGTAATGTGGGACTGAACATATAAGTACGTGGATGATTTTTTTTAAAAAGCTAAAAGTTAAGGCCGGCTGTGCGCTGTAGTTTTTTTTAATAAAATTCGGTCAAATAAAATATAAAAAAGGCTGGTTGGGCCTGGCCCATGTAGGAGAGAAGAGAAAAAAAATGATGGGTCGCCCGATGCCACTCTGCTGCGCACGTAGGCGACAATTAGTTCCAGGCACACATGCAGTTTTTTTAAAAAATAGAAAAGGAAAAAAGGAATAACGAAAGCAAAAGTAAAATTATATATAGGCATATTATAAATCGTAATATTCAGAAAAATATTTTCTAGAACATGAACATTTTTCTAATGTCAAATAAAATCCTCAAAAATTCAAATAATTCAAACAGTGCTACTTCTACAATTAAACCCAATAAAAATCATTTTAGAAATACAAAAATGATTTCAAAATTATTTCTCTCCAATTTTATGATGTAGGGAATCATTCTACCCTATTTTCCATTTATTTTATTTTTGGAGAAAAATAATTTCAATAAAACCCAAATAACTCCAAATTGCACTCTGATGATGGCTCCCCCCTCCACCACCTCTCTGGCGACTCCTAGGGCGACTCCACCGGCGATCCATGGTGCTCCAACTCTATGAATCCCTTCGGCCAAGATGGTGCCACCTCTCCTGGACCTTTCTCCGGGGGTGGAAATTGCCAACAAGGTTAGAGCCCGATTCTCCACTCCCGTTCATTGCCTCGATCCCAACCACGCATTTCATCTGGTGGTCTCCTTTAGCCATTCTTCTTTCCTCCTAAATTTTGAACACGTTGGCTTAGCCCTAGAGGCTTGCATTGGGGGATCTCCATCCCATCTCAATGTTTCTCCCATTCGTGGACAAGTTTTAAAATTCTCTGTTATATCAAAGGCGGTTGGACTTATGATCTATCGCCTAAGATCTTTTCGTTGCCCCAGCTTTTCATGCCATTTTCACCTTTGGGGCTTTGGTGGACCATCATGGATTAGGGAATACAATCTATGGCTTTACGAGCTAGATCATGAATGGACTACGGTCTCTAGAATCCCTCTAGGTCATCTCACCGGTGCAAATTCTGTTCCCATCGGTGCACGGCGTCCACCCAACCCATCATCATGCTCAACTCCGGCTACCGTCAACAATACCCCGTCAACCTCGGATCACGAGCCAACGACGAGCGGGATTATCTCCATTCAAAATTCTATCCGCAGAGACCCAACGTCGAGGCCTACCGAATCACCACAGCCCACCACCACCCTTCTTCTGACTGGAGCCCAACCCAGTTCCATCACCAACCACAGGCCCAGTCTAGCCCACCGCATCGTACTAGACCCACCTGGCCATCAACAGACTCCTCTTTTATCTTTCTGTGGTAAATGCTTATCCTCTGGGCACCTACGTATCGACTGCAAAAATCAGTTTAGATGTCGATCTTGTTATCACTACGGGCATATTTCCCATTTCTGTTTATTATCCAAAAACAAAACCCTTGTCTATCGGGTCAAATACCACACAAACTCCCCCTCACCCCCACACCCATACCCGATAACCCAGAGGACGACTCGTCTCCCCAAAACCCCACCCCTCCCCCTCTATTCGACCGCCAGGCCCGTCAAACCCCCTGCTCTCCATTACACCCCTGCTCTGCTCCATCGCGTTTCTCCATTGTCGCCCCAACTTCCTCTGCCACCATGGCCACCTACCCATGCGACCCCTTCCCGCTCCTTCCCCCAGGCACTGCCATCATCGAAGGCCATGGAGACCGCCGTCGTTGATCCTTCCACTACCTTGGCGGTGAAGCTCTGGTCCAATCGGGGGAATGGGCCATCATCTCCCTCGCCCCGCCGCCGGACCCCAACCAGTTCGACACGGACGCCATGCTCATTCGTCACTATCTCGACCATGAGCGTGGCTTCCACATTGCTGAAGTATCAAGGTGCGGCATGGGAGCCGCTCTCGTCCGCTTCCAGCACGCCTGCGACATCGACACTGCTATCGCCAACAGTCCCTACTTCGTAGGTGACTCGACACTACGTGTTATCCGTCACGACCGAGGTATAAACTATTGAGACTGTACTTTCTCCCATGATGTTTGGATCATGATGGTCAATTTCCCTCTTGAGGCATGGAGGCCAGACAAAGTCCGTGAATATGTCAGTGTGTTTGCTAAGTTTTTAGTATGGAATAGAGATATGTCCAATAGAGCTCGTATATTGGTCAAGATTAGAGTGCCTGATCTGTTGGAAATACCTGTCAGTCATGTCATATGTGAAAGCCTAGATGATTATGGCCATGGGCAGTCTTGGACTAGTGCTGTGTATATTCTGTCAACTGAACTCCTTGGGGCTATGGGTGGCGATGAAGATCCGATCCCCCCTGACGGTGTCTTGCACCCCATGCCTCATGCTCCATTTGGTGGTATATGGCACGATGCTGATTTTGTACACAATCAAAACCCTCATGCTGCACCTGCTGCCCACCATGCCCCTGAAGATGCACAAGAGGACATACCCATGGTGAACACCCCACAACAAGACCCTGAGATTGCTCATCAGGATCAGCCGTTTCAACCTGCAATTGAAGTTGCTGATGCATTTGTCGCTCTGCATGACATGATGTCAAAAATTATCTCCACTGCACCTGATGTTCTTGAGAAGCTAGAAGGTGTTGCTGTGGTCAGTACCCGTGTCCAGTTGATTAATGTTGATGAGGTCCATGGTCCTGTGAAGAAATGCCTGCTGACTGTTGTTATTGAAACCCCACCTGAGCCATTGATCTCCACTGTCATGATTTCTGAAGAGCTGGATCTATCTGAAACTTCTGCTGTTGCCCTGTCACATGGGCATGAAACTGATATGTCACCTGCCATGCTAGATTTCATGGCCAGTAACCCAAACTCTCCATCTGCCGAGCCATCCCAGGGGCTGCCCAAGGAACCAACTGCTCCTCCTGCCATCCCCTCCGTACATGTGGTCAACAAAAGGAAAAAGTCCAATGCTCGACTTGATGTAAATGATCTGCGCCGCAGCCGCCGCCTTGCTGGTCTGAGTGTGGGCTTCAAGAACGAAGCTACTGCAAACAAAGCCAAAAACATCAGCAACTGCCAGAAGAATCTGAACACTGAATTTGAGCATGAAGTCAGAGACCCAACTGCTCCTCCACCACCCGAACTTCCACTTGGAACAATCCAAGCTCTTGCAACTAAGCAGTGCATGATTCCTCCTGAGGAGGTTTCTGAAGATAAGCTGATGGCCAAGGTGGACCATGAATGAAGAACCTAGTTGCTTTAATTGGTCTTGTTATATCAAGATCAATGATGGACTCAGAAAGTGTGTTTACTTTATCTGCATTTGGACTATATTATCTGTTTTTATTAAGAACCTGGGTTGTAAGGAGTTAGACTCCATATTATATGTTTGTGCGTGGAACATCATGCACTATTTATATTATATTTTAAGAGGTCTGAATGGTCAATGGAGTATGTATCTGATGCCTCTTAGCATTATGATTTATCAGTTCACATGGCTGTCATATTTCATCACATCCTATGATTGTTGCCATGTTTCATTGGATTGGATAGAATCTATCCAAGATAATCACTGTCCTACTAATTTGATCAATGAGTAGAAACTGGAACATACTAAATTGGAATGTCAGAGGGATAAATTCCTAGATTAGATGGGATGATGTTAGAGCAAAAATTGAAGAAAGCAATTGTGGCATTATTTGCTTGCAAGAAACTAAGAGAGATTGTTTTGACCAAGCTTACCTCAGAAAATTTTCACCTAGAAGATACAACCAATTTGCATATAATGCCTCTGTTGGCCTATCAGGAGGGATTATTACTATATGGAATGGCAGTCTCTTTATAGGATCTGTTGTCAGCCAAAATACATACAAATCACTCCGAGATTATCATGCAATCTATCTGGGAACATTTTCTACATCAGCAATATTTATGGACCCTGCCACAATGATGATAGAACTGAATTTTTTGATTGGCTGAGCAATATAGATGCCTCTCAGATGGATCATTGGATTTTAATGGGTGATTTCAATCTAATAAGGAGCCCACTTGACAGAAACAGACCAGGAGGAGACACCAATAATATGCTTATATTTAACAGCCTACTCCAACAACAAGATCTTGTGGAAATACCTATCAAGGGTAGGAATTTTACATGGTCAAACATGCAGGACTCTCCACTACTGGAAAAGCTTGACTGGATTTTTACTTCTGCCAACTGGACCCTGACATTCCCAAATACTTTAGCACACCCACTTGCTAGAGTCACATCAGATCATATTCCTATTCACATTCAGATAGGCAGTGATATTCCAAAATCCTCTATATTCAGATTTGAAAATTATTGGCTTGAATTTGATGGGTTCTATGAGACTGTTATTCAATGTTGGAACAGAAATCAACAATTGACAAACTCTGCCAAGGATACTGCTGCCAGGTCCAAATGCCTCAGAATGGGTTTAAAAAAATGGAGCAAAAATCTATCAAAACTTAACACTAATATTTATGCTTGTAACTATGTTCTATCTATGATTGATGGCATTGAGGATCAAAGGAATCTGAGCACTATTGAAGCAAACTTCAGAACTATTATCAAGAACCACATAGCCAAGTTATTGGAAGTCAAAAGATTATATTGGAAATCCAGGTTTAAGATGAGGAGTATTCAGCTTGATGATGAAAATACTGAATTTTTTCATGCCATGGCTACCCAAAGATACAGGAAGAATTTCATAACTTCTCTACAAGATGAAGATGGGACTCCTTTTCAAAATCATGATTACAAGGCTGCCATTATTTGGAAATCATACAACGATAGATTGGGAAAAGCTATCAACCCCCCAATGTTATTCAACCTTGAGGAACTTATTCAGCCTAAAGATCTATCTGAACTTGAGGCCCCTTTTTCCATGGATGAATTTGACCAAGTTATTAAAGACATCCACTCTGACAGAGCACCAGGACCGGATGGGTTTAATGGCTTATTTCTGAAGAAATGTTGGGATATCATCAAACAAGATATTTACACTATGATCTGGGATTTTTTTGAAGGGAACATTGATATTCAGAGCATTAATACTGCTTTTATTACTCTCATCCCAAAGATTACAAACCCTATGGACATGAATGATTTCAGACCCATTTCCTTGGTCAGCTTTCCTCTCAAAATCATCACAAAACTTATGGCCAATAGAGCTCAGAAAATCATTACCTCTGTCATTCATCAGAATCAATATGGTTTCATAAAAGGGAAAAATATCCAAGACTGCTTGGGATTTGGATTTGAATACATTCATCTATGCCATCAGTCTAGAAAACCTATCATCATACTCAAACTTGATTTTGAGAAAGCTTTTGACAAGATTGAATACAATGCAATTATTGCCATGTTGAAAGCTAAGGGATTTGTTCCAAGATGGATAAATTGGGTAACCAATATGCTCAATACTGCATCAACATCTGTCCTGTTAAATGGTGTTGCTGGGAAAAAAATTATATGTAAAAGAGGAGTCAGACAAGGAGATCCTCACTCTCCACTTCTATATATCATTGCTGCTGATCTTCTTCAGTCTATTATTAATGCTGCTTGGGCAAATGGGGAAATCACCCCCCCCACAAATCAGGCATATGGCCTTGACTACCCTATTATTCAATATGCCGATGATACTTTATTGATCATGCCTGCTGATGAAGAGCAACTTAGCCATCTCAAATACCTGCTTAATCTATTCAGTCCACTGGGCTATTTGTTAATTACAGCAAATCATCCATGATCCCAATAAATATGGATCAACAATCAATCAACAATCTTGCAAACTCTTTTGGTTGTAAAGTTGAAAGCCTTCCATTCACCTATCTTGGGCTACCTATGGGCACCACCAAACCCTCTGTTCATGACCTCATCCCAGTTATATCTAGAATTGATAAGAGATTATCAGGGGTTGCCAGGTTCATGAACCATTCTGGGAGACTCACTTATGTCAACTCTGTTGTTGCTTCAATGCCTATATTTTCCATGTGTTCTCTTAAAGTCCATGTCACCATTCTGGACCATGTGGATAAATCAAGCAGAAATTTCCTCTGGTATGGAAATGAAATCAATAAAGGTGGTAAATGCCTGGCCAGCTGGGAGATGGTATGTAAACCCAAACAGCAAGGAGGACTAGGGGTTTTGAATCTTAGAGAACAAAATAAAGCTCTTCTCATAAAGCACTTGTTCAAGTTCTATAACAAAGTGGATGTCCCATGGGTAAAATTAATCTGGGAAGCTCACTACCACAACAATGAGGTCCCTCATTACAACAGAAGCAAAGGATCCTTTTGGTGGAAAGATTGCATGAAAATGTATGACTTTTTCAAGGAAATGACTACTTGTGACATCAAATCTGGTTGCACTAATCTGCTATGGGATGACATATGGAATGGTGATATTAGGAAAACTAAATACCCTGAGCTTCACTCTTTTACCCAAAAGGAAAGCATATCAATCAAAGAAGCCAAGAAACTGGATAACCTTTACAGTCTGTTCCAACTTCCACTCTCCATTCAAGCCCATCAACAATTCCACTTACTACCAGGAGAACTAAACAATATCAGAAACTCAGATGACAAGGACACATGGACCTTCAACCGGGGTAACAATAAGAACATTACAAAGAAGATCTATGGATACCTTATGAATGGTGAAGATGCAGCTGACACATTCAAATGGATATGGAAATCATGTTGTCTTCCAATACATAAATTTTTCTGTTGGCTCATGCTAAATGACAGAATAAATACATGTGATCTTTTGACCAGAAAAAGCATGCACCTGGATTCCACTGTATGTGTTCTATGCAACAATGAAGACTATGAAGACATGACTCATCTTCTATTCACTTTTCCATTTAGTCAAGGTTTCTGGTGGAACATTGGATTTGAATGGAATTCGGATTATTGATGCTAAACACAGATATAAAATTGACCACTTCATGGAAATCATGATTCTTGGTTGCTAGAGCATATGGAACCAAAGGAATGGGATGATCTTTGAAGGGATACCTTACTCAATAAATGGTTGCAAGATTGACTTTGTCAGATATTTCAAAATGACCATGCTGAGGGCTAAACCCACTCTAAAAGAGGGCATGTCCTCATGGATAGACAATATTTAATTCTTCAATAATTTCCTTACTTTCCTCCCCTAGATTGTAACTTCTTGGTTGTCCCCCCAACAACCAATGATTAGGTAATTTGGACACTGTCTTTATAAATGAAAATGACTCACAGTAGGGGATTTACCCTACTGTTCTTTGGTCAAAAAAACTCCAAATTGAAAATAATTTCTAAAAGGATTTTAAATTTGATCCTTTTAAACTTCCAACTCATATTTCATATGCTTTGAAGAAGTAATTTTATCTTCTCTCATGAAAATCATTGAGTTGCTTGAAGTTTATGAATTTGAAATATTTCCAAATGAAATTCAAATCTTTTCAAACCCCTTTTTCATTTAATTTAAATGGAAGAAGTCATGTCATCTTCTCTCTAGGGTTTTGTATCTAAAAAGAATTTGAATTCATGGAGATCACAAATGCAAAAATGGAAGTTTTGGGAAATTCATTTTATTCCCTCTCATTTAACTTTCAAAAGTTTCGAATTCACTCACTTTCAGTCAATCAATCACACAACAATCAAACAAAACTATCTATTTAATATAACATTCCAAAATTTAGAATTTTGGGATGTTACAAACCTACCACCCTTAGAGCATTACTAGTAGAACCCTCAAACCCTCAAACCCTTATAGCAGTTTTAAGGGTTGAGAAGTGCCAGTTTTTGACACTTTTAAGGGTTAAAAAATAGGGGCAAAGACTAGAACCCTCAAACCCAACCCTTAAACTGCTTTAAGGGTTGGATTTGAGGGTTCTAGTCTTTGCCTCAACCCCAACCTTTAAAACTGTCATTTCATATATCACACATTTCATCACATTTCATCATATGACATATCAAAAATTCCATCACATTTGACATAAACAATAATCATTCTAGTTATTATTACAACACCGAATAAAACAATAATCATTCAAATTATTACAACAATGTTTGAGCAAATTACACTAATTGTTCGAATCAAATAGGACATAGAAAAGTAAAACAAAGATACATCATGGGCCAATGCGCCGCCCATCCAACTACCAGTGGTGCTCTACTAGATCATCCCGGAGCCAACCATGAGTGGTTGCATCCTCAATCTCACGATGTGCTTGAAGAAAAGCGTGTATGCGAGAAGGGTTTCTTTCCGGTTGCACACGGGTACCAACATTGTCATAGAAACAAGGGAGGTTTAATCCTCTCTCATCCTCTAGGATCATGTTGTGTAGAATCACACAACATTTCATGATGTTCACCAAGGTTTTTTTGTCCCAAAACCGAGCTGGACCACGAACTATGGCAAACCTTGCTTGCAAAACACAGAAATCTCTCTCAATATCCTTGCGGGCTGCCTCTTGTGCCTTGGTGAAATGAGCCTCTTTTCTTGTTAAGGGCACCCCATTTTTCTCCTTCATGGACTTCATAAGAGTTGCCCATTCGGGATAAATGCCATCGGTGAGATAGTATCCCATTGAGTACTCATTGTCCATGATTTTGTAGTTGCATTGTGGAGCATCCCCAGAAATTAATCTTTTGAACAAAGGAGATCTATTGAGGATATTGATATCATTGAGTGTTCCCGGCAACCCAAAGAATGCATGCCAAATCCATGTGTCCTGAGATGCTACGGCCTCAAGCACAATGGTAGCATCACGGCTTTTACCATAATACATTCCGTGCCATGCCTTTGGGCAATTTTTCCACCTCCAATGCATGCAATCAAGACTACCTAGCATCCCCGACCATCCCCTTTTTTCATTCATTTCCATTAATCTCTTTGTATCTTCCTCGTTTGGTGCCCAAAGATACCGCTCACCGTACAACTGGATGATCAACTTGGCAAACCTATGGACTGACTCCGTGGTTGTATCTTGCCCAATGCGAAGATACTCGTCGGTATAATCCGCGGGTATGCCATAAGTGAGTACCCGTTGCCGCCGATATCTTTTGATATGCACTAAACCCCATGATACTGGCAGCGGATCTACGACGTTTAAAGTAATAGGAGGCGGCCTCACAATCGGTGACAATCTTCACAAACAAACTATGCCGCATTTGGTACCTTCTGTGGAAGAGACAAGGAGGGTATGTAGGTACCTCCGCGAAGTAGTCTTCCATCAAATGCTCGTGTCCGAGAGCGCGGTTCCGGTAGATGGTGACTCACCCCATCTTCGACCCTCTCCTCTGATCCATCAGCTTCACGCAGTTTTCAAATGATTGCACGTCGATGAGGAGGCTCATCATCTCGACGTCGTCGTCTTGCAACAACTCGTCGATGTCCGAATCATCGGATGACGACCAACCCGATGAATCAGACAACGAGTCCATAGCGTTGTTGTTCACCTCCATCTACACAATACAACAAACAATAAATTGTGAGTTCCAACAATGAATCAGAAAGGAAAAAAATAAAACAAAAAGAAAGAAAAGGAGGCATACCTGCGGTGAGCTCGGGGCGGCGGCGCGGCTGCCTCTGGCGCGGCGGCTAGGAGAGCTCGAGGAGGCCTGAGGCCGGCCTGCCTTTGGCCGCTGGGGGGCGGGGGGCCGCTGGGGGGGTGGGAGGCGGCTGAGGGGCGGGGGGCGGGGAACGACGGCTGAGGCGGGTGGCCGGGGGGCGGGGTGCGATGGCTGGGGGAGGTGGAAGAGAGGAGGCGGGGTGGGAGGCCGGGGGGCAGGGCGCGGGGCGGGGCGGGAGGCGGCGGGGAATGGCGGATCCGGCGGCGGGGAGTGTGGCGTAGCCGGCGACGGCCGGCGTGCGTCGAGGGGAGGCGGGGGCCGGCCAGATTGGCGGCGGGCGACGGCTGGCGACTTGGGAGGGAGGAGGCGGGAGGTTGGGGACGGGAAATTTCCCTCCCGCGCGACGGGGTAAGGGAGTGCGGGTTGGGGTCGAGTGCCCCTCTCCAACCCTCACTTCTACAGATTGGAATTGGGTTTGAGGGTTGGACCCTTACTTTTTTTTGAGGGTTTGAGGGTTTAGGGGTTCTAGTTTTTGCGTTTTTTTGTTGCAACCCGGAAAAAAGAAGTTATTTTTGAGGGTTTGAGGGTTTAGGGGTACTACTAGTAATGCTCTTAGAATGAATCTCGTCCTCGAGATTCGGAGAGGCTAGCAAGAAATAGGTTAGGTTTGGGGTCTTCTCAAAATCCACCGATCGTCTCCGGGGGTCTCTGGTGCTACCACCCTTAGGAGCATTGTTACATTCCACTAAAACTCATGTACTCCATCCTTATTCTTGACAGTGTCAATATTCTTAGATCCTCGGGAAAATTCTTTCTATGGGCTCTTCCGGCAGTGGCATAACCTTTTCCTCAATTCTTCTGTCCTTTCATCTCGGTAAGGTTTACTCCGAGACTGGGTCTTCTTAGCTAACGGGTCTGGCGCCAATACTAAACAACTATCGATATCTCATGGTGCTCATCAAACAATTTGACTGGGTCCATGCAGAAAACGGGTCTGGGCTTGAACCTCACCGTATGACCTACGGTTGGCAACAACTGCCTTGTACAAGGGGAAAATTTGGCATACGATTCTAAGGTTCAAACAAGGTTTTGTTCGTCATCGCTCTACTATGGGAAAGTCACTCAGATTTACCATCCCATATAGCAAGGCGAATAATAAGAGTAAGTCGGTATGGTGATCAATCCATCCCGCACCCAAATCATTACCTTGTATATGGTTTAGCGAATCTCGCATTCTAACACTTGCCAAACAAACATCTATCGTTTCTTCACAACTCTCAGGTTTTGCGTAAACTCCTATAAGATCGTCTGTTGATAAAGTCATATCTTCTTCCAGGGTTTTTCCTTTAGCAAGAGTGTGCTTGCTTCTTGGCAGCTCCTGGGGCCTGTGGGTTATGGCCCATCTCATCACTTGCAAACCTTGAAATCATCATAGGGCCAACTGACCATTACCCCAACACCCAGCTTCCCAGCATTCTTAAATCCATCCAGTAGTACTGTCTCCCTTCCTTCTATTGGTGCCAAACTAAAATGTGATTACTCAAACTCACCATGAAGTTATAATTGCTCCATATTACCAACATTCTACCACTTTTATATCCAATAGTAATTCATCCCTTCATACTCTTGGGGTATCGCACATATCGAGATAAAACTCGTACTTATTTTGTCTGAAGTCCACTCTATGGAATATCATTCTCCTTTACAGAGGTTAAGTGTCCTCACAGGGTACTACCAGCCTTGAAATGCACGAATTCATCAATAGACCATATTTCTCATATCCTCGAAAATGGTCAAAATCTTTCTTCATAGAGTAACAACTAATAAAATTCAAATAGTACCCACGATACTAACTTTATTGATCCTCCAATTATTACAACCTCCTACATTTCCATTACATTTCTCAACTCAACACCTCAATATAAAGGAAATGTTCCCACTGCTACTACTATATTTCTCACTGACACAACTAATTATCACAAGTCTCCTTCTCCTTGGGACAATCTCTGGCAAAGTGCGCTGCTTCATTACAACGAAAACATATTACTTCTGACAAGTCTCGAGGTTTCCTAATGATTACATAGCCTCCTTGGGTCCTCGGCTTCCTTTTTTGGGCAACTGCTGAAGTAGTGCCCTGACTCCTTGCACCTGAAACAGGTGATATGACTCAGGTCCTTCCTGGTATCCAATCTACTTCTCTTCCTGGACTTTTCCATTCCAATCAGGGCTTCTATTTCCTGTGGGTCATACTCTACTTCCTCTGTCGGGAATTCTACTAGATCCCCATTCAGACAATTTTGGGAGATGTGTCCTTCTTCTCCTCATGAATAGCATGACTTAGTGCATGGTTTAATTGGGTCTTCTTTGGGTGTGTCCTCCACCTCTTCCTTCACCACAGGTTCTTCTAAAATTTCCATGAGGGCTCCTTTCATTGCTTCTTTCTTCTGCTATACGGTTCTTTGTACCATGGGGTAAATGTGACACTGAGCACGGTAGTGGGTAGTTCCTTCACACAAGAAACAAGTAATTTGCCTAGTTGGGCATTCTTCAGCTGGATGACTTCCTTCGCAATTAGGGAATTCATCCTTGTGTTCTTTATGGTTGTGTCTTATTTCTCCACAAAGCTTGCATGCACAATGCTTCTTCATATCATTTCCATAAGGCTTCAATTTCTGGGACACAAGACGAGACTTTAGCAGAGTCAACTTAAATTTTGGGGCTGCGTTCCAAACTTATGGATTTCAACATCCTTGGCATGAGCCATGGTCCTACTATTCTTCAGTTCCTGTCGAACCTCCGGTATGTCAAGGTTTTGCTCCTCCAGCTTGGCTACTTTCAGCTTCTGGGTCCCGAGTTTTTCACAAAACACTTCTTTGTCAAATACGGCTTCCTGAAGGTCCATAAAAAATTTCATCATGTAATACTCCAGATCCTGGTGATACACCAGCTAAGGTTAAAACTGCATCCTTTGCTGTCAGATGCCCCATCAGCCTTCTTGTCATCCAATCCTTCCAAAGAAATGCATGCTTAACTCACCACGATGGCAATAGCATAAGAGGCCGATAACACCATGGTTAATATCTCCTTCCTTAGGGTTTTCCTGACAAAAACTTTGAGTTTTAACGCTCCATGTTCCTATCTTTCTCCGACACACCTTGATCTCCGTTATCGGCAACTTCAATAGTCAGACAAATTCCATATGGGTAACTTTCCAAGGTCATACCACTCTGGAAATTCTCCAGAGCCTTCAAATTATCCTAGTCTTCGGAGTCTTCAATGGTTGTAGTTTCCATTGTTATAATGCACGGTAAAATCCTCTTCATTCTGAAGTGGTCTTCGTTGTGCGATATCTTGTACTTCTTGGAGTGGTCTCATTAGTCGAATCTTCGTGTGGTCAAAGGGGAAAGGGAGGTATAGTCTAACTAAAAGGGAATATTTGAATAAGCTCAAAAGAGAAGAGAGGTAACAGATCTTTTGAAAAAGAACTTGTAGAGAAAAGCTTTCCTATGGGCTTGCCAGTTTCTAGGGGTCACATCCTACAGTCAACATGTGCTCTGATACCATCTTGTAGCGACCCGATCTCAGACGGTCAAGTCTCTGTGCTTAAGTGTCATCCATGGATCGATGTGATGCCCCCAAATCGATCGTACACTAATCATACATCCAAACGTGTACGATCAAGATCAGGGACTCACGGGAAGATATCACAACACAACTCTACAAATAAAATAAATTATACAAGCATCATATTACAAGCCAGGGGCCTCGAAGGCTCGAATAAAAGAACTCGATCATAGACGAGTCAGCGGAAGCAACAAAATCTGAGTACAGACATAAGTTAAACAAGTTTGCCTTAAGAAGGCTATCACAAACTGGGATACAGATCGAAAGAGGCGCAGGCCTCCTGCCTGGGATCCTCCTAACTACTCCTGGTCGTCGTCAGCGGGATGCACGTAGTAGTAGGCACCTCCCGAGTAGTAGTAGTCATCATCAATGGTAGCGTCTGGCTCCTGGACTCCAACGTCTGGTCGCAGCAATCGGATATAGGAAAGGGGAAAAGAGGGAGCAA